>NC_082387.1:873041-1579708 GCF_031168955.1 Gadus macrocephalus | reverse complement strand
CTCTCTGGAACTGAGTGCCTGTCCTTGTGTGTTTGTGTGTGTGTGTGTGTGTGTGTGTGTGTGTGTGTGTGTGTGTGTGTGTGTGTGTGTGTGTGTGTGTGTGTGTGTGTGTGTGTGTGTGGGTTTGCTTGTGTGTGTGAGTGTGAGTCTGCTGGGGCAGGAGCCTGCTTGTGTGGTGGCCCCTGGGGCGGGGATGACACAGGCCTGCTGGAATGAGGGAAAAGAGTCTGGGCGTTCCTATGCACTGTTAAACCCGCTGCAGTACACAATGAGCTCATCTTAATTCAGCTCAGATGGTCATCCTGCTCTCTTGCTGTATGTCTCTCTTTCCCTCTCTCTAATTAATAACACTGTGTCCCTTAAAAAACCCTGATCCCCCCCCCCCCTCTTCAGCCCACTCACCCCCCCCCCCCCTTAAATCCAGTCTCCCCCACCTCCATCCAGCCTCCCCTTCAGCCCAGTCCCCCCATCTTCACCCTCCCGTCATTGACCCAGTCCCCCCACCTCCATCCACCCCCCCCTTCAGCCCAGTCCCTCCACCTCCATCCACCCCCCGCCCCTTCAGCCCAGTCCTCCCCACCTTCACCCCCCCAGAAATTCAGTCAATGGCCGTTCAATCAATAATAGTGTGACAAATCATGCATTCGAAAGTAATGCCATATTTGAAATAAATGTTGAGGTAAAGCACATTGAAAAGCATTGCACCAAGTGTTTTTTTCAATATCGTTAGGCACATTATCCTACTGAGAACCTTCAAACCACAGCAATTTTCACACTGTGTTCAGTTTGTGGTTAACTGAAGAACACAGGTTATATTAATGTCAACCTCCCTCCATAACACATAGCAGGAACCACAAGATGCAAATGGAAATGCAATGTGTGAAAAAAACTCCTAAATATGTTTCAACAATGATATCACCTGTAAGGTGTGAAGTATGAATTTTAATGAAGAATGGTACCGTTTATTGAAATGGGTGAAACATAGTAGGTCCATGTGTGCGAAGGTGAAACCTAGTAGAAAGAGGACATGTTTTGATAATGCATCACAACATAATGAAACCTTTCCTTTCCATTGCCTGTCCAATCAGACATTACGGAGTCCAACTGGGTTCAGCTTTGGTCATGTTGTTTATTTGAAATGACTGAATTCCTCAGCTAAACCTGAGTGAATGGATCTAATTTGTATGCCTTTCTACCCTGACCAATGTACTAACATTTCCCCCCTCTCTCTCTATTCATTCTCTGCATTCTGTGTACCGCTCATGGGTGACTGGGTATGTCTAACACATTTTATTCTAACACAACTTAGAGCCAGATGTTTAGATGTGCAAGGCAGATCCTTCAGATCATTTCTCTGTACAATAGAGATGGCACCAACATTGAGATTGGCTGTATTTTGCTTATATTTTAATAGTGGCTTCTGAATGGCCCATGTTTAGTAGGTGTGTGTGTGTGTGTGTGTGTGTGTGTGTGTGTGTGTGTGTGTGTGTGTGTGTGTGTGTGTGTGTGTGTGTGTGTGTGTGTGTGTGTGTGTGTGTGTGTGTGTGTGTGAGTGAGTGCATGCATGTGTGTGTATATGTATGGGTGTGTGTGTCTGCATTTTTTTCTGTAAGCATGCATGCATGCATGTGTTTGTATGTGTCAGTGTGTGTATATGTGTGTGTGTATGTATGCGTGTGTGTGTCAATGAGTGTGTGTGTGTGTGTGTGTGTGTGTGTGTGTGTGTGTGTGTGTGTGTGTGTGTGTGTGTGTGTGTGTGTGTGTGTGTGTGTGTGTGTGTGTGTGTGTGTGTGTGTGTGTGTGTGAGAGAAGTGTCCTCAGGTTTCACAGCTGCAAGCTCAACACATTCCTAAAGTAAAAGTGATTGAGGAAAGCCAATCTTAATTTATTTCAAGCCTCGAAGCTCTTTAGTAAACATTACGGCCAAAATTACTTGTTATTCAAATTTTCTAATTCAGTGGATCCCCTTTGCCAGAAGAGAAGCGATTCAGGAATGTTGATGGCAACTGAGTGCTTCTTATTGCTTGTGATATTGTGTATTTCGGAATCTATGGCTTGTTTACATCAAAGATTTTGTGATGTTGTTGTGAAAAAAAAATGCACAGCTATTACATATTAGCTGCTCAGTCCAGAATGTTCATGTCAATCGTGCTGCACATGGCCCATGTGCACACAGTTAGCTTAGTGTCACATAAACTAAGATAGATGCGGACATGTTAGATGTAGTTAGATGCATCTTTCAATAATAATGGTCTCTGTGCAGCTCAAGTATCTGTCAGAGAACTGAGCCGATCAGAGCAGAGATTCCTTTCTGAGCTTACATTGATCACCATAAACCCTTTTGGTGGGTTCATAGTGTGAAATAAGTTATGCTTTGTTGTAATAGTGGCATGCAACAAGGTCAGAGAGTAAGTACAAAGCGACCCCATTTGTGCTCTAATTTGGAGCACATATGTTGTAATTTAATTTTGGGTGGTGGTGGTGGGGGCCCATGAAGTGGGTAGAGGTAGAGGGACGCAGCGGCTAAGAGCGTCCTGTGGAGGCAGCGGCCCACAGGTGAGGGGTCGTCTTAGCCCTGGCTTTCCTGCTGATGCCAGCGCTTCCAAATCAAGCGAGACTCACCTCGCCCAGGAGAGGTGAGTTCCTCTGCAGTGTGATGAGATTCCACCTTCATCGCTGTAAACATATACTTACTAGTTTGAGTCGGCGAGAGTAGATCAGGCCATGTCCCTCTGGTTGGCGGTGATTACTGGTCTAAAAGGATAAAATTCCACCCTTTCTTTGGACAAAGAGTCTGTCAGGGTGTCAGTCAGGCATAGTGATCGGCCTCCCATCCAATATTCACTAGTTCCTCAAGCTGTAAATCTAAACACGGTCACTGATTGAACACTGAGCTGCCCCGAGCCCGGGTGCTCACCGCAAATTAATAATTAAATTAAACCGATCACAGACAACGCTTAAAGGCAGCAGTTGAATGGTACAACGTCGTATGTATGTGTATTGGCATATGTGGTGTGGTTTTGTGAACCTGTGTGTGTTTTTTTCAGGTTAACAATGGCATATCATTGACAAAATATATATATATATATAAAAATGTTTTTGAACCCTTTAAAACAGCTATTGCCCATTTGTCTTTCTAGCAAAATGGTACATTCTGAATAAAGCACTACAAGCTAGTTGAAAGGTTGTCAGTATTATGAGAAAAATCCACAACACCAACTCCCTGAACACCACATATAATGGGCCTTGGTGTACATGGCCTGTCTGGCTGGTCATACAAGTTTTAATACTGAGAGACAGCTGGCAGCAGAAAAGGCGTACTTCAGACTGTGATCCCTATTACCAGTGAATTTAAGTATTTTAAAACATTAAATGTTAAACCAACCTAAGCCCAGAATGGGCTGAAGCGTGGGCGATAAGTAGTGAGACAATATTAATGCTCACTTTCGAGGGACTGATCGGACAGCATCACACCCGGTGCCAGCTTCCCATGCTTCGCAAGATGTAACAGAACACTAAGATTACCTCAGAGAATACCACACAGCGATGACAATCTGCTTAGAGACATTAGCAGAGGGCCATCGCTGGGGGCATCCTTTCAGCTTTCACTACATTTGGACCATCCTTAACTCCATCCATAAGATCATCAAGATACCATACACACCAACCCACCCATGCACTCTCACACACACACACACACACACACACACACACACACACACACACACACACACACACACACACACACACACACACACACACACACACACACACACACCCTTCTTAGGGACTGTTTCTAGGCAACAATCACCAAGTCGAAGACATAGATTCCATTTGATCTATTATTGCCAAGGAAGATTATGTAGGGTAATAATATGTGCGAGAAAAGCACAAAAATGTGCATGTTTACGGCGGTATCTTAACAACCAAAGCAAGTTGGGTGTTAGTGTAGCAGTTGTATGAACAACTCTTCTTGTGCCTCTTACCTGATGTGTCTGTTGGTTGATGGAGCCTGTGTTATTACAGAGCTGGACTGGGGAGAGGGGAGGGCCTGCTGGATCACCACGCTGCTGTCATGGCTGCCCATCCTCGAGTGGGACTGCTGGTGCTGCATGGAGATGTTCTGTGACCAGAGGAAAACATTCGATAAAGAGAAGGAGACACAGACAGAGAGTGAGATTAGGGGCTTTGTGAGAGTACAGAACTGCAGGTTATTGTTAAACGTCCCTTTAGCTTTGTCACTGCCTAGCCGTCAGCAGCAAATCACCAGCAACAAGAGGGTGTTGGTGATGCGAAAGTATGTAAGCTGTCATCAGACGAGAGCCCTTAGTGGAGCTTGTGAGTAGCTCTACTGAGAACTACGTTGCCATCTTGTTATCAACTCAGCAGAAAATGTTTTTTTATTTCCCCTTCAGCACAGGTGATGACCGATACATTTCAAAATAGCATACTAAGTGGAAATAATACACATTCCACCAACTGCACCCTGTTTGGGGTTCAAAGGCTGAACCTGTTAAGGTGTGCTTGGAACTTCACGTCAAACCAAAGCCTGAATAAAATATACATCCAAATGAATAAAAGTTATACTTTATAGAAAAAGTCTGTGGGCTTTAAAATCAAAAGCTTCAGATATGAAAAAGAGCACCTATTTTTCATGAATGGAAATATTGGGTTACAATATTATAAAAAAACATTTGCTCTGCTGGAGAGTTCAATGGCTCAGACATGGCGTACCGGCGCACAGACACACTCCAGAAGGCCAGTGTGGGCATGAGCATGTTTCCCCCAAACGTTAGATAAGCATTAACTCTCTGGAGGTGATCTGACTAGTCACCTGTCTCCCAGGTACGTGGCCCCCAGGGTGGATTCATACATAATGCACAAATGATCACTGCTGTTCCAGACAGACATGAGCTAGCCCTAGCTCAACACTAGGCTGCACATGCATGTGACGTCCTAGCGCTCCCGCAAAGAGCTGACTCTCAATTTTTGTGGAGAACAGGAAATAATATGTCTCCCGCCCTTGGAGGTGAGCCGCGTTGAGCTGTTTGAAGTACAGGTGGAGAACTGGAGCTCTCCTTCCCACTTAATGAGAGTGAGAGGTCTCTGTCTGAGGTCTCTGTCCGTCAACAGGTGTTGGAACACAGTGTTTGGATGTCTACTACTACATATCTGTAGTATGTTACATTATTCGTATGTGTTTGAAAACTGATTTAAAGTATGCTGTTACATATACTATAACAGTATTTTAGGTCCTTAAAAATATATCTATTGAGAGAATTTGGCACTGATGAAAAATGGATTGCAGTAATCTATCCGATTGCAATGCATTATAAACAAGTCAAAGAGTCAGCCCTGTAAGACGACTATCAGCTCATTAGGAACAGATAGGGGCTTGGTGCCTTGCTCAAGGACACCTGAACACTTTTTAGTTAGGGGAAGCACTGGGAATCACACCATCATCAACCCATTGCTAACTACTGCGCTACTGAGAAGTAACCGAAAATGAAAAAGCCTGAGAAAGACTCCTCTGCTGTCTACCTGTTTGTGGTCCTCCTCTTCCTGGGCCTTGCGGAACTCCTGCTCGATGGAGCAGTCAAGCTCGCTGAACAAGCCCACCTCCTCACAGTTCTTCAGGAAGCGTGTCGGAGTTGGTGTCTGGTCTGAGATTTAGTGAATGTAGATGAGTCAACTTTCAAAAATTACATTCCTCATTGTAACAATATGCATTCAATGACCTACGTACTATCAGTAGATTAAGTGGAAACTGTAATTCACAGGAAATAAAACATTGCACTCATAATGTTTTTATAAGTGTCAGATCCCAGCTATGTGTTTCAACCAAGCCCAGGCCAACTGCGTGAGAGCCCCATCGGTTTGTCTCCCGCAAAGCTGTGATATTTAACTTGACTTTGGGGAGGAATCAGATTTCAGACAGTTCAGGTGATTTTTGGATCAAGCTTCTTTAGAGGACTCAAAGCATAAACTAATGAGCTACTCTGGCTAGACTGGGGATGGTCTTCAACATTCAAGAGCTTAGTACTCAAAACACAGTTTTGCTAAAGATTCTCAAAAATAAGTTGATGCAAATCTTGACTTCCATCTCATTCAATAATTTTCTAAATTGTGGTGATATACCATACCAGTGGTGGACTCACAATACTGAAATAGCCCTTGAAAATCAATGACTTAACCACGGACAATGTTATGCATTATTACATTTCAGGCTCTCCACGACTGGACAGTTCTGAGCTGTAACTCAGACAGGATAAGGACACTCGGCCTAGAAAACATGATCCTCTTGTCCACTGGTTGTAAATAATGAAACAGGACAGACACAATCTCAGCCGCATAGTGGGAAACACTGTGGTCCTTCAGCAGAACCATAGCTTGGCCTTCACAGGTAGAGACCCAGGTCGTTATGTACTACTTTGCTCTGTACATTAATACACTACCTCAACTATTCTTCATCTTCCCCCACTTTAAATAGTTGTAAACCATTGTCTTATGCATAACCCATCACCATCTTGACTGTCAGAGGTGGACTGAAGACAGTGAGGGGGACAAAGGGGTGTCCAGTGGAGTATGTAACAGTATTCATCCTTGGCTATACATTCATCATAACACGCTTACGCTTCTGCTGTTCCTTCTGAGTTAAAGAGAAAAGCTGGTGGTTGCCCCTTAATCTCTGCAGAAAAGGAGAAAACTATGGCAATAATAGGATTTTCTGCTGTTCAATCATCTTCTATGTCACCATAGGCGACTGGGACAGACGTGTTCGTACATTGTTCTCAACCTAAATGCAAGTCTGGTTGTGCATGAGTCAGTAGCAGCTAACAGATCTGATTATAAAACAAGAAATTCACCTCCCCTATGGGGATGGTGCGCTTTGTGAGTGTGTGGAGCTGGCTGTAGTTCACCTGATTGAGCGCTGTGTGAGTGTGTGGAGCTGGCTGTAGTTCACCTGATTGAGCGCTGTGTGAGTGTGTGGAGCTGGCTGTAGTTCACCTGATGGAGCGCTGTGTGAGTGTTGAGGCGGCTGTGGTTCACCTGATAACAGGCTGTCATTCTTTATGGAGGGGAACTTCAACGTCATCTCATGCTTGTGTCTGTGAATCATCAGGTGGTCCTCGGTGGGAAATCGCTGTTATGATTCAGAATGTGAAGAAACACATTTAAGCTCTCACTCTGATTACAGTACACAAGCCATACATGCCTTTATGATTGACTTCTAAACCAAAATTATTTCTAACACATTTTATAAAAATGTCCTCAGGTGTTTATCTTGGTCAGGTTCATGATATCAACATAAAATAGTTCTTCTTTTTTCAAACCTGCAGCAGAAAGATAGTGTACTTTATAGTTTGTGTTTCCTTCAGTTGCTCTGTCTATGTCTGCTGTGTGAGACAGTATCCAGCTCCTCAGGCCTCCTGGTCATAATACAGTACACACACACACGCAAACACACACACTGGCTCGTACAGACACACTCACTCACGCACGCACGCACGCACGCACGCACGCACGCACGCACGCACGCACGCACGCACGCACGCACGCACGCACGCACGCACGCACGCACGCACGCACGCACGCACGCACGCACGCACGCACGCACGCACGCACACACACACAGGCTTGTACAGACACACAGACACACATTCTCACACACAGTGTGGTCCTGTCTGGTCTGGACTCACCTGAGAACATCCAGGAGCGCTGCACACAAAAGGCCTTTCCTGCTCTGAGTTCATCACTCCAGCCGAGTCCTCATAAAACTACAAACAAACCAAGCAGGAAATCAAGGAGGGGGGCGTTGAATAACCACAGTTTACCCAACAGCACACACACACTAGATAAATACATATGCCGTGTCATTCTAGATGGAGCGCTGTCATTACACCTGAAAAAATCCCAGTGGTTGTTTTAGGCCAGCTACATTCCTCCCTGCATAATCTACAGCCATGACAATCAAGGTTTAAATTCCAGGGGATTTTTCTAAAGATGAGGAGGGTGTATATGTTAATGACGTGTGTCTTTAAAAGAATCATCATTTTACAACTTGGTACATTGAACTTAGTTGGATCTTGTTGTTAATGTGCTGCCAATTTAAAATTTATTTACATTTTCTAAGTAGTGTAACATAAATAGAGAACCACCACCATCATGTCTGGAAGATTGTGACAAAGGATGGGTAAATTAATTCACGTTGATTCAATAATGGCCATGCACAGTGTGACAGTGTGACAGGAAGCCACAGAGCATGAGAAAGAAAAGTGCAAAGGATTGATCAATTGGGTTTCTACTTTTGCTCCCAAGTTACCGACATTGGGCAGTGCATGCAATGCACCTTCCAACTGTGCCAAGGGTGCGTTTAATAAGGTATTCCTGTTGCCCATTGCCTCATATTAACTATGCAATGAATCCTGAAGATGAAGAAAAACGTTTAACACTAATCAATGACTCTGTAGTAACTTGTTAAATCAAATCATTTTGTAAAGCTTGTTTTAACATTAATTTACACAAGCAAGGATTACTGGTTTTAGCTTTCATTATATTTTGTCCCTGCTATAAAAGAGAATCACATGGGCTAACAGGTCTTTGAGTTGAACAAAAATACCATGCATCCTATTGTCAAAAGGTCAAATCAAATCTATCTATTTTGTTGATATTTATTTTAAATGTATTCAATGTGTATTATAGCCTGGTTATAACATTTCACATTTTTCTTTATGCTGTGTTGGGATTTGACAAACACAGCAGTTGCCTGTGGCGTCATTGCTAGACCTGTTTTGAGAGATATGTCACTATCCACTGCTAACTAACCTCCTCAAATATGTCTCCATTAAGGTCATGCCAGATGCACAAGTGGCTATCAATTGCAAATAATTATAATACATTACAGGTGAGACTTTGTCCATTTGAACCATGCTATTATTTCCAAGTAAAACTCAGCAAGACGAGAACATTATTTTCAAGCTGACAGCAAAAAGCTTTTGAGGAAGAAATTATTGTGGACATTCTTGTATCCTCTCTGCTGTGCTTAAACAATACGACAATTATACAATCTAACAAAATCAGCAAGCTTCTTCCTCCAAGGTCCACGGTGGAACTAAAGTTGCAGTCCTGATATATTCTTTTATAGCACCCATTAAGTCTAAAAGTGCTCTACAAGTCCCCATTAATACTGTGACAATTTGCCCCAGCACTAAGAAGAAAATCCTCCACACCTCCATCAGGTAAAGAAATAAAGGTAAAGGGATAAAAGTGTTTGACCAATGAGTACTGCGGTTAACATACAGCAGTCCTATGGTAAAAACCTGCATAAATCCCCTGAAAACAGACATTTCCGTATACACTATGATATACTTATGTGTTTGTACACTAAAACAGACTATTTCTTTAAGCCCATTCAAAACAATTTAGCATTTTATTATGGTCAGCAGTGGCGTTTTCCTAACAAGCCATACTTCACGACAGAGCCCGGAGAAAGGCTCTGGACAGAGTCTCTCTGTCAAAAGGTAAGGCTGCTGCTCTCTTTTCTTCACCAGCTCAGCACTGCTTATTTCTTCTAACATATATGTGCTATCACCTGGCTTGTTTTGACATAAAAAACTTCAAAATCAAACCTTTAACGTCTACCAATTAAAACCCAGCTTTCTATTTGAAGTTTGCATTTTGAAAAAGTAATTCATCTTGGTACAGCAAACACACAATACTATAATTATCATCTTAACGTTGCTTTTTTTCCCTCTATATTACAACTCTCGGTGACTGTTAATCGCATTAACTCCTCATTTGTTTTTATCATTAAAGTGACTGGTTTACATCATGTTTAAAGTTATGTTCACGTTTGTTTGATATATCCCTTTCATGGTAAATGTGATTTCTAAGTTCAAATCAGTTTCTAAGTTATTTGATCTAGTAAATAGTTACACTATCAAACCCTTCCAACAATTGAATAACAAACCATTTTTTTAGGAAGCAACATTCGGACATATGGCATACATGATATCTGAAGAGATAGAATTCCAATAGCGTTCACACTTTAAATGATCAATTGTCAACATTTTTCCTTGAAATAGGCACTTGGATGCAATTTTCTAGGCCTATAGATGCTTTAGTTTAGCAGAAGAACGTTTGGTTACATTTTACATTCACTAAAGCCTGAAGGCGGAGAAGAATTAGGGGCCAGAGTTTGACTTTAGGTGGACCTGGGGAGGAACTCTCCAGGTACAGGTCACAAATTAGAATTTAAACAATATGCTCAGGAAAGGGAAAGGGGTGGGGTTTTGCGTGCACAGGCATACAGGGTTATAGGAGCAGGCACAAACAACACCACCGATGCAGTCTCCTGCTCCCTGGCCTTTGACAGAAAGGTTCAGGTGGGAAGGAGCCCCTCAGGCATAGATAGAAACCAACCGTGTTAAAAACCAACCGTGGTTTCTCTGTCTCTATTTATTTCTCTTTATTCTAAATGTACTGTGTAGCCAACATTTTCAAAGGTATTACTTAGAAAAAATATTTGCAAACGACATTTGGAAACAAGTAGGCTAATCAATGTTATGTTATATTTATTGTATTAATGATTTAAATTTATTTGTAAAAAGGAAATCAGGCGAAGTATTTCTAGGCCTGGTTAGTGTTATTAAGGAACTTTATCATAAGTCCTTCTAAAATGTTAATTAGTTCATCAAATAAATATTAAAATACTTGAGTTGCGTTGCAGCTGAACCTGCCTTGCTGGAGAGCTGCCATCGAGCGACACGCGTGAAACGAGTTGTTATTGATCAACAGCAGGGTCCGCGAACACAACAGGGGGTTTAACCCTTACAACCCCATTCGACTTTTCTTTAGTATTGCCTTGACAGAAACCTCTGATAGAACAAACAATATGTCGGCGATCAATCAAATAACCTACCCATTGTCCGGCCTGCAGAATTAGGCTACGTGATATCGGTTATATTTCTTAATCAACAGGGAAATTAACGTGAACAACTCATCACTATTAAATGTCGAGTCTCAGTCTCCTGTATTTTTGATAAAGCACCACTTCATCTATGATCCATGAAGCGGACTCTTGCAGTAAGTAGGATGAACGCCGGCTGCCTATCCCGGGACGGGACAGCCCTGAATGGGACAACGTGCAGACGGAGCTCACCTCGCGCATTCTGAGACCACTGTGGCGCTACAATGATTCTGGGTTTAAGGTCAAATGAAGCAACGGACATTGTTATTTAATTTTTCTATTCGATTGAGCGCTTTTGACATGATGAATGATAGACTTGCCTTCAATGAGGTAATAGCCTCCCTCATTGAAGGCAGTTGACAGTCCGGAGCAGCACTTGACTCGCAGCGTAACTCCTCACAGTCAACAGATCGGTCAGATATCAGGTTCTACATGAGATGCTACCCTCACACTAGAGAGGATTGTCTTATAACGTCGCATGCAAGGCAGAAAAACAGGTCATTATGCCTTTACTTTCGTGCAACACCAGAACCAATATGAATATAATCATAAATTATTTAACAAACCTAAAAGGTTGCTGGATGCACCCTGTTCTTGATATTCATAGAATATTTGTAACTCACCAAACAATTGCAGAAAATGTGAAGCAGCCTCTCAGATGAAACCACGCTGGACTGAGAAAAGATTACAATACGATCTATTTAGAGAGCATCACGTCACCCTAGGGTGACGTCACGTGGGATTCCTGAACTTCTAAATCATTGCAGTCCGCTTGGAGGCGGTGCAGCACGAGGCTCGCGGGCACGAGGCTCACGGGCTTTGAACATGGAGGAGCACCACTTACAATTAACTTTGCAACAGTTTATGAGCGACATTCCTTAGCTAATTTGATAAGCAGAAATGTTGTTCAGTTAAGTAGATGAAGTGTCGACCTAACTAACTAATTGGAAATTATAGGCCTACACATGAGTTAGAAACATAAATAATGAATGGAGGCTAGATTTGAATGTTCTTCCGGCTTATATACTAAATAACTTAATTTATTTGATAGGCCCACTCTTTTTCCCCCTACTTTATTTGCAAATTTCTGTTTTAAACCATTTGTGAAATACGTTGTGAATATATGACTATTGGCTATAGATCTGCACAATTGTCAGGTTAGGAGAAGCATACAATATTAGAGCATCAGATTTACATGAAATGCATTCTGTGTTGGTACTAGGTTTTACACACATGTGGGTGAAATATGAATGTATCCAGAAAGCTAACACAATGATGAGGCTTAAAATGTCGAATGAATGAGTTATGTCCTTTCTATTTCTTACAGGTAGCATTCCGCTTATGAATGCTGATTGGTCATGGTCAGTGACGGACTTGCGACTGATTACGACCAGAGACCCCGCCTGATGGCATCTGAAGGTAAAGAAGAATCAGAAACATTATCTTAAAGGATAACTCCGGTGTAAAATGGATCTGGGATATGTTTAAGATGATAACGAGATGGGATGTTCGTTTGGGAGCACAAAAGCGCCTGTAAACGCATTCTTAAATAGGCTGTTTTTAGCCGATTCTACCAAAACGCTTTAAACTGGGAACCATGGGGGCATCTTGTCATGGTAAAAACGAAATCGTTATTTTAAACAACTTAAAAGGCTAGAAGTAGCCTGACACTTCTTTGATAGTATAATAAGGGTCTTAAAATATAAAACGAGGCATTGATAACTTTGTAAGTGTACAGATTGTTTATTAAAAATTACATTTTATACACACAATACCATCAGTAGTTCCCCCGTGGACGCCATCTTGTCTTTAAGGCTCGATTAATAGATTCGCGAACACACAGAGCTTCAGTATTGATGATCGATGTGTCACGTGTACGGCAATACACCTGAACAGCTTGTGAAGAGAGAGAAGACAAAATGGTTCGTGTCTGTGCCTTTCCTGGTTGCGACACGAGAATGAGAAAATCCAATCCAGAGACTTTTCACAGGCTACCTCTGCGGGAGTCTAATTTGAAGCAGTGGCTTGTTGTGTTGCAATTCGACGTAGGGACGCCAATTCCAACGCTGAAAGCTAAGGATTACCATGTCTGTAGTCGACATTTTGATCCGGACGACTTCACAATTCCTGACAAAAGGACATCTTACCCTCCAAAACGCTTGCGGCTGAAGAGAAATGCCATTCTAAAAGCGGCACGTCTTGCACCGGAGGTATGTATATAATTGTTTGGTTATATCACGTGAACCGAATGAATACTACCGTATTTTTGCACCGGATTAGAAGGCGCACCTTCAATGAATGGCCTATTTTAGAACTTTTTTCATGCATAGGGTGCACCGGATTATAAGGCGCATAGAATAGAAGATACTGCAGTCAAACGTTTGACTGGGGTTGCGTTATGCATCCACTAGACCGAGCTGTGCTAAAGGGAATGTCAACAAAACAGTCAGATAAAGTCAAACTTTATGAAGCGTTCACTCCCATGGTAACGATGTTCAAACGTTAATGTGCATATTAACAACGTCTCCCAGCCTTGTTCAGTTGTAAACACATAAAAGAAACGCAGTCTGATACCGCTAATTCAAACGTTAGCGCATAACTCAACATTGTTCAGTTACGTATAACGCGTAAAGCTATCTTTTTCAGTTCATTCCCCGTCCACGAATCCCTCGAATTCTTCTTCTTCAGTGTCCGAATTGAATAGTTGGGCGAGTAGCCTACGGCATCCATCCAACATGCCCGGCTCCCATTATCCGAGTCAGTGTCGCTGCTGTTGCCTGGCAGTTCAGTGATTATTCCTGCCTTCGTGAAAGCTCGGACCACAGTTGAGAATGATATATCAGCCCAGGCATCCACGATCCATTGGCAGATAGTGGCGTAAGTCACCCGGCGCTGTCTCCCCGTCTTGGTGAAGGCCTTCTAAGGCCCCGTCCACACGAAGCCGATTTTTTGGTAAAACCGCATAAGTCTTGTCCGTTTGGCCGACCGTCCAGAGGGAGCCAGCGAATCCGGTGCCCGAAACCGCACATTTCTGAAACCACCCTCGTAGGTGGTTTCAAATCTATCCGGACCTATGCGGTTTCGTGTTAGGATTCGTGTGGACGTCTGAAACGCAAACGATTATGGCATTAGCCCCCCACCAGCTGGGGGACGTCAGAGTTGCGTTGAATTTTTATTTATTATTTTATTTGTATTATTTTTTATATAAGTGCTCCGGATTATAAGGCGCACTGTCGTTTTTTGAGAAAATTAAAGGCTTGTGCGCCTTATAGTGCGGAAAATACGGTAAGTCGATTATTGTCTAGCCTACCATCACAAATGGGACGTTGTACTAATCGCGTATGGATGCTATGCTCTGCGGTAGAGTTGGAGGCATGCATGTAAATACAGGGAAACTTTGCATAAATTATATTTCATTTTATTGACGTGAGGATGTGAGGTTGATCTTGTGAAAGTTGTCCAGGTAAGCTACCTGGTCGTTCGTAAATGGCCCGCCGAGATGGGTGGGGGAAGGTTGGTTTGTGATCAATGCTGATGTCAGATGGATGCGTTACCTGGAGCGTTCTGCCCCCATGGGCTATGGGTTGTGACTTTAAAACGATGTGTTGGTCCTTTTTGGCTATATATGGGAATTACACTTGTTTTTGTGGCCTCGAGCGTACACCTGGCCTGCTGTTATCTCGAGAATTGATACATGAATGAATGGCTCCTTGTATGAGCCGGACGCCTCCCTAGGCTCCTCACTTGAGCCAGATGCCTCTAGTCGCCAAGGACATATTTGGCCTGTTAGTATGAATGCGTGAATGTATGTCACAGTAAAAGTTGTACGATTAAGTAGGCCTTAGTGTTTCAGAAAAGCATTGGATATGTTCTAAGCAAATTATTAAATTGGTTAATGTGTTTAACTTTTCACTTTAATTTCACCCTTCTTACACCACTGAAGTAACTGAATGTGTTTTATTTCCAATTACTTGTTGATTCTGTTTTGACAATGACAATTTTCACATGTCATTTCATAAACAGGAAGACGAAGAGACATCTGTGCAGGACCTTAGCCGCAGCTTTGGGGAGATGGAGGGGGACCTTGCTGATGAAGACTTGTGCCCCTCTGCGACTCAACTCCTTCCAGCCCAGGATTTGGATCTGCCTCTGTCTCTGACTCTGGCAGTTGCATCACCAATGGATGGGCAGGAAGAAAGTGGCTAGTTGATGAGGCCAATCTGATGGAACTCTTCAGGACCTGTTCCCGGCGTAGCTATTGAAGAGAAGCGGATTGCAACACGAGCTAGCCAGATGAAAGTGCACTGGACATGAATGGATGGTTTGAATGGACATTCAGGAGAATGGGCATCATGCCCAGACCAAAGGAACATGGGACGCAACAATCTTTTAGTATGTGCAGCTACATTCTTTACCGGAGCCACATACTAATTAACCTCCAAATCCCGAACAAGACACAGTTTTACACTATACAAACCAAATATCTGGTCCCTGTTGTAAATAATGCATACAAGGGCTATCAACAAAAACATATCGAAAGAATACTATCTGCTTCTGGAAGCAAATTGGAATTGTGTGGTGATGGAAGGTGTGACAGTCCTGGTAAGCATCATTTGACTTTGCTTGACTTTCAAACACACACAATTAGTCATATTCAAATTGATATGTATACATGTATATGTTTTTTCAACAGGTTACAGTAGTAAATACGGGACATATTATTTTCAGGATGATGCCACTAAAGAGATTGTCCACTATGAACTTGTACAGGTAAATTATCAGATGATTCTTGTGTGAAATGGGATTTCCATGGCTAGGCCTGAGTTGTTTGGGACAATGCACATGCACTGTGAAATAAAACAATATTACTCTTACTGGCCCTCATTTATCAAACGAACGTAGAAATGAGCGCAAATCTGAACGCATGATTCATCTTACGATAGGACCCACGTGAGATTTACGAAACCTTCGTATCACACCAATCCCAGCGTACGAAGGATCTTGGTGTTGATAAATACGGCGGCTGAGATCGATCGTAATTAACGTAACACGCCCATATAAAAGCACGTCTTCAGAAGTCTCGCCCCTAACTTTTACGACATGGAGAAACGTCCAACGGTAAAATAGAGGAATTTTTCCGAGACCCAAATGGAGACGCTCGGGTCACTGGTGGATGCGAACCGTCTGGTTTTATTTGGTAGCCTATAGCTGGCATTAACGGCCAGCAAAAGAATGCTATATGGAAGGAAATAACTGTTGCAGTGAATAGTGTTTCCAATGTTCGTCGGGCTACGGAAGAGGTTTGTTAATTAAATTAATTAAATAATAAATTAAATGTACAACTTCTGTTATCCAGCTTAAAACATTTCACATATATGCTATTGTTTGCATTCCGTTAAAGTTATTTAATTCCGAATAAGGTGAAGAAGAAATGGTCCGACATGAAGCTCAGCACCAAAAAAATCGTGTTGCGGCTGTGAAGCCGGCCAAGCAAGAAACGGGAGGAGGCCGGTGCAGTGCGACTGCAGCGTAACTCCCCGAGATGACTCTGACCATGTAGTGCGCCCTGATGTAGACGATGCCCAACGTTGCTATTTTGGAAAATAAAAGAATCGTGCGTGCCCCCAGGCCATCGGGCTACCATTTTCAGGATTGACATTCTGGCATCGCAAATAATCGGAACATTAACTGAATGGTAGCTTTTGCGGTTGATGTACGCGTAATCATTAATTTATGGTTCATACGCACATGGGTACAATCAACCGCACCAATCACATTTGGAAACCTAGCAATAGCATACAAATCCCGTTTGATTCCAGTTTGCTGATCGTTATTATATGGGAATTTAATATAACGTTCGGAGAGGGACATTATAGCTGCCAAAACTGCTGGCATGGTTCGGCTAATACTTGGCTGGGAAATAGCAGACCTGTCCCCGATCTCCCGCTGCAAGATCCCGGTGGCCAAAAATCCCAAGGTAGAGCAAACCTGCACAGGTATTGCGTTTGATCGCCTAGTTTCTCGCCTTAACTGTGGCTCCAAAGCATTTCATAGCTCCATCAGGAGATGCCTTGGGAGACGAAAACGAGTCAAGAGCCATTCATCGCCCTCCTTAAAAAAATCGGCGCGGTCTCGAAAAACTCTCTCGTCTGTGCGTTGAGGTCCTTAACAGAGCCAGATCTGCCATCGCTGAGACACGACCACCTATTTGGCAAAGCTCCTGTTAATATAGACAGCTGAATAAACATTTCACCTGTCACATTCTAATTATTTTCATAGCAATACTGTTTTTAATTAGGCCTGACTTGATTGTAATTGTTTGAACGGCTGGGCTAATTCCAATTTATTTAGTAATTAATACAGATGTTGAACATGGGCTACTTGTGCTGCACTATTCATCATTGAAATACCCGTATGTTGCGCCAAAAAAACTTGCGTACACGAGCTCAGACCTGACGTGAGATTTCATCGCAGCCTGCGCTCACGTTCAAATTGATAAATGCCAAGCTCAACGTTGAAATGAGCGTACGTCCATTTTACGCACGTTTTCTGTCGTACGCTCGTTTGATAAATGAGGGCCACTATGTTTCTAGGTCACAGAGATATCCAGTTCCGTGGCAATGGGCTTCCAGAGAGGCCTGGATCACCTTCTCTCCCTTGGACTAGACATTGGTGTGATGGCGACTGACAGATCACCGTCTATATGGAAACTCATGAGGGAAAGCAATGCGAACATCCGCCATGAGTATGATCCATGGCATGTGAGTAAGAGTAAGTATCATATATACAAGATAAATACATATCCACATGTACATATTTGACTGGTTTCGGCTTGTGAAATGGAAAAGAAATGGCTTCTTATCTCATGTTGTTGACATACCTAGGTGTCAAGAAGAAACTGGTGGCTGCCTCCAATAAGAAGGACAACAGAGAGCTGCAGCCATGGCAGAAAGCAATCACCAACCATCCGTGCTTGTCGTGCAGTTCCAGCCACGGTGATGTAGAGGTAACTGAGATTATGTATCATTATTTTCATGACCTACATGATTGTTTGAGGGACTGCTCTAAAACAATTGGAGGATTCATACACAAATGTATGTTTTCTGAAACTACTGAAGGTAAAACATAGTCTATTGTATTTTGTTTTTCAGGAGTGTGGGCGGCGGTGGTCCTCATTACTTCACCACATTTGGGGGATCCATAGATGGGAGGAGAATGGCCAAGAGTACACATGTTTTCATCCACCCCTCACGGAAGAGGAACAAAGAAGAAAGAAGTGTCTCGAACAAGATTCTTCTGCTTTTCGTGTCTTGAAAGGGTTGGTTCTCGACACTAATCTCCAGCGTGATCTGAAGCAGATGGCGCTTTTCAAGCACATAGGTATGCCACAATAATTCAAATGTGTTTCTTAGAAGTATATTGTCTACTGTAATAAAAATAATAAGGTACAGACTTTTCTCCATTGCAACTTTACAGTCAACATAGCCCTAACAGCATTTGTTGTACATCTAAACTTTAAAACGTCATCTATGATCACTTGAGTACGGTGGCGCTGAGCATTCACCAAATAAAAGTTTCACAGCTAATGTAGCCGTTAATAATATCTTGTAATTACGAGATAAGGATCTCGTAATTACGAGATAAGGATCTCGTAATTACGAGAAAATATCTCGTAATTAGGAGATACGGATCTCGTAATTATGAGATAAGGATCTCGTAATTACGAGATAAGATATCATATTTACGACATAAGGATCTCGTTTACGAGAAAAGGATCACGCCTCTCATTCATCAATAACGTTGCTGGCTAGCTGCAGGCCGGCAAAGATGACGCTATCCGACGCTATCGTATTTAATCTCCTGCTCGGGTTGAGGCATTGGGAAATATTGATGTTCCTTAAAAGTGAGGAGGGCATTAATATAAGTATGTCAACATTGCGCAGACATCTGAAGTCATTGGCCGGCAAAGATGACGCTATCCGACGCTATCGTAGGCCTACTTTATTTCCTGCTCGGGTGGAGGCATTGGGAAATATGGATGTTCCTTAAAAGTG
This sequence comes from Gadus macrocephalus, assembly GCF_031168955.1. Lineage (NCBI taxonomy): Eukaryota > Metazoa > Chordata > Actinopteri > Gadiformes > Gadidae > Gadus > Gadus macrocephalus. The sequence goes on along the minus strand of NC_082387.1, from coordinate 1,560,685 downwards.
AGGAGGGCATTAATATAAGTATGTCAACATTGCGCAGACATCTGAAGTCATTGGGACTGTTCAGGAGAAAAGCCCAGTCGGACCTACTACAAGTGGCTCTCTTCCTGCTGGAGCAGTTGAACCAGTACGGGATGCTTGTTCCATCATTTGATGTGCCAAAGCCCCTCGAATATTGACGTGTTAATTGTTCAGTGGAACCCAGAAGTGGAAATGTTGTTGTCGTGGTGGTTTAAAGGGCATGTGGCTGGCCCCTCACATTGCAGCTCTTAATAGTTGAATACAGCAGTGCATTATGTGTTTAACTTTATACTATGCATTATTGTTCAGAAAACGTCTTACCTCAAGCTCTTTTCCAATTAATGAGCTAAATTGTTTTTATACAAATCAATAAAATATTGTTTTTGTGGGGAAATAGAATTTCTGTCCCACTGCCCACATTCGATTTTGTTTTAATATTGGCTGTGACAGTATGTCACATAATTAATGTATTCAAATTTCAAATACTATGTTCATAGTAAAGGCAAACCCTGTCAGTTGTTACATTATTTAAAAAAAACCTTCACAGTGGTATAATGAGCACATACCACTGACTGAAGTGATCTATTGCTTTTATACATATATAAAGTATAAAAGCAAAAAGAAAGTAGAAACAGTTAGGGGGTCATAAAACATAATATGTTTTACTTTGTAACTGTTTCTACTTCCAGGCGCGGAGTGATATGCAAACTTTACAAAATGATTGGGCGTCATAGCAGTTATGTATACGCTCATTATACAACAGTTATGAACCAATCAGATCGCTGGATTTAAGCCACCCGTTGTATAATTAAGCAATAGATCACGACAGGCTGTGATATGTGCTCATTATACCACTGTATCACAGTGGTACAATTATACCTTCACAGTGGTATAATGAGCACATACCACTGACTGAAGTGATCTATTGCTTTTATACAACGGTTACTATTATGGCAAAACAAAAGTCATAGACACACTACATTTCAAAAGAAATCAAGAAAGTCAAAGTAGCCGTTTTATTAAAGAATACAAAAAAGTAGTCCCTCCTGGCTGCCTTCAAAATGCACGACGGTCGCTATGCAACACACTTTAGCGTCCCTCCGAGAGAAGGCTCGGCTAGAGCGGTTCGCCGGCAATTTATCCTATGGAGCAGTTCACTCGCCGTGTGCCTAAGCTTTCGTTAGTCTCTCCATCGCCTTGCTCACTCCTGGAGTAACAACATTTACACTCTCTCCATCATCCAACATATGTTTTACTTTGTAACTGTTTCTACTTCCAGGCGCGGAGTGTTATGCAAACTTTCACAAAATGATCGGGCGTCATAGCAGTTATGTATACGCTCAATATACAACAGTTAGGAACCAATCAAATCGCTGGATTTAGGCCCCCCGTTGTATAATATCATATAAAGAGCTCCGGGAGTCGCAAACGGCAACAATCACTTTCTCCTCCATGCTGCAGTTCACCCCGGACTGCACTGCACTGAGTTTGCCGGTTGAACGCTGATTGGCTGTTACGTTACACATGTCACTCAGTGGCCAGGCTGTTGAACGCCGATTGGCTGTCATCACGCGAATGTCGCGTCAAAGTTTAAATATCTTTAAAGATTGATAGATTGCGGGGAACATAGGACCCTTTTCCCAGAAAAGTGTCCTATGTTCCCCGCTTTTCCCAAAAAGGGTCCTATGCTCCCCGGTATGTATGGCTACAGGGGAACATAGGACCCTTTTTGGGAAAAACTGGGAACATAGGACCTTTTTTTTTAAAAAGGGTCCTATGTTCCCCGAGCGGGGAACATAGAACCCAGGGAACATAGGACCTGGGGAACATAGGGATGACCCCCGGTAATGTAGCATCTCTCAGAAAACTGGTTCCACTTCATCAAGGAAGTAGCCAGAAATAACACGGGGATTGCTACTTGTGGTGTAAGCATGTAGCCATATGACCATACGGGAAAATCCATCGACAGCACCATTAATACATATGCCATAGGGTTTAAGTTTGTCGTATGAATCGACGTGCCACAAATAGTTTGGACCTGGGTTTATGTAAAGAAGACGTCTTAGACGATTACGTTTCCTCAGTTGTACTCCTCGAGGGTCTAGGAGTAAGAGCAGGTGCCGTATAGTTGTTTGAGTCACTACCAAGCCTGCTTGGATGCATTTCAGATGCATCAATTTGTATCCGTGAAGCATCCCGTACTGGTTCAACTGCTCCTGCAGGAAGAGAGCCACTTGTAGCAGGTCCGACTGGGCTTTTCTCCTGAACAGTCCCAATGACTTCAGATGTCTGCGCAATGTTGACATACTTGTATCAATGCCCTCCTCACTTTTAAGGAACATCCATATTTCCCAATGCCTCAACCCGAGCAGGAAATATAATACGATAGCGTCGGATAGCGTCATCTTTGCCGGCCAATGACTTCAGATGTCTGCGCAATGTTGACATACTTATATTAATGCCCTCTTCACTTTTAAGGAACATCAATATTTCCCAATGCCTCAACCCGAGCAGGAGATTAAATACGATAGCGTCGGATAGCGTTATCTGCCGGCCTGCAGCTAGCCAGCAACGTTATTGATGAATGAGAGGCGTGATCCTTTTCTCGTAAACGAGATCCTTATGTCGTAAATATGATATCTTATCTCGTAATTACGAGATCCTTATCTCATAATTACGAGATATTATCTTGTAATTTTATAATCTCGTAGACAAATGAGATTGTTGTCCAATATAGCACCTGTTCAAAGACCGCACACAGCAGAGTTGGTGGCCCAAAGAATGTCACGCTTCAAGGCAATTCACGAATTGTAATGTTTTTAATTTTTTTTTATTATTTAACCTTATTTTTCAGTTTCTAAATTTCAATCTTGATCCGGTGTATTTTCAATGTGGCTTTCATAATCACTTTTCTAAATGTTATGTTAGTAGTAGTTGTAGTTACAGTATGTATGGTTAGTGTATAGTTATTTTGTATTAAATGAGAACGACAAAACCTGTGTTGAATTATATTTTTTATTTTGTTTAAATATGAACAATATAAAGTATACAAACATTACTTGCGAAGGGTGAATAGTTTCACTATTCTATAAACATTATCACCTTGTGATACCATCGTTTTAATTTACATTCCTACATAATACTGGAAGCATCCTCTGCCTCCTGGAAACCATAGTAAATTCCACTTGGTGAAGGGTATTTCCTACTAATGGCTGTTACCACACAGCTTGGCAGGATTCGTCGTTCACCGCGTCCTAGGCGCTCTCCTTTGAGCCCCCACTCCAAAACAACACGGTACGCCACAAGTCTGCACTGGCTGGGGGAGGGGGAAGCAAGGTGTTTTGGTTATTACACAGGTGGATGACCGAGTAACTTAGCTGACTATACAAACTAAAAATCGAACAATGTGACATATCAGAAGCAATCCCATCAATGTAAAACGTTTGCATACTCAGCGGATAGATGTCCATCTGGCCCCTCAGGTATGGGTCTCCGGCTCCAATTTAGTTTTGGGAGATGGAAAAACGTTTCCAGAACAGCCAGGTTTGATAGAGAAGGGAACTCTTCGGTTAATGCCACACAAGTGTCCGGAGTTTCATTCCCCAAAAGGTCCCATTCCTGGCATCATCGACACTCGTCTTCTGTTGGCAGAACCTCACAACAGTGGCAGGTACACCACCACTTTCCCGAGGTTCGAGCCGGTGCTAGGTCAGTGGTTGCGTCGGCCGCACGCTGTCGCTCTCTGGCGACAGCGTCCCGCTCCCGCAGCTCTTCATCCGTGTATTCGGGTTCGAATAAATACGGACGCCTATCGAATTCAAATGGCTCACCTTGTCGTCGTTATTCCATCTGTTCTCTGCCATTTTGTCTCAGTAACTTCTCTCTTCACAAGCTGTTGTCCAAGCTGAGGCTACCATTTGTGCCCTGCACAGCCTGAGCACACACCCCCAGTTCTCGTTCAGGTGTACAACCGTACACGTGACACATCGATCATCAATACGTAAGCTCTGTGTTCGCAAATCTACTAATCGAGCCTTAAAGACAAGATGGCGTCCACGGGTGAACTACTGATGGTATTGTGTGTATAAAATTTAATTTTTAATAAACAATCTGTACACTTAAAAAGTTATCAATGACTCGTTTTATATTTTAAGACCCATATTATACTACCAAAGAAGTGTCGGGCTACCTCTAGCCTTTTAAGTGGTTTAAAATAGCGATTTCATTTTACCATGACAAGATGCCCCCATGGTTCCCAGTTTATAGCGTTTTGGTAGAATCGGCTAAAAACAGCCTATTTAAGAATGCGTTTACATGTGCTTTTGTGCTCCCAAACGAACATCCCATCTCGTTATCATCTTAAATATATCCCAGATCCATTTTACACCGGAGTTATCCTTTAAGACTTTCTATCTAAGTAAATTTTTGTGTACTGTATTTGTTTTATTTAAGTACATGGGTATAAATTGAATTTTAGTGTTTATTTTATTCTTTTGTTCAATTTTCATTACAACCTTGAATAATACAGTCAACGTCCCGCTCAATAACATCTATCATATCATAATTTAGAAATAAAGATAGCAAATGCCTCGTAGGTGTGCAGTGATACACTGAATACACTGGTGACTCAGAGCTTGCCTTAAAGCAGGACCTTTTTGAACTGATTTTGAACAGACAAGTGAACTTAAAAAAAAATAAAAAATGAGCTGGGTGTATTATCTTAGTTCCCCCTTTTGAATGAAACTTTCAAAATACTTGACAAAAACTGATGGATTCTAAAGACGCGTTCACGCTCCGACAGCGACTGTTCATGTGCACTTGGGAAATCTAAAAGTTCTTCACAGAAGATTATCCGACAAAAACCATTCAGAACTAAACAGAACTTTGCATGCCTTTATTTCCTTGATGCCTATCACCTACTATTCTTTTGCTTTTATTTATGCGAAGCACATACAGTATTGCCACTGTATGGAATGCAACACTTGATTCTTTTATATTGAGTAAAACATTCATGTTCCGCCATGTTGACGCGCGCCACTAGTAAACCATACGTAACCAACTGGGCAACTCTGTTTTCAATATTTGGCCTGAGTTGCCGAACGGAAGTAAAATCATATCGTCATGAGGTGTCGTTCATGCGAACTTTCCGACGTTGCGAAAATGTTTTCCCCATAATATCCAGCCATGTGAACCATTAGGGTTAAACCCATGGACCTTTTAAAGAAAGGACAGCGGATTAATAAATGGCGCCCTTTCATTCCTATGAAAACTGCTCAATTGCGCAGGGCAACATCAAGGAGAGATTTGCTTCCGCATAATGGGCGCCTAGCCACGCCCGAGTGCATGACGTGCCTGTAACGGGGGGGGGGTTTGGCAGAACCCAAGTGCACGGACAGACGACAGTTTCAAGGATTTAATTAGGTACAGGATCGGGCATGCAGAGAGCAACAGTAAAGTCACCGACAGGTGGGCAGGGAATCATCGAGGGGTCGGCAACGGGAGGGCAGACAGGCAGGCGAGGGGCAGGGAACAGGGAAGCAGACAGGCCGGCAGGGACTCGACAACAGGCGGGTGGTTGTAGAAACAGTTCAGGAGTTGGAAGACTGCCGGGGCGTTGGTCAAACCGAAGAGCATCACCAGGTACTCGTAATGACCTGTAGGGGTGTTGAAGGCCGTCTTCCACTCGTCTCCGTCTCGGATGCGAACCAGATGGTAAGCATTCCTAAGGTCGAGCTTTTCAGCATCTCAAAGGCAGAGGAGAGTAGTGGAAGGGGGTAACGGTTCTTTACTGTGATGTCGTTCAGACCTTGGTAATCGATGCAGGGCCTCTTGCCCACAAAGAAGAAACCTGTCCCAGCGGGTGATGAAGAGGGTCGGATGATCCCCGCTGCCAAGGAGGACCAGATGTACTCCTCTATGGCTTGTCGCTCAGGGGCGGAGAGGGAGTACAAACGTCCCTTGGGGGTTGAAGTGCCCGGAAGGAGATCAATGGTGCAATCATAGGGATGGTGAGGAGGCCTTAGCCTTATTGAAGACGTCCCTCAGGTCATGGTAGACTGCTGGGACCCCGGAGATGTCTGAGGCTGGAGCAGGAGCGAGGGGGGGAAGGCGACGGTGATTGCGTCTTAAGGCAGGAATGCTGACAGGTCACTCCCACTCCCGGATGGAACAGGTAGACCAGTCAATATTGGGGTTGTGCCTACGAAGCCAGGAGTTACCCAGGATGACAGGTTGGAGTCAGCGGAAGGAAGGCGGGGATTACTGGGGACCAATGGCGAGAAGGGCTGCGTGGCGGGACCTCAGAACGTCTCTCCCTCCTGGATTTGGAGGTCGAGGCGGGTAGCGAGCTCGATAAGGGATTCCAGTGAGGATGGTGGGTCGTGGGCAACGAGCTCATCTTTGATGTACCCAGCCAGCCCTTGTAGGAAGACATCACGGAGGGCGACCGGATTCCAATCACACATGGGGGCCCTGGTGCGGAACTTGATAGCGTAGTCCGAGACAAAACGGCTTCCCTGGGACAGGGCCAACAATTCTCGTCCGGCCTCAGCTCCCAAAGGACCGGTTCCGAAGATCCTAAGCTCTTCGGCAAAGGAGCGGAAGGAACGGCAGACGGGGGTCCCTCTCTGCCATTCAGCGGTGCCCTAAAGACGCGCCCGTCCGGAAGTGATGGTTTATGGTGTAAGCCACCCGGGCTTCTTCGGAGGCGAAGGTGAGCGGCTGAAGGGAGAAGTTAATGGAGCATTTGCACAGGAAGGCGTTGCAGGTGGTAGGGTCACCATCGTAACATTCGGGGGCTCCCATATTTGGCTCACGGGGTGGAGGGGCGGGAGTTTTGGTCGCCGCTGGGGCCGGAGGTGGGGCGGTGGCGCCGGCCTGGACGTTCGCCAATTCCTGGCAAACTTGTGCCCCGTCTTGCTGTCCCTGAGCTGTGGCGGCCCGGGTGGCGGCCATCACCTGCGGCAGTGCGTTCTCCACCCGGGAGATGCGGTCGTCCGTCTGGGCTGGGTCCATTCTTGGCCAGATCGCGCTGTAACGGGGGGGTTAGGCAGAACCAAAGTGCACGGACAGACGACAGTTGAGGACAGTTTCAAGGATTTAATTCGGTACAGGATCGGGCAGGCAGAGAGCAAACAGTAAAGTCACCGACAGGTGGGCAGGGAATCGTCGGTGGGTCAGCAGGTGAGGGGTCGGCAACGGGAGAGCAGACAGGCAGGTGAGGGGCAGGAAACAGGGAAGCAGACAGGCCGGCAGGGACTCGACAACAGACGGGTGGTCAGACAGGCGAGGGGTCGGAAACAGGCAGGGTCAGCATTGTAAAAACAGTTCAGGAGTTGCGGGAAAGCTCTGTGAGTACGAGAGACGATCTGGCAGAGACTGAGCGGAGAGAGAGGATTTATATAGAAGGATCACAGGTGAAGCTGGTTGGGTTAATTAGGGGAGATCAGGGTCGCAGGCAGGTGAACGGGAAAACCAGGGGCGGACCATGACAGTTTAGGGCGGATGCAGAAATGCTCTCGTTCTCTAGCATTGTTAGCGTTGTAGCATCGTGAGTGAGAGATCTGAGCGAGCACAGTCGCATTGTTTACCGGCCAATCGAAGATATAGTTACCAACCCCCCCCCGACGATTCTCTATATGTGATCTTTGAATTTAACAATTATTATTTATATTATTATTTAAAATTTGTTTGACCCTTTTTATCCTAATAAAGAAAACCTTGTATATTAATTTAAAACCACCTTGTATATTAATTTAATTTTTGTCATAATTCATAATTACCACTCGAGACTAATGGTGTGTTCCTGAATCCTTGGACGCCAGCCTTCCGAGTTGCATTTTTGACATAATTTCTGGTCTCGGAGAATTTATAGCGTTCCTGTTCGTCTTTTTGATTGTGTCATGAAATTGGCTAGTCGTTGTTTTTTGTTAGCTACAACCTCTTTAGCAAACAATCCCGAAATCAAACAAAAAAACTTTACAATGCATTGCACAAGACCATGCAATGCATAAATTGGTGACCGGAATAAAGTAGCAATGTAATCAAGTGTGTAAGAGCATTTAAAATAGACATTAAAATGACCAACACGGTACAAATACAATGAAAATAAATCTCTTCACGGGCGCAGCCATTTTTGTTGAGAGTGCCATCACTGCTCTCGGTTTACTCTCAGAATTCCGAGAGATGAAGACAAAAAAGAGAGCGTGCCTCCGAGAAATGCCGCAAGAAAGCTGGGAGATTTCTGGCTTCCGACTTGAAAGGCTGGCGTCTGAGGATTCAGGAACACACCATAACATGAGAAGAAATGAACGAAGCCGTGCCAAAACAACATTTGTTTCACTACGACTCCTTTCAGCTGCCCGACCCTCCTTCTCCTGCAAACAACGGCTAATAATGCTTTGAATGATATCCAGAATTTTTTGCGGAGACACATTACGGTTCTCCACTTGTATTGGAGTGAACGGGGATATCTACTTCTGGGACTCCATAAATCGAGGGACCCTTCAACAGCCCGCTACCACAGCTTCAATACCAGGCTTGACCGCTGAACATTGGTGGATTGTGGAAGTATAAGTGGGGAGCAGGAATGTGTCTCCGCAAAAGATGTCTGGGTATCAATCCAAGGCTCATAATTATCTTCATACCATGTACTCATAAGTTCTTAAAGGAGTACAGATCTGAAAATGTGCACTGTTAAAGGTATCCACCTAATGATAGCCGTATGGTAGTTAAACAATAACAAAATGGTAATATAGGCAAAATGGGTTGAGACTGTGGACGTTTGGCTTTTCTATGAAAAGTAAAAAAAAATTGAGCCGAAGACCAAAAGATGCATTTGATTTTAGAGATTAAGGCGAGACACGGCAGGTGAATAGGATTTTTTTTTTACTTACAGATATCTTTATGAAACTTTATCGGTTGATTAGCCACATGATTAGAAGAAGAAAATGCATTGGAAGTTTTCTGTAATTGTATGTTAAGATATACTAATTAGGCTATATCTAATAATATATGCACAAATGTGCATATATTTTTAAACAAAGAATCGGACCATTGGAAAAAGCCAGGCTCAAAATTATTTATTCATGTTGTTACTATACTAAATAGAAAAATATTTAGAAAGGGGATTATGGATATCTCCTTTCGTTATCCAGTTAATCAGAAAATACTGCCAATGCCTTAAAAAAATGTATCGCCGCCCTATTTTTGAGAGCAGGAAGCTTGAGAGCATACCACGTGATGCATTCGAACTAATCGTCTTGTCGGAAATCGAGTCCAGCCAATCAGATATCAGTTTTACGTTGTGCAGCTGATCGAGTGCTTTCCAACGATACCACGGAACACATATGACAGAGACCGGCTGTAATTTGAAACGGTGCGTTCATAAAGCTAACTTTTGGTGAACACCTAAATGTTTTGTTTTGACTGCTTTTTTTCTTTTGTGTGAAACATTACATGTTAATGGTGCATAATAGCCCAAAATATCAAAATTGACCAGTGACTGAAAAATCGATGATTTAGCCTGCCGTGTCTCGCCTTAATATGATGAAAGAATTTTGAGTCCAGTACAATCTCGTAAGGAGAAATAAGGCAATTTTTTTTTTTAAAACAGCGCCATCTTTGGGTGCAGTACCACGATTTGGGTTTATTAGTAGTAGGGGGTATTGGTATCCACCTAATAATAGTTGTATGTTTTTTTATACAATAACAAAATAGTCATATAATGAATATGGGCTAATTGCTCCAAATTTATTGGCCAATATTTCTCAAATGGAACTAAGTAAAACAAATTCTGTTCGATGATTTTTGTGAGGCTTGGTCTAAAGATTTTATGTGGCGATTTTGGTGAATTTTTGATTATTTTTGTAGCCTGGGAATCATTTTATCATGTCGTCGCTGTCCGATGAAACTCGCGTACATCCAAAACGGTTACTTTTCAGGAAATGAAAAAAACACCCTAATTTCAAAGCAGTTGAACGTAGCGTTGTCATACTTGGTACGTCGTCTTTAAATGGGGCCTGCCTGTAATTCCGACACCTCATTGTTCCGACGTCTCAATGGTCCGAAAAATCCCATTAGATCGACATGCCACTATGCCGACGGTTCAATGTTCCGAAAACGGAACCCATTGGTCCGAAGGTCCGTTTGTCTGACTTTTCAAAAAGGAGGCGCATTAGGCCGACGGTTCAATATGCCGAATAGGCCTACATATAAGGAGTGTTATACCTCGCTCTCGCTCTCGCTCTCTCTCACTCTCTCTCCAAAATACAACATAGGCCTACATATCACGTTCACGATGAATATTGGAGAGAAAAGTGACAACGCTTCACTTCATTTCGACAGGGTGTTTCAGCCCCATGGACCTAGAGCGTAGGTCTAATTCTCAACACGGGCACACACACACACACACACACACACACACACACACACACACACACACACACACACACACACACACACACACACACACACACACACACACACACACACGCACACACGCACACACACAACGGGAAGAGTATTAGACCTTGTATAACATGCGCTTCATAAATTCACCTCTTGTGACCGTTCAAGCCCACAGCAACAGTCTGGCTTGGTGAAGATCACTGCTGGAACTTAGCCTATCGTCTTCTATTTTTGGTTTCATAATCACACATGTGGAATTGCGCCTTTGCCTATTCGGCGTATTGAACCGTCGGCCTAATGCGCCTCCTTTTTGAAAAGTCTGACAAACGGACCTTCGGACCAATGGGTTCCGTTTTCGGAACATTGAACCGTCGGCATAGTGGCATGTCGATTTAATGGGAAATATTTCGGACCATTGAGACGTCGGAACAATGAGGCGTCGGAATTATGGCATGGCACCAGGGCCGACGGACTGCAGAGAAAAGTGAGGCAGTTGTGGGGGGGCCCAAGGCAGAGGGGGGGCCCATGGCAATAAAAATAATGCGTTTTTTTGGCCTATTCTTTTCAATGGGCCTGCGTCCACGTCACGTGACTGTCATGGCTGCTCTGGTGGTTGCCATCGACTGCCCCCCATATCTTTCAATTTTACACAGTTTAGACTTGTAATTAATAAGCTGCTTTTGAAATCGACTTGACTTATTTTTTTTAATCACTGTCTGGTGGCTAGTTATATCACTCTGAGAGATGCGCACGGACATATTTGGTAGTGACACAGCCTATAACCTATTTGTGAAAACAGAACATCAAGCTCATGGATTGAACGAGGCAGGGTTATTTGAAATAATTCATTAAGGTATCATGTGTGAGAGGTCATTCCTCCCCCTGAGTGTATTGACTATTTCTGGTTATTGAAATGCTCATTGCAAGCTTCCTATTCATGTCTAGTGTATCCCTACTGTCCACAAGCACCCCCCCCCCTGCCATATGGATATGGAGAATTGTTGCCATGCCCCGGTGGTGGTGGTGTCATATCTATGAAAGAGGGCATTCAAATCCTACAATGATCAATTAGGAGGCCGAAGCCCTAAAGGAAGTGATCAAATAGGTAACTTCTGAGTTAAGGACAATCACAAGTAAGCTATAGACCTGGGGTCTCTTTTATATCAACGGGGGTCTCAAAGGATGCATACAATCATCAATTTAGGGATTCCAGCCCTACAAGAAATCCCTCAGCAAGTGGTTCATCTCGTTTCACCTCACCCAGCGGCTCCCTTGCAAGATTTTGGCCTGAAGTTCTTCCCAGACCTACACCCTTGCCATTCAACATTCATATCTGAGAATCAGGTTTAATCTTTTTAATAATGACAAAAAGTTACGAGAGAAATTCACATTCACTTTTTGATATCTCATAAGGGGCGTGGTTTTGACCTTTTGACCCCAGACTTAAAAATCTTGTCCACAGGCCAGCTGTATCTACACACCTTAAGGCACAAATTTACATCCCCATCCCACCAAAAATGGGGACCAGAAACGAACCTATCTTATGCACATTTACCTTGCTGTTGAAGGTCACGCACCTTTCCCCACGTTTTCAAGATAGCTAGAGATGCCAAGCTCTTACAGATAGAAAGTTTTCCAAAATGGACCCATTTTTGGACCAAGCGTCTCAGAAGTGATGCCTGCAAGACCTAAAGGATCAGAATGTGGTTGAAAGACAGTTTTTGAAGGTCCTACCGCCCTGAAACTTGACTACCTTATTCTAGGGCGTAACTGAGACCCCCACACCGAAACTTTCTGTGGGTCTGAGGTTTTGGGTTAGGGTCTCTGTATATAATAAATAAATAAATAAATATCTATATATAAAAAAATGAATTCATATCTATAAATATGTATCTGTAATTATATATATATATATATATATATATATATATATATATATTGTGGCGACTCCTACCCCCCGGGGAGTCTGGGTATTCATGTTGTTTGGGGAAAAGGGGTTTTATTGTCTTTTCGTGTTGGGGTTAACGGGTTTGGGCTGTGTGCTCGGCAGAATGTAGTTGTGTGTTGTGGGGTATTGTTTATTGTGTGAAGTGTTGCCGCCATCGTTACCGAGACTTGCATGTCCGTTGGTTGGGTGTGCGGTGCGCTGTGTGTTGTGTGTTTGTTTAAATAAATGCAGCTCTCGGGGTCGTGCGGTGTATCGTGGCACGAGAGTTGCGTTAACGTTTAACCTGGGCTCCCGTCTCGTCCTTCCCGCACTGCTCGCCACAATATATATATATATATATACATATTTATACATAGGCCTATATATTTATTTATTTTGTTGCTTCGAGGTGGTCAGGTGGTCTCCGTATATAAATAAATGAATAAATATAAATAAATAAATAGCTATGTAGCCTATATACCTATTTACATACATACATATTTATCTATATTTATTTATTATATACGGAGACCACCAGACCTCCTCGAAGCAACGAAAGTGGTCTGATAAATTCAAGAAGGGCCGGCGAGAATAGGTATATAGTGCCATACCGTCAATATAAATGTCCTTAATTTCCGAGAGGATGGTCAATGGTCAGATACAGATCTCGTTATAACAATAATTTATATCGATGTAACGAGAAAGGATGTATTGATAACGCCAAGAAAATAAAGGCTAGGCCTACATGGTTAATTTAAATGATTTCAAATGAGTTGAACATGAAGGTATTTACTGTCCACAGAAATAAGTCTGTCCCCATCCAAAACGTCATGTCGACATTGTGCTACTTTGCAGTTCCCATAAAGAACTTCCCGCCATTCACCTGTAACGTCACAACCCGATTCCTCCACGTCCATTCGTGTTTGGAACTGGATGGTGACAGGGATGAACCGCGCAGGTCGTAAAGCCACTTTAGACGGAGAGGACTAGCCTCTTTACCTTCTGGGAGATGGCATCTGTGACCTGTTGGTGCCGGCTGGCTGTGATTTCTCAGACCAAAGACAACGGTAGTGAAGGTACATCCCCTCCAGGGATTAATGACTCCTCGTGAGGTAGAGATGTTTACCGCTGGCTCTGCAGCACTCCTCCAGAAGCAATAAGGGTCTGTCACTGAAACAATAACGCAGTCTGAAAAGTGTCCATAAATCAGAGCTCCTTCTGCTAACCAGAGCTTTAATCAACGTTTATGACATCCCTTTGTCTCTTTATTGCCGATATATTTCTCAACCGGGACGCGACTATTAGAGGTGTAAAGAGTCGATACATTGTGGGGCAATGACCCCCACTAAAGCGGAGTTGATCTATATTATGCTAAAGCTTTTAGGCTACTCTACCATCTAGCCCTTTTTCTGAGCAATTGAAAAAATGGGGAGCTGTTGCGTAATTCCACTACTGGTTGGAGTAGTTATAAAATGAGCCAGAGGCCAAAACATGTATTTCACAAGCCCCTTAAGGATAGTTTTAGCTTTTGTGTATGTATGTGTCCTATACCTCCTGGACATGTCAAGAGAGCTCTAGGTACATGGCCACAATCTGTTGTTAGGTTGAGCAAACTGAATGACATGCGACCAATCCAAAGACTGTGAAATATTACAATACTTCTAACTTTATACGAATTCACAAAAAGATACACAATAAATCAATTATTTTTTGATTATTTGAATCATGTTTTACATTATACACACACACACAAATGACAAATATCGTATTTCTCATATGATTATTTTAATCAGTCCAATGGTCTTGGTCTTTACATTAAGAATAGGAAACAAAGAAAATAATTTACATGTGACGTTGCTTGGTAATCAGTGAAAAGAGATTTTAGCAGAATAGATACTGTCCACATTGAGATTGTTAAACAACCTATTCCGTAATCGCTGGTACAGAGTATCACACGTTTAACTACTATTACCCCATCTTATTTGACTGGCCTTTAATGAATGAATGAATGGAAAGTAATGCGCAACTTTCACTCATTAATAAATAAAAGTAAAAAATAAAAAAATAAAAATACAATTCAACCAGTTAACTAGCCTATTGTAATGGGGTGTGTTGCAATGCTTTTGCCATATTATCCCACACTGCTCCCAGCATCCTTGGAAAAATGGGTTTGCCATTACTGGTGTGCCTTGATGAAGGGCTGGGCCCAGCAAAGTCCCATTACAGCACCACCAGGCCTAGACCCAAGACTTCTCCGCTGCCAAATACACGTGAAGAGAGAGAGAGTAACGGCATACAGGCAACGTTTGATGGATTGGTGGAAAAATCTAAAGGTTATAGGAATAGGCAATGACATCTTTGGGAACACATTTCCCGTTTCATCATCTGCCTGTGTCCGATGATTTAACCTTTATAATTTGGAACAATGGAGGTAGGGTATTTGTATTATCATCATCCTTCTCATCGTTTACACCACCACCATCATCATCATCATCATCATCATCATCATCATCATCATCATCATCATCATCATCACACAAACAAAAATGATGAACAGCTTTATATGAGTTTTTTCTTCCACAACTGATTTGAACACTCAAAGTAGCATATCACATCTATGGAAGTTGATTGAGTTGAATAATGTCGTGACATGAATCAACCCCTGGTCTACTTGCGTTGCTTTACGGATGAATGATACTCATGCTAATTTTTGTGTTAAGTTTGTGGATATCCTACTGTTCCAAAGTAATTTACTGATGTGTTGAAAAACACTGCCACTCTGTGGCGACATCGTGTACAACAACACGATGTGGGTCGATATAAATGGATGTCTTCTTTATATTTCTCAGCATCAGCGGCGCTCATTTTTCACACTGCACTAGGTATAATAGGGGTTGACACTTCCGTAAGTCGTGAGCTTTGATAGGCCTATGGCAATTCACAATTGACAATGTGCATGGTGTCAATAACACACACACACACACACACACACACACACACACACACACACACACACACACACACACACACACACACACACACACACACACACACACACACACACACACACACACACACACACACACACACTGTGGCAACCCGGCCCGGGCCAATTAAGGACATGCAGCTCACCTGAGGAACAGGTGGAGAAGCAGGGCTTAAATAGCCTGCTTCTCCACTCATTCGGGGCTCTCCCAGCCCTGGAGCTCCTTACGGAGAGACCGGTCCTCGTGGGTGACGGGATTCCACCCACGAAGGATGGGACCCTTGATTCCTCCCAGGTTTTTCGTCATTTTGTTTTTTCCGAGACTTTGTGTTATGCTAAGGATTAAACATGCCTTTTGGGATTTTTCCCCTCAAAGTTGTGTCCTGTTTGGGAGGAGGTGGTTCGCTCACCGTGCTGGGTTGACACACACACACACACACACACACACACACACACACACACACACACACACACACACACACACACACACACACACACACACACCGCCCCCAAAGGCGAGAAAGCTACCGCGAGCACCACCTCTGGGCTGGGAGGCTGGGTTTTGTAACAGGTTAGTGTAGCGGAACATTCAAGCTGTTTACCTATGCCATTTTGGGTGCTGCCCGAGCTGACCATTGAACTGGTCTTTCTGCAGGAATGAGATAAGAAAGTGGTAACTCCAAAATAGCAGAACATCTAAATTCGATCAGACAATACTTTGATTATTTTTACAAATGGATCTAGAGATCCAGTTAGTGGGAAGAGCTGGGTTTGGGATGTATGTGGAGCAGCTGAAGATTGGCCAGCACATCTCTAATACAAGCTCTTTTTTTCACATCGGAGTTCGTTTTTTTTTTTGCAAAACACATTTTGCAAAACTTGGCTCATTGTGTCAAAACTCAACATGCAAGCAAATGAGACACATGACTGAGAATAGTGGCGGACTCAGACTGTTTGAAGGGCAGGGGCGAAAAAATAAAAGGGGCACATTCTGGACAACATGGGGGCCCCACCAGCGGACACAGTGGCTTTTCGTACTTGATGGTGTTTTGTTCCCCTAACGGAGCCTTAAAGGCAGCGCTGCCTGGAAGGTCCTATCCCCTAACCTTAGCAAGCGCTGCCTTGAAGGTCACATTCAGGGCACTTGTTACATCTCCATGTAGCACTTAAAAGAATAGTTGGGCTCATAATTTAAACGGGGGGTCTGGGGGTCTTCCTCCAGAAAAAATTTGCTTCAAAGACACTGTTTTCCCTTATTCTAGCGACTTTATAAACACCAAAATGAGTTCACATCATTGTGCACTTTCACATTTTAGCCAAAGAAAGGAGGATGCCTTACTGCTTTCATCTTTACTAACATTTAAGTAAAAATTAGACTGGAGAAAATTCAATGTGCCGCTACCATACAGTCTTTGACCGCTGACAGCCAGCTACGGAAACATTTAAGGAAGTTTTCCTTCATGTTGAGGTGATAGCTGACCATTATCGTCTCTCTTGCATGAAATGACCTACACTTGAATGATCTTCAACGCTCAAAAAATGTATATACATTTTAAACGGATTATGCAAACTTGGCATCTAATTGCGCTTTTCCACTATGGGTACTGACATACTCTTAATCCGCTTTTTGCTTTGTTATCCAGTGGAGATTTAAGTACCACTCGATGTAGCTGTTTGTCATGGCGACACCATATGAAAGCAACGCCTCACATTCCCCGTTCGTCAGCTACCAAAGAGAGGAACGTCTGCACCTCAATAGCTAACCAAAACATGTTTTTTTCGGTTTGCCATATTCTTGCTCCAGAGGGCACATCATCATCATCAGGGGCAACCTAGGGCACTCATTACTTTTTGTTCACGTGTAAAGGGCAGCCAATAAGGCACTTTCTCTCATTTTCACCACCATAGAGGGCACTTTAGCACACTTTTTCAAACATGGGGGCACCAGACGGGCAGAAGAGCACTAGAAGGGCACTATAAGGGCACTAGAAGGGCACTAGAAGGGCACTGGAAGGGCACTAGAAGGACCAGACGGGCAGAAGGGCACTATCAGGGTACTAGAAGGGCACTAGAAGGACCAAACGGGCAGAAGGGCACTATCAGGGTACTAGAAGGACACTAGAAGGGAACTGGAAGGGCACTAGAAGGACCAGACGGGCAGAAGGGCCCTATCAGGGTACTAGAAGGGCACCAGATGGGCAGAAGTGCACTTGAAGGACCAGAAGGGGACTATCAGGGTACTAGAAGGACCAGACAGGCAGAAGAGGACTATAAGGGCACCAGACGGGCAGAAGGGCACTATCAGGGTACTAAAGGGGGCACTAAAAGGGCACCAGACGGGCAGAAGGGGACTATAAGGGCACTCATTAAGGCACGTCATTGAATTTTCTTGTTCTAGAGGGCACATCATCATAATTTATTGCATGAAGGAGCACCCTAGAGGGCACCTAATCATGTTTTGCACGTGAAAAGGGCAGCCAATAAGGCATTTCCTCTCGTTTTCGGCACTCTTGAAGGGCACTTTAGCGCGCTTTTTCAACCATTGAGCCACGTGGCACAATGGTTGAGCCATGCCTCCCCCCCTGAGTCCGCCACTGACTGAGAAATATATTCACATCTATGTCAAATTGAAACTCTTCTATCGAAACCTAACAATCCTTTGATAAAATGTCACTATGATGATAAAATGATACACACTTGTATCATATGAAAACACTTTCAGATCAGCAGCAACACACTAGTCGGGTTTAGAAATGGCGAGTATAATTTCAAATTGTTCATGGTTGGTGTACCAGTTCCGGAACAAAACAGCCCGAAGGAAACACACATTATCCCAGACAACAAACCTCGGCCGCACTGATCTGTCCAGTTCAGCTGCATCATGAAGTGCATCACGCTGGATCCAAGATGGCGCGGACCGCTCCCGCAGCTGTCAAGCCGGCTCCGCTAAATCTATGTTATTTGTTTGTATTCTGGGTGATAACACTGGATATTTTTGCTAATACAGCACTGGGTATAATCACATACAACTCCCAGGCACTCATCGACATCGGATTATCAACTCACTTTATACGTAACCACTAATCTGATGTTTGGGCTCGCTCGCTCCGGGCTGAGATCCTGAGGAGTGCAGCTCAACAACCTCGGAGAAGATCCAGAGGGAAACGCGTAGGGGTGAAGCATGCCCTGAGGGCCCGCGTACACAAGCCACCCTTGCCAAGTATCATGGTTGCCAATGTCCAGTCCTTGAACGATGAGAAAGTGGATGATCTCCGTTTGCGTTGTGCATTTGAACGAGACATAAGGAACTGTAACATCTTCCTCTTCACTGAAACCTGGCTTAATCCGTCCAAAGCAGACCATTCCATAAAACCGATGGAGAATCTCTCAGTTTACCGGTCTGACAGAACTTTTGAGGAGTCCAAGAAGGAGATCGGAGGTGGCGTAGCCGTCATGGTAAATGAGGGCTGGTGTCACAGCGGAAACATCACCGTGCTGCGGCGCTTTGGCTCCCCTGAGGTGGAAATCCTGGCATTAAAATGTCGGCCTCACTATCTTCCACGCAAATTTACATCTGTGGTAATCGTCGCAGTGTACATTCCTCCCCAGGCATGTACCAAAACAGCTCTAACAGTGCTTCACGATGCACTGAACAGCTACCAGGCTAGCGATCCAATGGCCGCGCTAGCGGTTGCTGGCGATTTCAACAAGGCGAATTTGAAGAAAGTGATGCCAAACCTTTATCAACACATTGACTGTGCTACGAGAGGGTCAAGAACACTGGATCATTGTTATACTCCGTTTAAGGGTGGATACAAGGCCCAGTCTCTTGCTCCTGTAGGGAAAAGCAACCATGCTGCTGTCTTCCTCTGGCCATCGTATGTCAACAAACTACGAAGGGAACCCCCGATGACGAGACAGGTTGTGGCATCCCGCCACGTGGTCCCCGGCCTGGACGGGCCCGGGGTACCGTAGAGGACGGGGTGTACCACCCCCACCCACCAGCCGGCGAGAGAGAGCAGCCCTTTCGGCACCCCAATCAGGGTGATTGGGGGACACCTGGCCGAAAGCACGGGGGCCATTTTAAAAGGAGGCACAGCACAGCACAGCACGGGTCGGGAGCAGGAAGGAAGGGCTCGTGGCAAGGAGAGAGCCTAGAGGCCCACGGAGGCCCTAGAGACCGCGACCGCGACTCCTTCGTTGTTTTGATTGAAGTGGATTGTTAATAAATGCCTGCAATGGCTTATCCAGCACACCAAAGTGTCGTTTGTCCGTGGAACCCGGCTCATTTGGGTAGCGGGTTACCACACTTGGTGGAGGATGCGGGCACGAAGATCCCACTACGACCCCCCGCAAGAGATGCTGCTGCCGCCGCAAGAGACGCTGCTGCCGCCGCAAGAGACGCTGCTGCCGCCGCAAGAGACGCCGCCGCCGCCGCAAGGGACGCTGCCACCACCGCAAGGGACGCCGCCGCCGCCGCAAGGGACGTCGCCGCCGCCGCAAGGGACGTCGCCGCCGCCGCAAGGGACGCCGCCGCCGCCGCAAGGGACACCGCCGCCGCAGCGGGAGAGAAGGCCGCAGCGCGAGGCCGGGACAGGGCTGCGCCGCCGGCCGGCGCGGACGTGGGGACGGGTCGGCCCTGTATGCTGGCGACCTGCTGGGCGCAGGGGACATCTGGTAGTCCGACCATCCCGGCGAGGGTTATGAACCAGGACACGCAGGCCATGGTGGACACCGGCAGCGTGGTCACCCTCCTCCGCCCCGACTTGGCGGGAGGGAGGGAGGGGAAACCCATCGAGGTGGCCTGCGTGCACGGGGACATACGGTCCAATAAGACCTGCCATGTGGTCGTACGGACACCACAAGGGGTGTTTACGGCACGGGCGGGGATTGTACCCAACCTCCCCGTGCCGCTCCTAATCGGGAGGGATTGCCCGATATTTCGCCGGCTTTGGGACCCGGCACTAGAGTCCCGGGGCAGGAGAGATGCGGTCGCCGCCGCGGCAGGAGAGGCAGCCGCCGCCGGCGCAGCGGGAGACGAGGCGGCGGGAGACGAGGCGGCGGGAGACGAGGCGGCGGGAGACGAGGTAGCCGGAGACGACGCTGCCGGAGACGACGCTGCCGGAGACGACGCTGCCGGAGGCGACGCTGCAGGAGACGACGCTGCCGGAGACGACGCAGCCGGCGCCGCAGGAGACACCCGGCCCCGGCGAGATACCATCCTGGGCGGGTCCCTCGGCTACCTGGGGCTTGGTCAAAGGGTGGAGGAGTGTGGCATCCCGCCACGTGGTCCCCGGCCTGGACGGGCCCGGGGTACCGTAGAGGACGGGGTGTACCACCCCCACCCACCAGCCGGCGAGAGAGCAGCCCTTTCGGCACCCCAATCAGGGTGATTGGGGGACACCTGGCCGAAAGCACGGGGGCCATTTTAAAAGGAGGCACAGCACAGCACAGCACGGGTCGGGAGCAGGAAGGAAGGGCTCGTGGCAAGGAGAGAGCCTAGAGGCCCACGGAGGCCCTAGAGACCGCGACCGCGACTCCTTCGTTGTTTTGATTGAAGTGGATTGTTAATAAATGCCTGCAATGGCTTATCCAGCACACCAAAGTGTCGTTTGTCCGTGGAACCCGGCTCATTTGGGTAGCGGGTTACCACAAGGTGCGTCGGTGGACGGACCAATCAGAGGACAGCATGTGAGTAGCACTACATGAAGCACTTTGGGGTACGTACAAGAACTGCACTGTAGATATTAACACTGACATTACAGTTATTTTCAATTGCTTGAACACTATAGACACATGCTTAGACCAAAGCAACACAACTTGAAGTTTTTGTTTCTATACCTTAAACACATGTAACCATTCCTTAAACACAAGTGCTGCTTTGCACTTTAGTTGCAATTGTGCAACACACTTGCTCCTTTCTGCAACACACTTGCTCCTGCACACTACACAGTATTTCATACATAAGACACTTAATTCAAAAATGAGGTTTCATTGTACCATTGGGAAAACACATCTATTCAAAATCCTAAACACATTGGTTAATTGAGAATACTTACTTACACACCTTAAAACACTTTCTTCCAAAACTGAACACCAATCAGCCAGCTGCAAAAAGGCCTCAGTTAAGCCATTTTGAGAACTTTGCGAGCATGGATGCAGCAAGAGCAAGAGGCAGAGGTAGAGGAGGTAGAGGAGGAAGAGACATAGAGGAGGACGTGGTGGAAGAGGCCGTGCACGGAACATTATTTCGTATGGCATAAGAGCAACTCTGGTGGACCATGTCATAAACCATGGCCTGACTATTAGGGAAGCTGGGCAGAGAGTCCACCCTAATCTAAGCCGTTTCACAGTTTCATCCATAATAAGGACATTCCGACTGGAAAACAGGTATGTCTTCAACTCTCTACTTTCTACTATACTCAGACTGTATCTAGAGTATTTGCAGTACTGTACCATATCACATGTACTGTATTGCAGGGTGGCTAATGCTCCTTTTTGAACGAAAGTGGTAGTTTTGTGATTACCTACATTGAGATGTTTCAGTACTTTCTATGGTATATATAGTAAAGTACAGTATATACAGTACTGTAAAAAAAGAAGCAAACCAATGCAGTAACATTTCGTGGTTGCTTTTTTCTATAGAATGACTAGAAGACCTTCTGGGGGCGGACGCCAACGCCTGTTCACCCAACAGCAGGAACTTGCCATTGTGGACCTGATCCGAGCAAACAATGCAATCCGTCTCAACAAGCTACAGCAAGATAGAGAAGTATTCAATAACATAGAGCGAGTGAGCATTTCCACTATCAGACGCATCTTGGTAAAGCACCAAATTACCATGAAGCAATTGTACAGGGTCCCATTTGAGAGAAACAGTGTCAGGGTCAAAGGACTTCGACGTGAATATGTACAGGTAAGCAGTGGCGGCTGGTGCTAAAAAAATCTGGGGGGGCGCACTGGCGGGCGGGGATTACAACACAACAATAAACTACTTGAACATAAATTTTGCTCTCCTCTCCTTCAGGCCAGCAAATTTTTCAATGACTTTCTGATTGAAATCTGTCATTTCACAAACAAGTCTCTTTTCCATGGAGAGCATGGCCAGTGCATTCAGCCTCTCCTGGGTCATGGTGTTTCTGAGGAAGGTTTTCACTCTTTTCAAGGTTGAGAAGCACCTCTCTGCTTCAGCTGTGGTCATGGGTGTGGTGATGAGGATCTTTAAGAGAGTGACAGTTTCTGAAAAGACATCTTCAAGATTGTTTTCCATGAACAGCTGGAACAGGTCCACTGCACCACAACAGGCTCTGAACTCTACTTTGCTGTAGATGAGACTGAGCTCTGTCTTCAGTTTGCTTCCATTCAGCATTTTGTAGGCCTTCAGCGTGCTTTGTAGTGTCTCTTCAGGAAATGCCCCCTGATGGTCCTCAAACCTGTCCCCCTGCAGCAAGGTTGCACAGACAAGATGGTCGGTGAAGGAGAAGCGCTCCCTGGTGTGTCCCAGAATGGTGTTGCAGATCTACAGAGAGAAGAATACAAAAATATAGAGAAAAAATAGATGTCTCTTTAACAATTTTTTTTTTTTTGCATTTGCTCCTCAGACAGTACACTGTTGGCTATATTTTGTGTACATATAGTTATGGCTCCCCTGGACCTATTTATTGCATATTTCAGCTTTTTTTATTGCTATTACTTATGTATTGGTGATAGTACTACTTTAAACAAATAGTTTAATTGTGATTAGGTGATAGGCTACA
Source organism: Gadus macrocephalus (assembly GCF_031168955.1). Lineage (NCBI taxonomy): Eukaryota > Metazoa > Chordata > Actinopteri > Gadiformes > Gadidae > Gadus > Gadus macrocephalus. The sequence continues at coordinate 1,537,590 of NC_082387.1, read as the reverse complement.
TCTCTGCAACATGAGGCTACATCTCTGCAACATGACAATGACATATTTTAAATTGTATTTCAAAACACATTTCTCCTCTAACAAACATTACAACCTCAAATGAAACATGGACTATGACAGATTTCTACAACATAAACTCACCTCTTCTGCAACATTTTGACGATCCTCTGAACTGAGTACCCGACGCCTCTTTGATGTCAGAGAACCACTGCTTTGCTCACCCATGGAATGGCGAGAATTTCTGTGTGAGAAGTCATAATAATAATCAAAAAGGGGAAAAGAGATAATGTTGAAAAATGTGATGATCATATTACTGATAGGAATACTTATTACCTGATGATTTGTATGTCCTGTTCAAACTGCTGGATGCTCCCTTTGATGTGGACTGCATCTATGTTCTTCTTCTGGAGCTTGGCATAGAGGAGGTCCACATGTGGCATGATGTGGTGAAAAAGTTCCAGAAAGAACTTAAAATCCTGATGTTCCAGCAGCATGGCCATGCCTCCTGCCTCTCTCATGGTTTTGGGGTCAAAGTCACCCGAGTCGCGTATGTTCTCAAAACACTGAATGAGATCCTGTCTGTGCTCAAACACAGTGTTGACGGCTCGGCTGTGAAAGTTCCATCTGACATTGCTGGATGTTGGCAGTCTATGGGCCACCATTTTAGCAAGAACAGCTGTACGCTTGGGTGATCTGGAAAAAAAGCTGGCAAATCCACCCAGGTCAGAAACATTTTTTCTCACCTTGGAAATGTGAGAGGTGGCCTGTTGCATGATCAGGTTGAGTTGGTGTGCATAGCAGTGGATATAGTGGGCATTTGGGTACTCATCTTTGATTTTCCTCTGAACACCTGCATTGGCACCCCTCATCACACTGGCTCCATCATATGCCTGGCAGATTAGCTTGCTTTTCTGATCCTCAGGAATGATGGCAGCAAGACGCTCTTTTAATGCAGTAGCAATGGACTCAGAAGTAGATGACTGCAGAGGAATGAAATCAAAAAAACTTTCCTGCACACTGTGTTTGTCATCAATGTAGCGTAGTACAAGCACAAGTTGGGTCTGTGTTGAAATATCTGTTGTCTCATCTGCCTGGATTGATACAAAAACACTCTTTTGAGCTTCTTTAATTATTTGCTCCCTTGCAACAGACAACATACAATCCAGGAGCTCATTTCGGCCAAAAAAAACTGTAGCTTCATGCTGTTGTCAAGGTGGCTACGGCTACTTTCATGCCGTTTGCATTTTTCAGAGAGATGTTTCAGGTCTCTGACCCCAGTTGTTGTCCACAGAGCTTCAGTGCCACTGCCAACACTTTGAAAAAGCAAGCATGGAAAGCAATAGAGAGCATTGCTAACTCCACATCCAGCTAGCCAACTGTGTTTGGTGTAACACAAACGAGAGAAGCCTCTAGTGTAACTCCTTCCCCTGTCACTTGCCTGCTGCTGGATTTGTATATCAGGCTGCTCCGGTCCAAGCTCCTTTATTCTTTTTTTTTCCTCCACCGAACGCCTCGAGAAAGGATTACTGCGTAACGAAACAACCGAATTTTCGTTTGCTGTCGCCATGTCTCCTCTTGTCTTCTCGTTGTTGTTTTTTTCTGTCTGCTCCGTGTGCGCGTGGGCGTGTCTGTCGCTCTTTGAGTGACAGGCACGACAGGTATCATGAATCAATCAGACTGGATGAAAAATGAGCCCAAGCACGCTGATTGGCCAGGGGCGCAGAGAGCTGCGCCCGGAGAAGAATCTTGAAGTGACCAATTAGAGACCAGCATGAAGTCACATGGAAGCCAAAAGTTTAAGAGGCCACATACACACTCATTTGGCCGGCGCCCCTCGCTATTGAAATGCATGAAAACAACCCAGAATAAACCCAATATTGAATGGAAAGGCATACAAATTTAAAAGTAAAACCCATTGTATGAGTGAACACTGAACAGACGTGGTAATTACTTTTTATTATGTAATTTATGTTTACTGTGTCTATACTTTTTTCCCGAAATTTTGATGGGGGCGGCGCCCTAGCGCCCCCTATTGACCGGCCGCCACTGGGTTCAACACTTCCAACGCGTCAACGCGCCAACGCAGCTAGATGAGTCCATGTCCATGCAAGTGAACAGAGCGTTCCCTCTTCGTCATAACTATCAAACCAAACATCCTTCACATTCACCGAGCGAACATTATGAAAGTAAAATGCACATTTCTCGCTAAAAATGTTTCCATAAACGCATTTAATGGCGTAACTATGTAACTATTTCCACCCAGAATAAAGAAAGATGTCGGCCGTGGCTGCGCTGGAGTCCGAGGTAGGAAACCCAAACGCCGCCGTGTTTGGGTGCATGATAGAGTTTAGATCGGGTTAGATTAAATAATCTCGGATATAAATAACAATAATCGGGTTAAATAACTTCACATGGTGTGTCTGGTGTGTTTCCAGCATTCGTAGTGTTGATCAGCAGAGAAATAGTCCGCCAAGACGTTGAGGTTGCTTAGCAACCAGAGACTCTGTCCATGCAAGTGAACGGAGCGTTCCCTCTTCGTCATAACTATCAAACCATACATCCTTCACATTCACCGAGCGAACATTATGAAAGTAAAACGCACATTTCTCGCTAAAAATGTTTCCAGAAACGCATTTAATGGCGTAACTATGTCACTATTTCCACCCAGAATTATTACGTATTTCTTCAAGGAAAGGTTCAAAATCCAAAGGATAGCTTTTAACAGTTACTTTATTTGGTAAAGTATTTCGGTATGGTAAACTATGACTATGAAGCAAAAGGAGATTGAAGATGTATTCTTAACACGTGCTGAGCGACTCCCAGCTGACCAACTTATTTAACCCTATCCGTATGGGCTGCCGAGAGTTTCTGAAGACAATGTGGGTCTGTAGGCTGTTATGATCTGATCAGCGCGGTCCGGAAGTAGTGGGGGGAGCCGATGTGAGATAATCTTCGGTATTTTCTCGCCTGGTCTGTGATGCTGCCTTCTGTGGCTAAAGTATTTATTACAGTCTTCAGTAGGGTCTTGCTCCCCTTGTGGCAATGTATGGTATTTACGGCTTATATGTTTGGTCCTGCATCATTGGAGCTATGTGTAGGTAGCTTAGATTCTTAAAATACGTAACAGTCCCTCCTTGGTCATCTTAGATGACCATACAATATTATTTTAAATCCTAAACACCATTTACCACACCGAAAACATAGTCAAAGTAGGATAATTCATCAACACCACCAACCGAGTGGGAAAACTCGGTTTTTCCCGAGCAAAAACCATCACGGATTACCATAACACTGTAACGGCATTCACCTTGTGGGTCTCATTGGGAATACAGGTCATTATTTAACAATACAACAATGAACATAAATCTTGTTATCATACAATCACATGGCCAAACAGCACACAAACAAAACCATTCATAGAAATCCTGAGCTAATACTTTTGGTCATGTGCTACAAGGTCATACAATTTTCATCAGGTGCAAAAGTAAAGTAAAAATTGGTATTCATAATACAATTTTAAAATTTCAAAATGATTGATAGCCAAGCATGGATTTGGGGGGTTCAGGTGATCTTCGTGTATTGGTGCGCCGCTTCATGTGGGTGGTTTGGGCATGGATTTGGGGGGTTTAGGTGATCTTCGTGTATTGGTGCGCCGGTTCATGTGGGTGGTTTGGGCATTGTTATTATCGTAGTCATTGTTTTTATTTTTATTTTTTCTGTCGCCGTCGGGCCTGTAATTCATGAACCCAAGACTCGTCCCTCCTTGTCAAGGGCTCAACTCAGAGAGGTTACTCCTACATCATGGGAGCCTCCAAACAGGTTCTCCGTCGTCGTCGTGTCAGTAACAGGTGGCCTGTAAAACAACCGTCTCAAGGAAGATCAACAGTACCATTATCAATGTAGCGATTCAGAAATAACGGGTTGCACTCGCAACCAAACAATACTATATAATAACAAACATAGTCTAGTATGGTTGTTTTAAAATGTGTTATTTAAGTAAATCCGGGATATTGATCATCTTATATTCAGGCGCTTCTACTAGAATAGTATAGGTGTTGACTATTCTACATATTACAGCTGGATAGGGTCGGGCCCCTCAGGTGATGTATCGTTCACTTTCATCGGATCATATCTGATCTCCATGTAAGCCTGAATGGCACTTGGCGCTTCTGTAGCGCCCACTGCTGTGGTGATCAGCAGATGCAGTAGCCCTCGTGCACAGGGAATACAACGGCAGCCGTTGACAATTAACACGGTCTCTGCATTTATTCCCGCGACGGGCACTTACTGGATCATGCCTTTTCACCCCCCAAACATATTCTCCATCCATCCTGTGAAAGGGTCATTAATGCCGGAGTTCACTGCCAATTCTAACCTGAGGGATTGTAATCATGCCATCGCCCTGGCCACCAACCCAACCGGCGCTGTGCTATTGGGGATAAAAGTACAACATGTTGTGCCTATCATCACATTTACCCCTCCTTGCTCTGTCAATAACATATCCATATCTATATATGTTCCTTTTAACTTTATCTGGTAAACTGAACGAACTGTTGCTGATTATGATACATGTAATTTATCCAAACAATATATATACTTTTTTTTTTTTTTTTTATATGGTGGACAACCAAAACAGAACCGATTCAAATCCTGCCGTTATTTGATTTCCTCATGTGACTGTTACTCCTTGCTCGGCGGACGTAGTTTATAGGCTCCAGGTTTGTCTGCATCTGGAACTTTTGTTTCTATTGTAGAAATACAAACTCATGTACAGTAGTTAGTTGTTCAAAAAACATATTTCCTATAATTCTATTTTTAATTGTTCTAATGGAAGTCCATTATGGGATCCTAGAAATGTAAGTGTAAGCATGAATCTAACTGTAAGCATTACGTGCAAAGTTAGCTGTGTCAGAGTGATATACGGTACTCATCTTGCTTCTGGAAACATTGGACCTGAAAATTGTATGCGTTTCAAATATGTTTGTATTATAATTGATCTATTTAGTGCTTGTACGGATTTAAAATTTTTGTTTTGAGTGACCCATTCCTTATTCTGAGCCGATTTCAACCTTCAACCTTGATTTAATATTCACACTACATCCCTCCTTGCGCATTGCTTCAGCCATGCGCATTAAAATTCCTACCAGTGGTGTAGTGCAACCAAGTTGAAGTTCCCTTCCTTAATCATCTTAACCAATTCATTATGAAGATAAATGAAGACCAGTACATACAAAACCAAAGGTCGATAGTTGTGGGTTTATGCAGCCGTCCTGAGACCACGCTGTTGTTACATGCAGTAAACCGTAAATGTTCCATGAGTCAGTATACCTGTGTGCCGTAACTTATCAGAGTAAAAAATATCAGACTATGAGACGTTGACGTTGTAATAAAGCTTTACAGCAGTAGCAGTGGTTTTTGAAAGGTTAACCCACTACTTCTGAATCTAAATTGAGCCTATATTGTCCCTGGCGAGCAGATGTATTGTTAATCCCTTTTCTATTTTATAAACCCAAAAATATGAAAAAAGGGAAATTACAATGTTAAAATGTGTATGTTCAATATCACTTCTTTGTAACCGTATCTGGTTCCAACAGTTGCCTTATAGGGTGATATTTTAAAACAAAACAAAACTTGAACCTAAAAAGAAAAATTCAGAAGTTATTGGGTGAAACAAATGTTATTGAAAGTTAATTATAATGAACCATTTTCTAATTATCTTAGTTTTATATGTGGTATGCTTTCAATATCCCCTTGTGTATGTAACAGTCGAGTAACCTCCATTATTTTGGTGGCTCTGACACACACAAGATGACATTCACACATGGTATATGAATCCACCATTTGTTTTCATTTTATATTTTTATTTTCATTTTATTCTTATCTCTATATACACATTCTTAAGAAAAGCACGAACGAAGATTAATCATAACATGCATCAACAGACCTAAAAATAAGCATATTATTCAACAATTTGAGACCTCAGATGGGATTTCTTCCTGCGGAGCCCTTCATTTTCTAAAGGGTCCGCCGAAAGGTCCGCTGAGTGGCCAGGGGTTCTTACACCTTCAAAAGTGTTGCTGAGGGCAGCTGCCTCACAACAAACAAAAAGCCTTTGTTAACCATATGGTCATCTCAGTCATCATTCCTTAAAGGCATATTGTACGATTTTCAGTGATATGCACTTTTTAATATGTTGTTGAAATTGTTTTTTACATCCTGACAGCAATAAATAACTTATGGGCAATGAAGAAGAAGCGAAAAAAAACCGAATTCTGTATCTGCTATAAACCTGTTAAAATGCTTACCAATCGGAGACATTGTACCCGAATCTAAAGAACCAATCACAAGCCTGCGCGTTCTCTCCCCTCTGTGTACGAGCCTGAGCCGGCCTGAGCGCGTCCACGGAGGGCAAAGAAAGCGTTGTTGTCATAGTAGTTCATGACAGTGGACTAGACCTAGTGAGCCTACAACGTTAACACGATGGAAGAAAAAAAACAGAAGTTACCACTGCCACCGTTACTTGCCCCGGTTCATCCTTTTAAAAAGGCAAGAAAAAGAAAGACAGAAAATGAAAAGGCAGCAACAAAAAAAAAGTTGGAGAATGCTCGAGGAAAAACGAGAATAAATATTGGATTCGCTTTTCAGCGATGGCGACAGCTGAGGGAGTTGAATGGCCTGAAAAGTGACGCAATGGTTGCCGTTGAAGTAAGCCGTAAGCAGCATTAGCGCTCGTGCACGGCTCTGTGTCGAGGGGTTGGGGCAGGGAGTCCTGAAGGGTGGGGGAGGAGTTAAACGGAACTCCGAAGAGAAGCTAATTTCAAATCATGCTAGCTCTCTCACATCGTACAGTATAGCTTTAAGATGTCATAAATATGGGGTTGGCCGTTCCTTATCTCTTGCGTCTCTGCGCTTCTCTGGGGATCAAGGATAACAGGCCCAAACCAACACAAGATAACAAAGGAACAGAGTGAGAACTGATTTCCACTAACCTCAAAGGATTTTGAAAGACCCTGCAGAATAACAGGGTGACAAGACCACATGGGAAAATACAAACCTTAAATTTGAACATTATCAAAATATCTTAATATTAAAAATCGGCATTTCAATATTAGGCATCATACTTCTGTTGTTGCCGGAACGTTGTCAGTTGGGAACAGTCGGGGTTACGTACGGCTGTGCGTTTTGGTTGACCATTAAACTGGTTGTGATATATTGTAATAATCTAGTATTTTGTCATGTAATGAAAAAAAAACGTAACACGTATTTTGTTAATTAAAATTAGGATGAATTATGGATTATTACTTATTATTTAATTGTAAATATTGTCAATTATTAATCATAGATTACGTGAAGACTTTAATTAAAATATTGTTATTTTCATAGTCTGTAATGAAATATATATTTTATTCTTTCCTATTTTGGTATTTTGGACCTCGTCAGGTCTGTTGAACTATGCATTTCTACCGCTTGTCCTCAGGATCCTCTATTGGGGGGGACTCCTCTATTGGAGGTTATCCCAGAACTCTTCTAATAAGAATCCCCAGGCCTGGATAACCCCGGACTTCTGTGGACGAGCGGTATGCACGCTATGGACAACTTTAAAGGCTAACCGTTCATGATGCGGAGTTTAGATAATTATTCCTATCTTAAGATCACTGTGTGACTGTCGTACAGGGATCTGGTTTGATGTAAGACCCCTGGGTTGGTGTCCTTTTGTAGGACTTCTTTCGGTTCTGGAATCCGGCTTTCCTAATTGTTGAATACAAGATATTGCATGCATATTGGTGGTTAAATATTATATCTATTGCAATCGCTTCAATGGAAGCAATAGTTGACCTTTGAACACACATGCAGTGTTATTCAGTTTATTTGTATGTAGTAGCTGATTATAGTAGAATTTAACCCATGTACCTAATAATAATAATATTCGCAAAAAACGTATTGTAATTGTGACTACATCAGTTGAGCTAACTCTTTCCTTGGGCACCGTTTAAAACCATGTGCACCATTTATTAATTAGACATATTATTCTAGCAGTTGAACCCCATGTCTATTTGAACCAGCCTGGTTCTCTACCTGTCTTGCTACACAAAACGCATGTTTAATAGACAGAAGGGCTTAGCAACCTGAAAAAAAATAATTACTGTCAGTGTTTGGCATTCGTTCTTATACTGCCATTTCCTGGAGAGAGAGAGAGAATTAAGATCAATGCAGAGAAGTAAAAAGATGAGTGTTTTGGCAACTTTAATGCTTGTGTTGCCACCTCCTAAAGAGAAAAGAGAATTAAGATTTTAATGCACAGAAGTAAAATGATGATCGTGGGCAACTGATCTTTGTGTTGCCACTCCTTGATTAGAAAAGAGAATATTTGTAGTAATGTTAATGATTAAAATGATGAATGTCGGGCATCCATTACTGCTCGGGTTGCAAAGGCCTGACGAGAAAAGAGAACAAATTTAGTACAAATGCAAGACATTTATAGATCGTTTAAACTATTAATGTTGGTGAATCAATGAACATTGATTACAACCTGCACAAATATTTGCGTGTTTTGCTTATATCATATCAACTAGGGACTGGTTCCCCGTATTTCAGCACCAAGACACACAGACCCTCAAATATACAAACACTTAACTAAATTTACATTTTGGTTCCATCATATTACCAGATGTTAGGGGTGGGAGGGGGTAAGGTGGAGAAAGAACAATGAGATAAGACTTCAATTTAACTGACAATAGGAAGGGGTTTAGTCTCCTTCTTTAAGCAATGTAAATAAGGCAGTGTGTGGTAGAGAGCGTTTGAAGGTACAGCCTAGGTGTGTTTCTCTTTAAGTTGCAGAGCTGTGTGATCCTATTGTTGCAAGGCAAAGTTGGTGTCGTCTGGTGGGGGAGACAATTAAGGGGATTCTTGAGCTGGATGAGGGGAAAACAGTAGATCGGCTACTTGGAAAGCTGGGGGTCGTCTAGTTGGGACTTATAATAGTTATATTCTTGTGGTACATTTGGAGATGTTGGGATGTAATTGGGAATAATCTCGTGTTAACGAGTAGGGGTACTACCAAGAACTACAAATATGGCTGCGGTGCAAACTGCATGCGTATCAGCCGACTACAGAAACTTCTCCGAGTTCTATCTGTCCGGCTGAAAACTGTGGTACCTTATAACATAAGGCTACTACTTAACCGCAATTTGTGTTCTCAATGCACTCTGTTTCTGCGTTGTGTGTACATTTATATGTACACAGATAGCCCTATGAGATCCTTGGATGATAAGGGTAACTACAAATAGAAGTTATCGTTGTTAAAGAGAGAGAGAGCGAGAGCGAGGTGTCGTGGGAGGGGTGGGGGTTGGTCTTTACGAGGAGGTTCAGGCGTGAGGAAGAGACGAGGAGGAGATCCATGAAGGGGGATCGGAGGGAGGGGAGGTTGGATTCACTATCAAGAACTACAAATAAAAATAGCGACGGAGAGAGAGAGAGATAGAGAGGTGTTGTGGGAAAGGTGGGGGTTCATTCTATTCTCTGGGGAAGGGGGGGTGGTCTTTATGAGGGGGGGTGGGAGACAGCGACTAAAGGATGGGGAAGGAATTTAAGGGGTGAGGGAGGGCCTACCTTTAGACAGGCAGGCAGACAGAGAGAAAGAGCGAGGAATTGGGAGTTACAAGATTGTACAACGTTAATTACTTTTCAATATTCCATATTGAAACTGGGAACAACCTTCCTGGTTGCCCAAAAGTAATATGTCTGTACAAATAAAGTGGATTTACAGATGTTATCACATGTATACATGTTACGCGCCTCCCCTTTTTCTTCTTGTTCCACCCGCTCTATTCTCCTCTGTCCTCGCAGGTGTTCCCGATTCCTGGGGGTGGAGCTACGGCTACTTAAGGCGTGGCCTGTACTCCCGATGGGTCTCTCATTCTGGCGTCTTCACGCTGACCCGAGCTGCCTTTTGAATCCTACTTGGAGGACTGCTATTTGTTTTCGTATTTGTTTTATATAGCGGAGGATGGGAACTGTAGGGAGGAAGTGCTGGCTTCGACGGCCCAATGCGTGGCTGGCCCAGGCTTCGTCCAACCTTTTTGTTTCTTTAATGAGTGTCCTTTTGTTGGAAGTTCTGTGAATAAACGTCACCACTATTGTGATCGGGAACTTTGGTCTATGTATTCTTAATACGTTGCGGGCCGCCGGATCGCGAGCCGTGTTGTAAGGGTGGCCGTAACATATTAAGAATACATAGACCAAAGCTGCGGTCCTTGCTGACGAGTACGCACTTACACATAAGCTTGTGTTTGAAAGAACTGTGCCGCAAGAGTGGCATGCTAAAAGCGATCACGGGGTTTCTGTCCAGTCGGGTAGACACGGCGCTTCGGTCGGTGAGGAGAAGCCCGTTAGGGAAGATAAGGGCACAAGGGAGCGTCCAGTGTGCTACTATTGTAAGAAGCCTGGGCACCTGATCGCTAGTTGTTATGCTCTGCAGGGGGATAGGCAACCTACGAAAACGGTGGTTTGTGTACGGTCGGTTAGACCTAAGCCGGAGGTGACTCCTGAGTGTCGGGATTCAGAGCTGGACGTATATGCACCATTCTTGATGGGGGGGGGGAAGTGTCTTTAACTCAGGGGGGGAGTAAAGTGCCGGTGACTATTCTGAGGGATACAGCAGCGTCCCAGTCGTTTATTCGGAGTGATATTTTGCCCCTTTCTAGTGCGTCCGGTGTGGATTCAAGTGTAATTGTCCGTGGTTTGGGGATGCAGTGCATGGGGTCACCGTTGCATACAGTCTACCTCGAGTCAGATTTGGTGACCGGTCCGGTGGTTGTCGGTGTTCGTCCCTGTTTCCCGATTGAAGGAGTGTCCTTTCTTTTGGGGAATGATCTAGCTGGGGGCAGGGTGTTGGTAAAACCTGAAGTGACGGTGGTTCCTATGGTTACGGAGAGTAACGATAGGTTGGCTCAGAAGTATCCTGGAGTTTTTTCTGCGTGTGCCGTAACCCGTGCGATGGAAAAACACCGGCCCTTGGACGATGAAGTTGGTCTCTCTGGCAGTTTTTTGGATTTGACTGCTACACCTATCTCTGGCCAGTCGTCGTCTGGAGAGGTTGGGGAGGTAAGCTTTGCTGAGGTGTTCGAAGGGCGTGGTTCGCTCGTGTCTGAGCAGGGGGCCGACCCTGCTGTGTCACTTATTTTTGAAAGCGCTGTTTCAGAGCAAGAGATTGTGTCTGTTGCCTGCGGGTTCTTCATTAAAAATGGGGTACTCATGCGTAAATGGACTCCGTCGTATGCACTAGCGGGTGAGGATTTTGGTGTGGTAACCCAAGTTGTGGTTCCTCTTAAGTATCGCTCGGATATTTTGAGTTTGGCACATGACCATCAGTTAGCCGGTCATTTGGGGGTAAACAAAACGTATGATCGGGTACTGCGGCATTTTTTCTGGCCTGGGTTGAAGAGGGACGTAGTGCAGTTTTGCAAGTCGTGTCATGTTTGCCAGGTGATTGGTAAGCCGAATCAAACGATCCCACCGGCGCCGTTGTATCCAATTCCGGCAGTAGGTGAACCTTTCGAGCGGGTTATCGTCGATTGTGTCGGCCCTTTGCCACGTAGCAAGTCGGGTAATCAATTTTTGCTCACGATCATGTGTGCCTCAACGCGGTTTCCTGAGGCTATTCCACTGCGTAAAATAACAGCTCCGGTGGTGGTGAAAGCATTGGTTAAGTTTTTTTCTGTGTTCGGGTTGCCAAAAGTCATTCAAACAGATCAGGGGTCAAACTTCATGTCGCGCGTGTTTGCTCAGGTGCTGAAGCAGCTGGCAGTGAGTCATGTCCACTCGAGTGCGTATCACCCTGAGTCGCAGGGGGCACTGGAGCGTTTCCACCAGACACTGAAGTCGATGTTGCGAGCATACTGTTTGGAGTTTAACAAAGACTGGGATGAGGGAGTTCCCCTTCTGCTGTTTGCCGTGAGGGAGGTGGTTCAAGAGTCGGTAGGGTTTAGTCCCTCCGAGTTGGTTTTTGCTCACTCTGTGCGAGGCCCATTGAAGCTGCTGAAAGAGAAGTGGGTGGGTGGTTCTGAACCTCAGAATCTGTTGGATTTTGTGTGCGATTTCCGCTACAAACTGCGCCGGGCTGGTGAGCTGGCAAAGGAGAACCTCAGTGCTGCTCAGAAGAGAATGAAGGGGTGGTACGATAGAAAGGCGAGGAGCAGGAATTTTGCTGCAGGGGATAAAGTACTAGTTCTGCTGCCGATCCCTGGGTCCTGTTTGCAAGCTCGTTTCAGTGGCCCCTATTGTGTGGAAAAGAAAGTGGGTGACTTCGACTATCTGATTGCTACTCCGGAACGTAGCCGCAAGAAGAGGCTGTGTCACATCAATATGCTGAAACCATATCAGGGTCGTGACGCGGATCCTGGTCTGGGCAGTCAACGTCCAGCTGAACCCCCGGTGGAGGAGGTGGCCGACGGTGTCGCTAAACCCGGCTCAGCCTGTACTTTGGCGGTGTGCAGCATTGGAAGTGTCGGGGTCGGGATTGCGCTGGAGACGGGGGAGGATGATGTGGAGGTTCCGTCCAAAGCACTAGTGCAGGGGAGGTTAAAGAACTCTGAAATGTTGACTGAGCTGGACGCTCATTTGGCTCACCTACCTGACCTTCAACGCGCTGATGTTGCAGGTTTGATCTTTTCACACTCTGAGTTGTTTTCTGACGTTCCTTCCTGTACCTCAGTTCTGCAGCATGATATTGATGTAGGCGGTTCTCCACCAATCAAGCAGCATGCCTACCGGGTGAACCCAGACAAGCGGCGGCGTCTTAAGAAGGAAGTTGGGTACATGCTGGAGCACGGGATTGCTGAGCCCAGTTTGAGCTCGTGGAGTTCGCCCTGTCTCTTAGTTGACAAGGCAGATAAGTCAGATCGTTTCTGTACTGACTTCCGAAAAGTGAACAATGTGACAAAGCCGGACAGTTACCCTTTGCCTAGAGTGGAGGATTGTGTAGATCGTGTTGGCAGCGCGTCGTACGTGACGAAACTCGATCTGCTAAAGGGGTATTGGCAGGTCCCGTTAATGGAACGTGCGAAGGAAATCTCAGCCTTCGTAACGCCTGATGATTTCTTGCAGTACAAGGTGATGGCTTTCGGGATGCGTAATGCGCCCGCTACGTTCCAAAGGTTAGTGAACACGGTCTTGTCGGGTGTATCTGGGTGCGAAGCCTATTTGGATGATGTGGTGGTTCATTCTGATACCTGGCAGGATCACATGGAGCAGTTAAGTGAGGTGTTTGACCGGTTGAGCAAAGCGAATCTAACGTTGAATCTGGCGAAGTGTGATTTCGGTCAGGCAACTGTTGTTTACTTGGGGAAGGTGGTGGGCCGAGGTGAAGTGCGAACGGTTCAAGCGAAAGTGGAGGCAATTCATGATTTCCCTGCTCCTGCGTCTAGGCGAGACCTGCGTTGTTTTCTGGGGATGGCGGGTTATTACAGGGGGTTCTGTAAGAACTTTTCCGCGGTTGCGGCGCCATTGACCGACCTAATAAGCCCGAAGGTCCGGTTTGTGTGGTCCGAGGGTTGCCAGTACGCATTTGAACAGATTAAAGACCTTCTGTCGAACGCCCCGGTACTTGCTGCGCCGAACTTCGAGCAGCCTTTCAAGTTAGCTATTGATGCGTGCGATGTAGGAGCAGGTGCTGTCCTGCTCCAAGATGGGGCTGATGGAGTGGAACATCCTTACTTTTCCAGAAAGTTTAACCGGCACCAGCGTGTTTACTCTACGATTGAGAAAGAAGCCCTCGCTATTGTGCTCGCCTTAGATCACTTTGAGGTTTATGTCGGGTCGGCAAGTGTTCCTGTTGCCATCTACACCGATCATAATCCCCTGGTGTACCTGAAATCGATGCGTAACACCAATCAAAGGCTGATGCGTTGGAGCATTTTCCTACAGGCCTTCAACGTAGTTATTAAGCATATTCGAGGCAAGGATAACGTGGTAGCAGATGCGTTGTCGCGCTTGTAAATCAGTGTCTGAGATTGTTGTGTTTTCCTTGTGTTCTGTTTCTTTGTTTGGGGAAAAAGAAAAATCAAACTAGAGGAAAACACTAACTTAGGGTGGAGGTGTTACGCGCCTCCCCTTTTTCTTCTTGTTCCACCCGCTCTATTCTCCTCTGTCCTCGCAGGTGTTCCCGATTCCTGGGGGTGGAGCTACGGCTACTTAAGGCGTGGCCTGTACTCCCGATGGGTCTCTCATTCTGGCGTCTTCACGCTGACCCGAGCTGCCTTTTGAATCCTACTTGGAGGACTGCTATTTGTTTTCGTATTTGTTTTATATAGCGGAGGATGGGAACTGTAGGGAGGAAGTGCTGGCTTCGACGGCCCAATGCGTGGCTGGCCCAGGCTTCGTCCAACCTTTTTGTTTCTTTAATGAGTGTCCTTTTGTTGGAAGTTCTGTGAATAAACGTCACCACTATTGTGATCGGGAACTTTGGTCTATGTATTCTTAATACGTTGCGGGCCGCCGGATCGCGAGCCGTGTTGTAAGGGTGGCCGTAACAATACATAAATATTGTTCTCCCATAGATGTTGAATTCTATTAGTTACAAAACTATAGCCAAAATATTATGTGTCAGAAACTATTGCTTTATCAGTTTTTCAATAAGTTTTCAACTTATTGCTATGGATTTGTTGATTCGTAGAGGATGAGGATGATGGCACTAAGGAGCGTGCGGAAACTGTAGTTATGAACTAGATATTGATATTTAAATCAAAATCAAACTAAATACCTAAAATATTGGAATGAAATATACAATGGTAATACTTCCAGCTATTGACTAGTGAAATGTGACAATTATACTTGCACCATTGGCTGAATAAGTAGCTGCCAAAACATTGTTATCATTTGAAACAGATGGATCTTTAAGGGAATATATTTATGGAGAGAGAACATATTTCTACACACAGAGACAGAGACAAGATGGTTGGGGTTATCAAAGGAGTTTACGACTGGATCTGGAGAGACAGAGACAAAAGGTGGGTAGGGGGGTGAGTTTACGATAGGAGAGACAGAGATTGGGACAAAAGGATGGGGTTATCAAAAGGAGTTTTCTAGGGTATGGGAGAAAAAGTACAACAACTATTCGAGTTGTTCCAGTCCTACCGGACTGCGCAACCAGGCCACAAGATGGCACCGGCGCCGAGAGAGAGAGATCTGCTTTTGCCCAGGTCAGAGGTCATGCAGTCTTAACAAAAGACTGAACATACATCCCCTACTGACTTGCAGGAGAGAGAGAGGGAGAGGGAGAGAGAGAGAGATCTGCTATTGTCCAGGTCAGAGGTCATGCAGTCTTAACAAAAGACTGACCATACATCCCCTACCGACTTGCAGGAGAGAGAGAGAGTGAGTGAGTGAGTATAAAAGTGAGTGTGCGAGTGAGTGATTATAAAAGTGAGTGAGTGAGTGAGTATGTGAGTGAGTGAGTGAGTATCAAAGTGAGTGAGTGAGTGAGTGAGTGAGTGAGAGAGAGAGAGAGAGGGGGAGGGGGAGAGAGGGAGAGAGAGGGAGGGAGAGAGAGAGGGAGAGGGGGAGGGAGAGAGAGAGGGAGAGAGAGAGAGGGGGAGGGAGAGAGAGAGGGGAGGGGGAGGGAGAGAGAGAGAGAGAGAGAGAGAGAGGGGGAGGGAGAGAGAGAGAGAGGGGGCTATAGAGAGAGAGAGAGAGAGAATGTAATACTGTAGTTGAGCCCCCCGTTTATTTCAAAAGAGGGCTCTGACTATAAAGACTGTGAAGGCATGAACAAAGGAAACGCACGTTTCCAAGACGCGCCGTCCCTTTAAATCGTACACCACGTGTCTACAAAATGCTGTAGAAACAAACTAGTTTTGACCTAGGTAGCAATGGCCAAACGCACTGTATTCGATCTCTATAAGAAGTATGAGATTCCTGCAAGTTTGTCCCCACAGCGGGTTAGCGAAGCGCTCAAAACAGATGGGTTAAAAACTGCGCATGTGTGCCTCTACGGCTGCGTTATATACTATACAAACTTTTCAATGGACCGGGCCTGGAGGAATCAAACCCATTCAAACTCCACAGCAAACAAAGCTACGCCACCGGTTTTATGCAAGTAAGCTAGATTAACGTTACTATTTGACCTTTTTTACCCCACCGTAAGGGTTCAAACGTTTTCTGGTCGGTTATAAATATCTTTTGTACAGGCTTAACATCCGTACATTCTTCACACAACACAAAAACCACAGGTATTGTTTCTCCCACGCGGTACAAACATTAGAATCTAGACGGGATCGGATAATGTCTATCTACGAAACCATATAAAATACACTCCTAGCCTTTTGCTCCGTGAGTTCGTTATTTAATTTCAATCTGTTAGCGTATCCGAGGCCGTTTATCTAACCGGCTGTATGAATTTAAATCCGGGCCAAGACCACGAAACCTCGAGACCAGACGGAGGCAGTAACAAGCTCTTCACCTAAACGTTTCTATAACTAATTCTATTGCAGATTCAATCTTTAAGACAATGGGCTCTGCTTACCTCATTCTTGAATGGCCTGTGAAGAGCTTGTTATGCGT
Organism: Gadus macrocephalus; assembly: GCF_031168955.1. Taxonomy (NCBI): domain Eukaryota; kingdom Metazoa; phylum Chordata; class Actinopteri; order Gadiformes; family Gadidae; genus Gadus; species Gadus macrocephalus. Next base: position 1,521,033 of record NC_082387.1, on the reverse strand, counting down.
CTCGGTGGTTGGTGGTTCGAGTCTTGGTCCTTAGAACTTCCAAGAATGTCAGAGGTCACCAATTATTACGTATTTCTTCAAGGAAAGGTTCAAAATCCAAAGGATAGCTTTTAACAGTTACTTTATTTGGTAAAGTATTTCGGTATGGTAAACTATGACTATGAAGCAAAAGGAGATTGAAGATGTATTCTTAACACGTGCTGAGCGACTCCCAGCTGACCAACTTATTTAACCCTATCCGTATGGGCTGCCGAGAGTTTCTGAAGTCAATGTGGGTCTGTAGGCTGTTATGATCTGATCAGCGCGGTCCGGAAGTAGTGGGGGGAGCCGATGTGAGATAATCTTCGGTATTTTCTCGCCTGGTCTGTGATGCTGCCTTCTGTGGCTAAAGTATTTATTACAGTCTTCAGTAGGGTCTTGCTCCCCTTGTGGCTATGTATGGTATTTACGGCTTATATGTTTGGTCCTGCATCATTGGAGCTATGTGTAGGTAGCTTAGATTCTTAAAATACGTAACAGAATAAAGAAAGATGTCGGCCGTATGCTTCTGTGCAAGCTCACTACTCTCTGCCAGTGACGTCGGGTCAAGCTCCACGCTGATTGGCTACCGCGGCTAAGCGTCACGCGTTGGAGTGTTGAAAGTTCAATTTTCGGAACTCCGGGCGTTGGTGCGTTGGGCGCGTTACTGCGTTTACGTGCAACTGCCGCGCCTAACGCCCCCAACGCAACGCTTCAACGCGTGTAACGCGCCTAGACCAATGGTTCCCTATGCAAAAATGCAGCTTTTTAACGCCCCTAACGCGGTTGGTGTGGCCGTACCTTAAGTCTGAGCTGCCTGAAGTTTCTGAATTCTCTCCTTCTCTCTAGACTGTTATGTTCAAATCCACGCGGCCTGTGTGAAGTGGGCGGAGCCGGTGTGACGTATTAGCCTCGGCTTCCTCACTTGTCTGAGGTGCTGCCTTCTGTGGATTGTTACGTATTTTAAGAATCTAAGCTACCCACACATAGACCCAATGAAGTAGGACCAAACATATAAGCCGTAAATACCATACATAGCCACAAGGGGAGCAAGACCTTACTGAAGGCTGCAATAAATACTTTAGCCACAGAAGGCAGCACCACAGACCAGGCGAGAAAACCGAGGGTTACCCCACATCGGCTCCCCCCACTACTTCCGGACCGCGCTGATCAGACCATAACAGCCTACAGATCGAGTATTTGATCAGCTAGGAGACGCTCAGCAAGTGTTTAGAATGCATCTTCAATCTCTCTTTGCTTCAGAGTATCAGTTTACCATACCGAAAATACTTTATACAAATAAAGTCTCTTTAAAGCTATTCCTTTGGATTCGATCACTTTCCTTGAAGAACTCAGCAATTTGGTGACCCCGACGTTCTTGGGAAGTTCCGGACCGAGACTCGAGCCACGCGGCCACCGAGACGCATAACAAGCTCTTCGCAGGCCATTCAAGAATTAGGTAAGCAGAGCCCATTGTCTTAAAGATTGAATCTGCAATAGAATTAGTTATAGAAACGTTTAGGTGAAGAGCTTGTTGTGCCTCCGTCTGGTCTCGAGGCTCCGTGGTCTTGGCCTCGGATTGAAATTCATAAACAGCCGGTTAGATAAACGGCCTCGGATACGCTAACAGATTAAATTAAATAACTAACTCACGAAGCAAAGGGCTAGGAGTGTATTTTATATGGTTTCGTAGATAGACAGTATCCGATCCCGTCTAGATCTAATGTTTGTACCGCGTGGGAGAAATAATACCTGTGTTTTTTGTGTTGTGTGAAGAATGTACGGATGTTAAGCCAGTACAAAAGATATTATTTATGACCGACCAGAAAACGTTTGAGCCCTTACGGTGGGGTGAAAAAGGTCACATATTAACGTTAATCTAGCTTACTTGCATAAAACCGGTGGCGTGGCTTTGTTTGCTGTGGAGTTTGAATGGGTTTGATTCCTCTAGGCCCGGTCCATTGAAAATCGAAAGGGCAAGTTCGTATAGTATATAACGCAGCCATAGAGGCAAACTCACGCAGTTTTAACCCATCTGCTTTGAGTGCCTCGCTAACCCGCCGTGGAGACAAACTTGCAGAAATCTCATATTTCTTATGGAGATCCAATACAGTGCGTTTGGCCAGTGCTATCTGGGTCAAACCTAACTAGTTTGTTTCTACAGCGTTCTTGGATGTACCACGTGGTGTACGATATAAAGGGACGGCGCGTCTTGGAAACGTGCGTTTCCTTTGTTCATACCTTCAGTCTTTATAGTCAGAGCCTTTTTTTTTTTTTTTTTAAACAAACGCCATTGCTCGAGAGCAACAGGGGGGCTCAACTAAAGTGTTACATCCTCTCTCTCTCCCGCCCCCTCTCCCCCTCTCCCTCTCTCTCCCTCCCTTTCTCTCCCCCTCCCTCTCTCTCTCTCTCATCCTCTCTCTCTCTCACTCACTCACTTTGACACTCACTCACTCACTCACTCACTCACTCACTCACTCACTCACTCACTCACTCACTCACTCACTCACTCACTCACTCACTTTTATACTCACTCACTCACTCACTCACTTTTATACTCACTCACTCACTCTCTCTCTCCTGCAAGTCGGTAGGGGATCAATGGTCAGTCTTTTGTTAAGACTGCATGATCTCTGACCTGGGTAAAACAGATCTCGCTCTCTCTATCTCTCTCTCTCTCTCTAGAGATATGTTCTCTCTATCTCTCTCCAAGCACACACTTATTGAAGGCAACAAGTGTCATTTTTGACCTGGGCGTTTTGATAAGGCAATGGTAGCCTGCACAAAGGGACCCCCGGTGTGTTCTGTCTGTCTGTCTGTCTGTCTGTCTGTCTGTCTGTCTGTCTGTCTGTCTGTCTGTCTGTCTGTCTGTCTGTCTGTCTGTCTCTAGAAATATGTTCTCTCTCCATAAATATATTCCCTTAAAAATCCATCTGTTTCAAATGATAACAATGTTTTGGCAGCTACTTATTCAGCCAATGTTGTATAATTGTCACATTTCACTAGTCAATAGCTGGAAGTATTATATTGTATATTTCATTCCAATAATATGAGGTATTTAGTTTGATTTTGATTTAAATATCAATATCTAGTTCATAACTACAGTTCCCGCACGCTCATTAAGTGCCCTCATCCTCTACGAATCAATAAATCCATAGCAATAAGTTGAAAACCATCGGTAAAGCAATAGTTTCTGGACACATAATATTTTTACTATAATTTTGTAACTAATAGCATTCAACATCTATGAGAGAACAATATTTATGTATACATGTGATAATATCTGTAAATCCACTTTGTTTGCACAGACATATTACTTTTGGGCAACCAGGAAGGTTGTTCCACAGTTTCAATATGGAATATTGAAAAGTAATTAACGTTGTACAATCTTGTAACTCCCAATTCCTCGCTCTTTCTCTCTGTCTGCCTGCCTGTCTAAAGGTAGGCCCTCCCTCACCCCTTAAATTCCTTCCCCATCCTTTAGTCCCTGTCTCCCACCCCCCCTCATAAAGACCCACGCCCCCCTTCCCCAGAGAATAGAATGAACCCCCACCCTTCCCACAACACCTCTCTCTATCTCTCTCTCTCTCCGTCGCTATTTTTATTTGTAGTTCTTGATAGTGAATCCAACCTCCCCTCCCTCCGATCCCCCTTCATGGATCTCCTCCTCGTCTCTTCCTCACGCCTGAACCTCCTCGTAAAGACCAACCCCCACCCCTCCCACGACACCTCGCTCTCGCTCTCGCTCTCGCTCTCGCTCTCGCTCTCTCTCTCTTTAACAACGATAACTTCTATTTGTAGTTACCCTTATCATCCAAGGATCTCATAGGGCTATCTGTGTAAATGTACACACAACGCAGAAACAGAGTGTATTGAGAACACAAATTGCGGTTAAGTAGTAGCCTTATGTTATAAGGTACCACAGTTTTCAGCCGGACAGATAGAACTCGGAGAAGTTTCTGTAGTCGGCTGATACGCATGCAGTTTGCACCGCAGCCATATTTGTAGTTCTTAGTAGTGCCCCTACTCGTTAACACGAAATTATTCCCAATTACATCTCAACATCTCCCAATGTACCACAAGAATATAACTATTATAAGTCCCAACTAGACGACCCCCAGCTTTCCAAGTAGCCGATCTACCATCCCCTCATCAAGCTCAAGAATCCCCTTAATTGTCTGCCCCCACCAGACGACACCAAATTTGCCTTGCAACAATAGGATCACACAGCCCTGCAACTTAAAGAGGAACACACCTAGGCTGTACCTTCAAACCAGTGGTGTAGTCTATTTTATTGTAGTGGGTATACTGTGATGATTCCCTCCCAGCCTCGTGCAAACCCGTCCCACTGGTACGTGTACGTGTGTGGCGCTTATGGGGTGTCGCACCACACTCACCAACGCAGGGGTCTACAACCCGCTGATTTAAGAGTTTAAGAGTTATAACGATTATCAACAATCAAGAAAAAGTTGAATAGGTTTTAATAACAGTATGAACAAATAGAACACAAAAATGACAAGTTGTCCTATGTCTATCTATAGTAGCAATAGCACATGCTAAACAAGGACAAAATCTACTCAAAATAATTGAATGAACTGTTTACAACCATGGCTAACCAGTGCATGAGCAGGAGATGAAAGGAGACTAATGTTTCACTCTTTCAATTGCTCTAATTTTAGCTCTTACTGTTGTTATCTAACATACCATACAGTAATTTAATTGTGTAAAAGTGTGAAATTACTGCACCGTAAAAATGACCATGAATTAGCTATACTCTCATTTGCATAGTGACTAACTTTATGAATTTCAATTGTGTATACCCACTGCATGTTGGCTGACATTTACCCAACTCTTTTTCCCTCCACTCTAACCAAGGATGCCTGTTTTTAAATTCCCTAGCCTGACACCCAGTCCGAAAGGCTGGCCAGGGGTTCTCATCTAAAAGTAACAAGGAGATATACAGTGGGACTAAAACATTGTCTTCTGTTGACTACTTGTTATGTGGTTTACACATTAATATGGGAGGACTGGTCGCACGCACGCACGCACGCAGCGCGAGAAGGAGGGGCTCGGCCCGCCAACTAACATGCAGAGATGCAGGGGCAGCTGCGCGCTTCGTAACAGAGACAGGGCAGAGCGCGAGCGCGCAGGGTGAATTTTATGAATGGTGAATGTAGGAGATAACTTCCGCTGCTAAAAGTATTTTATTGCAGTTATACCCAACCGGTATTTGCGAAAAATAAACACAGAAGTGAAAGATCTGTCACAAGACGATTGATACGTATCCGTGCACATTTTTAAGTGGGTATACGCAAATCCTGGTGCGTTCCTAGTGGGTACACGGCGTATACCTGCGTATCATGGAGACTACACCACTGCTTCAAACGCTCTCTACCACACACTGCCTTATTTACATTGCTTAAAGAAGGAGACTAAACCCCTTCCTATTGTCAGTTAAATTGAAGTCTTATCTCTTTGTTCTTTCTCCCCCTTGCCCCCTCCCACCCCTAACATCTGGTAATATGCTGGAACCAAAATGTAAATTTAGTTAAGTGTTTGTATATTTGAGGGTCTGTGTGTCTTGGTGCTGAAATACGGGGAGCCAGTCCCTAGTTGATATCAGCAGGACACGCAAATATTTGTGCAGGTTGTAATCAATGTTTATTGATTCACCAACATTAATAGTTTAAACGATCTATAAATGTCTTGCATTTGTACAAAATTTGTTCTCTTTTCTCGTCAGGCCTTTGCAACCCGAGCAGTAATGGATGCCCGACATTCATCATTTTAATCACTAACATTACTACAAATATTCTCTTTTCTAATCAGGGAGTGGCAACACAACGATCAGTTGCCCACGATCATCATTTAACTTCTGTGCATACAATCTTAATTCTCTTTTCTCTTTAGGAGGTGGCAACACAAGCATTATAGTTGCCAAACACTCATCTTTTTACTTCATTGCATTGATCTTAATTCTCTCTCTCTCTCTCTCCAGGAAATGGCAGTATAAGAAAGAATGCCAAACACTGACAGTAATTATTTTTTTTCAGGTTGCTAAGCCCTTCTGTCTATTAAACATGCGTTTTGTGTAGCAAGACAGGTAGAGAACCAGGCTGGTTCAAATAGACATGGGGTTCAACTGCTAGAATAATATGTCTAATTAATAAATGGTGCACATGGTTTTAAACGGTGCCCAAGGAGGGAGTTAGCTCAACTGCTGTAGACACAATTACAATACGTTTTTTGCGAATATTAAAGGTACATGGGTTAAATTCTACTATAATCAGCTACTACATACGAATAAACTGAATAACACTGCGTGAGGTGTTCAAAGGTCAACTATTGCTTCCATTGAAGCGATTGCAATAGATATAATATCGTACCACCAATATGCATGCAATATCTTGTATTCAACAATTAGGAATGCCGGATTCCAGAACCGAAAGAAGTCCTACAAAAGGACACCAACCCAGGGGTCTTACATCAAACCAGATCCCTGTACGACAGTTACACAGTGAATAATTATCTAAACTCCACATCATGAACGGTTAGCCTTTAAAGTTGTCCATAGCATGCATACCGCTCGTCCACAGAAGTCCGGGGATTATCCAGGCCTGGGGATTCTTATTAGGAGAATTCTGGGATAACCTGCCTCATAGGAGAGCGGAAGAGTCCCCCCCAATAGAGGATCCTGAGGACAAGCGGTAGAAATGCATAGTTCAACAGACCTGACGAGGTCCAAGTACAAAAATAAGAAAGAATAAAATATACGTTTCCTTACAAATTATGAAAATAACAATATTTCAATAAAAGTCTTCACGTAATCTATGGTTAATAATTGGCAATATTTACAATTAAATTACATAAGTAGAATAAAATGTTATCCAGAATTCATCCTAATTGTGATTGACAATATACGTGTTACGTTTTTCATTACACGCCAAGACGGTGGATACTCGATTATTACAATATATCACAACCAGTTTAATGGTCAACCAAAACGCACAGCCAAGTACGTACATACTCCCGTTTTCCTCCCGCTGTTAAAAATCTCCCGCAATTCTCCTGATTTCTGACAAGATTTCATGTCTCCCTTTCTCCCCACTTTCGTTATCATCACAACAACCTGTTCTTCAGAAAAGGATATTGTTTGAGCGAGCCCGCTGTTACCACGGAGACGTTTGCCGCCGCTCCGTGGTAACAGCGGGCGCGACTAATCAGAGACGTCTCTCTGACGCTACTCTAGTATTCTTTCTTCCGTTATTCTACCCGCGCTCGTGAATAAACCTCAGAGTATTTAAAAAGACAACAAAGAAGACGAGAATGGAGCCGAAAAGAAAAAAATACACTTGTAAATTCAATCATGAATGGAAATCGGAGTTCGCTTTTCTTACTACAAGGTTTAAAGGTACTGGCTATGGATGATTTTTCCGTGGAGCACGGCGGTCGGACGGACATAAAACACCATGCCAATACAGGCAAACATAAGAAGGCAGTAGCTGTTTCAGAGTCTCAGCAAGCATCGCTGGTTTGCTGGGGAAAGGGAGACCAGATGCAGTCATATATGCCGAAACAAAAATGGCAATGTTGGTGGTAAAGAATAATATTCCTCTGAGCTTTACTGACGAAATAAATAAGTCAGGGACATGTTTCCTGACTCGGATGTAGCAAAGAAGTATACCTGTGGGAGGACCAAAGCCGCACAGATATTGAAAGGTAATCCATTAACATACCCTTAGAAACATATAAACATTTATTTTTTCGTAATGAAAATGATAAAAACAATCCATATAAGGATAATGTTCCAAGCTTTCTATTAACTATGCGTACATGGGATAGGCTAATTTCACAGCCCATTTGCAGTGATGGTAAGAGTTAACCTACATGTTAACCTACATGTAGCACTTACATGATGTAGTAGCTTACTTGGTAGTTTTGTTTATTAGAAGCTAGTGTATTTGCGTGATAACATAAGACTTATTGGAAGTTGCTAAGATAAAAGCGTCAGTAAAATGTAATGAAATGAAATCTATTGATATGTAATAATATGAAATGTAATAATATGAAATGTAATGATATGAAATGTAATGATATGTAATAATAACATGATATTTAATGATATGAATTCTATTGATATGTAATAATAATATGAATTGTAATGACATGAAATGTAAATGAAATGAAAGTATTCAACATAAAATTGACGTTTCAATTTACTAAATTTTTGTTGGTTTTATTATTTTAAAGTCACCAGAATGCGGGAAACAATGACTTTAAAGCTGAAAATGTTATGGGGGGGGGACCCCCAGACCCCCGCTTTAGTTTGGGAATCCTCCCTATTTTCGAAGCCTCAAGGTTGGCAAGTATGCGTACGTAACCCCGACTGTCCCCAACTGACAACGTTACGGTAACAACAGAAGTATGATGCCTAATATTGAAATGCAGATTTTTAATATTAAGATATTTTGATAATGTTCAAATTTAAGTTTTGTATGTTTGTATTTTCCCATGTGGTCTTGTCACCCTGTTATTCTGCAGGGTCGTTCAAATTCCTTTGAGGTTAGTGGAAGTCAGTTCTCACTCAGTTCCTTTGTTGTCCTGTGTTGGTTTGGGCCCGTTATCCTTGATCCCCAGAGAAGCGCAGAGACGCAAGTGATAAGGAACGGCCAACCCCATATTTATGACATCTTAAGGAATGATGACTTAGATGACCATATGGTTAACAAAGGCTTTTTTTGTTTGTTGTGAGGCAGCTGCCCTCAGCAACACTTCTGAAGGTGTAAGAACTCCTGGCCACTCAGCGGCCCTTTCTGCGGACCCTTTAGAAAATGAAGGGCTCCGCAGGAAGAAATCCCATCTGAGGTCTGTTGATGCATGTTATGATTAATCTTCGTTCGTGCTTTTCTTAAAGGTTGGGTATGCGATTTGCGAAACGCCAGCAGATTTTGAAAATACACAACTCAAATGGTCCTACCCCCTCTCCTTCAACGCTGACTCTGACTCCACCCATTCCAAGTACCTGGACGCGCAATCATGCACGAGCGCGAACAGAGATGCGCGAGAGCGAGACAGGCTAGCGTAGGTTTTCATTTAACAACATGGCACTACATTCAGCTGTAAGTTGCACCCAGTACCGCGGGAAGTAGGGGTGCTGGGGGTGCTGCAACACCCCCTGTCCGAGGCCCTGTCTTATCACAGAAAACGATCATTTCTAAAAACTCCGGCAAAAGTGGAGATTTCTGAAAACGCCGGTTATGTGTTGTCGTGTCAACGGGGAGAAACGGGATTTTAGGTTCTGAAGCGTCACATTATGCACCAGGAAATGCTTAACGTCATGTGAGCGCCCGCTGTACCGTATTGGTCCGAATATAAACACAAACCCCATTGTAAGACGACCTATATTTGGAAAAAAGATTTGAAGACCAGATCTTGTTTTTATGAATAAATAAATTGTATTCATTGAAATAATATACGAAAATAAAAAGGCATAGAATAAAACACTGCATTGCCACTAAACAGTAGTGCAAATAGGCCGTACTGATGTGTAGGCTACACCAAAGACTATTCCTGACACTCCTCTGCCCCGCTGTGTTCGCTCTGGCTGTGGTCGCTCCGAACTGTTTCGGCCCGTGGCAAAGCGAGTCATCCTCGCTGCTGTCCAAGGCATTTTGAGACGCAGCATTTATTTAATGCTCATATGACCTAGTGCTGAAAAAAGGTTATATGAAAAAGTGTGAGGGTAGCGGTGGTGCGCTAAACTTGTTCTGTGAGCAGCTGGATGTGAACCATGGTGTGAAGAAAGTGAACACAACGATCGATTTTCAACTGTGCGCGCATGCACTGGTGTAATTGAGCTGCGCTGCTATATATCTTTTTTATCAATGTAACGAGTTGCGACTTGCGAGTCTAGTGCAGGCTGAGTTTTTTTTTTCCAGCACCCCCTGCTGAGAATACGTTCTCGCGGCTATGGTTGCACCAGATGTTATAAACATTAAACGGTCACATAAATCATTACTATTTTTAGAAAATGTATGTTTGTTTCATATAATTGTATTGGAAGTCCTGGTTTTCACTAGGGTTGCTGCGGTGTGGACATTTTCACAACGAGTAATACACTCGTCTCAACACCGGTATTACCGAGTATAAACGGTATAAACTTTGAAACTATGTCAACCGCCACACAAGCATCGGTTTTTAGACCCTTCTCGTCCTTCAGTTGCCGCCAACGTTCGAAAGCAGCGCCTAGGATTATTCTTGATTTCAGTTTTTCTCTTTCAGCGTTTTTATTATCAATTACTCTCTGAAAAAGAGTTTTCCTTCTCTTTGCTGGTGGTGGTGGGGATGGTGGCGTCTTGTCTGCCATGGAAATTGTCTTCTACTGCTAGGTCCAAATGTGGATTAACTAGTTCCAGTAGCTACCGCAGGATAACAACAAACAGGAGCTTGCTCTGGGTCACGAGCTCTGGGTCACGAGTACTGCACGAAGGGGTCGCACGCGGGGCGCGGGGGAGTGCAGTACGACCGTTTGATTGACGTACTTACTGTCCAATGCAACGAGGTGGCAATCCAAATGATTGGCTGGAGTTTTTCGAGCCCTGCCCGTTCCACAGATGATTGACTTGTTTAATTTTCATGTCAGTACTTCTAACTCAGTGGCTGTAAGCGGGTTATGATAAGGATTTCAAGTAATTTTGCAAAAATGGCCAAAAAAGAAAATTCCGTACCCAACCTTTAAGAATGTGTATATAGAGATAAGAATAAAATGAAAATAAAAATCAGTAAAAATATAAAATGAAAACAAATGGTGGATTCATATACCATGTGTGAATGTCCTCTTGTGTGTGTCAGAGCCACCAAAATAATGGAGGTTACTCGACTGTTACGTACACGAGGGGACATTGAAAGCATACCACATATAAAACTAAGATAATTAGAAAATGGTTCATTATAATTAACTTTCAATAACATTTGCTTCACCCAATAACTTCTGAATTTTTCTTTTAGGTTCAAGTTTTGTTTTGTTTTAAAATATCACCCTATAAGGTAACTGTTGGAACCAGATACGGTTACAAAGAAGTGATATTGAACATACAAATTTTAACATTGTAATTTCCCTTTTTTCATCTTTTTGGGTTTATAAGATAGGAAAGGGATTAGCAATACATCTGCTCGCCAGGGACAATATAGGCTCAATTTAAATTCAGAAGTAGTGGGTTAACCTTTCAAATACCACTGCTACTGCTGTAACGCTTTGTTACAACGTCAGCGTCTCATAGTCTGATATTTTTTACTCTGATAAGTTACGGCACACAGGTATACTGACTCATGAAACATTTACGGTTTACTGCATTTAACAACAGCGTGGTCTCAGGACGGCTGCATAAACCCACAACTATCGACCTTTGGTTTTGTATGTACTGGTCTTCATTTATCTTCATAATGGATTGGTTAAGATGATTAAGGAAGGGAACTTCAACTTGGTTGCACTGCACCGTTGGTAGGATTGGTTAATTTTAATGCGCATGGCTGAAGCAATGCGCAAGGAGGGATGTAGTGTGAATATTAAATCAAGGTTGAAGGTTGAAATCGGCTCAGAATAAGGAATGGGTCACTCAAAACAAAAATTTAAAATCCGTACAAGCACTAAATAGATCAATGATAATACAAACATATTTGAAACGCATACAATTTTCAGGTCCAATGTTTCCAGAAGCAAGATGAGTACCGTGTATCACTCTGACACAGCTAACTTTGCACGTAATGCTTACGGTTAAATTCATGCTTACACTTACATTTCTAGGATCCCATAATGGACTTCCATTAGAACAATAAAAAATATGTTTTTGAACAACTAACTGCTGTACATGAGTTTGTATTTCTACAATAGAAACAAAAGTTCCAGAACTGTTGGGAAAAACGGTCTGTCTAGTTACTGGACCAGATGAAATGAGACGGAGAGGTAATAAAGTCTATCGGCACGAGGACCTTGGATTTATTAAGTAAAGTGGCAACGGTTATACAGAGTCATAAAGCGTGAGAGATCGAATATGTCTAAGTCCCTAATCAGCGCTGATGGTTCGTCCAGAGCTTCGCCTCCGTGGAAGGTCTGCTGCAGAAGAAGGGCTGAGTTCCTGTGTGATACACTCTTATGCTGTATCTTCCTCTCGATGAGGTGTGTGCGTTTGAGATGTGTATGGTTCTGTGTGTCTTTGGTTGACCTTGCCTCCCAGGCCCTAGTGTATGCATGTATATCTTCTTGTGTTCTTCCTGACGGGGGAGAGCCTCACAGAGTCTCCTGCTTGTGGCCCTCCCGTTCTGAGGATGAAACGGTGCATTGTCTGAGTGTTTACCATTTGCCGGGAGGAGAGATGGGGCCTTGGTTCTGGCCTTCACCTGACCATGTTCTCATGTGTGTGTTATGTGTTAAAAATTGACTATATTGTAACGTGACTGCCATGTGTTGTGCTCCTCAAGCTAGGGTGGGAGTTAGCTATATTTATAATGTACATGTGATGTGCTCAGCAGGTTATTTTGCCCAACAGAACCAGATGCAGACAAACCCGGAGCCTATAAACTACGTCCGCCGAGCAAGGAGTAACAGTCACATGAGGAAATCAAATAACGGCAGGATTTGAATCGGTTCTGTTTTGGTTGTCCACCATATAAAAAAGAAAAGAAAATATGTATATATATATTGTTTGGATAAATTACATGTATCATAATCAGCAACAGTTCGTTCAGTTTACCAGATAAAGTTAAAAGGAATATATATAGATATGGATATGTTATTGACAGAGCAAGGAGGGGTAAATGTGATGATAGGCACAACATGTTGTACTTTTATCCCCAATAGCACAGCTCCGGTTAGGTTGGTGGCCAGGGCGCTGGCATGATTACAATCCCTCAGGTTAGAATTGGCAGAGAACTCCGGCATTAATGACCCTTTCACAGGATGGATGGAGAATATGTTTGGGGGGTGGAAAGGCATGATCCAGTAAGTGCCCGTCGCGGGAATAAATGCAGAGACCGTGTTAATTGTCACCGGCTGCCGTTGTATTCCCTGTGCACGAGGGCTACTGCATCTGCTGATCACCACAGCAGTGGGCGCTACAGAAGCGCCAAGTGCCATTCAGGCTAACATGGGGATCAGATATGATCCGATGAAAGTGGACGAGACATCACCTGAGGGGCCCGACCCTATCCAGCTGTAATATGTAGAATAGTCAAAACCTATACTATTCTAGTAGAAGCGCCTGTATATAAGATAATCAATATCCCGGATTTACTTGAATAACAAATTTTAAAACAACCATACCAGACTATGTTTGTTATTGTGTAGTATTGCTTGGTTGCGAGTGCAACCCGTTATTTCTGAATCGCTGCATTGATAATGGTACTGTTGATCTTCTTTGAGACGGTTGTTTTACAGGCCACCTGTTGCTGACACGACGACGACGGAGAACCTGTTTGGAGGCTCCCATGATGTAGGAGTAACCTCTCTGAGATGAGCCCTTGACAAGGAGGGACGAGTCTTGGGTTCATGAATTACAGGCCCGACGGCGACAGAAAAAACAATGACTACGATAATAACATCGCCCAAAACCACCCACATGAACCAGCGCACCAATACACGAAGATCACCTGAACCCTCCAAATCCATGCTAGCCTATCAATCATTTTGAAATTTTAAAATTGTATTATGACCACCAATTTTTACTTTACTTTTGCACATGTTGAAAATTGTATGACCTTGTAGCACATGAACAAAAGTATTAGCTCAGGATTTCTATGGATAGTTTTGTTTGTGTGCTGTTTGGCCATGTGATTGTATGATAACAAGATTTATGTTCATTGTTGTATTGTTAAACAATGACCTGTATTTCCAATGAGACCCACAATGTGAATACCATTTCAGTATTTTGAGCACGTAGTGGTTTTTCTCTATTCGAGAGTTGTTCCCACACGGTTGATGGTGTTGATGATTTGTCCTACTTTGGATATGTTTTCGGTGTGGTAAATGGTGTTTATGATTTAAAATATTATTGTATGGTCATCTGAGATGACCAAGGAGGGATTGTTACGTATTTTAAGAATCTAAGCTACCCACACATAGACCCAATGAAGTAGGACCAAACATATAAGCCGTAAATACCATACATAGCCACAAGGGGAGCAAGACCTTACTGAAGGCTGCAATAAATACTTTAGCCACAGAAGGCAGCACCACAGACCAGGCGAGAAAACCGAGGGTTACCCCACATCGGCTCCCCCCACTACTTCCGGACCGCGCTGTTCAGACCCTAACAGCCTACAGATCGAGTATTGTCTTCAGAATCTTCTCGGCAGCGATTAGACATAGATGGGTTTATGTTTTTGATCAGCTAGGAGACGCTCAGCACGTGTTTAGAATACATCTTCAATCTCTCTTTGCTTCAGAGTATCAGTTTACCATACCGAAAATACTTTATACAAATAAAGTCTCTTTAAAGCTATTCCTTTGGATTCGATCACTTTCCTTGAAGAACTCAGCAGGATGGAGCAGCTATTGCAGCCTTCAGTAAGGTCCTGCTCCCCTTGTGGCTATGTATAGTATTTACGGCTTATATGTTTGGTCCTGCTTCCTAGTGGTTATGTGAGGGTAATACAGCTTGTGTGTTTGAATCTGCTTCCTAGAGGCTATGTGGAGGCAGCTTTAATTTGAGTAACTTTAAAACAAAGTACTTTTTTTACTCTTACTCAAGTAGATTTTCCAATTGGAATATTTACTTTTACTAAAGTAGATTTTGAAGGAAGTCATTTTACTTTTACTTGAGTATAGATTTTCAGTACTCTACCCACCACTGTATATTTGTAATAAAAGTACGAACAAAGATACATCACACCATGCATCAACAAACAATAAAACAGGCAAACATTATAATAATCTGAGGCCTCAGATGGGAGTTCTCGCTGCGTCATACTTCATACTCTAAAGGTACGCTCTGAGAAGTCCGCTGAGTAGCTAAAGTCAGGAGCTTTTATACACTTAGATCGGATCCTTGAGGGCAGTTGGCCCCCAATAAACAAAAAGCCTTTGTTAACCAGATGTTAATCTATTGATTGAAGTTTCTTCAGAGGTTAAGAAGGTGGTTGAGGCTGTTCCTTATCACCCTTTGCTTCTCTATGCTCCCCAGGGGGTCAAGTAAAACAGGCCCAAACCAAACTACAGACAACACGGACACGGAATGTGAAACCAGATTACATCACATGAAACACTAGCCGCGTTTACATGGCACATCTGATCCGCATAGATTTCTATGCGGCATAGATCTGTTCCTAAAATGTGTTCCGAATGTACTGTATGCATGGCAGTAACAAAAGTGTCCGTTATGTCTCTCGCGCACACCTGACAGATCTCTGGACCGGCGGCGACATAATGGATGTCTTATCACTATCAGGGATTTTAAATTTGATTTTAATGAAAGCACAGCAGGAGAGAGCTTTTCTCTGCCTGCTCCTTTGAAGGAGCAGGACAGCGCAGCAACGTCAATTTCTCGTCAGATCTTTATATTTACCCTAAGCTCCGCCACAAACAAGAGGAATTTGGATGCGAGTCCGCAGCCAAGACTGGTGGGAGAGAGTGGTCTTACGGGAATTTAGTGACCAGGAATCCTCGAAGGTCCAATTGCGCACTACTGCAGATGCCATCTCTCTAATTTAAGAAGTACTAGTAGTTGCCTACTCATTTACAGTTATTTCGGACGCGCGCGGACACGTCATTAATAAACACCCATGTCCCGTCGCTAAGCAACTGGACACGCTTACCGGACTACTTTTACGGAGTGATAACAAAGACGTGAATCAGGCAATAAATCCACTTTCCTTGACAGCGGTGAAGTTCGGTGTGCTTAAAAGTACCGACGGAGCTCAGTGGACCAATGGCGAACTACTGCGGCTGCTCTAAGTTAAACCCCAATCTATTCGGAATAAGTGTATACATGGCGATTAAAACGGACTACACCACCTCTTCTATTCGGCATAGAATCTATGCCGAACAGATAATTGTATTCCGAATGGGGCGTATACATGATCATTTTCTGTTCCGCATAGAAATCTATGCGGAACAGATGTGTCCATGTAAACGCGGCTACTAAGAATTACATTTTAGAAGATCCTGCAGAATAGCAAGATTCCAAGAACGGAGTGTGAAACCCGATTACATCACATGAAACACTAAGATTTACATTTTAGAAGACCCTGCAGAATGGCAAGATTCCAAGAACGGAATGTGAAACCAGATTACATCACACGAAACACTAAGATTTACATTTTAGACGACCCTGACAGAACATGTAGATTTTCCATCACATGCTCTATTACATGCTAACATTGTTGCTAAATGAGTGAGATGTTTGTTTTGTTTGTTTCAGGACTCTGATGTTGTCATCACTAGTGTCCAGCCAGGCCAGGCTTATCCAGCTTCACTGAGCAAAAGGGTCGAGGACTTCAGGGCCATGCTCAGCAACCCAAGTACTTGGTTGGATGACCATGCTATGGACCAGCATGGTCATCCTCAGGCCCTGCTTAAGGCTCAGTACCCTAACATCAACTGGCTCTACTCTTGCAACTCTTCCCTAGAGCCATGAGGTCCCTCACTGCCGAGCCATTCGCCATTGATGTGGATGTGCACTGCCTCTGCAGACGGACCATTGGGCAAGGAAAAGTACCTCTGGTCCCATGCAGGAGGTGTGATAGGCCCTTTCCCCAATCCCGTCTTTCCCATGCACAGAATATTTATGAATACATTTGTCGAAATTGTCAAATCATATTCTAACTATGCTGCACTAGCTATTTGCTGGAGACTTATTTGATTCTTGTTAATATTCAGATTTTCCTTAATAGTTCTACAGTCAATATTGCTGTTCGTATGTTATGGATATTGTATGTATTTAATGCATCTTATAAACAGTATAATATAGCCTGATAAATGATTGATTTCTGGAATAAATAAAATATGTTTAACGCTTTTGATTGTACCGCACTTTGGTCAACAGTTGTTGTTTTTAAATGTGTTCTATAAATACATTTGAGTTGAGTTGTGTCAGCCTTAAAAAAAAAAAGAAAGAAAAAAACCTCCCTCATCCTCATCGCCATCCGCTTATCCGGGGTCAGGTCGCGGGGGGAGCAGCTCAAGCATGGCTGCTTACGCTACTGTGCTTGGGCTGAATACATTTAGCCCATTCACAGGAAAAAAACCAAGATATATCATACATCCTGGGTTTTTCTGTCACTTTTTGGTGCAGTTGCTGCTTTAGGTTCTACCAAAATTTAGAACAATATGTTCTAAGGTTTATAATAATATTTTTTCATTTTTACTGTAAAAGGTAGGCAGGGCTTAGCCCTGTTAGCCCATGTATACCAGCCGTCCCTGGTCATAATAATTTAAATATCATTAATCTCCTGAGTGTGTAGGGTGGTATTCTATTTGTTTTCAACGGGGCTGCATACAGTCACTTGACCGTCATGGATGCTATGGTGGTTGCTATCGCCGCCCCCTCTAATCCTTACATGGCTCTAAAAACCACGCGGCAAAGGAGCTGCCGTCAATTGTGTTGTTTTTGTCGTAAACTAGGGTCCGATGGTTAAAAAATAGACAGATATTCCAAGGTATCCTTAAAAGGCAGCTTGGATGTTTTTATTTTCTGCAGTTTAGACTTCTTCTATAACCTATTTTTGAAAGCAAAACACCAAGCTCATTGATTTAACGGTTATTTGAAACAATTTATTAAATAAATATTTGTGAGAGGTCATTCCTTCTCCTGAGTTTGCTTCCTAATTATGTCTAGTGTACACCCCTACTGTCCACAAGCATCCCCCCCCCCTCCCCATATGGATGGGGGAGGGGGGGGGGGGGATACGCTTCAACCCGTGGCTCCATCCCTACAGGAAATAGCTAGAGATGTACATTATACTTTCATAATGTTCACTCAGTGAATGTAAAGGATGTTTGGTTTGATAGTTATGACGAAGAGGGAACGCTCCATTCACTTGCATGGGCAGCATCTTTGGTAGCTAAGCAACCTCAACGTCTTTGGCAGACTATTTCTCTGCTGATCAACACTATGAATGCTGGTAACGAATAAATTGTAAAAAGACACACCATGTGACGTTATTTTCGAAATAAGATTTGAAGAGCTTTGGAAGTTTATTTACGACACTATTTACATGTTTTCGGAGTAGTACACTTTGACATTTTAATACAGTTCAGCGAGATAGGCGATGAAGAATAAGAAGGGGGCGTTCCAGTCTGTGTAAACGGGAACCCCCACCACACGAGAACGCCCATTTGTGTCTGCAGTGGGATGATATTGGAATACATAGCCTATGTGGACCGTACTCCCCTCCCCCCTTTCTAGACCTCAGTCCCAACGTCGACTCTTGTCCTCGGCTATGGAATTGCAACAATGTTGCAAACTAGGGAGGGTGCATCACTAATGGCAGGGGACCTCACCCCTGCACGTGCTGCTGCCTGACACAACAGAGGTGACTTAAAATAGTTAATCAATCCATTAGAAGTATGAAAATATCTTCCCGGTGGCGTAACAGGGCAAACAATGTGTCCTTTGACATCTACGTTTCGAGGCGATTGCAACGATACCACACATGACCATATCTGAATATGTTTCGGGGTAGTAATTAGCTGTCGATTTTGGAGGCCTTTATCAATAATGACCAGCTATAGATTTGCTTCCCAAAGGAGATTTTTGACAAATGACATGTGGTTTAGCATCTACGTTGAGCTGAGTCCAATGAGACCAAGCTCGACCTTGTGCCACACCGAGATCATGTCCTAGACCATAGGTGTACCATGTAAAATACATGTACCATTTTGCTAGAGTGTCATGCTTGGTGCCATTGGACTCAACTCAACACGTAGATGCTAAATAACATGTCATTTGTCACAAATTTCTATCGGGAAGCAAATCAATAGCTGATCATTATTGATTAAGGCCTCCGAGTTCGACAGCTAATTACTACCACTAAACATGTTCGAATGTGCTCATGTGTGGCACCGTTGCAATCGCCTGGAAGCGTAGATGTTGAAGGACACATTTTGCCCTCTTACGCCACCGGGAAGATATTTACATACTTCTGATTGACTAATGAATTGATTCAGCTATTTTAAGAGACCGCTGTTGCGTCAGGCAGCAGCAGTCCAGGTGCAGGGGGGGAGGGGCCCTCCCCTTGATGGGCCATCAATTAAGGCTGAGCTGAAGGCAGAGATGCACCACAGTATTCTGCTGAACTCTGACTCACAGGCCCAGTCCAGTGTTGAAAATACATCAATTGTATTGATATCATTATCACATATCATTATCAACCTGGGGGTTTCAGCCCTACAAGAATTGACTCAGCAAGTGCTCCATCTCGTTGCACCTCACCCAGCGGCTCGCTTGCAAGATTTTGGCCTGAAGTTCTTCCCAGACCTACACCCTAGCCATCCAACATGCATATCTGAGAATCAGGCCTCTCTTTAATAATGACAAAAAGTTATGAGAGAAATACACATTAACTTTTTGTTATCTCATAAGCGGCGTGGTGCCGGCTCCTTTTGACCTTTTGACCCCAGACTTCAAAAACGTGGCCACAGGCTACACACCTTAAGCCACAAATGTAAACCTCCATCCCACAAAAAATGGGGACTAGAAACTAACCTCTGTCTTATGTACATTTACTGTACTGATGGAGGTCACGCCCGGTCGGACCCCGAGGGCAGGAAGGGGGGGCCTGCCCTCTGGGTCTGACCGGGCCAAGTTTCGGGCAGGAAGGGACCCCCCTTCCTGCCCTCGGGGTCCAACCGGGCCAAGTTCGGTGTGGGGGTCCCAGTTAGGCCCTAGAATAAGGTATTCAAATTTCAGGGCGGTAGGACCTTCCCATATCAAAAACTGTTATTCCACCACATTCTGAACCATTAGGTCTTGCATGCAACACTTCTGAGGGGCTTTGTCCGAATGACAGTCCATTTGGGAAAACTTTTTTTCTCTAAGGGCTAGAACTCCAAATCTCGGATATGTCGTTCTCGGGGCCCCAGGAAATGTGTGTGAACATTTTAGAATCCCTAGCTATCTCGAAAAGGCCGTACAGTAAATGTACATAAAACAGAGGTTAGTTTCTAGTCCCCATTCTTTGTGGGATGGAGGTGTACATTTGTGGCTTAAGGTGTGTAGACACAGCTGGCCTGCGGTCATGTTTTTGAAGTCTGGGGACAAAAGGTCAAAAGGAGCCGGCACCACGCCGCTTATGAGATGATGTGTGTTAAGTTAATGTGTGTTTCTCTCGTAACTTTTTGTCATTATTAAAGAGAGGCCTGATTCTCAGATATGCATGTTGGATGGCTAGGGTGTAGGTCTGGGAAGAACTTCAGGCCAAAATCTTGCAAGCGAGCCGCTGGGTGAGGTGCGACGAGATAGAGCACTTGCTGAGTCATTTCCTGTAGGGCTGAAGCCACAGGTTGAAGCGTATGCGTCCTTTGAGACCCCCTTTGATATATAAGAGACCCCAAGGTACAGCTTACTTAAAGGTTCTCGACTCAGTCACCTGTTGCATCACTTCCTTTAGGGCTTCGGGCTCCTAATTGATCATTGTAGTATAATTAAATCCCCTCTTTCATATATATGATACCTCCACCACTGGGAAGTGGCAACCATTCTCCAAATCCATATGGGGAGGGGGGGGGGGGGGGTGCTTGTGGACAGTAGGGTTGTACACTAGACATAAATAGGAAGCAAACTCAGGAGAAGGAATGTCCTCTCACAAATATTTATTGAATAAATTGTTTCAAATAACCCTGCCTCGTTAAATCAATGAGCTTGGTGTTTTGCTTTCAAAAATAGGTTAAACTGCAGAAAATAAAAACATCCAAGCTGCCTTTTAAGGATACCTTGGAATATCTGTCTATTTTTTAACCATCGGACCCTAGTTTACGACAAAAACAACACAATTGACGGCAGCTCCTTTGCCGCATGGTTTTTAGAGCCATGTAAGGATTAGAGGGGGCGGTCGATAGCAACCACCATAGCAACCATGACGGTCAAGTGACTGTATGCAGCCCCGTTGAAAAAAATACCACCCTACACACTCAGGAGATTAATGATATTTAAATTATTATGACCAGGGACGGCTGGTATACATGGGCTAACAGGGCTAAGCCCTGCCTACCTTTTACAGTAAAAATGAAAAAATATTATTATAAACCTTAGAACATATTGTTCTAAATTTTGGTAGAACCTAAAGCAGCAACTGCACCAAAAAGTGACAGAAAAACCCAGGATGTATGATATATCTTGGTTTTTTTCCTGTGAATGGGCTAAATGTATTCAGCCCAAGCGTAGTAGCGTAAGCTTCCATTCAATTTTGATTCACAGGTATCGTGACACCCCCCCTTCATATGTTTCCCATTTGGGCTAAAGTCATTCAGCCCAAGCACAGTAGCGTAAGCGGCCATTTCATTGTGATTGACCGGTGTCGTGGCACGCCCCCATTTGGGCTAATTTCATTTTGCCCAAGCACAGTAGCATAAGCTTCCATTGACGTTTGATTGACAGGTGCCCTGACACGCCCCCTTCATATGCTTCCCATTTGGGCTAAATTAGTGTAGCCCAAAGGCTGACCTTGGACCAGCTAGCACAGTAGCTACAGTACAGTGACCTTCGACCAATCACAGCACAGTAGCGCAAGTGCAGTATGGTGGGCGTTAGCATGAAAATGAACGAAGTGGATTATTTAATTTCTAATCGGTTTTCTTTAATGTCTTTGGAGGAAAAATTGGAAGTGAAGAGATTGGGGACACATCATCCAAACGATGTACATCACACTAATTAATTAAATGCTGACTCATTTAGGCTATATAACATTTTATTATTACCTACGCAGTGCATTACGGAACGCACTGCTTTTACTGAGTGCGGTCAGAATATGGCCGGTAATAGTGCATTTGTAAGCGGGTCAAGAACGTTTCGTATCGAAACATTAAAAAAGCATATGTCTAAATAACCCAACATGACGTGACAAGTGTGTAGAGAAAGTGGCCCGTCTCCCAGCTGCATTTCAGCGACAGGCAGTAACAATAAGGTTCTGTAAGGAATCGGAAATGATCAATTTAATGTTGCATACAACATTGCCAAAGAAGAGTTGCCATTCACCAAATTTAAATCCGAAATTATTCTCATGAAGGAAAATGGATTAAACGTCAACCCGACGTATAGCAATGAGATGGCATGTGCACAATTCATTGCGATAATACGACACCTTAGAGCAAAAGACAGCTGCTGACGTCGGAAACGCCACATAGATGTCCTTCATGATTGACGGCGACACAGACGTCTCTACCAAAGAGTGTGTGATCGTACACAGCCGCATTTTGCGCAAAGGGAGACCGGTCAACATGTTAACTGTTTAATACTTTAAGCACAAAAAAAGTTTTATTTTGCTTAATGGTTTATTTCAAAATGTTCAATTTCAGTTCAGTGAAGCACTTTAAACACCTTATTTTTCTTTTTATTTATAATTGTGCTTCAAATACCTAAAGACACGCATTTCTCTACACCTTATTCTTGTTTAAAAATCCTTCACATTATATGAAAGTTATGAACAGAGATATAAAGGTGACCACATGGCGTCTGGAGCCCTGTGAAGTCGGCCTATTGATAAATGTAATGCATTCGTTAGCCCACTCACCCAAAATCACCACCAGCCGTCACTGATTATGACCATGAAGTCTTTATTTGCATGGGTTTACATTTCGTTCTGTGTAGCATGGAAAAATCTGAGAAACACTCCCATTCAGAATGCATTGGTTTACATTTCGTTCTTTGGAGCACTGTTATTTTTATTTATTTTGACACCATTGAACCCATTGGCTTTTTGTCAAGGGAACCCAGGGCGACGCTCACTTCCGGCCGGGTTGGCCAACATACGACATCCCTCCACCACTCTATACTGTAAAAACACATGTTCAAGTTGAATGATAATGCATGAATTTATTCTTTATTCTGCCATAGTATTTATTAAAGGGGGGGGGGGCATACAAGTCTTTTGGCCATGGTGGATCCAGATCTGGAGCATTTCACCACCTGTTGTTGTAATAAAGATTAATATAGGCTACGTAACAACTTCACCAAATGCTAGGAGAACGTCTAGTTGGTGCTATTCCTCCATTCATGGAGAAGAAAGCGTGTTCAGGGTCACGCTTTGGTAAGGCAAAGCGTGACCCTGAACACGCCTTGCGATGTGGACCAACGTATCTATTTCACGCCTTGGCGTGATACCGGGTTGGTGTGAGCCACGGAATAACAGTGTCATTTACTTGCATTGGAGCAAATTCCGTGGCCACATCACGAACAATTTAAGTGATTCCGTGAGACCACCACGGACTGTGAGTTCAGCGCCCGTGGTCGACTCGCTCGTTTAAACTGGGATCCGTGTGTGAGCCACGGAATAACAGTGTCATTTACTTGTCTTGGAGCAAATTCCGTGGCCACATCACGGACGATATAAGTGATTCCGTGAGACCACCACAGACTGTGGGTTAAGCGCCCGTGGTCGACTCGCTCGTTGAAACGGGGATCCGGGTGTGAGCCACGGAATAACAGTGTAATTTACTTGCATTGGAGCCAATTCCGTGGTCACATCACGGACAATTTCAGTTATTCCGTCAGACCACCACGGATTTTGAGTTAAGCCCCCGCCGTGGTCAACTGTAGCACACACACAGATTGAAACGGGAATCTGTGTGTGTGCCACGGAATATCAGTGTCATTTACTTGCATTGGAGCAACTTCCGTGGACACATCAAGGACAATTCAAGTGTTTCAGTGAGACCACCACAGGTTTTGAGTTAAGCCCCCGTGGTCGACTCGCTCGTTGAAACGGGGAACCTTGTGTGAGCCACGGAACATCAGTGTCATTAACTTGCATTGGCCCAAAATCCGTGGCCACATCACGGAAAAAGGGGTGTTTCCGGGATGTGGCCACGGATTTCGAGTTAAGCGTCCTTAGTCATTTCACGGATTCCTGTGAGACCAGGTTGGTATGTCGGGTGGTAGTTGATTCCACAAGCGCGGAGCAGCTACAGCGAAGGCCCGGTCACCTTTTTGTTTCAGTCTGGAGCGGGGGATGTGTAGAAGACCCTTATTAGAGGATCTAAGGGACCTGGTGGCTGAATGGGGGTGTAAAAGGTCTGATATGTATGATGGGGCCTGACCATTGATGGCTTTGAACACCATAAGAACAGTCTTGAAAATGATTATTGAGATGATATTTTAGAGATGATTCTGAGCTGGTAGAAGCTGTTCTTCACGACGGAGGAGATTAGCTTATTAAAGCATACACTGTAAAAAAAAGTTGTAATATAACAGAATTTTTATTTTACAGATTTTGTCTGTATTTTTAAAATACCATTTAATTTACAAAAAGAGACTGTTATTTTACATGTAAAATGTAAACTAACATGAAATCACTGTAACTGTGAAAACACACAATATTCCTGTTCTTTTACAAAAAAAACTATTCGAAATCCATATATTTATTGTTAAAATACGTTCACAAATATATCGTAATTTCACAAATATTTGTCTGTTATTTAAGGGAATAAACTGTCAAATTCAACTTTAAAACTCTAAAAAAAAGTAAAAAATCATTTAAAGTTACTGAGAAATCAAAAGTAAAATAACTATTTAATTAGTAATAATACTATAATTTCTTTGTGTTAGGGGGCTGCGGGTGCAGGCAGGCAGGTAGGTAGGTAGGACCCAAACGCAGACGGTATTAAGGAAACGGCACTTTATTCAAACCTAAAGGCTAAGGCACAGGAAACTCGGAACTCGGGAGACAACAGGGAACTCGGGAGGGAACAAGGAACACGGAACACGCAGGACTAACCACCAACACTAACCACAGCAAACCACAAGCAACCACAATGACAGCACAAGGAACAAAGGAAAGACGAGGGCTTAAATAACAAACACAACGAGGAACAGCTGAGACACATTAGGGGAGGGAACAGTAATCAACACAGGAGGGAAACACAGGGAAACACACACACCCTGACAGTACCCCCCCCTTAAGGGTCGACTCCCAGGCGACCCACGACAAGCAAAAAACAAAGAAAGTCAAACCCAAAACGGGTGGGTGGAGGGGCGCCAGGAGGGGGGAATCAAAAAAAAAATGGACTGGGGCAGAGCCGAGGGACGTCAGGCGGGCGGCCAGAAAACTGCCCCAGGGCAAGGCAGGGAGCCTCAGGCGGACGGCCTGGGGGGCAAGCAGAGGCAGAGTGAAGGCGGAACCCTTCAGGAGGCCGGCGGCAAGGACGAAGAGGGCTCAGTCCCTCAGGAGACCTGCAGTGGCACAGAACCCCCTCAGAAGGCTGGCAGCGGTGAAGGCGGAACCCTTCAGGAGGCCGGCGAAGGTGAGGTAGAGGGCGGGTCCCCTCAAGAGGGAGGCCAGGTAGAGGGCGGGTCCCCTCAGGAGGAAGGCCAGGTAGAGGGCGGGTCCCCTCAGGAGGCAGGCCAGGTAGAGGGCGGGTCCCCACAGGAGGAAGGCCAGGTAGAGGGCGGGTCCCCACAGGAGGCAGGCCAGGTAGAGGGCGGGTCCCCTCAGGAGGAAGGCCAGGTAGAGGGCGGGTCCCCTCTGGAGGAAGGCCAGGTAGAGGGCGGACCCCCTCTGGAAGGCGGGACCCCTCAGGAAGGCAAGGTAGAGGGCGGGTCCCCTCTGGTGGAAGGCCAGGCAGAGGGCGGGTCCCCTCTGGTGGAAGGCCTTGAAGGGGACCCCCCCTCGGCAAGGTGTGGAGGAGGGCCCCCACAGGCAGGAACGGAGGGCGTGCCTCCCCTGGACGGTCTGGAGGGCGGACCCCCTCCGGCAGGAGCAGAGGCCGGTCTCCCTCAGGAAGGAGCAGGGGGCGGGCCCCCTCAGGCAGAAGCAGAGGCCGGTCCCCCTCTGGAAGGAGCAGGGGGCGGGCCCCCTCAGGCAGGAGCAGAGACCGGTCCCCCTCTGGAAGGAGCAGGGGGCGGGCCCCCTCAGGCAGGAGCGGAGGCCGGTCCCCCTCAGGCAGGAGCGGAGGCCGGTCCCCCTCAGGCAGGAGCGGGGGGCGGACCACCTCAAGCAGGCGAAGAGGCCGGTCCCCCTCTGGAAGGCTAGGAGTGGGCTCAGGAACCGGACAGGGCTCAGGGACCAGAGTCAGTGCGGGAGCTGGAGTGCCAGGAGGAACCGGGTGGTACCCCAAACTCACCACCCCCACTCTGATTGTCCGTAAGGGAGGAGGCTGGTAGCTGGGAACCGGGGGCAGAGGCTGGTAGCGGGGAACCGGGGGCAGAGGCAGGTAGCTGGGGATCAGAGGCTGAGAGCAGGGAACCGGGGGCAGAGGCTGGTAGCGGGGAATCAGAGGCTGAGAGCAGGAGCGTGGAGGCTTAGGCCGGTCACCAAAGTCCGGTGGCAGTGGCATGTAGCTCTCCGGCCAAAAGGTTGTGGGGTTGAGCAGCTCGACTGCCCACTCGGGTAAGGCGTCCTCCAACTCTGGCCTTGACGCAACAGCCCTGCACATACGCCCCAACACAGCCTCCTGCTCCTTCCTGCTGGGAATATTCTCCCAGCCATCCATAGACAGGATTATCGTCACCAACAAATCCTCCAACTCACGGAAAAACAAAGCGTCCGCTGGGTCCAAACTTGGTGCTGTCATTCTGTTAAGGGGGTTGCGGGTGCAGGCAGGCAGGTAGGACCCAAACACAGACGGTATTGAGGAAACGGCACTTTATTCAAACCTAAAGGCTAAGGCACAGGAAACTCGGAACTCGGGAGACAACAGGGAACTCGGGAGGGAACAAGGAACACGGAACACGCAGGACTAACCACCAACACTAACCACAGCAAACCACAAGCAACCACAATGACAGCACAAGGAACAAAGGAAAGACGAGGGCTTAAATAACAAACACAACGAGGAACAGCTGAGACACATTAGGGGAGGGAACAGTAATCAACACAGGAGGGAAACACAGGGAAACACACACACCCTGACACTTTGTTAATTGAAAATTTGTTAATTGATAAAACCACATAAACGACATGCTTTTCATCCGTTTCCTTAACCTACCACTTAAAAGCATTACATTCTGCCAATGTTTTGGATGTATGGTTACTTGACCCAGGTTATGGAAACCTTTGATAGAGTATGGAATCATTTCAGTGAGGTTGAATGTAAGTTTTTAATCCATGTATGGTGACTTGACCAAGTTATGGATGCCTTGGATAGAAATGTTACTGTAAACAAACAAACTGTATACAAAACGTTTGATTTATGTTTCTCATCAAAACATATATAAATCATGTAGAACTCTTACAGCTTTGAGGGATGTTAAATCTATAAGTTTCAGTCATTTTAAGAAGTAAGAAATAAGTTATGTTTTGTCTGGAACACCGCCCACTATGAACGCGTCATCAACCACGTGGTGAAGAAGAACGTTGCCATTTTGCACTTGTGTTGAATGCGTGTGGACCTGGGGAGATATCTTTCAAGGTAATTCAATCTTACCAAATATGTCACTGTTAGAGTCAGTCACTCTAAATACTTGTTTTAATTTGCTCGTAAGGTTGAGCAACATGTTTATGTCAAGGTATTTTTTGATAGTTTATACTAATGTGTTAAAGTTCGCTGTGGTTACTATTCGCTGGCGTTAGCTAGGCCTAAACAACTTTAATTTAGCTCATGACTCATTCACGAAATTAGGGAATAAACCATGTTTTTCTATCGTGTGAAAGCGTAGTTGACTTTCCTTAGAACTATGAAGTTAATTGGTGTAATTCGCTGGGGGGAGGGGGAGTTACTAACTATGCTTAAGCAACTCGAAATGTTGGCACATTTTTTGGGAAATATTCACTATACCACGGTGGGGAAAGTCGCTGGTAATGTCTTTATTTTTTATGCTGCTATGTCTGGTAAAACGTAAAAACGTCTGAGTAT
This sequence comes from Gadus macrocephalus, assembly GCF_031168955.1. Taxonomy (NCBI): domain Eukaryota; kingdom Metazoa; phylum Chordata; class Actinopteri; order Gadiformes; family Gadidae; genus Gadus; species Gadus macrocephalus. The sequence continues at coordinate 1,493,018 of NC_082387.1, read as the reverse complement.
ATTAATTGGGCCAGTGAGAGCCGAGGGCTCTAGGCGTCCCGTACACGCGGCAATGGCAGCTAGCGTTTAGCATTAGGCTAATATTAGCATCGCTGGGTAGCAAAGGCATTCATAGTTTAAGCGGTTTGGTCTTTACCAGCTATACCTAGCCTTCCCCAGTCATTGTAACGGACTGGGTATTATGTAATGTTGTGTCGCCGATCCTCATCCCGGTTCCTCTTCGACGTCTGAGGCTCGTGTGCCCCCTCCGGAGCGCTGCTCCGGGGCTCCTGGTTCTTGTCGCCCCTTCCTGGTGCAGTGCTCCCTCTCCTTTGAACTCCAACCCTCAGCCTTTCCCACTGAGCGGTCCCGGGTGGCATACATTGTCTCTCTGCTCACCGGAAGAGCCAGGGACTGGGGAACCACCGAATGGGAGAGGGACTCGCCTATCTGCGCTTCGGTTAGTGCTTTCTCTACGGAGTTCCGTAAGGTTTTTGATCATGAGACTCCGGGTAGGGAGGCAGCTCGGGGGTTGATGAATCTAACCCAACCCGATGCCGTTCGCATCGACGGACGTCTCAGGGAACGGTGGAGGGAGAGAGCCCAGGTTTCAGTCTCTCCAGCGCCGCCCCATTCTCCGCGAGATCCCCAGCCGCCTCCAACTTCTCAGCACGCCCCTAGTGGCTCACCTGAGCCAATGCAGCTGGGTCGGTCTCAGCTATCCATGGAGGAGAGGCAGCGCTGTTTACGTGCGAACCAATGCATGTACTGCGGTCAGGATGGCCATTTTGTTTCGACTTGTCCAGTAAAAGGCAGGGCTCACCAGTCATCCAGAGGGCGCTTGTGAGTCGGACCGTGAACTTTGAAATGCCCTCTCGACCTCTGCTCCAGGCTCGTTTCCACTACTCCGGGCAGGACCACACATTCAGTGTCCTCATTGACTCCGGTGCCGACGCCAATCTCATGGACATGTCGCTGGCCACCCAACTGGAGATTGGTCGCGAGCTCCTGGAGAAACCCATCCTCACCACGGCCCTCGACGGCCGTCTTCTTTGCCGGGTTACCCATCGATCAGTTCCCCTCCAAATGAGCATGTCAGGTAATCACAACGAGACACTTGCCTTTCACCTCATTCACTCTCCTCAACAGCCAGTCATACTGGGGTATCCTTGGTTAAGAAGACACAATCCACACATAGACTGGTCTACAGGAGCCATCCTTCAGTGGAGTTCACACTGTCATGCTGTCTGTCTTAAAGCTGCATTTTCGTCTGCTCCTAGTCCGCCTGCCCTTTCAGATTTCCCAGACCTGTCTAGTGTTCCTGGGGAATACCTGGATCTAAAGGAGGTCTTCAATAAGACCCGGGCCACCTCTTTGCCACCTCATCGACCGTACGACTGTGCCATTGACTTGCTTCCTGGCATGTCGCCCCCTAGAGGGGGGCTCTACTCCTTGTCTGCTCCGGAGAACAGAGCCATGGAGCAGTACATCCAGGGGTCACTGGCAGCAGGGATCATCCGGCCTTCCTCGTCTCCTGCTGGAGCGGGGTTTTTCTTTGTTTCGAAGAAAGACAAGTCCCTGAGGCCGTGTATCGACTACAGGGGGCTCAACAACATAACCGTCAAGAACAGGTACCCCCTTCCACTCATCTCATCAGGCTTCGAACTTTTGCAAGGGGCCACCATCTTCTCTAAGCTCGATCTCCGAAACGCCTACCACCTCTTACGCATCAGAGAGGGGGACGAGTGGAAGACGGCTTTTAATACACCTAGTGGACACTATGAATACTTGGTCATGCCGTTTGGACTCACCAATGCTCCCGCTGTGTTTCAAGGTCTGTTAAACGATGTGCTTCGGGATATGCTCAACATCTGTGTGTTCGTCTATCTGGATGATATTCAAATTTTCTCTAAGACCAAACAGGATCATGTGCAGCACGTGCGTCGGGTGCTGCAGAGACTCCTGGAGAACCAGCTGTTCGTCAAGGCCGAGAAGTGTGAGTTCCATGTCCCAGAGGTATCGTTCCTGGGGTTCATCGTCGGTACAGGGAATGTTCAGATGGATCCGGCCAAGACGAGAGCAGTAACGGGTTGGTCCACTCCCTCAAACCGCAAGGAACTTCAGCGGTTCCTTGGGTTCGCTAATTTCTACCGGCGATTTATCAGGAACTACAGCTCGGTGGCAGCTCCCCTCACGGCACTCACCTCCCTAAGCGTCCCCTTCCGGTGGTCATCGGTGGCCGAGAGGGCGTTTGGTGAGTTAAAGGAACGCTTCACTTCTGCTCCCATTCTCGTCTTCCCAGACCCAGGCCGTCAATTCATCGTGGAGGTGGATGCCTCTGACAAGGGGGTGGGAGCTGTCCTCTCGCAACGTTCGGTCAAGGACTAGAAGGTCCACCCATGCGCTTTCTTCTCCCGCAAACTGTCTCCGGCGGAGAGGAATTATGACATTGGGAATCGGGAATTACTGGCGGTGAAACTGGCCCTTGAGGAGTGGAGACACTGGTTGGAAGGGGCAGAGCTACCGTTTGTGGTCTGGACAGATCACAAGAACCTGGAATACATCCGTTCAGCCAAGCGTCTGACTTCCAGGCAAGCCAGGTGGGCTCTTCTCTTTAACCGATTTGACTTTTCTCTTTCTAACCGCCCAGGTTCCAAGAACCTTAAGCCAGACGCCCTTTCCCGGCAGTACCAACCCGACGCGTTGTCCTCCCAGCCGGAGAATATTCTCCCTTCCACCTGTGTCATCAGGACAGTCACCTGGGAGGTGGAGGAGAAGGTCAAGCGCTCCCTGACGGAGCATCCTGCTCCAAGCTCTTGTCCCAGTGGTCGTTTGTTTGTCTCTGCTAGTCTCCGCTCACAGGTTCTTCAGTGGGGTCATTCCTCCCGCCTTGCTTGTCATCCTGGGGTGAGGCGCACCCTGGCTCTGCTGCGTCAGCGGTTTTGGTGGCCGTCTATGCAAGAGGATACCAAGTAGTTTGTCGCTGCCGTGTTCCCAGTGCAAGGGCTCACATCAAGCCCCACCTGGTCTCCTCCAACCCCTGGCGATTCCGCATCGCCCCTGGTCTCATATCGCTTTGGACTTTGTCACTGGACTACCTGCCTCTCATGGTAACACTGTCATCCTCACTGTTGTGGACCGTTTCTCTAAGACGGCGCATTTAATCCCTTTACCCAAATTACCCACCGCCAGAGAATCTGCAGCAATTATGTTAAGACATAATTGTTCCGTCCATGCAGTGTTCCGCCTGCATGGACTACCTTGTGACGTGGTCTCAGACCGAGGGCCACAATTCACCTCTCGTTTTTGGTCTGAGTTTTGTACCCTCCTAGGAGCCAAGGTCAGTCTGTCATCTGGATTCCACCCACAAAGCAATGGTCAAGCTGAACGCATGAACCAGGAGATGGAGACTGCTCTGCGCTGTCTCGCCTCCCGCAACCCATCCTCCTGGTCCAAACATCTCCTGTGGGTGGAGTATGCCCACAACACCCTTCCCAGCTCGGCCACTGGCCTCTCTCCCTTCCAGTGCTCCCAGGGGTTCCAGCCATCCCTCTTTCCCGAGCAAGAACGTGAGGCCAGGGTTCCCTCAGTCCAGGCGTTTATTCGGAGGTGCCGACACACCTGGAGGCAGGCTCGTTCGGTTCTTCTCCGCACCTCCGACCGCTACCGACGGTCCGCCAACCGACGTCGCACTCCGGCCCCCTGTTATACCCCAGGACAACGTGTCTGGCTGTCCACTCGTGATCTCCCGCTCCGTGTGGAGTCCAGGAAGTTGGCGCCAAGGTTTGTGGGTCCGTTTCCCATCTCCAGAATAATCAATCCTGTGGCCGTCCGTCTACGCCTACCACGATCCATGAAGATTCACTCCACATTTCATGTCTCCAAGCTGAAGCCTGTTTGTGAAAGCCCGCTTCAGCCCTCCTCCAGACCCCCTCCTCCCCCCCGGCTCATCGATGGGGCGCCAGCCGACACCGTCCGTAGACTCATCAGTTCCCGACGCCGTGGAAGAGGCTTTCAGTATCTTGTGGACTGGAAGGGCTATGGCATCGAGGAGCGCTCCTGGGTGGCCGCCCGCAACATCTTAGACCCGTCCCTTATCAGGGACTTCCACCGGGCCCATCCTGACCAACCTGGTGGGACGTCAGGAGCCGTCCCTTGAGGGGGGGGGGTCCTGTCACGGTCTGTCCGTCACGCCCCCTTTCACCCTCGCAGCTGGGCTGCGTCAGGTCGTTAGTGGAGCCTTTAAGTTGGCTGAACACTGTTCACCTGTTGCCAGATTGTCTTCGCTGTTAGGTTCATGCAAGTCTCTCCAGCTATTCGCCTGTCTCCTGTTCCCGACCCTGCCTGTCCCCGACTACGTTCCCCGTCTCGTCCTACTCGACCCTCGTTCGCCTGTCTCCTGTCCCGGCTTCCCGACCCTGCCTGTCCCCGACTACGTTCCCCGTCTCGTCCCTCTGGATCCTCGTTCGCCTGTCTTCTGCCCCGGTTTCCCGATCCTGCCTGCCCCCGACTGTGTTCTCCGCCCCGTCCCCGTTGATTTGCTTGACGAAGTAAAGATCGGAATATCATTGTATTTGCTTGTCTCTTAGTCGTGCTTTTGGGTTCTAATCTGCCAGTCTCCTCAGTAGAGCGTGACAGTAATGGGCCTTGCTAGGATGTTGTTCTGGGTCTTGATTTTCACAGAACGTACAAGTCCTTTTAGATCCGGAAAAACTTCAATGATCCTGCCCAGAATCCAGGAGCCTCTTGGTGCATTTGGATCTACCACCAACACGACATCTCCACACTGAAAGTTTCTCCGTTTGGTGTTCCACTTTTGGCGCTCTTGGAGCAGCGGCAGGTATTCAAGCAGGCGCTTCACTTGTCCTCTCCTAGAGATGAAGCGTCTGAGAGCATTGATACAGGAACTTGTGTCCAAGGAGTTGGCTACTTCAATATGAACGGCTCTGCTGGTCATGCATGTGAATATTACGCCCCACCTTTTCACTACTGCTCTTCCTCGCTTAATTTCAAGAGGACCAAAGTAGTCCACACTGGTTGGTGAATGGGGGTAAGTCAGGCAGTAGTCTTTCCTGTGGTAAGTCTGACATCTTTTGCTCTCCAATTCTGGCTCTGTGTCGCCTGCACACAACACATTTGGTGAGAATCTTTCTGGCTGCTGAATTTGCATTTGTTATCCAATATTATCATATATTTTTGCGGAGTTCAGAAAGCATATGATTCCTCCCACCATGACCTGTGGTCTTGTGCACATGCTGCAGGATTAGTGTGGATGGTGTGAGTGTTTGGGGATTATGACTGGAAATTTTCTTTCTTCTCCTATGGTCGTTTTACTCAACCTGCCTCCTACTCTGAGTAGGCCATCCTTCACCTGTGGGTCAAGCTTGTACAGGACACTTTTCTTCTTCACCTTTGTGGTGAGCATTTCCATTTCACTCGGGAAGAACTGAAATTGAGTGTACTGAACAATGGCCATTTCAGCTCTCTTTAGGTCTTCAAGTCTTATTTGCTGTCCACCCAGTTTAACGTCAGGTAAGTCCTTTATTTTACTTCTTGTGATCATTTTATTCTCACTCAATTTTCTTTTTAGCGCCAGTGTTTTTAAACTTTCCTTGAGTTTCAGGTACCATGCAACTGCAACTAGGAGTTTTGTCCATTCAGAAAAATGTGTCATCAGTTTCTGAGTTGCGTTTTCTTCCTTTGTGCAGATTGCATTCACTGTGTGTGTTCTTTTTACCTCGGGGTCATCCTGTGAGATTGGAATGGTTTCTTTAAAGTTTACAAGGTATTTTTGTTGTTCTTCTTTCCCTTTCCATAGGATGTCCGGACCACTGAGCCATCGCCTGTTGTTTATGAATTTGACCTCTTGTTGCATCATCCGCTGGGTTGGATTTTTAATTAATGTAGTTCCACTGGGATAACTCAGTGGCGTCTCTTATTGTTGCAACTCTATTGGCCACAAATGTTTTGTATCTTGAGTGTTCATTGGCTATGTACATTAGTACGGATTGGCTGTCTGTCCAGAACATGGATTGATCTAGGTGCAGCTGTAAGCTGGATCTCAGCAGCTTGTCCACTTTTACAGCTAAAACTGCAGCAGCAAGTTCTAGCCTGGGATGGTAATTCCTTTGATAGGCGTTACCCGCCCTTTTCCCATGACAAAGGTGACATGGACATTGTTATTGGTATTCACAAGTATCATGTTGCTTACTGTTCCATAGCCTTTGTCACTTGCATCAGCAAAATGATGTAACTGTGCATGCATCGTTTGTCCAAATCCTTTATCCTTGAAGCAGCGTTGGGCTTTGAACTCAGAGATTTGACCCAAGCCAGCTATCCACTTCGTCCATTGCTCATGGATGCTGAGGGGTACTTCCTCGTCCCAGCCTAGGTTCATCTTACAGAGCTCCTGCAGCAAGAACTGTGTTTGCTTGTCTCTGAGTCGTGCTTTTGGGTTCTAATCTGCCAGTCTCCTCAGTGGAGCGTGACAGTTATAATCAACCCCTACACATCAATATTAATGATAACCCTGTGGAAATTGCAATTTCACACGTTGAGCACAGTTGTGTGACTCGTTTATTTAGTAAGAGAAACAGGAAATCAAAACGTGCTGAAAGTAAACAAATCCCGCATGGGCTCTGACGTCATGAGACGCTCGTAATCCTTAAAGGGAAAGCGATCCCTGAACCACCAAGACAGTAAACGACATGCCTAACACAATTGAAAGAACAACACATGACAAAATACTGTAGGTGAATTATGTTACACTCACTACAACCCATTAAATACGGCATGATTTCTAGATGTCATGGCAACGTCCGCTCGCGACACTGGACTTGCGATCGAGGCATCGACGAGGACGTTCATTCACATAGCCAAAAACAAGAGAATAGATGGCTAGATAAAATAAACATCAAGACATACAATTCTAAAAAGAACAGATGAAGCAGCTACCCTTTTTTCCTTCGCGGTTTGCCTACAGAGCAGCGCACCTGCATTTAATATATCCGTGTATTGTCACAATTTCTCAGTATCAAAGGTGAAAGTAGAAACGGGTGGCCAAAAGCTGTCATACTGTTAGTTATCACAGACAATTTTAAGTAGAAACGGGTGGCCAAAAGCTGTCATTTGTTAGTTATCACGGACAATTTTCAACAATGAATGATCTGTACGGAGCTCCATAAGGGACATTAGGGAGAACGCTCCCGACAGAACCTTAGTTTGGAAGTGACACGACAAATAGCCTACTTCCAATTTAAATACAACATTTAGAAAATAGGCCTACGTGTCCCTGATCACGTTTCAATAGATTAAATAACGTGACAGTGTCACGTATTTTCGTGAGACCAGGTTCGAGCGTGTGCATGGGTTGAATTGCGTGTGTCTCACGCCGAATGCATGAGACATGAGAGCCCTGTACTTACGTGACACAAACCAGCACCGCAAACGTTCTCTCCCGCTTGAGATTACGTCTTTCTTTATAGGTTCATGGGTCTGATTCGCCGATTTCCCATGCTGATATCCCCGGAGATTCTCGGGCATCTTCGACAATTTGGCTATAGATTGTCTCATTGCACGCTAAATAATATAATTATAGCCTAATTATATATATAGCCTATGTTACGTATTTTAAGAATCTAAGCTACCCACACATAGACCCAATGATGCAGGACCAAACATATTAGCCGTAAATACCATACATAGCCACAAGGGGAGCAAGACCTTATTGGAGGCTGCTCCAGCCACAGATAGCAGCGCTTTTATGTATACGAAGAAGCCGAAGCCAGTACGGCACCCCGGCCACGCCCACTAGGCCACGCCCACTTAACGGTCTCTTACCTGTGCACCCAGTGTGAAGAGACCAGAGAGATTTTCAGCGACACCCGCGAAGGGTCACGGGCCTCTGCCCGTGGCCCATAGTAGCCAGAGTTATTATCTCTCACACGTGTTCCACTCTTTAGCTACAATTCCCTCCGTATAGCTTCACTTACCATGCCGAAACATGCCGACGACTTTATAATAAATGAAGTGAGTTTAAAGCAACCCGGGATTGGACAACTTTCTTCGAGAATACTCAATAGATGGTGACCGCGACGTTTGGAAGAAAATCCAGAGAATCCCGGCCGGCGCGACACTAATACAACTTCAACAGGCCTGCACCTCTGAGGTAAGTAGAACTCTTTGTCTTAAAGATTTAATCTGAAATAGGATTGATTATAAGAACATTTAGGTGTAAGTTTGTTTTAGCCACTGTCCGATCGTGCTGCTGCAGAAGCCTAGCATAACAACACGTGTAGATCAACGGTTGCAAGGAACACTGAAGGCCCAACCTCCCCCTTTCTTCACACTTGAGTTGTTTTTAGTACTCGTCGTTAACGATCATTCTTGGTACTGGTTGAGAGGTGAAGCCCTCCACTATCGGTCTCTGTATAGATCGGGCCAAAATATATGTTAACGAGAGTTATCTTTCACTTCTCCGCTGAGGCCGACACGGTCTGTGTTCCTAAGCAGTAGCATCATAGCGGACGTTCGGAGTGTATACTATCTTATCTGCCGATCCGCTAAATGCCACCCTAGACTGCATGCTTCATTTTACATTCAAGTCTGTTAGTATTTTGTTATTAAAGACGATGAATTATTAAAGGTAAAAGACCCTCCAGGCCCCCTACACACGTGTAACCCCCCCCCAACCTTTGTCCCAGTCTTCCAGGTCCGGTAGTCAGACCCCCCCCCCCCCCCCCCCCATCCCTTTGTCCCAAATCCGGTCGTCAGATCCCCCCCTCCCCACCCTTTGTCCCTGCAAACATTTTCTTCCCCTTGCCCCCTCCCACCCTCACACCTAGCCATGTGTTGAAACCAAGATGTAAATTTAGTTAAGTGTTTGTATATTTGAGGGTCTGTGTGTCTGGATGCTGAAATGCAGAGAGCCACTCCCTAGTTGATATCGGCAAAACACGCAAATATTTGTGTAGATTGTAATCAATGTTTTTTGATTCACCAACATTAATAGTTTAAAAGATCTGTAAATGTTCACATTTGTACTAAATTTGTTCTTCCTCTTCAGGCCTTTGCAACCCAAGCAGTGATGGATGCCCGGCATGGTTTTAACCGGTGCACAAGGCGGGAGTTAGCTCAACTGCTGTAGTTCAATTACAATAACATTTGTTTCATCCGATAACTTCTGAATTTTTCTTTTAGGTTCAGTTTTTGTTTTGTTTATAGAATATCACCATATATTTGATACCCAGATGTGCATAATTGTTGTAGGTTTGGATGACTCTTTGTTCTGCCTAATTTAGACGGTTTTGATTGACCTAGCTCAAGATTCACCGGGTGTCAGACGTAGGATTGTGGCACTTCCTGGGAGCCTCCTCCGGGCCACACGTTAATCGACTAATCGTTCCTGCAGTGTTCTGAGGTGGTAACGGTGGGGCTCATGGGGAGGCCCCGGGAGAGTTGTCATTCGCGGGCTCACACAGGGAGAAATCGGGTAGGTCGGTAAGTCAGAAGGTTTAATTAATGTATCGATTTGATGTTGACCAACAAAAAACTAGATAATTATAATAATAAATACTGTTCATGTAATGGTATAGTTAGGTCTGGGACCTGCGTAGCTAAAAAAACTGTTTTGGAAATAGTAATGAACGTGTCCGGGACATGTATAGCTATAAAATAAGTCACTTTGCTAAGACATATTCACGTTTGATGTGGTATGCAGAAAGTGGCGATTTAATAAGGCGTATTCACGTTTGATGTGGTATGCGATGTACATAGGAGTGAATCAAAGTGTGGACAACATCAAATGCGAGCAATAGGTAGAATAAATGAAGATTAGGTCATCCAATATACATAGTTAGTGTAGGACAATCGGGTAGTATGATGAAGGTAACTGTTAGTATGAGATACGGTTAACACAGAAGTGATGTTGCACATGCAAATTTTAACATTGTTATTTCCCTTTTACATCTTTCAATGCGCATGGCTGAAGCAATGCGCAAGGAGGGATGTAGTGTGAAATTAAATCAAAGTAGATACTGTAGAACAATTAAAATTAGAATTCATGGAAATATGTTTTTGAACAACTAACTGCTGTACATGAGTTTGTATTTCTGCAATAGAAGAAAAAAGTTCCAGAACCAGATGCAGACACACCTGGAGCCTACAAACTACCACCGCCGAGCAAGGACCAACAGTCACATGAGGAGATCAAATAACAGCAGGATTTGAATCGCTCCGGATGGGTTGGTGGCCAGGGCGCTGGTATGATTACAATCCCTCAGGTTAGAATTGGCAGAGAACTCCGGCATTAATGACCCTTTCACAGGATGGATGGAGAATATGTTTGGGAGGTGGAAAGGCAGAATCCAGTAAGTGCCCGTCGCGGGAATAAATGCAGAGACCGTGTTAATTGTCACCGGCTGCCGTTGTATTCCCTGCGCACGAGGGCTACTGCATCTGCTGATCACCACAGCAATGGGCGCTACAGAAGTGCCAAGTGCCATTCAGGCTTACATTACCTGAGGGGCCCGACCCTATCCAGCTGTAATATCTAGAATAGTCACACCTATACTATTCTAGTAGAATCAACTGTATTTAAGATAATCAATATCCCGGATTTACTTGAATAACACATTTTAAAACAACCATACCAGACTATGTTTGTTATTGTGTAGTGTTGCTTGGTTGCCAGTGCAACCCGTTATTTCTGAATCGCTGCATTGATAATGGTACTGTTGATCTTCCTTGAGACGGTTGTTTTACAGGCCACCTGTTACTGACACGACGACGACGGAGAACCTGTTTGGAGGCTCCAATGATGTAGGAGTAACCTCTCTGAGTTGAGCCCTTGACAAGGAGGGACGAGTCTTGGGTTCATGAATTACAGGCCTGACGGCGTCAGAAGAAACAATGGCTACGATAATAACAACGCCCAAAACCACCCACATGCAACAGCGAACCAATGCACGAAGATCACATGAACCACCCGAATCCATGCTAGGCTATCAATAATCTTGAATTTTTTTAATTGTATTATGACTACCAATTTTTACTTTACTTTTGCACATGATGAAAATTGTATGACCTTGTAGCACATGACCAAAAGTATTAGCTCAGGATTTCTATGAATGGTTTTGTTTGTGTGCTGTTTGGCCATGCGATTGTATGATAACAAGATTTATGTTCATTGTTGTATTGTTAAATAATGACCTGTATTCCCAATGAGACCCACAAGGTGAATGACGTCTCAGTATTATGAGCGCATTGTGGTTTTTTTCCTCTATTCAAGAGTTTTCCACACGGTTGATGGTGTTGATGATTGATCCTAATTTGACTATGTTTTCGGTGTGGTAAATGGTGTTTATGATTTAAAATATTATTGTATGGTCATCTAAGATGACCAAGGAGGGATTGTTACGTATTTTAAGAATCTAAGCTACCCACACATAGACCCAATGATGCAGGACCAAACATATTAGCCGTAAATACCATACATAGCCACAAGGGGAGCAAGACCTTATTGGAGGCTGCTCCAGCCACAGATAGCAGCGCTTTTATATATACGAAGAAGCCGAAGCCAGTACGGCACCCCGGCCACGCCCACTAGGCCACGCCCACTTAACGGTCTCTTACCTGTGCACCCAGTGTGAAGAGACCAGAGAGATTTTCAGCGACACCCGCGAAGGGTCACGGGCCTCTGCCCGTGGCCCATAGTAGCCAGAGTTATTATCTCTCACACGTGTTCCACTCTTTAGCTACAATTCCCTCCGTATAGCTTCACTTACCATGCCGAAACATGCCGACGACTTTATAATAAATGAAGTGAGTTTAAAGCAACCCGGGATTGGACAACTTTCTTCGAGAATATGCAATACCTATATATAGGCAATATATATAATTAGGCGATATGTATATATATATATATCTATAACATTGTGGTTTTGGCATAAACATAACTAGGGTGCACTGTACTATCTGCGCACACCCTTTCTGAAGCCTCTCTCTCGCTCTCTCTCTCTCTGTCCCTCCCTCTCTCTCTTTCTCTCTCTCTCGTACCGTTTTGTGGAGCACGTTAATTGTCTGAAAACACTCCCATTCAGAATGCATTGGTTTACATTTCGTTCTGTGTAGCACGCAAAAAGTCAGACTATCGTGCTCTGGAACACGCTTCAATAGATTAACGTTCGTGCGCAGGAGCACGCAATCGCGTGATACCGGGTTTGGAGAAGAGGTGGATTAGTCTGATAAGAGTCCTCGGTTTTGTACAGACTATCGGAAGGTAAACAGAGTTACCAAGCCTGATGCATATCCACTGCCGCAAGTTGAATATTGTTGTCTGGGCTTGAAGGATGTGCCGTTTACTTGGATGACGTTGTGGTTTATAGCTGGGAGGAGCATTTGATTCGCATCGGGAAGTTGTTTGAACGTCTGAGTGAAGCGCGTCTTGCAGTCAATTTGGCTACTGTCACCTACCTTGGTAAAGTAGTGAGTCAGGGGCAAGTGCGGCCAGTGCAATCAAAAGTCTCTGCTTTTGCAAAGTATCCTGTGCCAGCCAATAAAAAGGAACTGCAACGTTTTCTGGGTCTGGTGGGCTATTACCGCAGTTTCTGCAAAAGCTTCTCAACAGTGGCAGCCCCTTTAACAGATTTGTTAAAAGGAAAAGCGAAATATGTCTGGTCGTTGTCCTATCAGCTAGCTTTTGAGAACAGTAAATATGTTCTGTGCTCTCCTCCCATTCTAGCTGCTCCGCAATTGGATAATCCTTTTATTCTACATGTAGATGCGAGCGAAGTGGGGGTAGGTGCTGTCTTGTCCCAAAGTGATGATGGTGGAGTTGAACGAACGGTGACTTTCTACTCCAAGAAATGTAATTCCTTTCAGAGGAAATATTCTGTAATCGAGAAGGAAACCCTAGCACTCATTTCGGCGTCACAGCATTTTGAAGTCTGATTCTGGTAGCCTCGCTTTGGTGGTTTATACAGATCAAAATCCTATCACCTTTTTGCAGTCTCTACATTGCCCAAACCAGATTGATGAAATGGGTTTGTGCAGCCTTATTGTTTGGACATCCGTCACATAAAAGGCTCTAGAAATGTTGTTGCAGATGCTTTGTCGAGAGCACCTCGCTCTTAGATTTACTTAAATTTTAAACTTTCCTGGTTTCTTGTCTCTTTGCTGTACTCTTAAACTGCTTCTCCAGGCGCCGGAGTTGCTGGGTGACAGTGGGGTCTGCTACGTGGCCAGGTATGTTCTTCTGAGCGGGTCAGTATTATACAAATGGTTGAACTAGATTATTTGAGGGTGTTTTGTATGTCCTTGGTATGATTCCTTGTAAATATTTGGCTAAAAACGAGGGCTACACTGTAAAAACTGGGACTGGGGTTAATTCATATTCAATAGATAAAAGATAGCAACCTTTATGTAATAAAAAAGACTTTGTGCAGTTTAGAATCACATTGAGTTGTATTCAATACATTTTATGTTTTTATTAATTGTTTTTTACTATTTTTTGATGGAGTGAAATCAGCTGTAATTCCCTTAGTAGTATTTAATTGTAATTTATGAGGAAGATCAAAGTTCCATAAAATCTATAAATTTGACCCATTCAGAGATCTTTGGTTTTAATCATTTTACACAGTAAAAAAAAGGGAATAGGGTTAATTCATATTTAATAAATAAACAGTAGCAACCTTTACATAATAAAAAAGACTTAAAGCAGTTTGGATACAAATTGGATACAAATTTAGCTGAATTCAATCAATTTAATGCTTTTTTTTAGGTAATTGTGTTTTACTATTTATGTCCGAAAAAAATCAGCTGTGATCCCATTAGTAGTATTTAATTATATTTGATCAGCACTGCTCTTTGGTTCTTATAACCTTAAACTTCCGCCGAGCGGGCATTTTGCGCCACATGGACGTCTGTCAGCACCATGCAGTCAGCACATTTCTGGGACTGCCACTTCCCAAAAGGTGAATAACTTTTCATTATATTCGTTAACAGATACTGTTAAACTAAGATGCAGTAGCATGTGAATATTGTTTCGCATTTGTTACCAAAAATGTCAACCTTACTCTGCTGTAAAGTCAAAATTAAGCTTTGTTGCTGTGATTTGAAGTCAAAACAGAGGCCGTTTTGCCTCGACCAAAAGAATGACAAAGTGGTCTGCTCAATGCGACAAATATGTTGAGTTTTTGAAGTATTTTCCTGTTATATGCTATGTAATTCTCTTTTAAGACGCGTCAAATGATCTACTTTTACTAATTTTCCTTCCTCGCCCTTCCCTCTCCCTCACCCATGCCCTGTATCGCGCAACAACCAAGATGGCTAGCTAGCTACATAGCAAGGAGCTAATCTCAGAGACCAAAGAAGGATTCTTGCTTTAAGAGGTAAGCCATTTACACGGTTTACTGCATGTCGTTGTCGAGATAAATTAACTGAATTAACAGTTACTCTATTAATATTTTATTAAGGCCATGGATTTCGTTACATTTCAAAACAAAGTTTCTCTGTTTGCTCGTTCTGTTTGATCAATTTGGCCTTATTTTTTATTGGAAATAGTTGTGTTTGGTGCATGTTCAACAAGGCTAACAGAGGTTCTCCGTGACCGTGTAGAGACAGAAACAGCCGTGTCCACGTTCAGGGTACATTCACTGTAGACATCAGTTATTTTTTCTCTGACGGAGAAGCATTCAAACAGGAGTAGCAGGCAGCTCGTGTTGACATATTACCATGAGTTGCGTTATTGAATGCTGGTTTAAGGTCAGTAAATTAGAGCGTGGTGCAGACTGAGCACTGTAAGCTACTATCGGGACTCTAGACTGCGACTATTTTGATTGAATATGTGACGTGAATTTTTACCCGGTCACACTGGTGCGAGTGCATAATCATTACAGTTTTCTTTCTGTTCATGTCAGCCCTATTTAACTGGCACTTGGTATTTTATTTAATCACACTAGGGCAATGCCCGTAGGAAGCAGGTATTAGCTTATTCACGCTCAAATGTAACCTGTCTATGAAATTTGGACACAGTACACGTAAGCAGTGTCACACAGTAGAGAGTGACACCGGAGAGGATTTTAACTACCGTCCCGGAAAAAGAGACGCAGCTAAACAGTACAATATCAGAGTTTATTTACTAAGCACTACTTCTTTACTGGGACAATTTACTGGGATACAGGACTTTCCAGAATCAGTTCTGGTTTCCAGGAAATATAAGTAATTACAAAAAGCTTTTCATTAGGCTGGTCCCTGACATAGCAGTTCAGAGGGACTATTTTGACAATAATTTACTGTTAGAAAATGCAGCTTTAACAAGTTGAGGTCAGAGAGTGATTTTTACACCATGAAGTTGAATAATGCTTATTTTTTAATTTCAGGCTCCAAGCAATCGAAGCATCCACGTGACAAGAGATGTTGTCATTCGATGTTTGATGGTGTACCTTGGGGAATCGACAGATCAACTCTTAAAAGAGTACGATGTAAGTAAAAGTACATGTTGACATGTAAATACACTTTGGCAATTTTAAATAACTACTGCAGACATAGGAGGTTTTACTTAAAAACCCCCCATCTCGTTCTTTTCTTCTTGAGAACTCACAAAACAATTGAGAGACATTTGTTCAGAGAGACTGAAGTAACCTCTGAAATAAGTTGCTTAGGATGACTTTAAGCTTCAAGAATGAGCTCACAGTGCTACATCATTTGTTAATAAGCTGGTTTGATCATTTTTTAACTAATCTTGGATAACAATGTGACAAATGGCGAAATAGACTAGTAGATAGTCTTGCCTTTAATTGTCAAAGGGTTTGAAGCATTTTAGGAGATGTTCAATTTGGTCAGTAACATTTTGCTGTAATGTGTTTGCTATTTCAGGATGCTGATGAAGATGAAGTGTCACAGGACCTTGCTGTACAAAAGATGAAAATCTACAATATGAAGACTAGTGCATCAGAAGATCCCGACGTTGGTATCGTGGTGGACGGTATCAAGTTCTGAGCGCTCTGAGTAGCATGCCATGGGCTTGCTCCATGCTCGTTGGGTTACCATACGCAGTGAATCTGCCAAGGAGCTCAGGTACACATTTGAAGCCTTCCAGAAGCTCTTTCTCGAACTGGATAGTTCGAAGCTGCCCCCAAAAGTGAACAGCCTCAAAAATAAGCTACTAGCTTAAGAAACTAGCGGCTTAAGAAGCGGACTGAAGCTTGTGCAGCTTGTTGATATCCTGTTTTTCATTAAGGGTGATTCAATTGCTAGTGTGAGGAAATTAAAAGACCACTGTGAATTGCATTCTTAAAAAGCTATTTTTTTTTCTTATTTACAAAGTTATCTACACTAAAGAGTACACAGAGTTAAAAATAACTACACTTTTTTACTATCCATTATGCTCTCTGTTAACATTCATTACAGTTCTAAAAGGGCACAAGAGGCTTTTAAATACACTGGCGCTTTTACTTTGCATGGAAACCACAACAACAGAATAAAGGAAACGGACAGCCTATTCCTGGCTCTTACACTCTATTATACCTGTAGGTCGACTACGTAATGACACACAATAATAATAGCGTGCGCTTGAGTGACTTTATGAATGTAAAAAGAGAGAAACAATGGACAGAAAAGTATAGGAAATATGCAATTGTTCTGGACGGATGGATCATTAAATGGAACTATATCTGCAAGGTATGCATGTCCGTAACATTTGCATACATGCCCCTGAAATACGTTTTGAAAAAGCGGATTATATTTAGGCTACCGCACCCACACAAGCCCACATACATACGCTTGCTAATGCCTTGTTTGTTGAGGTCTCTGATGTAGAAAAGGTTAAAGGAGTTAAAGGAAATTGTTAAGTCACTGTCAAAACTGTCAGTTATGTTAGTTATGTTCAGGGCTCTGTTCAATGCCTGATTTTCTGTGCTGAAGTTGAATGTTCTGAGAAATCCAATTAACCATAGCCATTTCAGGGGAGTGGCATAATGTTTTTTACTTAGAGTTGGCAAAGGCAGCTGTTCTTAATCTTTGTTCACTGTGTAGAAATGCAAATTGAAGATTTTTTTTATTGAATTGGAACTACATTTTAGCTGTTTGTAAAAGATATTGGCCCTGATGATTTCATTTGGCGCATGTAAAAATACACTAATTGATATTAAAAAGCATTTTCCAGTCTGAAAACCTTTTAGCAATGCGTATGGACTGTGATGTATTGTGATGTGCCTGTAACACCCACAAGTTTGGGCAGAGTCCAAAGGTCATTCTGCAGTTTGTTAAATTTCAGCCTTTTCCAACTAAGCCCTCTTTCAAAAATTATTTATTTGCAGACAAGACAAGTGGCATAAATAAATGTTAACATGCTTTTATTGTTATACATGTGTATCTTTTGACCCTACTTTAGTAAACTGTGGAACCAAAATGCATGATATTGAGTGGATTACGCATCGAAAAATGATGGCAACAAAGTGACAATTAATACTATTGAATAGATTTCTATTCCTGTGATGCCAATTTATAGTGGAATTAAAACATTTGGTTTAGGTACGGATCAGTAACTATAGCAGTGTAAATGTGTTGAATTGAGTACAAATGTGCTCAAATATGAGTTGACATATTTTTTATTCAGTAAATATAAAATGATTTCCACCAGATATTCAGTGAATATAAATCAATTTTAACCAAATATATAGTAAATGTAGATCAATTTACACCAAATGTACAGTAAATGTAGAGTAATTTACACCAAATATATAGTAAATGTAGAGTAATTTACACCAAATATATAGTAAATGTAGATCAATTTAAACCAAATATATAGTAAATGTAGATCAATTTACACCAAATATATAGTAAATGTAGATGGAAATTAATTTAGATTTACAAAATATTTTTGTGCTATATTGCTTTGTATTTGGCAAGTTCTTACTAAATCCAACTCAGTTTTTGTTATAACAATATACTTACTTTTTTTGTTTGAATATAGTTAATTTATTCAATACTTTTTAATTAAAATTGTAGCAATTAAAATCTATTCAATTGTTTAACGTGTCACTTTGTTGCCATAATTTTTTTAAGTAACCAATGGTCACATTTTTTAGAGTGTATACTTCTAAAAAAAAAAAGTAGTGCATTTATTCTCTTTAGTGGTTATGAGTAGATCATTTAATTAAATTTTGTGTAGTTGTGGCTGGCCGGCATTCCTGGTGGGAATCCCGTTTTTAAGGGGGAGGGTGTGACGACCCCACCACTCCACTAGGGGCCTCTGTGTTCTTTGCTGCTTTGCTCTCCCTTTGCAGGTTCCAGGTCGTGGGAGGGTCATCTTCTTGATGAGACACCTGTTCCAATACCCGTACTATCCGTACTTACTAGCCAAATTTTGAGTACGTAGTACGTTCCAATTCAGATCCGGCGAAAAGAAGTATACTTCAAGGACCCGGATGTCGTACTCAAAACGGGCTAATCGTGAAGTGTGGATCGAAGGACACTTTCCATACTCAACGGCAGCCATCTTAGCTACGTAGCGGAAGAGGCGGAGCCAGGCTGAGCTAAAGTCGGCGCATTTTCCACACAGCCTGCATTAAAAGAGTCATTATGTAGTTTTTATAGCTTTTTATAGCTGCTAGGCGTAAAGAGTTCACCGTTCAAAGCGGGATGTTTATTGCGGGGGAGGAGCCGCGGCGGCAGTCGTGATCGTAATTTCCAGTTAGTGCACCACGGAGTACTCGATTTGGAACAGCACTCACATCTGAAAAATTAACATACTCAGTGAGTACGGATAGTATGGTAGTACTTCCTTTAAGTATACTCATGGAAGTGCGGGTATTGGAACACGGCTCTGGGCTGGTGTGGTGTCTATATAAGGCTCACCCTTCTGCAGATCTGGGCCAAGCCAAGCCCCCAGGAACAGTGCATACTTCCGCAATCCACCAGTGCTCAGCGGCCAAGCCTGGTATTGCAGCTGTTTAAGCGGGCTGTGGACGGGTCCCTCGATTCATGGGACCCAGAAGTAGATATCTCCGTTCACTCCAATACAAGTGGGCTACAGGAATGTGTCTCCGCAAAAAATGTCTGGATATCAATCAAAGGCTCATAATTATCTTCATGCCATGTCCTAATTTTTTTTTAGTTTTTTCTTTTCAAAACGCCACCTCGAGCGTTTTATTAGCCGTTCTCTCTAATTATTTTTTGCTGGAGAAGGAGGTGTGCAGCTGAAAGGAGTCGTAGTGCAACAAATGTTGTTTCGACCTGGCATCCGAGAGAGCCTAGTTCAGTGCTCCATTAACGTGTCCGATTTTTAGACTGGTTCAGCTGCTGCTCAATAACTCTCACGGTCCTCTGCCTGCGATCATGTCATGGTCTGTCAGTTTCCTTGTCTTGTTTTGGTGTGTTACCTGTTTTACTTTGGTATCGGTCTTGTTTCTCCACATGTCAGGTTTCCCTCCTGTGTGATTACTGCTCCCTCCCCTAATGTGTTTCAGCTGTTACTCGTTGCGTGCCTTGTGTGTGTTTTGTATTTAAGCCCTTGTCTTTCCTGTGTTCCTTGTCGGATCATTTTAGTTTGTGGTGCTGAGTTCTTCAAGGAAAGTGGTCAAATCGAAAGGAATAGCTTTTAAGAGTTTATTTGGTATCTCGTATTTTCGGAATGGTAAACTGAGACTCTGAAGCAAAGAGAGATTGAAGAGTATCTAAGCACGTGCGAGCGTTCTCCTAGCTGATCAATAGACCTAACCCTGTCCAATAGCTGCCGGAAGAAATCTGGCCGCATGCTGGCTCGTGTTTCCTGTTATTGGCTATTTCCCAAAGTGAAGGCTGCAGCCTTGCTAGGACGCGTCCTTGCTAGTCGCGTCCTATGGAGATGAGACTAGAGTGCTAGCTCGAGTGCTTTCTAGCGTTTGTAACGTTCAGACTTTGGAACGACTTGGTAGTGTGGAAGCGCTTCCGCTTTTTTATACTGCGTGTCCGCTTGTAAACACATGTGCGCTTATGAATAAAACATGGCAGCAATCAAGCTGATCGATATTTATTTGACTTTTGTCTGTTATGAATGCGGTCATGTCTCCTTCGCATGGAGCCTCTTTGGGGAAGTCACAAAAGCTTTGTTGCGGTTGATAGAATCGTCTTTATTAAAAGGAAAATCCATTAAATTTTTATAGAACTAAGTGAAATTGTCTGAGAACTTAATTCATGCATCACATTTACAGTACGGTTGATTACTATTATGCAGGGGGGAAAAGACAAAGAAAAAGATGATAAACGTGTATTTATTTGGATATATTATTTAACTGATCTGATTCATTCATTCATTCATATATGCCTACAATATATTCATATATGCCAGTGTGACGTATTTCCCTCGGCTTCCTCACTGGTCTGTGGTGCTGCCTTCTGTGGCTAAAGTATTTATTGCAGCCTTCAGTAAGGTCCTGCTCCCCTTGTGGCTATGTATAGTATTTACAGCGTATATGTTTGGTCCTGCTTCATAAGGTCTATGTGTGGGTAGCTTAGGTTCTTAAAATACGTAACAATCCCTCCTTGGTCATCTCAGATGACCATACAATAATATTTTAAATCATAAACACCATTTACCACACCGAAAACATAGTCAAAGTAGGATAGATCATCAACTCCACCATCCGAAGTGGGAACAACTCCATTAGAGTAAAAAACCACCACGCGTCCCCATAATACTGAAACGGCATTCACCTTGGTGGGTCTCATAGGAAATACAGATCATTATTAACAATGCAACAATGTCATACATCATACAATCATATGGTCAAACAACACACAGACAAAAGTATCCATAGAAATCCTAAGCTAATACTTTTCGGTTATGTGCTACAAGGTCATACAATTTTCAACATGTGCAAAAGTAAAAAATTAGTAGTCATAATAAAATTTAAAAAATTCTAAATTATTGATAGGCTAGCATGGATTTGGGTGGTTCAGGTGATCTTCGTGTATTGGTGCGCTGTTGCATGTGGGTGGTTTTGGACATTGTTATTATCGCAGCCATGGTTTCTTCTGTCGCCGTCGGGGCCTGTAATTCATGAACCCAAGACTCGTCCCTCCTTGTCAAGGGCTCAGCTCACAGAGAGGTTACTTTTACATCATGGGAGCCTCCAAACAGGTTCTCCGTCGTCGTCGTGTCAGCAACAGGTGGCCTGTAAACAACCGTCTCAAAGAAGATCAACAGTACCATTATCAATGCAGCGATTCAGAAATAACGGGTTGCACTCGCAACCAAGCAACACTACACAATAACAAACATAGTCTGGTATGGATTTATTGATACATAGAGGATGAGGGCACTTAATGAGCGTGCGGAAACTGTAGTTATGAACTAGATATTGATATTTAAATCAAAATCAAACTAAATACCTCAAATATTGGAATGAAATATACAATATAATACTTTCAGCTATTTACTAGTGAAATGTGACAATTATACTTGCACCATTGGCTGAATAAGTAGCTGCCAAAACATATTATCATTTGAAACAGATGGATCTTTAAGGGAATATATTTATGGAGAGAGAACATATTTCTACAGACAGACAGACAGACAGACAGACAGACAGACAGACAGACAGACAGACAGACAGACAGACAGACAGACAGACAGACAGACAGACAGACAGACAGACAGACAGACAGACAGACAGACAGACAGACAGACAGACAGACAGACAGACAGACAGACAGACAGACAGACAGACAGACAGACAGACAGACAGACAGACAGACAGACAGACAGACAGACAGACAGACAGACAGACAGACAGACAGACAGACAGACAGACAGACAGACAGACAGACAGACAGACAGACAGACAGACAGACAGACAGACAGACAGACAGACAGACAGACAGACAGACAGACAGACAGACAGACAGACAGACAGACAGACAGACAGACAGACAGACAGACAGACAGACAGACAGACAGACAGACAGACAGACAGACAGACAGACAGACAGACAGACAGACAGACAGACAGACAGACAGACAGACAGACAGACAGACAGACAGACAGACAGACAGACAGACAGACAGACAGACAGACAGACAGACAGACAGACAGACAGACAGACAGACAGACAGACAGACAGACAGACAGACAGACAGACAGACAGACAGACAGACAGACAGACAGACAGACAGACAGACAGACAGACAGACAGACAGACAGACAGACAGACAGACAGACAGACAGACAGACAGACAGACAGACAGACAGACAGACAGACAGACAGACAGACAGACAGACAGACAGACAGACAGACAGACAGACAGACAGACAGACAGACAGACAGACAGACAGACAGACAGACAGACAGACAGACAGACAGACAGACAGACAGACAGACAGACAGACAGACAGACAGACAGACAGACAGACAGACAGACAGACAGACAGACAGACAGACAGACAGACAGACAGACAGACAGACAGACAGACAGACAGACAGACAGACAGACAGACAGACAGACAGACAGACAGACAGACAGACAGACAGACAGACAGACAGACAGACAGACAGACAGACAGACAGACAGACAGACAGACAGACAGACAGACAGACAGACAGACAGACAGACAGACAGACAGACAGACAGACAGACAGACAGACAGACAGACAGACAGACAGACAGACAGACAGACAGACAGACAGACAGACAGACAGACAGACAGACAGACAGACAGACAGACAGACAGACAGACAGACAGACAGACAGACAGACAGACAGACAGACAGACAGACAGACAGACAGACAGACAGACAGACAGACAGACAGACAGACAGACAGACAGACAGACAGACAGACAGACAGACAGACAGACAGACAGACAGACAGACAGACAGACAGACAGACAGACAGACAGGGAGAGAGAGTGTGAGCTAGAGAGAGCGAGAGAGAGAGAGAGAGGGGGAGGGAGAGGGAGAGGGGATGTAACACTTTAGCTGGGCCCCCCGCCCAGCGGAGGTTGGTAACAAAAGAAACCGACGTCATGAAGACGCGCCGTCTCTTTAAACCGTACACCACGTGGTTACACTCAAGACTCGCGGAAGAAGCTAACTTTTCGCCATTTGACCCAGATTGTTGGTCAAACGCCTTCATGGATCTCTATAAGAATATTGAGATTGCGGAAAATTTGCTTACACGGCGGGTTAGCAAGGCATTCAAACCAGTTGGGTTAAAACTGCACAAGTGTGCCTCTACGGCTGTGTTGTATACTAATCAAAATTGCACATTGGATTTTACATGAACCGGGCCGGGAGGAATCAATCTCATTGGAACTCCTTGGCAAACGACGGCCAAGCCTCCGGTTTAATATGCAACTAAGCTAGATTAACGTTAAAAACCTGACCTTTCCTCCCCCCACCGTAAGAGTTTGGAAGTTTGTGGCCGGTATAAATAATACCTATGGTGGTCCCGGCTTAACTTCGGGACATTCACCATTTACCTTATGGTGGACCGGCTTAACTTCAGTCCTTCACCATTTAACATATAACCACAGGTAACCACGTGGTACAAACATTAGATCTAGACGGGATTGGATACAGTCTATCTACAAACCCATAAAGACACTCCTAGCCCTTTGCTTCTTAAATATAATTATTTTATTTAATCTGTTAGCGTATCCGAGGCCGTACAACCGGCTGTTATGAATTTCAATCCGAGGCCAAGACCACGGAGCCTCGCGACCAGACGGAGGCACAACAAGCTCTTCACCTAAACGTTTCTATAACTAATTCTATTGCAGATTCAATCTTTAAGACAATGGGCTCTGCTTACCTAATTCTTGAATGGCCTGCGAAGAGCTTGTTATGCGTCTCGGTGGCCGCGTGGTTCGAGTCTCGGTCCTTAGAACTTCCAAGAACGCCAGGAGTCACCAATTGCTGAGGTCTTCAAGGAAAGTGGTCAAATCCAAAGGAATAGCTTTTAAGAGCGTTTATTTGGTATCTCGTATTTTCGGTATGGTAAACTGAGACTCTGAAGCAAAGAGAGATTGAAGAGTATCCAAGCACGTGCAAGCGCTCTCCTAGCTGATCAATAGACCTAACCCTGTCCAATAGCTGCCGGAAGAAATCTGGCCGCATGCTGGCTCGTGTTTCCTGTTATTGTCTGATTCGCGGGGCCTGGAAGTAGTGGGAGGAGCCGGTGTGACGTATTTCCCTCGGCTTCCTCACTGGTCTGTGGTGCTGCCTTCTGTGGCTAAAGTATTTATTGCAGCCTTCAGTAAGGTCCTGCTCCCCTTGTGGCTATGTATAGTATTTACGGCTTATATGTTTGGTCCTGCTTCATAAGGTCTATGTGTGGGTAGCTTAGGTTCTTAAAATACGTAACAGTGGTGAGTTGTGTCCTGTGTGTTCCCTGTGTTCCCTGTGTTACCCGCGTCCCCCGTGTTCCTTGCCTTTTGAGTTAATAAATTATCCTTTCACCCGAACTGTCCTACCTGCCTGCCTGCCACCCGCTAACCGTGACAGATCATTGTGATTCACCATATATTGATCCATTTATTCAAAAGATCCAAAGACAAAGAACAAGGGCATTACGGTATCATTTTATATTATTGTTAATAGTCTAACATTTCAGCATTGGTATTTAATTTTTCATTAGCTTGTTTAGCTACCTATGTATGACAGTTAACAATGTTGGTGTATTACAATTATTTATGTGTGTAGGCCACTCCAACTTCGTTGCTGGTTGAAATGTAACCATTTATTTGTACATAAGTTATTGATTGCATTTTTCGTAAATAGTTAGTTGGAAGGAATCTGTTTCTTAAGCAGTGTGACACTTGGAGCTTGCATGACGGAGCACAAGTTGGCACAAAGCACTCAAAACTGCAAAAAGACATTGTTCAATTGTAGACTTGGAGCTTGCATAACGGAGCACAAGGCATAGTTTAATAGTGCATTTATTTTTGAACAGCACATCCGATCAATAACCTCTGTAATTTTTTGTACATTTAAATGTATGCCCATCACTAACTGAGTTTAGCTTTATCTATTATTACTTTTATTTTCTTCCCTTTTCTTAATGTTACGTGTATTTGTTTTTAAGAAACACAAACATATCTTATGGTCTCGTATTTATGTAAATGTTTCATGTATTTATGTTTTTTACATGTTGTGACTGTCTGAGTTTGTAATGTGGGTCTATGGTCTCGTAGTTATGTACATGTTTCATGTATTTATGTGTTTTTTTCATGTTGTGACTGTCTGAGTTTGTGATGCAAGTCTTTGTTCTATGTTCCCACTCTTGCCCTGCACCTTGACGTGGTGAGTGGGCTTTAAACTAAGACTTAGTTTTATTTATTTTTTGTTAATGATTGTTTGTCATGGTTTTGAATAATGTTTTTTGCACTTTGGACTTTGGCGGCATCAAGTGGCCGTACATGTGTTATTTAAGTATTTTCTGTTCCCTTGCTTTGCCAATTAGCCCTGTCACCTGTGTCTTGTTGCTCCGGTCACATGACCAATCAAGCCATGCATTTAAGCCCTGCTTTTGCCGATGTTCAGTGCTTAGTCTTTGATGTGCCACGTTCGTACTCTGACCGAAGCAAGTCTTGTATTGGAAATTATTATTATTGATCCCCTGTGTTTTGACCGCTTGCCTGCCCTCTGGATTACCCACTTGGATTTGCCCCTTTGGTATGACGTTTTGGACTTTTGTCTTTTCTTTTGGTTTTTGCTCTTTTTGGATTTTGCCCTCGTTTTGGAATTTGATCTTCTGTGTTTTGCCCAAAGACTTTTTGTAATAAACAACCGTTCAGTTTAACCCTCTCTGCACTTGAGTCTATACCCTTCCCTTTTGTTAACTGGGTTCAGAGTAGAACTGTGGATTCGCAGATCCGGGCTCGATCCCCAATTCTGACAGAAAGACTAAGCCATGGATGACTCAGCAGAGACCCCCCCCCCAGGATCCATCGGATATCGAACGCCTCATGGCTACCCTCACCAGCTTCGGAGCTACAATGGAAACCCATGCCCAAGCCTTGCCCAATCTACAGCAATGTGTCCAGCAACATGACCAAGTTTTACAACATATACTGGCAGAGGTGCGGAGATTCAGGAACCTAGCAGCTCCAGCACCGGCTCCCAACCCGACTCCGGCACCATCTCCTGCACCATCTCCTGCACCACCTAGTCATGAACCGAGACTGCCTGCGCCGCAGAGATATGATGGAAATCCAGGTGGGTGCAGAGGCTTTTTGACACAATGTGATTTAGCATTTGAGCTACAGCCCTCCAGTTATCCAGGTGATCGATCCCGAATAGCTTACTTAATCACCCTAGTAACTGACAAGGCTCTGACCTGGGCGACTGCTATCTGGGGTCAACAGGGCGCTATCTGCTCTAATTATTCGGATTTCAAAGAAGAAATGTTACGTGTCTTCGACCGATCATTAGTGGGCCAGGACACATGTCACTGTCACTCCAGTAGAGTGCACGCTGGCGCGAATGGCTGCCGCTGCTCGCCGGGTCTGTGTTGTTTTCGTCTGCCCTTTCCCCTTTCCTCCCCTTCCTCCGGTCTGATTTCGATAAGTGCTACGTAGTCACAGCTCGAGCCTATTTGGATTATTCTATCGTTCTACCTGATATAATTTGACTTACCTGCCTGCCACGGACCTGTCGCTGTTGGTGCGCCGGCGTTCTCACCGGCCTAACTCGAGCTGTCCCTGCCATTGACAGAGTGCAGACTGAGATCTGCTCATCTGTTAGGCAGTTGGCCTATCAAGGTTTTGATCCAACTTGGCGGTGAGTTCTGCTGGCTATCCCGGTGATCCATGGGGAGGTAAAATGCGCCCGCCACATATTCCTCTCGTCTTTCTCATCAACGCCTTGCTGTCCTTGTGGATACATACCTGCGGATCTATCATGGCACCGCAGGCCACAGTGGATTTAACCTACTCTGCAACTGACTTGCTTCAGTTAAACTCCTCGTCCCGTCGGCTGCCAACTGAAGTTTACAAACTTTGCACCAGCCTCGGCATCGCACGTCGGCCCCGGTTCCTACACCGAGGCGGTCGGCGTATAATCCACTTCTACGCCGTATCCGATAGCACCATCCCAACTGTGCTGTCGGCTCCGCTCACCCGATCGTCGACCAGACAACGTAGAAGTGGGGGCATTGATCCCCGTAAACCGACTGGCCCTGGCGGTGGAGCTAATGGGGATAATCTTCGCCATCTGGAGTTTGTACGCTGTACACAATCTTCTATCTCACTGGCGGCAAAAGTGGCGCTACTCAACACCAGGTCGGTGTCGAATAAGACGTTCCTTTTAAATGACTTTTTCACTCAACGATGCCTGGATTTATTGTTCTTAACGGAGACTTGGTTAGGTGCGGGTGAAACATCCGTCTTTGGAGAACTTTGTCCAACTAACTGCTCCTTCCTTAGCACGCCTAGGTCTTCTGGGAGGGGTGGTGGTGTTGCTTTGGTTTTCAGGGATACATTCAAATTACGGCTACTTTCTGTGGGGTCTTATTCCACCTTTGAAATTCAATGCGTAATGGTGGAATCTACTTCAACTCCGTTAGTGTGCGCTCTGGTCTACAGGCCCCCGAAACCAAACAAGGACTTCATTTCAGAATTTTCTGACTTTCTGTCGCATTATATAACTTTGCATGATCGACTGTTGGTTTTGGGTGATTTTAATATCCACGTCTGCTGCCCAGATAAACCTATGGTTAAGGAATTCTGTCATCTGTTGGATTCTCTTGGCTTTATGCAACATATTAATCAGTCCACTCATGTACTCGGGCACACCCTAGACTTAATTTTATCCCATGGCCTGTCCATTGATAATGTTAATGTTGAGGATGCTTACTTATCCGATCACAAACCTATTGTATTCAATGTTAACATTTCTGATCCTCAATGCACAGCCAAATCCCCTGATCGCTATGCACGCTACATAGGCCCTCTCACTGCCGAACAGTTTGCAGATAGCTTTCTAGCTAGTGATGTTGCTACTTCCATTTTAACTACTACTGATCCCCCCCCTTGTGCAGATGAACTACTGAGTATTTTCAACTCCTCATGCTCAGCAATCTTAGATTCCATTGCCCCCTTTAAGCTCAAACGCCCCAAACTCATATCACAACCATGGCTGGATGACACTACCCGCTCTCTCAGGCGAGCCTGTCGGACAGCTGAGCGAAAGTGGAAGAAAGATCACCTCACTGTTTCTTTCCAAATTTTCAAGAACTCTCTAGCAACATTCCAAACAGCAGCTAAAGCAGCTAGAGTTATGCACTTTTCCAATATTATCAGTGAACACGTCCATCGTCCCAAAATCCTTTTTAGCACTTTAAACTCAATCATCAATCCACAAGCCCCCTCACAAGTCGAGCCATCCACTGACATCTGCACGAAATTTATGAAATGTTTTATTGACAAAATCAATCACATTAGGCAGTCTTTCACCCCCTCATCACCAGTCACTTCCCTGCATCACTTAGGCGTTAGGCCTTCAGCTCTTTTTGACCATATCCTACCAGTGTCACTAGAGGAACTGAGGGACATTGTTAGGGTCATGAAGCCCTCAACTTCTCCTAACGATGCTGTCCCCTCCAAAATAATAAGACGTCTTTGACTCCATCGACCCAAGTATTCAGGTCATCCTCAACTCTTGCCTGACCAGGGGTTTTGTTCCTGCAAGTTTTAAGCAAGCGGTTGTCCAGCCACTGCTTAAAAAACATAACCTGGATGCAAAATGTCCAAGAAACTACCGTCCAATCTCGAAATTACCTTTTTATTTCAAAAATCCTGGAAAAGGTGGTTTTATCACAACTATTGCCCTTTTTAAACCATGCCGAGATTTTAGAACCCTTTCAATCAGGTTTTAGATCACGTCACAGCACTGAGACAGCCTTGTTGAAAGTAACAAATGACCTGCTCCTCACTCTAGACTCTGGAGAAAATGCCATTTTGATCTTACTAGACCTCAGTGCCGCCTTCGACACTGTCGACCACAACACCCTCTTGTCGCGCCTAGAGCAGTGGGTTGGTATTAGTAGCACAGCTCTTCAATGGTTTTCCTCCTATCTCACCAATAGATCTTTCACAGTGTCTATCGGAAAGTTCTCCTCACCCTCTGCCCCTGTGTCCTGTGGGGTTCCCCAGGGGTCCATTTTAGGCCCTGTCCTCTTCTGCCTATACATGCTCCCTCTAGGGAATATAATCAGGAAGCATAACATTGCATTTCACTTTTATGCTGATGACTCGCAATTATATCTCCCTCTCAAATCTGCAGACTCGCTCCAGACCCTCCTTGACTGCCTTGAGGAGGTAAAAGTTTGGTTGGGTAGTAACTTCCTCCAAATTAATAATGACAAAACGGAAGTCATTATTTTTGGCCCTTCCAAATCCAAAACCCCTCGCACGGCCGACTTAGGTATTCTCTCCCCCTACGTCAAATCCCACTCCAGAAACCTGGGTGTCATCTTTGATTCTAATTTCTGCTTTGACAAGCAAATTGCTGCTGTAGTCAAGAGCAGTTTTTACCAGCTCAGAGTCATTGCCAAGATGAAACCCCATTTATCACTTCACAATCTGGAAATAGTAATACACGCCTTCATCACATCACGGCTGGATTACTGCAACTCCCTTTACCTAGGACTCCCTCAATCACTCCTCTCTCGCCTTCAGTTGGTCCAGAGCTCCGCAGCAAGGCTGCTGACTGGATCCAGAAAGCGGGATAATGTAACCCCCATCCTAGCATCCCTCCACTGGTTGCCCATCCAGCACAGAATTAATTTTAAAACCGTACTTATGGTTTTTAAAGCCCTAAATGCCCTAAATGGAAGAGTGACTGCTGCCACTGCCCCCCTGAGACTCCAGTCAGACATTCACCGGGAGGAAATTACCCTGTACCTGATTGATTCACCCGGGTTCCCTGTGGTTCTTGGTTTTCCCTGGCTTAACCGGCACAATCCCTGTATTGACTGGGCCACTGGAACTGTTCCCGAGTGGGGACCCACTTGCCATGCCACTTGTCTCCTGCAAAGTTCTGCCCAACCACTAGTGGAACCTGTTGATGCCTTGGAGCTATCTCAAGTTCCTGTTGAATATTTGGACCTGAAAGAAGTCTTTAGTAAGGCAAGAGCATCTACGTTGCCCCCTCATAGGTCCTATGACTGTAGCATTGAGCTTTTGCCTGGTACCAGTCCTTCCCGTGGGCGTATCTTCTCCCTGTCTTTACCAGAACGTGAGGCCATGGACAAATACATAAGAGAAGCCCTGGCTACTGGATTTATTCGACCCTCCACCTCTCCAGTCTATCTTATCAATCAGGGTGTCCACGCTGTAGTAAAAGGAAGTAAAAAATAAAATTTAAAATTAAGGCATTATATAACTTTGCATGATCGACTGTTGGTTTTGGGTGATTTTAATATCCACGTCTGCTGCCCAGATAAACCTATGGTTAAGGAATTCTGTCAGCTGTTGGATTCTCTTGGCTTTATGCAACATATTAATCAGTCCACTCATGTACTCGGGCACACCCTAGACTTAATTTTATCCCATGGCCTGTCCATTGATAATGTTAATGTTGAGGATGCTTACTTATCCGATCACAAACCTATTGTATTCAATGTTAACATTTCTGATCCTCAATGCACAGCCAAATCCCCTGATCGCTATGCACGCTACATAGGCCCTCTCACTGCCGAACACCAGTCCTTCCCGTGGGCGTATCTTCTCCCTGTCTTTGCCAGAACGTGAGGCCATGGACAAATACATAAGAGAAGCCCTGGCTACTGGATTTATTCGACCCTCCACCTCTCCAGTCTATCTTATTAATCAGGGTGTCCGCGCGGTAGTAAAAGGAAGTAAAAAATTAAATTTAAAATTAAGGCCCTTGAAAGGTAGTAAAAGGTAACAAACGCAATTTGACTTGGTAGTACATTTTTCACCGCCACCTCAATATAAAATGAGTTTACATTTTTTTGTTTACATGTTTTAACTTCATCTAGCCTAAGAAATACAGTATACGGTTCTAACAGGACCAGAACTGAGTAGCCGTTCGAGTTTGCGTCGCTGGTTGCTATAGTGACACCGAATTCTGCGAACCACCGAAAAGTGTGACCCCAGGGGGCGCTGTTGCACATTTACTGCAATATGCACGAGTTTGAAGCGTAGACAGGCATGCCAAAAACATACATAAAACAAAAGATCTCCCCCCAACCAATTACCTTTTTATTAAAGGTGCTTAATAAATACATTTGATTAGCATCTTACAGACCCATACAATGGATAGGGCGTTTAGTAGGGTCCTTCACCGTTGCTTCTTTACCCATAAAAAGCTACAGTCATGGTTAAATTCTGCTGATTTACCTTTGAGCATTTCCTATTATAGGCTACTGTGTAAAATAGTGTTTAGATTAATGTTAGTATCAAGAAAAGAAAGACCCACCGGAGATCTTATGTTTAATTTATGTTTTTTGTTATAATGCACATTTGCATGTTGCAGAAAATGTGCAACTGCGCCCCCTGGGGCCACACTTTTCGGTGGGTCGCAGAATTCGGTGTAACACCAGCAACAGTTTCCGTCTTTTCCCCTCAGAGTTCTGTACGGCTGAGTTTCTAGCTCTATGAGAGAATGGGTAAATGCAAGTTTTCGCAAACATGGGTTGACGACCCGACATTTAAAGACACCTGTGATGGGGAAATAAGAAGCTTTTTGCTTGTTGTGCAAAAAAACGATCAATGTGACATGGAACGGCATTAAAGCGATTAAATCACACAACGCTTCGAGCATTCACCAGCAGCGGCTTTGTGCGAAGGGGGAGCAGCTCTCTATAAGAGGTCTGCGCGGGACACAATATTCACTCCCGCTCCCGCCTTGTACAGTGCCGCTCCCACTGCTGCTGCTCCCACCCGCTCCTGCAAAGAGCTGTAATTTTTAGTCCCGCTCCCGCCCGCATCTATGATATTATATCCCGCTCCCGCCCGCAAATGCCCACAAGGATGGATGTTTACTTTCTGTCTCAGGAAAGGCCTGTCCATTGGCTTGGAAAAAAATGAGCGAGCACATAATTCATTAGGCTACCAGTATTGGTAACATGCAGCAGAACTTATTGGTAAGCCTGCATGTTTTCAACCATACAGAACATTAAATAGGCCTCAGTAACTGAAACACGAAACAGTCACATATTAAAAAAATAAAAACTCTGCAGGTCGGGACAAGCACGTCTAAATGAAAAATGAAGGCTCAAAGAATCAGCTGCTGCTTCGACCATGAAGGAAAAGTTGTTGGAAAAGTAGGTTTTGCTTATTGATGAGGGCTTCATGATAATTTGTATATTTTACTTTACCCTCATATTTGATTCGCGGGAGTGCAGTGTATCATCTCGCACCCGCAAATGCACCTCTATCATCCCGCCCGCCCCCGCAATGAGCTTTAGGCCCCGTTTACACGAGGACGCTTTCGGGTGAAAACGACAAAATATTTCATCGGAAGTGCCTTTCGTTTAGACGGTGACGGCGTTTTTGGGGCATGAAAACGCATAAATCTGAAACCACCCTCCAGAGTGGAAAAGTTGAAAACGCTCCACCGTAGCGTTTCCGTCTAAACTGCCAAGACGCAAAACACTGCTCAGATCTGCTCACGTCACGTACGCGTTTACGTCACATACATGTGCCAGTACAAGGAAATAAACAAACATGTCAGATTATTTTCATGCGTCGGACCTTCAAGCTGCTCTGGCAGCTCTAACAAGCATACAGGTGTATTTCCACGAAACGTACAGGATATTTACCGATAGTATTACTGAACAGAGAAGGATCTTTTTGTTTTTTGCGGCACGGATAAGAGAAGGAGGATTCTACGCATGCGCTCAGACATGGCGGTGTTGTGTGATAGTCTATCACAGCACCACCTAGCAGCCTGGCATGCATACCCAATCGAATTCCACACACTTTTGCGTCACCGTATGCACGCAGATTTCCTCCCGAAAACGCTCGTCTAAACGCGGAATAAAAAGTGAAGACGCAACGCCACTTTTGCGTCTTCTGTTCAGACCGTCATCGTGTAAACGTAGCCTTAATTCTTTGTCCCGCGCTGCACTATTTTGCGTCGCGTCCCGCGGGAGTGAAGACCTCTACTCTCTATGTCGTTGTTTTGCGGTGCTAGCAGCAGCAGCACTAGGGCTACAGGGATCGCGGTGTCACATTTATACCTTATAGTAAGTAGTAAGTGGTGCTTTGCATACCCCCCGCCCCGCTGCTTGATGTCGTGTTGGTAGTAAAAAATATTGTGGAGGTAGTAAAAAAGGCAGTAAAAGGTAGTAAATTCATCTCTATGATTCCTGCATATACCCTGTTAATGATACAAAGCCTTAACTAAACCCATTCTGTTTGCAGAAACTGGAAACTTCAGAGTATATTTTATCTTAAGTTAGAAAATCTTTGTTTCCTCATCAGATCCCAGTCCATCATGCTCCTGTACTTGTCTGCCGTGCCACCATCATGCCTCATGCATCACCTCTCAGCGCCCTGCCCAGCTGCATCTTATTCCGTTACTCCAGCTCTTTCACATAAGTGACAAACACGCTCCACCCAAGTCTTTTTAATATTTTATTAATTATGCTTAAGGTGTGCCTGAAAGGTCCCCATCAATAAAATGCTTTTTTTTATTAATATAACATTATGGCTCAATCAAGAGCAAAGTACACTTGCCATTTACAGTTATCATTTATACTATCCTAGACATCTTTAATCTTATTTACATAGGCCTACAGTAGGCCTGATTTCCTCTGAATGTTTAAATAAACTCCTGTTGTTGTCTTCCTGCACACCTGACTGCCTCCTCCATCGATTGCGGCCACAGCCCTCTCTCTGTACAATATTTCATGTTAAATACATTTCAGGATCAAGTTTGAGATTCAGTTTCAGTATTACTTGATTTTGAAACCTGACGTGGGGCTGATCACCATCATATCTGTCTTATTTATTGCACCCACACATAATAGGTCCATGATACCATGTGGGGTCATTTCAGACTCCTTTGCTTCCTAACACCTTGTGAGTTCCCTGGGTACACCAGCTGATGGGTCTGTGTATATATTGGGCATTTGATTCTCGTTTCAGAAACAGAAATATATTAAAAAACGAGTGGTAATTATTATTTCTGTTTTAACATTCAAAAAGGTATATACAAGGTGCTTTTCTTATAAAGTAAAAAAGGGGCAAACTAATCTAAAATAATAATTGTTAAACATATTGAGAATCATCGGGGCATTACTTCCATGGTCGGTAAACAATGCGACTGCTATCGGACAGACCTCTCGCTTATGATGCTACAATGCTAACGATGCTAAAAAACAAGAATATTTCTGCATCCGGTACGTCATGAAGTAGGGCGTGGCCATAGACCCACGATGCGGAAGCATATCTCTCCTTGATGTTGGGACCATAGATATATATATTAACATTAATATATATATCTATGGTTGGGACCATGGACATATTATAAAACAGCCCGCTTAAACAGCTGCAATACCAGGCTTGGCCACTGAGCACTGGTGAATGGCGGAAGTATGCACTGTTCCTGGGGTCTTGGGTCCAACTGGGACTCTCTAAATCGACGCCACTTCGCCCGGGGCGGGACTTTACGTCCTACGTCACTCGCTATGGGTGTGCATGTGTGCGCGTAGCCGTTTGTCTCAGGGATCTGTGCTCGAACTCCCTTGCACTACAGGAGTACGAGCGTCGGTGTCGTTCGCGATGGA
This sequence comes from Gadus macrocephalus, assembly GCF_031168955.1. NCBI lineage: Eukaryota > Metazoa > Chordata > Actinopteri > Gadiformes > Gadidae > Gadus > Gadus macrocephalus. Next base: position 1,458,301 of record NC_082387.1, on the reverse strand, counting down.
GGGTGGGTGACATTCCTACAGTCTGTGATGATAGGCTATATTTCTACAAATGACTTACTATTACTAGCGGTTAACATGACGAAACAACACGAACTAAGCTAACATTAGACTATAGCCATACCAGATAACGCCATACCAGCTAACCCTAACTATTTCTATTAAACTCTGAACCATTTTGCAACAGGCAACTGTGTGTTGGTGTGTCTTATTGCTTCCCACGTCTGTGTCTGCATCTTTCCCACTCCTGGCTAATAGTTTCAGCTTTGGTACTGTATATCAGAAATGATCACCCTGTACCACACTGCTGACTTGTTGATGTTTTGTGAGCACTCAAGCATTTCTCTAGTTATCTTAAGTTTCCTACTGGAGTCATCAAAACTTTGGACTTTGTGTTATTGTAAGAAATATTGTGTTGCAAAAACACTTTGTGTCTTACCCTTACCGTTACCCTAACCTTAAACCCAGTAACATTTCTTCATCATAAACTACAAGTTACGCAAAATGGCATACAAACATCCATTCCAATATGAAAGAAAAAAGCTAGCTTCATTAAGGAATCAAACCCCTTAACCCCGCGTTAATGAGTTGTTCTCTGACCACTAACCCATCAGGTACATGTGATTCAAGAGTTAACCACTTGACAATCTTTAAACTTCGGTTGCCTAGAAATTGTAAAGACAGTGATGTGTGTACATTGTGCGAGTATCCGTCACTCGTGATGTGTGTGCAGTCCAAAATGATAGAAAAAACCTTGCATCACTAGGGAATCAAACCCCCAATCATCAGTCTTTAAACGTTGGTCGTTGGTAACTGTAAACAAAGAGATCGCAATTTGTTTAACTGCTAACTAACAAACGGGTTTATGCATTCACTGAACCAAGATTATGGAAATAAAAGACCACTTTTCCATCAGAAAAATCATCAGAACCGTCATTACCAACCCATAGACACTGAAACCCAAAACCTTTCTCACATGCACACCCATCGCGAGTGACGACTACGCGCACACATGCACACCCATAGCGAGTGACGTAGGACGTAAAGTCTCGCCCCGGGCGAAGGGGTGTCGATTTAGAGAGTCCCCCTTGATGTTGCCCTGCCCCATTGAGCAGTTTACATAGGAATGAATAGGCGCCATTTTGGAATCCGTTGTCCATTTTATAATATGTCCATGGTTGTTGGCGCTATGGTCCCAAAGATGGCCGCCACAACAAAAAGGTCACGTGATTGATACCCATGTATTGCCAACGTGCGAAAGGGACGGGACTGTACGAAGCTATGTGACACGTTCGGTTCAGCTGCACTTGGAGGTTATGGTAGGTGACTATTCAAAACAGCGATACAATTATCAATGCACGAGACTTGCATTTCTTTACAGATCTATTAGTTTCAGTGAGTTTAGATTTTTTCATCAAACAAATAACCGAACGTTAAACCAACATGGAGCATTTTTGTTTTAATCCACACTGACGTGGATAACGACAGCTAGGTTTAATTTTTGCAAGATAGGCAAATGTATTTTGTAAACGTTATAGCCTATAGTCCAGGGCCCCGTTTCCCGATAACGATGGATCTTCGCTCGTAAGATCATTCTCCCGATGGATCTTTCGAACCATCCTTAATTTCTTTGGAGCGTTTCCCGAAACTCCTCTTAACGTGAACGCGCATTCGCTGCACTCACGACGATCGTAGGATTGTACCTGTCCACTGACATGGTGCTGAAACGGGCTATGACGCAGGGGGAGACGCAGGAATGTCGCAGGAAAATGGGGTTAAGAAGGGTTAAAATATCTCCCCATCAAGGCCAACCGAGTAGCCTACGAAAAGAATAGATTGCAATAATATGAATGCTAAAGATATTAAAACACAATTGATTAAGCCTAGGCCGACATATATATCAGTCCTAATCACATTTTAGCTACCCTAGCCACGAAACATATTAAAGCCTCCATACCGCCAGCATTAGATCAGAATCAGTTTGCTTACCGGAAGAACAGGTCAACAGAGGATGCCATTGCCATTGTGTTACACACTATACTAGAACATCTTGAGCACAGTAACACATATGGGCAACTCCTTTTTGTTGACTTTAGTTCAGCTTTCAACACTATCCTGCCTAACAAGCTACACAGCAAACTACACAAACTTGGCCTGAACACCACTTTATGCAATTGGATTTTGGACTTTCTAACACACCGCACACAACATGTCAGGATTGGCAAGTATGTCTCCCCCACCCTGCCCATGAACACCGGGGCCCCCCAGGGTTGCGTGCTCAGCCCACTTCTCTACACACTTTTCACTCACGACTGCTGCTTCCTCTTCTCCATCTAACCTCATCGTGAAATTTGCTGACGACTTAACAGTACTTGGCCTCATCACAGGAAATGATGAGACCTCATACAGGAGGGAGGCCGAGAGACTGGTAGAGTGGTGTGGTGATCACAACCTGGTTCTCAACACCACCAAGACCAAGGAAGTGATCATCGATTTCCGCAGGGCCAGACACCTCAGCCACTCTCCACTCCTAATCGGAGGGGAGGAGGTAGAGAGGGTGTCCAACTTCAAGTTTCCGGGGCGTGACTGGGGCCGACGATCTGTCCTGGAGGACCAACATCACCTCTGCCGTGGGTAAGGCACAACAACGCCTCTTCTACCTTTGGAAACTAAAAAGGGCAAAACTTCCACAGGGACTGATGGTCAATTTCTATCACTGCGCAGTAGAGAGCGTACTCACCTACGGACTACTGGTGTGGTTCTCCAGCTGCACCAGGGCCGAAAAGGAGGCCCTCCACAGAGTGGTCAAGGCTGCGGGGAGGATCATTGGGAAGAGCCTCCCAGAGATCTCCACAGTCTTCACCTCCCGCTGCCTACGCCGGGTGAACAACATCCTAAAGGACCAGGTCCACCCCGCCCACCATCTCTTCCAGCGACTGCCCTCTGGACGGAGATACTGTTCCATCCGCTCCAGGTCCAGCAGACTGACCAATAGCCTCTATCCACAGGCTGTCAGACTGCTGAACGAACAACCTGCCCCCCGCACCCCTTCACCCCACCCCCAAGCCCCAACCCCACCCCCAAGCCCTCGGTCATATAACTCCCACTCAATAACTGTGAACTGGACTGCATTGCTGCACTGTACACTATTTTCCATCTATTGCAGGACTGCAGCCCCCCCCCCCCTCTCACTCTCACACATCACAACTATGGACTAGACTTGCTGCATTCTCATTCATGTTATTATTGTTATTTATTTATTTATTAATATATTTATATTTATATACTATGCCAGTGGTGATCTAAACTTAATTTAGTTGATTAACTCTGTTGAACAAGGACAATAAAGAAATCTAATCTAATCCTGAACGCACTGTGCATACATTTATTCACGGCATTTCCCCCCCTGAAATAATTCCATATTACAAAAATCCAAATAGTTTGTGTGACAACTACATTTATCTTAATGTGCTGATTTTTTAAACATATATTTTGCGCAGCAAGAGAGCCGACTTTATCTGATTCCGCATAAGGTTTCATTGATTGGTTCTCTAGTATAGAATATTTGTAGACATTAAAAATGCAACGTTCCATTCATACATTATCATTCAAACGCGGCTATTGCTGACCCGATTAGGAGAGCTTGGATCCTGCCCATATTGTTGGGCAGGATGAAGTAGGCTATAGGCAGGGTTCGAGTTATGATTCCATCTCCGCGGGTCTCTTAAAGTTGTAGACGGTGGGGGGAGACCGTACCGGCCTTGCGCTGAATTTTGACGGGGGGGATATCGGACGTAAATATGGGCTATTATGACACGGCTCTTCTCAATGCCGTGGAACGCTCCGTTCACTTGCATGGGCCCTTCACAACAACGCCAGCTTCTTCGGTTGCTAAGCGACGTCAATGTCTTTGGCTAACTATTTCTCTGCTGATCAAGGGTGCACTCACACGGCCATCTGGCCGTGGCCGTGGCCGTTTTCACACCTAACCGTGCTCAAATCTGCCAGTGTGAGTGTGGCCAGTCTGGCCAGGCCAGGCCAATTTGGCCACTTGGGAGAGGTGTGCTGCTACGTTCCGGGCCGCTACGGTACAGATGCGGTACAGGCCACAGCGTATTCGCTTTTTGGAAAGGATCGTGCTCCAGACTGTGTGCAGCCTCGCGACCAAGGGTCAGAGCAACGGGTGAACTCGTCCTCCAGGGGCTATTTGTCTGTACAAACAGCCCCTGGAAAGGCTTCCTTTGAGTAGAAGCTTCCAAGTTTTGTTTAGTAACACTTTTGTTAGAAAAATATATATATAATCGTTCAGTCACTTACCGGTGAAGGCAGCGCTCTCGCGTCCTCTCCCGGCAACACTGCTGGGATTATTTTCACTACTGGCTACATTGTACAGCGCTAACCTACCTTGTGGGTGAGGCAGCGTGTCCGCTCCCTTCCAGCGCTTTTAGCTGCTGCTTGATAGCTTCCCTGATAGAAACAGCTCGGCTGTGTTCTGGGTTACCAAATTTGTTTGGTAACACTTTTGTTTAAAAAAAAGTTTTTTCGGTCAGTCACTTACCGGTGAAGGCAGCGTTCTTGCGTCCTCTCCCTGTAACACTGTTGCGTATTTCTTTCGGTCACTTACCGGTGAAGGCAGCGCTCTCGCGCCCTCTCCCTGTAACACTTTTGGGGATTTATTTTCAGTCACTTACCGGTGAAGGCAGCGCTCTCGCGCCCTCTCCCTGTAACACTTTTGTATTTCTTTTCAGTCATTTACCGGTGAAGGCAGCGCTCTCGCGTCCTCTCCCGGTAGGGAGAGGACGAATATACACTGCTGTATATTTGAGTGTGTAATTATTTTCAGTCACTTGCTGGTGAAGACTGCGCTCTCGCGTCCTCTCCCGGTAACACTGTCTTGTGTTTTCTCGAGTTAGTAGCATACTGGTGAAGGCAGTGCTCCCTCTCCAAGTGTTCTGCTGATGGCTCATGTGTGTGGCGCCTGTGAGGCCCTCCTTGAGCTTGACGATGGCCATGATCGCTGCCCCTCTTGCCTCGGCTTCGAGCATTTGAGGGAGGGCCTTACCGAGAGGGCCTGTATGAACTGCGGCTCAATGCCCTTGGCACTCAGGCTGGCTAGGCTTGCAGTGGTGGAACATCTGACAGCCGTCGACCTTCCGTCAATGGCGTCACTTCCTTCGGCTCAGCCCGGCCGTTCATGGCGTCGGGTTAAAGCAGTGCCCCCCACCAGGAAAAGGGAGCTAGGGACGAGCTAGCATCCAAGGTGGATCGCTTGTCGTCCGACATGGTGAGGATACAGGAACTCCTCCTGACCCTGCAACCTGGGGCAGGTGGCGCAGTGGCTGGCATCCGGCCTGACCCTGCCTTGGGGGATGTGCCGGGCACGGACGATGTCCTGACGCTGGCGGCATCAGCTAACCTCTTCAGTGAGGGTGTCACGGGGGAGGAAGCCTCGAACACTTTTGGGTAGGCCTCCCGCTCCTCTGCCCAGAGCTCTGGGCACAGCATAGAGGGTAACCCCATCGGGGCCGTCATCCGTACGGCCCTGGCTCGCCTGGGGCTCGATGCTCCTCAGGCAGACTTGGCTCAGCCTAGCGCCTTTTTCAGGCGCAGCCCTGCCACAGCCCCTTTCTCTGTCCCTCCTTCGGAGGAGTACTTAAAGGAGCTACACGTCTGCTGGAAGGATGCCAAGGCTCTCCCCCGTCCTTCTTCCAGTGCTCGGGCCTTGGCTGCCATGCGGGATCCAGCGCAATATGGGCTGGGTCGCATGCCACCCGTTGAGCCCGCCGCCATTGCCTCCCTCATTTTAACCCCCGATCAGGCTTTGCGGCCGAATGCCAGGTGTCCTCGGCCCCAGTGCAGGGTCACAGACGACCTGCTCTCGAAGGCCTACGACGCAGCAGCGCGTATGGGGCGGATTGGCCCTCTCCCACCTAATGCTGGCGCTCTCGACATCGCTGCAACAAGCTGCAGTTGAGCCGTCTACGCAGGACCTGAGCGATGCGTCCCTACAGGCCTTTGCCCTCATGTCCAGGGAATTGGGGCGTGTTATGTCCACCCTGGTCCAGACTCGCCCCAGGTCTGGTTGGCTCAGTAGCCCCTGACGGAGGCGTGCAGGAAGGCCCTCAGAGCCGTGCCAGTGGTACCGGGGGAGCTGTTTGGGTCAGCTGCCCTGGAGACGCTGGAGCGAGCTGCCCAAGCTAGGCAAACCAACCTGCAGCTGTCGGGTCTTCACAGGAGTGTGTCCGCTCCTTGCAGGTCTAGAGCCCCCCCGGCTGCCCCCCGGGGCCGCTCCCAGCCACGCTCTTACCCAGCGGGAGATGAGGGCCTACGTAGGTGTCGGCGGCCCGCCCAGCAGCCCGCTGATAACTTTCGTGCCCCCGCCCGCCCATCGCCCGGGCAGCCTCGGGCCTCGGGCCGCGGAGCCTCACCGGTACCCCTCCAGAGCCGACAGAGGCCGGGGGGCCAGGCGATAGGACCACGGGGCCGGTCGTCGGCTGTTTTTCCCAGCAGCAGATCAGTTACTGGGCTGCCTGTACTATAGACCCCTGGGTGGTTTCCACCTTAACCCGGGGGTACGAATTACAGTTCCGACGCCGGCCCCAGGCCTTCGGCCGGGTCAAGATGACAGTCGTCCGCGACCCGACGAAGGCCGCAGCTCTGGCCCAGGAGCTTGTGGCGGCAGCCCTCGCACCCCTGCAGACGCAGGGCATGAAGGTCCTGCCGTATCTGGACGACTGGTGTGGTAGAAATTAACGATTATATTCTATGGTAAACTATGATTATTATTAGGCCTGTATATCTAATGGTAGAAAACACACGGTGCGTGGGAGTCTGGGGTCAGAACAGATGGTGGAACCCATGATAGGAGCAGGAAGCTACGGGGTTAATGCGTGCTGACTTCAGACTGGTGTCCTAAATTATTTTGTTGATAATTTGGTTAGACAAACTCATGATTGATTGTGGGCGGAAATCTCGAACAAAGAAACTGCTGTGTGTGTGTGAATAAAGAAGAAGCTGAGATCCGTTGACCAGCAGTGACTTTGCAAACCCACTCGGCTGTTATCGTTGTTGCTTTTTTTTAAATGATAAGGCCTTTGTCAATACTTGTTCCGGAACCCTCGATTTCTTTTACTCTCTCTTAAATTAGTCGAAGTGTTTTATATCTCGGTTAAAATCCACCACATATTTGGCGTCACAAAATAGGATGAATTTGGGACTCGCCAGCTGCCGGGCCGGAGGACGGGACGCGAGCGGATCATACGACCAGAGCTCAAGGGTAAGTTGTCTTGCCATATATAGGATAGAGTCGTTTGATCTGTTCTTGCCCCGTCTGAACGCTGAGCAGCAGGTCAAGTGTCTCTTCGATTAAACGAACCAAAATTATAGATAATGAGCGAGAGAGAGAGATAGGGGAGCTCCGGAAGAGATTGACGTGCGCACGCACATAGGCCATACGCGCTCTGTGGTTTTAAATAACCAAGATGCTTTGTGGCTCCCTATTTGATACGAGTAGTTGTTATTGGTGTTTTGGTGTTTTGTTTAAGTAGGCCTACTATAAAGTCCTGTGGCTGTCTTCTAGAGGAATGAATTAGTGAGAAAGTTCCAATAGGACGGTACAGGTCCACAGGTCGAATGAGTGCGTACCTGTTGGACTTTTGAGATCCCAGCTGGAGTTGGGTTAGAATTCATTACTGTGGATGAATTCGTTTTTATTTGAGAAGAGCTTCCTTGGGATGCCGACTATAGGGAATTTTTAATTCTTTGCTTGGATCAGTTGAACTGCAAATCCTGCACCAATTGATGGTGAATTTCTAATTCCGATCTTGGCATCTTGAGAAAACAGGCTTCTCGCACTTTTGAATAGATAAGTTTCTTGGTTGGGGTACCGTTTGAGTTGGTATTTTGAGAAGTTTCTTGTTTGTTCTTGATCTGGTCGAGTAGTTATGTATTCAACCATTATTTTAGAAGAATAGGCTTGGTGTGTAAAGTGCAGTGTGAATGAGTTAAATGTGCTGATCGTGGACCGACTGAGATGCAGCTCTTGGATAAACTGAGATAGTTAATTAGTAATTCTGATCTTGGCACGGTGAAGCGATAGGTACTTGTTTGAAATTCTGGTTGATTGATTATATATCCGACCGTTCATGTTTTAATCAAAAGGCCAGCTTCAACGCTCGGTCAACCTTTTATTTGTAATGAAAGACTCAGCATCTTGTACACAGGAAATTTTGAAGAGTAAATTTTACTCAATTTGAGTAAAATTTTACTCCCAAAAAGACAGTATTTGGTCCCAGTCCAAAAAGAGTACAATTTACTCTCGTCATAGAGTTACATTTTCAGAGTTATTTCTATTCTATCTAGAGTTCATATTTTACTCCACAAGATTAAAATGTACTCAATTTAGCATAAAGTGAGAACAACTCCAACACCATTTCACTCAATACAGAGTTGTATTTTACCCTATACAGAGTAGTAACTGCCTCAAAATAGAGTTCCAATTCTACTATTAATTGAGTTGTATTTTACTCTGTACAGAGTAGTAACTGCCTCAAAATAGAAGTCTAATTCTACTATGACTAGAGTTCTATTTCACTCAATAAAGAGTTGTATTTTACTAAATATTGTTTTTAATAATGATAACTCTGGATTAAAATGTTTGAAATAAAAAATACCAGAAAATGAATATTCAACAATGCACTTAAATCTTAAATGCATATCACATGCACTGAGCACCCATAATATATGAGGGGGGGGGGAAAGTCTTTCAGGGTGACACATCCCTATAATTTTTTGATAAAAACAAATAGAATATTGTAAACAGGTATGCACACTATCACAACACCATCAATAGCTGCAGATAAGGCTGTGAAATATTGCAATTGCCATCAGCCCAGCCAAAACATATATGCCCAATTGGTGGGCCATCACAATTTGGACACAATGTGCTCTTTGAAATTGGGTCGATTAGATTAAACAGGAGAAAATATGAATAAATTAGAATTTGAGTTATGGGCAAAGAAATTCAGAATTCCATTGTTCATCTCCAGTGCAATAGTTAGAGCTTAGCGATTCTTTTATCACAGGAAACAGTATGGGACAATAAACAAACTTGAATCATCATTACTGTATGACATCTGCATATCGAATGCTTTGTAACAAAAAAGCTCTTTGACATCAACAACATGAGGTCCTTCTGCAGTACACACAACTTTAAATGCATAAAAATGCTCATCCATACACAGTGTTTGGAGTGCAAATGTACACAACAGTAACCTCTCATCTTTAAGAACAACACGGTAGATTTTGTGAAAAACTGGCATCTCATTAAGCACTTTAAAGAGCCCATGCCATTAAAATCACATTTTTCCTATTGTTTGTTAAATAACATAGGTCTGAATAAGTTTGTGAGCTGTGGTAAGTTTGAAATCTATGCAGTTTGTCTGCTGAATGCAATAGGCAATGAAAGGAAAAAGGCAGAAGAAATGAGCCGATCTGGATAAGGTGACACTGTGACGTAGCGTTGTCAAATTATTATTCATGGCCCTGCCCACTTGGTTGGTTCGTAACCACCCACAAGAATTCTGAAGGAGTCGTGATTGAGCTAGTGCTAAATGCTAATACGTGTACGGTAGTTGCTTAGTTCGTAGTAACAGGCTAGTTACAGAATTTTGAATGCAATGGCAGAACGACATCGAAGTACATGAACTGCGACATGCTGCCTGCCGCCGGTTGCCGCGAGGCACCACCGCCGCGAAGCACCACCGCCCGGCAGCGGGCAGCCGGGCGGTGGTGCCTCGTGCCGGCAGCAGGCAGCGCGCGGTTCTGTCTACTACAGATTGATGTGGAAGTGGAAGAACCAGAGACGTCGGAGAACCCGACGAAGTCCTTTGTGATTCATTATATCGTCTGGACGTGCACACAGCTTTTGGCCGTGATAATATGTATTATTTGATATTATTTAGATATAGAGCTCCAGGACTGTAACGCAAGTGTTGTACACTTCCTTGTTATTTGGATAACCGTTCTGCTGTTGGTGTGATGGCGCATAACACGTTGGACTCTCGTCTCTGGTATTTCTACAACGAGACTCGTAGTGGGGGTTATCTCAGCCATGGTTGAGAATGAATTGGGGGAAAGGAACTTTGGCTTTGACTACCTGAAGTAGGCATGAACCACGACATGGAGGAGAAAGGGATTGTTGACCGCGGTCGTCTCCCGCCGGAGCCTCGCTGCCGATGAACCACCGCCTCGGCTTCAGGAGGCGGTGATTAGCGCTGACCGCTGCCGAGGCGGCGGGAAGCAGGGCTCAAGCGGGATACATTCGCGGCCAACAATCCCCTTCTCCTCCATGTCGTGGTTCATGTACTTCAGGGAGTCAAAGCCAAAGTTCCTTTCCCCCAATTCATTCTCAACCATGGCTGAGATAACCCCCACTACGAGTCTCGTAGTGGACTTCGTCGGGTTCTCCGACGTCTCTGGTTCTTCCACTTCCACATCAATCTGAAGAAGACGCGGTCGTTTGAGATTCATAATAGCCTATCGTCTGGAGGCTCACACAGCTTTTGGCCGTGATAATATATATTATACATTATATGATATAGATATCTATGTATAATATGGGTTTCTAAGAGCCATTGCGATACATCCACCGTAAACAGAGCGCATGGTACCGTGGCTACAAGCTGCTCAGGGCCAGGTGATAATATATATTATATATTATATGATATAGATATCTATGTATAATATGGGTTTCTAAGAGCCATTGCGACACATCCACCGTAAACAGAGCGCATGGTACCGTGGCTACAAGCTGCTCAGGGCCAGGTGATAATGTATATTATATATTATATTATATAGATATCTGTATAATATGGGTTTCTACGAGCCATTGCGATACATCCACCGTAACCAGAGCGCATGGTACTGTGGCTACAAGCTGCTCAGGGCCACACCCCCACCCCCCTCCTTGACCTGCCTTGACACGCCCACCGTAACCAGAGCGCATGGTACTGTGGCTACAAGCTGGTCAGGGCCACACCCCCACCCCCCTCCTTGACCTGCCTTGACACGCCCACCGAAACAGCGCGTTTGGGGGAAGCTCAATGTGCGATGGTTCGGAGTGGCTGTAACTGCACCACGGCTGAATTTCGGGGACGTCTTTGAATACTGTGTTTGTGGCCCACTAATACCTATATTAAAGCATCCATAAAATAGCATGGCATGGGATCTTTAAGACAAACAACTAAACCTGGACGATACATATTTCCATGGTGTTTGGCCCATCTAACATCCAACACCTTAGTGTCAATTGATACCTGAAGAGCCTCTGCTATCTCACAGCCCCTGTCCATCACGTTTAAAGCTACCATTTTACTTGGACCAAGCACCAGTCTGTCAGGCTCAAATGTCTGCCAACTATATGCTACTTGACTTTGGTGTTTCCTTGCCAATGTTTTAGTTATATTTTTGAAGCTTTTTAGTTGTTTTTTAAAGAAATTGTGCTTCGCTTCATAGCGCATGCACCAGGTATGCAAAAGTGGTCCAATTTTACGAATAGATGTAGGATAATGCACCATAAAATAATGCTTTGGCAGGAGCCTCTTGCAGGGAAACAAATGCTTGAATAACCCATGGTGCTCTGAAATCAAATGTTTCAAATAAATGGTAATGCCAGTTGATAACATGGGAGAAAATACAATATCTGCTATTTGAAGCAACAACAGAAGCAAATACCAGTGTGGATCATCTTGACAAACCAAGTCTCCAAATATAAGTGGGAGATTGCGAAGTAAACACCAAGATTGGATCGCATTTAAACCCAAGTCATTTGAGCCCTCTACCAACTTCAATGAAGGTGGCTTGTTGTTTTGATCCATGTAGCCATTGTTAAAGTTCTTAATTCTCCTGTCTATTTCCTTTGATGTTGTGTAGTTTTTGATCAAGTATAGTATAAGCAGCTTCATTTCATATTGTGCCACGCCCTCCAAGATATCGTGCATAATATCGACAGAGAAGTTTTCACATGTATTGAAGTACTGCAAAGAATTTAGAACACAAGAACGTTTAACACCCATCACATAGGGAAGACTAAGAGTTTTCTCCATCATTTGGCAGTGTTCTGCGTGAAGTGCATCATAGAAAAGTTGCAACTGAATTGCATGCTTCTGTTTTGAAAATAAAGGATGACTCTTGAAAAGATCTCCATCACAAAAGTCATTAAGAAGATCTTTTCTTGAACTGGAATGACTCTGCATCATCTCTTTTATCTTAGGGTGTTTGTAAATGAAGTCTAACGTTTTCAAAACTGGGATATAAACCAATTTATCAGTGACAACAACTGGATCATAAGTTCCAGTAGTCCGATTGCGCCGTGTATCAAATCTTGTACCAAGAACACATTCAACGGGTTCCACCCTTCCCCACTTCTCTGTGAAATACTGCCTTCTTAGTTTCAGAATTTAAGACACCAAAAGGATTTTCAATTTTTTCAAAGCACTGATCAATTTTACACTCAACCTCACTTTTGATAGGTTCCTGTAAAGATAGACACTGCTTCACAGATTCTTTTGCTTGATTATGGATATCATCAACAATCTCTTCCATTGAAGTAACCAAAGAGTTAATGATAGTTTTGCCTACACCTGCCACTTTAAGTTCAGCCACTGTCGCAGCACAGCTGTCCACAAGACTCTTATTAAGAAGGACTGGGTCAGAGGGGGCACTGTTTAATGGAAAGTCATCAACAAAACTTACAGCTAAATCTTCAGTTGAGGGGCCTGCACCAGGATCACAAGGTCCATGTGCTTTAAGATGCTTTCGAAACCCTGAAAAAGTACCAAAGAAACGAGAACAAGCAGGCTGACCACATTTCAGACGAAGTGTCTTTCCTGAACAAAGTCTGTGGATCACCTTCAAGTGCTTAATTAGTGAACTGTCATTTGCTTGAGGGCCTTTGCAAATAAAACAAAACATCTCAAGGTGTCAAAATCAGTGCAGCATCCGAGCTCTCATCTCTTTGACCCTGGGATTCACCTTGGTGGTAGCAGTATCAATCTGATAAACTGCGGTTTGCAAGAAGTGGTAGACATTGGCCAGATCCCTGTTGTACGAGGTAGCGAAGACGAAATGAGCTTTAAAAAGCTTGTCAAAAGAGGCAAGAGAATCTGGTGACTGACACGGGATTGCATGTTTGTCGATAACAATGAAATATTTGTGTGTGGCGCTCCTCTTGGTTCCCACAGCCAGTAGATAGGGTTGACGGCTCTCTGTGATGCTGTCCAGATGCCCTTCAATACTGGTCCCAGTCTGTGAAAAGAAAACTTAATCAGTCTTGCTATTAAAATGTATCTGTTGCAGTTTAGGGCCCAATCATCACCACCAGAATCACTTATTGCCACAAAATGCAAGATTTCAGCCTTATATTTTTTATTTTGCCAAATGTAAAATAAATAGATTTATTCATATCAGCGTATCTGGGGCTGATGGTGATCGATCTGTGGGGAGCCAAATCAGAGAAATATCACACGGCACTCGCTGATTACAGATGAGCATGGTCATCACATGATTTCACAAGAGTATAGTTGTAAGATTTAATATTACGGACAGAACAGTGAGCCCTTTTAAACTTTAATTAAACTGTAACATTACCTTGATGAATTTCACAAGGTGGTCAATGGCTTGTCTGGCAGAGAGCTTTCCTGGTCTCTTGTTGCGGCCATGAGGTGATGGTGGCATGAGGTGAATGAGGTGAATAAGGAGCAAGATGGAGGACATCTCACTGTCCCATCCTGAAAATACAAGAAAATTCAGAAAGACATTCTTACTAAAATGTTTATATTTTTGTTCCAAACCATTTCCTTCTTCCATTATTATTATTTCTTTAATTTGAGTGTACCATCTTCCAGTTCTTCTGTTGTGGATTCAGCGTTATGAAGGAGATCTTCAAGGTCGCTTGTCTGGGTGAGGCCACGGCTTTGTTCAAGGACTTTCTGCCTGTAGTGAGTAGGCCACTTCTCCAGGAACTTTGCAGAGATGTCATCACCAAACATCAGACTGAAATCCTGCACTATCTGCAGACAAGATGGAATACAGAAAACAACATGGCATACATTGTTAATAGGTGCACCAGGGCTGACCAGGAATGTGATCTGTTTAAGTCATTTTTCATTTCAGCTTGATTTTAATGCAAGGCATTCGAAGAGCAACATACCATTCCTGTGATGTCAAGAAATCTTGGAAAGGTGGTGAATATTTCAGAGGACTTCACTGGGTCATGAACCATTTCTTGGCGATGGATGAAGGTCTGTTTCATCTTCTCCTTGATGATTGCTTCATCAGTTGTATGCTTCATGAGTGCGATGGCCTCGCAACACTGGGTTTCTGTGGTTAGCCGATTTTCCTTACTGAAGGGGGTTCTGTCACCAGAATCTGGACCACCTGTAACAGTGATCAGTGAACAGTGACCTGTAACAGTGAAACCACATACTCATGCAATACTTGCTTTACTTCTCAAAATAGTTAAGCCACTTTCACCCCTTACACAAACGGCCAATCGTCTTTTTGCTAAACCCCCTGCGATGCACATCACTGTACCAAAAAAGCACTATGCACATTAAAGATGAATTGAACATGTGAACTCATAAAAAAAAAAAATCGAACACACTAAAAATCATGTACCTGTCAGTGGCTGAGGGTTCCTTTTCTTTTGTCCCTCTGAGGCTTCTTTTTGAAGCGTTTTCACTCTCCATGCAAGAAATCCACCCCCATCTACTGGATTGTAATAATGCTCCTAAAAACCAAGAAAGTGTTTATTTTTCCTCCTTAAAAAACTAACACGTGTTCTTGTCTGGAGAATTGATGAAATCAATGTCAACCAGTCTGACATCTGCTGTGTTCAACTTGTTGAGGTTAGGAGACAAGGTCAGCATTTAGAAATGTTAATAATTTGTTGCAATCTCACTCGGTTTTTTGATCAATACTAGAAGGAATGAGTGAAGAGGTTAGACTTGTTTTATTTACTTACATAGCCCAAAGTGCCCTGGGGATCGGCCAGGTATGGAAACAAGGCAGTGATGCCCTTTGCGTAGTCCTCTTTAACACGCCTTGAAGGGCTCGTCCTAAAGTATGCACACACACACGTATGAGATCCAAACAAAAGTACTCCTATGCCGATGCCTACTGCACTTGGTCTGAACCAAATAAAACCATAAATGTTAGGGTTGGATGTTAATTACATGACAACATACCCATGTTCACTCGCCATGTGTGCAACCAATATCTTCACCATGTCACGTCTTCTGGAATCTGTTAGGCTTTTTTTCCGAGCGTACTCTGTAAGGATCCTGTCTCCTCCAGGTTTCTCCCTCAGAATCTTTTCAATCATCTAAGTGTGAGGGGAAAATAAAGAGGGGCCAATTACATTTACAGTGACAAAAATGTAAACCATGCCCCAATTTACTTGGCCATTTCCCCCCCTTACCCCTTTTATCAGAATCACCATCTTGATCTCTCCATCTGCAAAGCTTACCCGAGCAAGACGAGTCAGGTCATCTCTGTTTCTTTGGCCAGGACTAGGCTGCAAAATGATGGTGTCATCAGAGTCCCCTTCATTTTCTGCACTAGAGCTGAGAAAGGAGCTGTTGCTGCTGGCAACGGAGTGGCTTGTAGAGGGGCTCACTGATTCTAGCATGTTAACATAACAGGTGTGATTATAATAACATGTCATTATTAAGAGGGGATCATCTGTGATAAGAGTAATGTAAAATATCACATTAGATTAGGATGGATCCACACACCAAGCTAGTTATTCCTCAGATGCTTTTTTAAGTGTCTGAAGACAGACCTGCAAACTCCTCAGAGGAAAAAAGGTGACAGTGTCACGGGGGATTTTTTTTTAATTGTAATATACAAATAACACTAGTCTGAGCGTGACTTAACAAAACTCAGCATACTTTATCAAAAATCAATGTCAAAACATCCTTGAGGCTTATAAAAAATATTTTTTTATTATTATTATTTTTACTTATTATTGGAGAGACAAAAAACAATTATTATTCTGTGAAGTTGATGAATTGTCACTTTTAGGTTTTCTACCCAGTTACCAAAAAATGAAACACTTGGAATAGTATGCGCTGTGGCAAGCACATGGTTTGCATGTGTTACTTCGAAGGCAAAAAAAATCTAAAATACAAGAAAACACAAAAACCTACATTCAACCAGTGGGGTATGGCCCCTGACTCTCTGAGGAGGTAGGTACCTCCAGGTACCCCCTCCATGCCAGGGCGCCCTGAATTTATGTTTATTAACAGCTCCTTCACCGGGGTCAAGACAATTTGAGGGCCAGATCCAGTCTACCGACTGTCGGCCTTTTCACGATTGGCTTAAAAAAATTGCTTATTTAAATTTATACCAATACGATGGTGGGAAAAGCTTACCAGTTTGTATGTTTTTTATAGCCTACTTCATTTTTATACTTGATCCGCTGACCGCTTGGAAGCCATCGGAGTACATATTTTTTTTAGAAGAAAGGGGTTATGTGGTAGGATCTTTAAGAATGCTTAACTGCAAGGGCGTAACCACGCATTCTTTGAGGGGGTCGTGTCCCCCCCAATGTTGAGAAAATACTAACCTGTCCCCCCCAATATACAGCAGGATAAAATGTAAAATATATGTTCTCTTTTTATGAACCCTGTCAATGGATCGGTCTCTTGTTATGCAGTGATGTTGCTAGGTACGCGTCCTGCGTCCCTGACGCATTAAAATCTGAAAGGACGCACTAAACTCACTATCCATGCGTCCCGGGGACGCATCTCATTTTCCCCATGAAAAACGATACATTGTGAACATTAAACAACTCGTGTTTAATCACAGTAACTGGCCAAAGAAACCTTCTTGTGAGCAGATCGGACAAGCGCTGTTTCAACCCTCTGCGCATCTACTCGGCGCAGACGTGATCCCCTGTACAAGGTATCGCGACATGCTAATTTAGCCGCTACCAAAACAACTAGCTCGTCATCGCTGATTTCATTTCAACAATTAAAAATACGAACTTCATAGTAAATAAACCCACGTTTCCACTGCTCGATGCTGTGCTCATTCGTGGCGAATGAGCAAATCAAACAAGATTTTTTTTGCAATCCTTCTGATTGAATATATGTACATTTATGACAAAATCGTGAGGACTAGGCTTGTGACACACACACACACACACACACAAATGTGGCGCTCGCGTGGTAATAGCTCATTGGCGCCACCTAGTGATCATTATGTGCAAATGCACAGCCTCTCATTAAAATTACTTAGGGGTCATTTGACCCCTCTTGCGGCGCTAGGAGTAAGTAAAAATGGCCCGGCGTTTCTAGTGTTAAACATGAACGGTTGAGTACTCCAGCTCTAACCATATCATACCACCATCAAGGAGTTTAACATTATTAATTTAATTTAAGAAATAGAATAATAATAAAAAAGAAACACATTTTTTAAACTGGGGAGTCGGGACCCATTGAATTTCTCAGGGACCCACCCAACTCGCCACCTGTGGGTCCCGGGGACTCACTACATTGAAAACCTATCAACATCACTGGTTATGTCTTATTTATTTTCAATTTATTTCCGTTTGTTGAGTGTGTAAATCCCCCCTCCTAATTGTACACTTTTAGTTTGAAACCACCTCGCGACTTTCTGCGTTGTCATGGTTACCCCACACTCTTTCTTCAGTGAGAGCCAAGAAAGTAAAGTTGAGTAATGGAGGATTTGAGGTTACCTAAAAAGCAGAAGAAACTGGACCAACAGCCAAGCATACGCAGTTTTTTTCAGACAGTAAGTAACTTGACAGGCATGCTGAAAGTAGTGGCCAGACAGGGACATGCTCTGGACATGCAGGTGATAAGGTGAGAATTTTGAATATGAGACTAGACAGCCTTACAACATTGTTTATAACCTGGGCCTACATGTCAGCAATACATAAAAGTAGCCTACTTCTAATACAAGCAGAATATATAGACCAAAATGATCACGAAGGTCAGCCACTGTTCTTCTGATAACATAATGACATGTGGTCATGGGTATGTGGTATTTTTCCATTGGAAGCTATCCTTTTTGCTACAGTACTACTGGAAGAGCATAATTGTAATTGGTAGGTGTGTTTAAGGTCAGTAAGCAACTAACCAAAACAAAGTGTGTGTGTATGTGTGTGTGTGTGTGGGGGGGGGGGGGGCAGACATTACATTATTACACTATTCCTTTAGATGTGAATTCAAATGGTCAATGTAGTCCTCGAAACTATGTTCTAAATGTCCACATTTTCATATATAAATATAGAATTGTAGGCAATGCACTTAACAAATAATAATAAAAAATTGGACCCCCCCAATGTCTAAACCATGGTTACGCCCTTGCTTAACTGGGATATTTATATATTCATGGCTCAAATATTAACGATCATGCTTTTGACGTGTAACTAACGCATTTACGCGGTCAGCGATCCGCTGCCAGGCTTTGGTTCTCCGGGTTGCAGAGGCTTTAGCGTTCCCTTTTCTTGTGATAATGTCCTTCTCCTCGTCATAGCTCCCCAGGAGAACCTGAAGTTCCATTTCATTGAAATAAGCGGCCCGTTTCGCCATTTCGATCAGGGTTTCCATGATCCATACATCACGTCTTTTTAGGTTTGGCGGTGACGCGCACAACCCTGTGTTGTGCGCTGTGGAACCGAAAACTCTGGGTTAGTCGGCACTGGTTAAATCAACCTAGAGTTCAGCGTTAACTCAGTGTTTGTTAAACCTCCGTTCGTGGAACACCCCTCGACGAGTGTTTCGCAAGCTCTCTTGCGTTGTTTGGCCGCATGCATGCGCGGTACCCTTTGCACGTGACCTGTTTGCGGCACGACATCCAATCAAATTAGATCCACGTTGTTTCTATATGATACATACATGACACACACACACCCGCGCGCCAGTAGGCAAAAAGTGGAAAAGTGGATTTATTGCCTGATTCACGTCTTTGTTATCACTCCGTAAAAGTAGTCCGGTAAGCGTGTCCGGTTGCTTAGCGACGGGACATGGGTGTTTATTAATGACGTGTCCGCGCGCGTCCGAAATAACTGTAAATGAGTAGGCTACTACTAGTACTTTTGCAGGCTGAACGTTAAAATACTTCTTAACTTAGAGAAATTGCATCTGCAGTAGTGCGCAATTGGACCTTCGAGGATTCCTGGTCACTAAATTCCCGTTAGACCACTCTCTCCCTCCAGTCTTGGCTGCGGACTCGCATCCAAATTCCTATTGTTTGCGGCGGAGCTTAGGGTAAATATAAAGATCTGACGAGAAATTGACGTTGCTGCGCTGTCCTGCTCCTTCTTAATTGAAGGAGCAGGCAGAGAAAAGCTCTCTCCTGCTGTGCTTTCATTAAAATCCAATTTAAAATCCCCGATAGTGAGAAGACATCCATTATGTCGCCGGTCCAGAGATGTGTCAGGTGTGCGCGAGAGACATAACGGACACTTTTGTTACTGCCATGTATACAGTACATTCGGAACACATTTTAGGAACAGATCTATGCCGCAACATAGAAATCTATGTGGATCAGATGTGCCATGTAAACGCGGCTACTGTAGATTTGCAAAGCGCTGCTTACGTGGAACTCATCTCCACGACATTCCATTGTTTAGGTTCCATTGCTTAGGTTCCTTTGCTTATGTTCCATTGCTTAGGTTCCATTGTGTTCAACGCAGCTTAGCAAGCCACCAGCACCAGCAAGCCACCAGCAACAGAAAGTCCTTTCAACGTCACTGCACACGCTACTATTACATGTAGATTATTTTATTTTATTTTATTTTTGAGAGTGAGGATATCTTTTATAAAGTGGTGACATGCTTGAAAAGGTTAAGCTTACACTTTTGAAATGAGTGTTTGAACAATGTTCTTCCAAAAAAAGGCTTAATAAATACAAATCTTAAATATTATTTCTCTGTTGTTGAAAGGACTCGAAAGGACTCGAAACTCAAACGGTAGGACTTGGGACTCGACTTGAGACTTGTCGGCCTTGACTTGTGACTTGACTCGGGACTTGCCTGTCTTGACTCGGGACTTGACTCGGGACTTGACGGCAAAGACTTGAGACTAACTTGTGACTTGCAAAACAATGACTTGGTCCCACCTCTGCTATGTTGCATTACAAGGTTAGGACTAAATGGATTATAAGACTCCAAGTTAACAAGTGACACTCCCTCAAAATCTGAGCCCTTGGGCAAACAGACTTCAAGCACACCCAGGTCTGGTTTCATTACAAGAAACGCAAACGCGTCCTCGTCAACTTCAGTGTTCAAATCATCATAGACTTTTAAGTCCAAGGTAGGAATTTCAAATTTCTTGGAAACTGTGAAATCAAAAAAATATTGCACAAGATTCATACTGTTGTGCAATTCATCTTATTTTTATTATAGGTCACATCTGTGTCACTTCACATCTGAACCACTTAAAACAACGATTTTATAAGTTTACGAGTGCAATGCTATGAGCTTGCAAATCTGCATTTTATTTCTTATTTTTAATCATGAAGATTTTTGCAAATCTAGAATATACTTTTACAGCGAACATTACCTCAAATCATTCATTTTCTCAGTGTACACGAAACAACATTTAGAGATGGGGGTTCCAAAATCAAATACATTATACCTCTAAGGGTCCTTGACGACCACAATAATAATAAATATAAGACATCACCACTAATTTACACATGACACCCAGTAGGCTGTGCAGTTTGTTTCACTCACCACACTCCAAAAATGATTTGAAGGTCAGTTGCCCTTCATAACAAATGTATTTCTGGCGCTCTCGGTACTTCACTCTTACAGCATGCATCCTTTACGGGGAAGAAAAGAAAGATACTAAGATGATATAGAGCACAACGATTCATGCACTGAATGCTACAATTAGCTTGAGTATTACAAAAGCCCTACCTACAGGTAGACTCGATAGGTCGGTGTAAATGCCTCAATTCAGAGTAAAATACACGTGTTTGCTAGCGGTCCACACACAAAAAAACCCTTACTAACCGAAGAACAAACTGGTAAAAGTCAACTCAACACGTGCTTGCTAATCGAACAGCAGAGAAAACAGTCCACACATACTAGACTGATCCATAGAAAATGTAATTAAAACACACTTGCTAACCGAGGGCACAAACCAAATTCAGAGTAAACCTTCGATAAAATGGTCAGTAAATATTAAGCTTACTGATAAGATAAAGATACTAAGATGATATAGAGCACAACAATTCATGCATTGAATGCTACAATTAGCTTAAGCTACAATGCTACAATTAGCTAAAGCCCTATGTACAGGTAGGCTCGATAGGCTACCACATGTCAGTTGGCTAAAACGGTCGGTGTAAATGCCTCAATTCAGAGTAAAATACACGCGTTTGCTGGCGGTCCACACAAGAAAAAACCACTTACTAACCGAAGAACAAACTGGTAAAAGTCAACTCAACACGTGCTTGCTAATCGAACAGCAGAGAAAACAGTCCACACATACTAGACTGATCCATAGAAAATTTAATTAAAACACACTTGCTAACCGAGGGCACAAACCAAATTCAGAGTAAACCTTCGATAAAATGGTCAGTAAATATTAAGCTCAGTGAAAGCATAAATGTGGTAAATGAAGCAAACAAGAGTGAGGCTTGGTTTAAATTCACATCTAACATTATAGTTTGTGCTGAAGCTAACGTTAGCATCGACATTGGCAGTTACGCAGTGTGAGACCCACAAACTCGCCAGCTGCAATGTTACTCACATGCATTACATTTCAAGTAGGCCAAAACTAATTTTGCTGACATTTTATCTTAAATAAAATCGAATTTAGTAGTTTGCTGACTTACCTGTCTCAACGCCGTCCACAACTGCCGCTCACGATAGAAAATGGCGGCAGAAACGAAACCTAAGAAAGTTTAGTGGGCGTGTTCTTGATATTACTCCAATAAGATTTAGGCCCAATCCCGTTTCTTTGCTCACTGTCTCAACCCTACATCTCAACCCTAACCCTCATTGCTCATGCTCATTGCTACCCCTCATTGCTACCCCTAACCGATCCCCTACCAAATGGGACAACCCTACCCTGTGACGTCATCATGGCCTCCCCGTGCCCCCTAGCAGATAACCAGACCCCTGGTAATGTTACAAGAGACAGACTGGCTGCCATTGTCTCGGGCAACGAGCAAGACCCATTGTAAAGATGTTTAACCTGAAATGGTATTTATATTTTGTAATTGGCATGTTTAAATAAAGTGTTAAAAAAAAAATATTACTATTTGTCCCTCGTAATATACCTTTATTTTGAATGTCACTTAGCTACATGTTAAAGGTGGTATTAGGGTGCACTCACACTAGGCCATCTGGCCGTGGCCGTTGGCCGTTTTCACACCTAACCGTGCTCAAATGGCCCCATTGTTCTCTGGCCTGCACTCACACTAGGCCATCTGTCCGCAGCTGTGGCCTGGCCACGGAAGGCTCTTGTACACAGTGCCGCCGCTCCCATAACGCGCACTACGCGCTGCGCGTAGGGCCTCAAGTCCTGAGGGGGCCCCCAAAAAAATAAAAAAATAAATAATCAGCTTTTGAGAGAATGGTGGAGAATCACATCTTCTCCACCATTCCGCCAACTTTGCCTCGCTCTCCTCATGCCTCGCCTGCCCCCTGGCACTCTCCTCTTGGAAGGGGTGTCTGGGGTGGTGGAAGAGGTGCCTGGGGTGGAGGAGCATGAGGGAGAGGTGGGGGGGGGGGGGGCTGGTGGCAGTGGACTCAACGAAGTCCTGAAAGAAAACGAATAAGAAGGAAATAGGAATTATATGCCAGAACTGGTTGATATGGCCATATGTTATGTACAAAATATAATAGCTATGTACACAATATAGTACTGCCAAAAAATACATTGATTAACCATGTAATATTACTAATATAATATAATATATTAGTATATATAATATTACTTATAGAATATTACTAATATAATATAATATATTAGTATAAAGCTTATTTTTAACCTGGAGATACTAGAACATGGAAGATCTGGATATCATACGACATGATATCCAGCCCGGTCGTATGCAGCCCGGTCTGCAGCCCGGCCGAGAACCGGGGTCGGGCGGCCCGCGAGGGTCGGGCGGCCCGCGAAAGTCGGCCGCGGACTTTCGCGATCTTCCGCGAAAGTCGGCCACAGACTTTCGCGATCTTCCGAGAGTCCGCGGCCGGGCTTCGAAGCCCGCGGCCGGGCTGCAGAGTATAATTAATAAAATAATTACTAGTTAATTACAGAGAAAACACTTACATTTGTGTTTTTCCAATCCTGTCGCATCTTTTCGCCCTCCATCTTGTCTAGGATATTTCTTGATTTTCCGTTTTCTCGCAAGGTATTGTGGGGGCAAGTCAGGACTGAAGCGCTTTGAGGGTGCCCATCGAAAATCTCAATTTTGAGGGGATGTTAGCCCTCCCCCTAAGCTACCTTTAAACTGGTATTGGGACATGGCTCCACGGCGCGTGAACGCGCAACAGCGAGGGTTAGGGCTGAGATTTTGAAGCGAGCCAAGTAATGGGATTCAACCTTACTCTATTTTTTTCCTCAGACTTTAGTGGCCACTGGAAATGATTACAATCCAAAATGAGTAAAAATTACTCTTTTAGAGGAAAATAATGGTAACTATGAAAAAAATACCCTCATTTTTCCTGTGTACAAACAATTCTGACATTTTTTAGATACGCTATAAAAAAGTTGCAGAAATCGGTTTATTTCTGTATACAAGCCGCGGTAGGATTAAGTTACCTCGTAGACTTGTACGGCCCGTTTTCTTTTTAGTTGATTCTGTCATAAATAAATTAGGCGGACAGAGAATAGTCAATTTGTTTAAAGTAATTGATAATCATAAATAAATTAGACGGATAGAGAATAGTTAATTTGTTGAATGAATAAATGTGTAAACCTTCTTTGACTTAAACATTATCGCGCTGACTCTAACTGCATGCGCACGGAGAAACAGCGGGGACGAGCAAACAGCGGGGACGAGCAGAGAAGCAGGGCTCTGTCTAGCAGGGTTAAAAATAGAAAACAGTGAAGGGAGGGGCCACATTCCAAGTGCCGGGGAGGAGTGCACATCTGCAGCCTTAGAGATAAAGAAAGTACATCTAAATTAACGAGTAAAATAAACTTAATAGATTGTATTAATAAATAGTGTATTTCGAAATAAATAAATAGAGTAATAATTTAGAATGCCACCAACAGCGGTAGAGATTTTGAGTAGAGACCGTATATTGCTTAAAGGTGAGATGAAAAAATCTCTGAGAAATAGGAGGAAAGAACAGAAGGATCCGGCACTATATGGCCCATGGGAGGGACTTTTTGATCAAATAATGTATAGGGACATGGAGGTAGTGATAAGAAATTACAAAGCTAACAGAAGCGGAAAACAACTTTACCTTTTCCTTTGTTCTGAATTTGGTATGTGTGTATACTTGGTGTATGCGTATGTATGTGTGTGTGTGGTTGATAGTGTGTCCTAAAAGTGAATCCTGATCGGCCAGGTCATTAGATTCGGATGAAGTTGTCATGTGTTACAGCTCCAAAGATGACAATCTGAGAATTCTTATTTTAAGGTGTATATGTGAGCGAGTGAGTGAGGAGTGAGTGAGTGAGTGAGAAAGAGTTAGCATTGAGTTGAGTTAGAGGGGTCGGATGAAGTGATTTGTGAAGAGTGAGACAGAAGAAGAAGAAGAAGGAAAGAGGAAGAGTGTGTGGATTGGCGACGAGAAGTGGCGATGAGATTGGAGAAGTCTTTCCGGTTAGAATTTTATTTGGGAAGATTCAAATCTTTCGATGGTCTTTTGAGATTAATAATCTAGTTTTGGAGTGTGTCCAAAAACGAATAAACCAGAAAGGAAAGGAAAGGATTACTGAAAGTGAAAATGGTTATGGAGACTTGTGAAAGCAAAGGAAGTAGGTAAAGAGAGGTAGAGAGAGAGGTAAAGAGAGGTAAAGAGAGTTAGAGAGAGAGAGTGTTAGGGTAGCGTTAGCTGCTGGACCCAAGAGCAGAACACAGAGACAGGACAGGAGTTGGAGTGACGGTGAACAGGTTTATTTAGTTCAGCTAGGAGTGAAGCAGGAGGTTGGTTGGAGTGGGGCGTATCGGGCTGGAGGGAGTGAAGACTGCAGGCTGGAGGTGACGATCCAAAAACTATAGGTGAGAGAAAACAAAGGTGAGGCACGAGAATTCCACAAGAGAGAACACTAGAGAGATGCACTGGAGCCAGGAACGAGTGACTACCACGGTAACACGAAGTACGATCTGGCGATGACTGCAGGGAAACCAGCTGTATTTGTAGGGGAGTTGATGAGTTGATGCAGGCCAGGTGTGAGGAGTTGAGTGGCAGGCAAGGCAGAGACAGACAGGGGGCGTGGCCAACACAGGGGCAGAATACACAGCACCACAACAGTGGCCATGACAGGACCTCCCCCTCAACGGACTCCTCTTGGCGGCCTAGGCTTCTCAGGGTGAGCCAGATGAAAATCCCGAATGAGAGAGGGTTCGAGGATGAGTCCCCGCGAAATCCAGCTCTTCTCCTCGGGCCCATATCCCTCCCAATCAGCAAGGTATTGGAAACCCCTACCCCGGCGACGTACGTCCAGTAACCGATGGACGGTGAAAGCCGGGTGGTCATCAATCAAACGGGGAGGAGGGGGGGGAGCGGCTGGGGGGCAGAGAGGGCTGGTGGAGACTGGTTTTACCAGAGAGACATGAAACGTGGGGTGAACACGCATAGCCCGAGGCAGCTTGAGCCTTACGGCTGACGGATTGATGATGGCATCAATAGGGAAGGGGCCCACAAAGCGAGGGGTTAGTTTTTTAGAGCCAGTCTGAAGAGGGAGGTCCCTTGAGGAAAGCCACACCTGCTCACCCACTCGATAAGCAGGAGCGGGAACTCTGCGACGGTCAGCGATTCGCCGGTTCTGCTCAGCAGAGCGGCACGCGCGTCCTTCCACACCCAGCGGCAACGGCGGAGATGGTGCTGAACCGAGGGAACAGAGATGTCTTCCTCCTGAGCGGGGAACAAGGGCGGCAGATAGCCCAGGGTGCACTCAAAAGGGGACATGCCAGTAGCTGCACTGGGCAATGAGTTGTGCGCATACTCAATCCAAGAGAGGTGTTCGCTCCATGCAGATGGGTTGCGCGCAACCACACAGCGCAGCGCGGTTCCCAGGTCCTGGTTCGCTCTCTCTGCCTGCCCATTCGTCTGTGGGTGGAAACCAGAAGACAGGCTGACTGAGGCCCCCAACGCCCGACAGAAGGCCTTCCAGACCTGAGAAATGAATTGGGGACCACGGTCAGAGACGAGGTCGGCAGGGATCCCGTGGAGGCGAACAACATGTTGTACAAGCAGCTGGGCGGTCTCAGAGGCAGTCGGGAGCTTGGGGAGGGCAAGGAAATTAGCAGCCTTGGAAAACCGGTCCACGACAGTGAGAATGACAGTGTGGCCATTAGAGGGGGGAAGACCGGTTACAAAATCAAGGTGAGACCAGGGCCGACCCGGGATTGGGAGGGGGCGTAGCAGGCCAGCAGCGGGTTGGTGGGAGGACTTGGCCCGAGCACACACCGTGCAGGCATGGACGAACGACCGTGTGTCGGCGTCCATTGTTTGCCACCAAAAGTGCCGCTTCAGGAGGGACAGGGTGCGATTCACGCCAGGGTGACAGGCAAAGTGAGTCGTATGGCACCACAGCAGAACTTGGGAGCAGGTAGAGCTAGGGACAAAAAGGCGATTTGGGGGGCCGTTACCCGGATCCGGTTCAGAAGCTTGGGCCCTCCGGACAAGGGACTCAATCTCCTTGAGGCAGGAAGAAGAGAGGATGGTGTCCGGTGGAGCCGGCGAGTTCTCCGAGAAAAACTGACGAGTGAGGGCATCCTTCTTGATGTTCCGGGATCCCGGACGGTAGGTGAGGACGAAGTTGAACCGCCCAAAAAACAGGGACCACCGGGCCTGGCGGGAGTTTAGGCGTTTTGCTGTCTGTAAGTAAGACAGATTCTTGTGGTCGGTCCAAACCACAAACGGCTGTTCCGCCCCCTCCAGCCAGTGCTGCCACTCCTCCAACGCCAGCTTCACCGCAAGCAGCTCTGGGAAGCAACTTTGCCAATGTCATAGTTGCGCTCAGCAGGTGATAGCCGGCGAGAGAAGAAGGCGCAGGGATGAATCTTCTCATCAACAGGAGCACGTTGGGACAGAACGGCCCCCACTCCAGTGTCAGAGGCATCGACTTCCACGATGAACTGCCTGGAGGTGTCAGGTTGGATCAGAATAGGGGCGGATGAGAATAGTCCTTTGAGCCTCGAAAAGGCAACATCCGCCTCTGGTGTTCAGGTATATGGGATTGCGGGAGCGGTGAGGCGAGTGAGAGGAGCTGCAACCCTGCTGTAGTCGCGGATGAACCTCCGGTAGAAATTGGCGAAACCGAGAAACTGCTGAAGCTTCTTGCGTGTCCCGGGAACGGTCCAGTCTGCCACCGCCTTGATCTTCTCTGGACAGGTCCTCACCTGCCCGCTCTCAATTATGTAACCGAGGAAGGAAACAGAGGTTGCACTGAACTCGCATTTCTCAGCCTTTACATAGAGTTTATTCTCCAGCAGCCGCTGGAGAACTTGCCTCACATGGACATGTTCCTCCTTGTTGCGGGAAAAAATGAGGATGTCGTCTATATAGATGAAGACAGAGCGGTTGAGGAAGTCCCGGAGGACGTCATTGACCAGGTTCTGGAACACAGCGGGGGCATTCGTTAGACCGAAGGGCATTACAAGGTACTCGAAGTGGCCAAGGGGGGTGTTAAAGGCAGTCTTCCACTCATCTCCCTTACGGATACGCACCAGATGGTATGCATTGCGTAGGTCCAGTTTAGAAAAGATAGTGGCGCCCTGCAGAGGCTCGAACGCGGAACTGATGAGGGGCAAGGCATACTTATTTCTAACAGTGATGTTATTGAGACCACGGAAATCAATACAGGGGCGAAGAGACTTATCCTTCTTGGTAACAATTAAAAACCCTGCACCAACGGGAGAAGACTGAATATACCCCTCCATGGCCTCCCTTTCAGGGCGGGACAAGTTGTACAGGCGACTACTGGGCATAGGGGCACCGGGGAGGAGCTCAATGGCGCAGTCATAGGGACGATGGGGAGGCAAGGAAAGTGCACGACACTTGCTGAACACCTCTCCAATGTCTTGATATTCAGGGGGTACTAAGGACAGGTCAGGGGGTTCCTTGGATGAGTGGACACCCCCCTCTACTGGGGACAGGGCATATTTTAAGCAGGTCGAATGACAAAAAGCGCTCCAACTCACCACCTTGCCGGCAGACCAGTCGAACTGGGGATTGTGCCGCATGAGCCAGGGGTGACCAAGGACCAGGGGAGTCAGAGGGGACAGGATGACAAAAAACTGAAGAGTCTCATGGTGGTTTCCCGAAACAATCAATTCCAGGGGCTTTGTTCGGTGAGTAATGCGGGCAAGGTGTTGGCCGTCCAAGGTGTTTGCGTCTAAGGGAGAGGGGAGCTGTTCCAACGCAATGCCAACTCGGGAAGCAAACCCAGAATCAATACAATTCTCATCAGCCCCAGAATCCACCATGGCGGACACCGAAAGGGGGTGGCCGAGGGACAGGAGAGTAGCATCCAGCAGGGTGCGTGAACCGTTGGGGACTGGGAAGGACGAGGTGTGACTCAACAGGGCCCCAACGTTCACTGCTGAGCCTCGTCTTTTGGCAGCGACGGGCAGGCGGAGATGGAATGTCCGGGCAGTGCACAATACAGACAAACCCTGGTCCTTATCTGTTGGAGGCGCTGTGCCTGGGTCAGTCGGGTGCGCCCCAGCTGCATGGGCTCCCCTTCAGATACTGCTCGTGGCACAGGTTGGGGGAGAGCAGCTCTCGGTAGGTGTGGAAGAGAGGGACCAGAGAACGCTGAAGACATGGGGCGGCTAGCCCTTTCCCTACGCCGCTCACGGAGGCGGTTATCCAGCCGGATGGAGAGGGAGATTACTTCCTCAAGGCTGTCTGCCTCATCCCTAGTACCTAGCTCATCCTTAATTGGCTCATTAAGGCAGGAAAGAAAAAGACCTTGTAGCGACTGGTCGTTCCAGACCGAGTTGACTGCTACAGTCCTAAACTCCACGGAAAATTTGGCTACACTGCGGGAGCCCTGTCGTAGGGACATAAGCCGCTTGGCGGCGTCCCCTCCCTCGACTGGGTGGTCGAAAACCCTCCTCATCTCAGTAACACATAAATCAAAGTTATCACCAGCTCGGGATCCACTGTCCCACAATGCAGATGCCCACGCTAGAGCATTTCCCTTAAGCAAACCAAAAACAAAAGCAATTCTTGACCTATCAGTTGGGTAGGTAAGAGGTTGCTGATCAAAAACTAAGGAAGACTGGATTAAAAACGCCCTACATGTCCCCATGTCCCCAGCATAGCGCTCAGGAGCAGGAATGAAAGGGCCTGTGACGGCTGAGCCAGGGGAGCAGGAACAGGGGGTGGTACCGTTGCCGGCGGGGAAGCTGTGGTGTGGGAGACCAGTATGTCCAGTTTGGCGCCCATCTGCGTGACCCGGGTAGAGAGGTCTTAAAAAGCCTCCATCATTTCCCGGAGAGCTTGGCTGTGTTCCCCGACCAGGGCGCCTTGAGTGGAGAGAGCTTGGCGGAAGGAGTCCATGTCCGCTGGGTCCATTGTAGGCCATATCGTTCTGTTAGGGTAGCGTTAGCTGCTGGACCCAAGAGCAGAACACAGAGAGAGGACAGGAGTTGGAGTGACGGTGAACAGGTTTATTTAGTTCAGCTAGGAGTGAAGCAGGAGGTTGGTTGGAGTGGGGCGTATCGGGCTGGAGGGAGTGAAGACTGCAGGCTGGAGGTGACGATCAAAAAACTATAGGTGAGAGAAAACAAAGGTGAGGCACGAGAATTCCACAAGAGAGAATACTAGAGAGATGCACTGGAGCCAGGAACGAGTAACTACCACGGTAACACGAAGTACGATCTGGCGATGACTGCAGGGAAACCAGGTGTATTTGTAGGGGAGTTGATGAGACGATGCAGGCCAGGTGTGAGCAGTTGAGTGGCAGGCAAGGCAGAGAGAGACAGGGGGCGTGGCCAACACAGGGGCAGAATACACAGCACCACAACAGTGGCCATGACAGAGAGAGAAGGAACGTAAGTAAGGAAAAACCGCCGGTGGGGGCTGGACAGAGAGACAACAGAGAGAAAGAGAATGAATTTGCATTGTACTGGATAGATTATTTGTGCGCTTGGATGTGCTCTGTAATTGGTCCCTGAATGTAACCTATGTCCACTGTTTTAGAAAAAACGTAGAACCACCACTGGGATTGGTGATTCTGTGGTTCTTGGAGACTCTCCATCGCGTCAAAGCGCCATGTGGTATAGATCATTACATCTTGGTACACAGAGCACTGGTGAAACACTGTGTTGGTTAAGAGGGAGAAAGTCTTTGGAGAAGGGAGAGGAATGTAAAGAAAGCAAAAAGGGCGGACGCGGACCGACGCATACGTAATAAATCAGCCGAGAGGAGGCTGGGGGTCGGTTTAGCTCAGGCGGTAGAGAAGTTGTCTTGTAACCGAAAGGTTGCTAGTTCAATCCCCATCTCCTCCTAGCTGAGTGTTGATGTGTCCCTGACAAGTTACAAGTTGATCACAGGATTTAGGAATAATGGGCAAACACAGTTGCACTCATCAAAAGAGGAGCTGACCCAACCCATTGTCTCTGCTGGAGCGCGGTGGATAGGTGGATGTTGATTTGGTGCTTGGACCTGACGAGGTCTAGGTGCCACGATAACAATAATAAAATATTTCCAGAAGACCCCCTTACGATAGTAATAGACAATTTATTAAAAGTGTCCAAATTCCTAATTGAGGTTATCCACAATGGATTGACGCTATCTCGTCAATTTGGATTCGGAAGTAGTGGGTTTACCTTTCAAATGCCACTACTGCTGCTGCAACATTTTAATAATTTTAACTCTGATAAATTACCTTTTGTTTTATAGTTTCCCTGATGTGTATCCATTACGCACACACTTGGCTGCATAGGGCAGATGGGGCTGAAGAATCTGTCTCCATCCCTCCACCTTGCGATCTATACCACTATATGGGTGGGGATTGATTGTATCCCAGGTACGGCATCCTGCAATAAGCCAGTATGGAAGGCTGGTTAGCCAACGACGGGTAAGATCCCACCTTGAAGCCCGGGACAACCTAAAACAGGCACAGTCACGATTACTTGGCAGAGTCACTGTGAGCACTGGCTCACTTGATCATGAAGTGACGACCTGCAACCATCATAGGAAGAGCCGGCTGATGAAAGGTGGAAGGGGAACAGGAGTCAGATATGTCAGCTCTGGCAGCAGAGGTGGTCTTGGAACGGGGCATGTCGCGTTTTATTTTATTTTATTTTACCTTTGTGGTATAGAAGCCCACTAACGCATGTACGTTTTTCGGTTTAGTGCATGACTTTGGAACAGCGTGGTTTCAGGCAGGGCCGGCGATCGGCATAGGCGAGCTAGGCGACCGCCTAGGGCGACAAATGCGTTGGGGGCGCCCTCTGGTGGCGCCCTTAATTAAAAAATATATAAATTAAAATATACGACGCGAACGGAGAAGCGAGGGGGCGCGGGAGCAATTGTCAGGGCGGCCCGAAACCGTCAGCGTAGCACCCCCCCCCCCGCTCAAGACCTGTCCAGGGTGCAAGTTGATTTCGAGTCGCCTAGGGCTCCGAAACGGCCAGCGCCGGCCCTGGTTTCAGGCGGCTGATGGTAAACCCACCCATATTGGGCTTTGGTTTTGGACATACTGGTTTCGATTTCCCTTCCCAAAAGATTGGTTTTAGTTTGCTGATGGTTAAGGTTAGACGTTTTGACGTTGATTGCACCAACGGCGTTCTTAGATTTGCTTATCATTTAATGCGCATGGTTTTGACCATTGCGCAAGGGGGGAGGTATTGAGGAGAATTAGAAAAAAAAATTAGAAAACAAGGTTTTTCTTCACCATACTTGCAAACAATGATTGACATCCAGCTAAATGACTGTGAAATATTAGAAAAAAAACAACGGCTACAGTAATCAAGTTTCAGACTAGAGAAGTCATGCCAAGGTTTGGAATTCCGTCACAAATTAGCTCAGGCGATAGGGCAGCGTTTATTCAGAAAACACTCAAACAAGTGATTTAACATCTGCATGACAAATAAAGACTAGTCCGTGTCTACAATCCTCAAACCACAAGGTATGGTGGAGAGAGGAATGGGACGCATAAGACAAAGATTAACAAAATTAAATGAGAGTACTAAATTAAAGGATTAATGCACTACGACTGACACTAATGAGTTATCGCATGAAAACTAACAGAACTACGCATCTAACCCCGCATGAAATGCTTAAGGGTCGATCCATGCCTTCACCTAACATTCGAGGGTCCCAAAAGGGACTTCCATTAGAGTAATAAAATTAAGGAAAATATGTTTGAACAACTAACTGCTGTACATAAGTTTGTGATCCCAGCGAGAGAAGCACAGAGTTCCAGAGTTGGAGGAGGAACCACCAAGAGGGGTGGAGCCAGGTGACCAAGTGTACCTCAGGGTGTTCAGGAGAAAGTGGAACGAGCCCAGGAGAGAAGGACCATACAAAGTCACCAACGCACCATCAGAGGCTGGTACGAAAGAAGCCTGAGAGAAACACAGGACAATCCGGCCCCAACTCATTCAGGAATAGTTAACAAGAAAGGGAGAATAGTCTTATATGCTGAAATACCACCGCAAAACCAATCTAATGAATTTGTGTTTACTGTTATGTCAGGTAACCAACCATTATGTGCATTAACCCTCCGCCAGAATTATGAACATGCGCATAGGAAAAATCTGTGTGAAGTACATATCCAACCTAAACCAATGAAATGGTGTTTAACAGTAACGTAAGGAAAAAAATGGGACTATAACAGAAAGTATAAATTAAATATGAGAGAATATATACTTCTTAAAGCAGTGTCAGACAGAACATTCAATTTTACATTAGAAGCAGAAGACCCTTGTGTAATCAAAAATCTAACGGGTAAGGTCGTTGAAATTTATCAAAGCAATCCACTAAAATCTTCAGATAATGACAAAGTAAATGTAACCACAGCCACCGATAAAGTAGATCAACCTCCAGTTGGAGATAATGGGATAAATTCATTGGTAACTACTAATAGATTAAATTCAACTCTAGATGCAAGTAAGACTAATGAAACTTCTGATATCAGGGATTTAGCACAAAATTAGAAATCACAAATGTAACTTAAATTAGAGAGGAAGAAACAATACTAGCAGCCACTAACGTAACTCCAATTAGAGAAATAACAACAGTCATGAGTGATCAAATAAACAAACTAACAACAAATGGTACAGCAGCAACTGCTCAGGGGAAAATAAAATTAACAACAGTACTAGCAAAAGTAGAGGTGACCACAATGATAATATCTAAAGAGGATAATATAGAAACACTGGCAACCGCAATATCAATGGCGAATTCAGAAACTATGGCGACTAAGATCTTAACATCGACACCAATGTCTCTTGAAGAGACTCTTGTAGAGCAGACAACCATTTGGAAGGTTAATAACACTAAAAGCATTGGTCGCCACTCAACAGCTAGGGCCCTAAAACAATATAAACCTGATCCCAGTGAACGCATTAGGCTAAGTACAACAGACCAGTTGTTCAGGCAAGCAAAAACAAATAGGTTGTACAAATGGGTCGAATTTACAGGGAAACAAATAGAGGCACACAACTGTTATTTGTGTAGCAAAAATCGTCAGGATGCAATATATAGTAATGACCTCGCCGGTGACATAACGATGTCGAGTCATTAGTAATTGAAGGAACTTTTAATGAACCAAAACCAGGTCACTGAAACGATAGTTATGTTATTATAACTCTAGTTCTATGATTGTAGGCGTAGCCGTCTAGGCTTCGCCTTATGGGCTTGTCCCGTGCGCGCGCTTGTCCTGTGCGCGCGCTTGCGCACGGGACAAGCGATAGGGACAAGCGAAAGGTGCATAGGTTCAAACTATGCACCTATCAGCGTGGGCACCGCCCACATTTCCCACGGTATCGTGTCTATATAAGGCGGTGTATACCGTCGCTCATCCTCCAAGCTTTTCTTTCAGCAATTGGAGGGTACAGCAGGTGGGAAACTAGACGGCTACGCCTACAATCATAGAACTAGAGTTATAATAACATAACTATCGTTCTATTTCATGTAGGCTACGCCGTCTAGGCTTCGCCTTATGGGCTAAGGTGAAGCTGCGAGCGGAGCCCGATCAATGTACTCCTGCTGGACCCCAGTCAAAAAGACCTAAGTCACCAGAACACATTAAGACTCAAAAAGCCAAGGAAGTGTAAAACACAACAGCTTTATAAAAAACTAATTCCTCCTAGATCAAGCAAGGCAATGATCAAGGGAGAAAAAAGTGAGTCTGTAAAGACCCCGGCTCTATTCCGTGCTTCATGGAACCCATGAAAGGAAAAGAAAAACCAGAGCAACTAGGTTTCCATTAGGTCCGCTACCACCGGGGCGGAGCTACGGAATTCGGCTCTCCAATAATGGAACTCTCTCGGCCGTTTCTTATTTGAAGAAAACGGCGGGAGTGCCACACTGGTAAACAAAACCACCAGACAATTGGCGAGCCAATAGAAAAACCCCCTAGCCTGTTTTTCATTTGAAAAAAAGGTGGGGGAGTAAGACTGGTAATCAAGTCCAACTCGCCAGCCGGCGAGAGGAAATCCAACCACGACGCTTTAAAGAACATGTCTATATTCTTAAGCCGTAAAAGGGGTCCCGGACTCTAGCACAGAGTTGCCGAGTGAGCCCCAAACCTTTTTCCAATAAGTTTTGCAGAAACGAAAGCACGCTTCCCACCTCGCATTGAGATGGAACAGCGTGGTTCGTCTCACACCAATTAGAGAAGGCGCACCACTTCGCCGCATAGAGGAAAGAAGTAGAAGTCGCACGAGCACTCTGAATAGTGTTGATAACCGTCTCAGGCAAACCTTTGCCCTGCAGGATCAACCTCTCAGGAGCCAAACCAACAGCCGTCCCGAGACATCGGGCGGGTGGTGCACCGTCCCGTGGGCCTGTGAAAGCGCATCCGGCCTGAATGGTACTGGCCAAGGCGCCGACCGCGAGAGCGCGGCCAGCTCTGGAAATCACAGAGCTGAACGGTTCTCCGGGGCCACTAATATCAGGGACAGTCTCTCCTGTCTGACCCGTTCCAGAAGAGGAAGGATCAGCTGGAGCGGGGGAAATGCATACAAGAGAGCCCGCGGCCAAGGTGTGTGTGCCAACGCATCTACCCCCAACGGGGGAAGATCCCGAGGGCTGAGGGAGAACCAACACCTGCAGTGCGTGTTCTCCCGGGACGCGAAGAGGTCCACCTGCGCTGTCCCGAACCTCTGCCAGATCAGTCTGACAATGTCGGGATGTAACCGCCACTCGTCTCGGCGGGGACCGCCTCGAGACATGAGGTCCGCCCCAAAGTTCTGGGCGCCCGCGATATGCAGGGCTCTCAGACTGCGGAGATACTGATGAGCCCAAAGCCAGAGCTCGACCGTCTTTCGGTGGAGAGCAGGGGAGCGGACTCCCCCCTGTCTGTTGATGTACGCCGCCGCCGACACGCTGTCTGTCCTGATCAGAACGTGGCGGCCGCGCACCAGGTGAAAGAAATGCAACAGCACTTTCCTCACAGCGTCGAGCTCCAACACATTTATGTGTGCTGTAGGGGGCGTGCGCCACTCGTCTCCGACCGAGTGAGAGAGGCACGTTCCTCCCCAACCCGTCAACGAGGCGTCCGTGAAGACCACTACGTAGGACGCCACCTTGCCCAGGGGAACACCCTTGAGAAGGGCGGAGGGTCCTTTCCAATATTCCAGGTCTGGCGACACCGAACGGGGGACGAGGAGCACCCTGAGCTTGTGTCGCCTGGGGTCCAACCGTTGGCGAGCAAACCACCGCTGGAGTCTGCGCATAAAAAGCAGACCCAGGGGGACCACGGGGTGGGCAGCTGCCATCAGCCCCAACAGGCGCATGGTGGACAGTGCGGTCACGTTTCTGCGAACGTGAAAACGGGAGAGCGCCGACAGGATGGCGTCTCGCCAAGGAGGCGAAAGCATCGCAGTCATGGTGGCTGAGTCTAGGCAAAGCCCCAAGTAGACTGTCTGCCGGCTGGGGAGCGGGGAGCTCTTCTCCCAGTTGATGGCAAAACCCAGGAAGGAGAGATGGTTTATCACCAACATGGTGTCCCCTCTCGCGGTCTCTTCTGAGTTGCTCAGAATAAGCAGATCGTCTAGGTAGAAGAGAATCCTCTTTCCCTGACGTCTGAGCGGTTCCAACGCCGTCTCCACACACTTCGAGAAGGTGCGCGGAGCCAGGGAATAGCCAAACGGCAGACACTGGTACTCGTACGCCATACCCATAAAGGCAAAGCGGAGAAACTTCCTGTGCGCCTGCCGAACAGGGACGTGGAAGTAAGCATCCTTGAGATCCAGGGATGTGAACCAATCGCCCTCTCTCACACACCGGAACAATGCTCCAACCGTGAGCATTCTGAACTTCCTCGTTGCAACGAATCTGTTGAACACACGAAGATCCAGAATAGGTCTCATTTCCCCTGACTTCTTGGAAACCAGGAAGTAGCGGGAATAAAAACCTAGGTGAGACTCGTGGGGGGGAACGACAGTGATGGCCCCCTTTACCAAGAGACGTGCCACCTCTGCTGCCAGAGCCGTGCTCGCAGCCGGGTCCCGTAGCGTGGTCTCCACTAACCCCATAAAGGGTGGGGGACGACGCTTGAACTGTATGGGATGGCCCCATCTCAACGTGGTGTCCAACCACGATGGCAGAACGCACCGCTCTTGCCAACACGCATAGCGGTTGGAGAGAGGGCGAGCCGACAGCTGAGGAAGACCGTCCAGGAATAACCCGTATTCCTCTGCCCCTACCGCCTCCACACTGCGTGTGAACCAAGGGGGGCTTCCCACGAAAGGGAGGAGGCTCAGCGAGCGTAGGAGACGTACCAGAACTAGCAGCTGTAAAAACAACGAGCTGTCTAGACATCGCTCTCGTGCCCGCTGAACAGGGAGCGAGCCGTCCGGCCGCAGCACCTGTGCGCATGCGCTGTCCGCAGGCTGTAGCCACAGCGCGCGGACCCATCTCCTCACCTATAATGTGGGGAACCAGGAGACCGGTACAAGCGGCCGTATCCACGGACTCGTGCAACGAGTCTCTGATCCGTCCATGAGGCTCCAAGGGACGCCGCTTCTTAGAAGCAGGTGAACCAGAGGCCATGTGAACACGCCGTCCGACCGTCACCCTACAGCCACCGGGCTGAGAGGGGGAAATAGGCAACATGGAGGAGCGCACCACAAGCGTAGGACGCAGGTGGCCTGGGGAATATCGCTCTTTAGGTACCATGTACTGCCGTTCGGCCGAACGGTCTTTACTCTTTTCTTTAATAGGGAAAGAAAAAGTAGGAGCAAGCGTCCGGAACTTCCCGGTCCGTGGCGCTGCTGCTCTCCCCGTGCGCGGCGGCTGCGGCTGCTGCACCGGGGCTGGAGTCGGAGGCGGTCCCATGGAACGCTGGGACCGGCCAAGACCGCGCTTCCTCTCAGCCTGCTGGCGGGAGGAGCCCGTGAGAATCGTCCCGAACCGGGAACGATTCTCACGGACTGACTGCTGGTGTGCGAGCACCTCGGAGAACCTGGGACCAAATAGGCCATCCGGCGCTAGTGGACCCTGGACGAGGCTGGCCCGCTCTCGTTCCGGCACCGCAGTGTGGGAGAGCCATATGACCCTTTGAATCATGGTAGCCCACGCCATATGCTGGCCGGCCGAAACGGCTATCGGCTGGCATAGCTGGAGGATGGCGCTGGAAAAGCGGAAAAACCGCCAGCCATTTCGCGGCTTCCTCCGGGCCGTAGGCCTCCCTGTCAGCCGACAAGGAGACCATGGCAGAGGAGAGCAGGGCGATGTTGTTGACCGCCGCCGCGGATTGAGAGGCACAAACGAACACCCTGTCCGTTAGGCCGACAATCTGCTTCTGGAGGCGGTCGGGGGGCAGCGGCTTTTCGTTAAGGAGCCCGGCGCCCGGACAGAGAAGCGCTGCCAGGGGAGGCTCCAGGCGAGGGATCCCCCTCGCCTGAGTATCGGCCCACCCCTCCACGTTGGTGAAATCCGTGTAGGATCTTACCGGAGCCTTCAGGGTCGAAGGGTCCTCACCGGCAGCAATAAACAAGTGCTGCAAAGGCGGGAACAAGGGGCACTGGGTAACCCGCCGGGAAAAAGATGGGGTGCGAAAGCACTCGCCCTGCATATCGTCAGATACGGGGGCGAGAGGCGGGACCGGCATGGGAATCCCTTTGATGGCCGCCGCCTCACCCATGATCTCCCGAAAGAGATCGGTCATCCGGCGCGGACCCTCGTGTTGTATGACGGTGGCGGTTGTAACCCGAGAGCGGGAAAAACCGGACGCCGAGTCGCCGAAGACGTCGTCCAGGGAGGCGTCGATGATGCCATCGTCGACGTCAGGTCCGAACAGGTCGATGGCGTCAGCCATTTCCACCGCAGGGGAAAAGAAGAGATGCCTGGAGAGGATCCCCTCTTCAGGCAGCTCCCGGCAGGCGACACAGGAGACGGGGGCCGCCATAGCAGCCGCGGCGTGGTCGGCGCCGAGGCACCAAAAGCACGCCAAGTGCCCGTCACCCGGTGCCAGGGAGGCGGGACAGGAGGCGCATAGGAGTCCTGAAAAGGACCTAGCTCTAGGAGCGCTCTCAGGTGGCCCTGAAAAGGGCCGTTTGTCCGCGGCCCTTGTGCTGAAAGAAAAGGGAGGATGAGCGACGGTATACACCGCCTTATATAGACACGATACCGTGGAAAATGTGGGCGGTGCCCACGCTGATAGGTGCATAGTTTGAATTTTCAGCGCGCGCAGACGCGCGCACGGGACAAGCCCATAAGGCGAAGCCTAGACGGCGTAGCCTACATGAAATAGAACCAGTAACCAACGGCAGAAATCCCACACCAAAACAAACCCCGGTTACCCCGGCAACCCCCAACACTGTCTCACTCACGTGCAGGCCCCCACCCTCCTGTTCTTCCAAGGCCCTCCCCCAGCTGACCTAATGATTCGCCCCCACACTGATTGACAAGAAGAACATTACAATGCATGCACATAGAACAACTGGCATAACGGACAACGAAATACAATGCAACACATAACACACAAACTATTTAACTGTCCCAGGGTCGCTACAATATGTTGTAAATACTAAATATGATTTTGAATTTTGCTTAAAAGAACGGACACAGCAGGAATATGATCTAGAGGTCAATTTAAATAGAACACGAATAGAAGGTATCCCACATCAGAAAAAGTACGTTATATGTTCAATGAAATGTTTTCTGCTGTTAGGATCGAGTCAGCATAACAAATATCTTGAAGATAAATATGACGGAGAGCCATGGAACGTAATTATGAAAAGATGCCGAGAATTTGAAACCAATACTACCTTCAATAAATGATGTTGTCGGTGACTTAGAAAATGATAACCTAAACAGGCGGAAGAGAGCATACGGACCAGACGAGAACATAAGAATTGATAAAATAGGACAACCCAAACCCCCAACATTTATACAGTAGCGATACATGAAGATAATCAGAGCTATCCGAATCTATGCATGCTTACGGACAATCTTAATTTTAAATTCTTATTATTTACTTATTTTTTTAAATGTCATTTTTTGAGTTTCATATTTCTATGCCATATATTCTGAAATGCTAATTTCCAATGCATGCTGAAAATACTATGTTAAGATTACTATTTGTGAATTCTAGTTAGACATTTGATAGATCTTTTTTGCCTTAAACAACAGGTTGGAATTCCTGAGAATTATGTAGGTTGAAATCCCTGAACATGCTTAAAGGTTTTTAACGATGATCAAATGTAGTGCAAAATCTGACCTGAACGACTGTTATGTATTTGTTGTGATCTTGGCTGCCACAAAAGGGGATATGTGTGGTAGAAATTAATGATTACATTCTATGGTAAACTATGATTATTATTAGGCCTGTATATCTAATGGTAGAAAACACACGGTGCCTGGGAGTCTGGGGTCAGAACAGATGGTGGAACCCATGATAGGAGCAGGAAGCTACAGGGTTAATGCGTGCTGAATTATTTTGTTGATAATTTGGTTAGACAAACTCATGATTGATTGTGGGCGGAAACCTCGAACAACGAAACTGCTGTGTGTGTGTGAATAAAGAAGAAGCTGAGATCCGTTGACCGGCAGTGACTTTGCAAACCCATTCGGCTGTTATCGTTGTTGCTTTTTTTAAACGACAAAGAGCCGGCAGGAGGCTGCTTTTTATTCAGTTTCTTCAGCTTTTGGGCAAGCTGGCAGCTGCTTTAGCTGTGGTGCCTCTGGGCTTACTGTCTGTGGCACAGGCAGAGAGGAGGGTCAAGGTGACCCTGCAGTGTTTCGTCTCTCTGGCTCCATGGAGAAAGAGAGCGTATCTGGAGGCAGGCGTGCCCATGGGCGCAATTCCGGCACGCCGGGAGTTGGTGACAACCAACGCCTGCCTCTCGGGATGGGGCGCAGTGTGGCAGGGCAGGACTACGCAGGGACGGTGGTCTGGCCGGGACGTTGCACAACACATCAATGTGCTGGAACTCCGGGCTGTGCAGCTGGCACTGGCCAGCTTTCTGCCCCATTTGACAGGCCGGCATGTCCTGGTCCGGTCGGACAACATGGCCACGGTTTCCCAGGTGAACCACCAGGGGGGCACCAGGTCGGCACGGCTACTCCGGGTATCCCAGAGCCTGTTGACTTGGGCTTCTCCCCGTCTGGCCAGCCTACGGGCAGTCTATTTGCCGGGGGCCCAGAATCGGGCGGCAGACTTCCTCTCCCGATTGAAGCCTCCACCGGGGGAATGGCGGCTTCACCCCGAGGTGGTGGAGTCAATGTGGGGCCTCTTCGGCAGGGCAGAGGTGGACCTCTTTGCCTCGGAGGAGTCGGCGCATTGCCCCCTCTGGTTCTCCGGGGCTGGTTCATGCTGGCGCATGATTGGCCGGACAGGCCTCTCTATGCGTACCCACCATTGCCTCTGGTTCTACCGACACTCCAGAGGGTCCTTTTGCAGGGCCACCGGCTCCTTCTGGTGGCCCCCTTTTGGCCGGGGAGGCTCTGGTATCCACTGCTGCTCAGGCTCTGCTGCAGCTCGCCATGGCGCCACCCCGACAGGAGGGATCTCCTGTCCCAGCTGGGGGGTCAGATCTGGCATCCGACCCCTCTCGCCTACAGCTCTGGGCTTGGCCACTGCAGGGCCCGACCCACTGCTGAGGGAGTGCACTGCGGCTGTCAGGGGTACTGTCATGAGTGCCAGGGCACCGTCGACCAGGTTGCAGTACAGAAACAAATGGAAGCTGTTCTCCAACTGGTGTGGGACCTGCCGCTGTAGCTGGAAGCCTTGTCATCGTCTCCCTTTGAGCCTTTGGGTCAAGGGGGGTTGAAGTGGCTGTCCATGAAGGCTGCCTTTTTACTCGCCATAACCTCCAAGCGGGTCGGGGAGTTGCATGCCCTATCAGTGAGTGATACATGCCTGAGGTGGAACTCTGATGGCTCGGGTGTCACTCTATGGCCGAATGTTGCGTTCCTGCCAAAGGTGCTTCCACGCAATCACCTTAACCAGCCCATCCAGTTAGCACGCTTTGACCCCCCATCTGGGGAGGGTGGGTCTGAGCTGCTGTGCCCGGTGCGGGCCCTTAGGGCTTATATTTCTGCTACCGCCGGTATTCGCCAGTCGGAGCAGCTTTTTGTTTGCCATGGTGGCCCTAACAGGGGTCGTGCTTTAACAAAGCAGAGGCTGTCCCACTGGATTGTGGAGACCATAACGCACGCCTACGGGGCCAGTGGTCGCCCCCCGCCATCCAGGGTGAGGTGTCACTCAACCAGGAGCGTCTCAACATCATGGGCTGCCCTGAGAGGGGTGCCCCTGGGGACCATCTGTGCCGCGGCGTCATGGGCGTCGCCTAACACATTCTCCAGGTTCTACCGGGTCAACGTTGCCACTCCCCATCCAATGGGCATGGTCCTGATGCCAAGCTCTGCTGTCTCTGGTCAGTAGGGTGAGCGCTTTGATTCTTCGTGACGTTGTTGGTATTGGCCATCCAGTGCTTAATGCTTAATTAATTCAGTAAGGATGAAATAGAACGCAGAGTTACATATGTAACTCCGGTTCTATGAATCCTGGATGACCGCCAGAGTTACAGGTCACTCAGAAGTCTCGTGGTTCTAGAGGTTCTGGGAACAGATCCTCTGTCGACACCGGGCTATATAGCCAATCCGGTGTCACGAGGGTCACATGTGACCTTGTTGCTATAGGTACTCGAACTGCACATGCGCGAGACAGATAAATCCAGTGCTTAATGCACCGGTCATCCAGGATTCATTGAACCGGAGTTACATACGTAACTCTGCGTTTCGTTTGTTTACAGCCTGCGCGCAACGTGATTCCCGGCCAAACGTTAGAGATTGGTTATGGCAGATCCAGAGTGGCACTGGAAGTGTGCTCACTTGAAGACACCCGCCTTCAAGTGAGTTAACGTTTGTCAATTAAGTAGGTCCAGACTCTCTGTGCAAATGAAATGAAGTAAGAGTCTGGTAGGACCAGGCTAGGTCTACACAATACTCTTCATTACATTAATTCTAAAGGTGCGGCCACACCAGACGCGTATCTCGCGTATGAAATCGCCATTTTTTCCATAGGGAACCATTGGTTTACGTGTCATTTGTGACAAATCTTTATCGGGAAGCAAATCAATAGCTGCTCAGTATTGATTAAGGCCTCCAATTTCGACAGCTAATTACTACCATTAAACATGTTCGAATATGCTCATGTTGCAATCTCCTGGAAGCGTAGATGTTGAAGGACACCTTGTTCGTCCTCTTACGCCACCGGGACGATATTTACATGCTTCTGATTGACTAATGAATTGATTCAGCTATTCCCCCAGAAGTCTGGGGTCAAAAGGTCAAAAGGAGACGGCACCACGCCGGGGTGGATCTATTATTGGCCATTTTGCCCAACGTTTTGAAAGTAATAATATTTGAGGGAATATTTTTTTGTTGTTGTTTTAGCAGCGAAATGCACCGTGTGTGCGTGTGTGTGTGTCTGTGTGTCTGTGCGTGCGTGTGTGTGCTTGTGTGTGCTTGTGTGTGCGTGTGCGTGCGTGTGTGTGTGTGTGTGTATAACACGCTATTTTATGTTGAAATGCGACGTAATCCAGTGTTCACGAAAAGTACACTGTCAACGTATGCTTTTGGCGACTGGGTTGGCTCTCAGATATACGTGTTTCTAACAAGATGATATCATTAAAAGTTACATAAAGTAACAGTTTAATAACACAAACGCAGGAAGCACGTGAGCTGCTAGTTTAGCGAAAGCAACCTGACGTCGTTGAAACATGCGAGCGAGCCGATCAAATCCTAATAACTATAAAACTAAAGATCAGACACAATCACTGACTGAAGATTATGCAAGTAAAAAGTATATTTCTCGCTAGAAATGTTGAAACACGTTTAACGGTGAATCGGTCCTAAAATATTGCATTTCCCATTCAGATAATAAAGATTAATAAAGATCATACACATTCACTGACTGAAGATTATGTAA
Organism: Gadus macrocephalus; assembly: GCF_031168955.1. Taxonomy (NCBI): domain Eukaryota; kingdom Metazoa; phylum Chordata; class Actinopteri; order Gadiformes; family Gadidae; genus Gadus; species Gadus macrocephalus. Next base: position 1,414,514 of record NC_082387.1, on the reverse strand, counting down.
GGAAAATGTACATTTCTCGCTAGAAACGTCATTAGAAACGCGTTTAATGGTGTATCTGTCCTAAAATATTGCATTTCCCATTCAGATAATAAAGATTAATAAAGATCATACACATTCACTGACTGAAGATTATGTAAGGAAAATGTACATTTCTCGCTAGAAATGTCATTAGAAACGCGTTTAATGGTGTATCTGTCCTAAAATATTGCATTTCCCATTCAGATAATAAAGATTAATATAAGCTACGCCGTGTTCCGGAGCCGCGGGGGATTCTGGGAATTGGGGTTCTCAGTTGACAAATGGGGCTTTTGTTAAAGGTTGGGTACGCGATTTGCGAAACGCCAGCAGATTTTGAAAATACACAACTCAAATGGTCCTACCCCCTCTCCTTCAACGCTGACTCTGACTCCACCCATTCCAAGTACCTGGACGCGCAATCATGCACGAGCGCGAACAGAGATGCGCGAGAGCGAGCCAGGCTAGCGTAGGTTTTCGTTTAACAACATGGCACTACATTCAGCTGTAAATTGCACCCAGTACCGCGGGAAGTAGGGGTTTTGGGGGTGCTGCAACACCCCCTGTCCGAGGCCCTGTCTTATCACAGAAAACGATCATTTCTAAAAACTCCGGCCAAAGTGGAGATTTCTGAAAACGCCGGTTATGTGTTGTCGTATCAACGGGGAGAAACGGGATTTTAGGTTCTGAAGCGTCACATTATGCACCAGGAAATGCTTAACGTCATGTGAGCGTCCGCTGTACCGTATTGGTCCGAATATAAACACAAACCCCATTGTAATACGACCTATATTTGGAAAAAAGATTTGAAGACCAGATCTTGATTTCATGAATAAATAAATTGTATTAATTGAAATAATATACGAAAATAAAAAGGCATAGAATAAAACACTGCATTGCCACTAAACAGTAGTGCAAATAGGCCGTATTGATGTGTACACCAAAGACTTCCTGACACTCCTCTGCCCCGCTGTGTTCGCTCTGGCTGTGGTCGCTCCGAACTGTTTCGGCCCGTGGCAAAGCGAGTCATCCTCGCTGCTGTCCAAGGCATGTTGAGACGCAGCATTTATTTAATGCTCATATGTCCTAGTGCTGAAAAAAGGTTATATGAAAAAGTGCGAGGGTAGCGGTGGTGCGCTAAACTTGTTCTGTGAGCAGCTGGATGTGAACCATGGTGTGAAGGAAGTGAACACAACGATCGATTTTCAACTGTGCGCGCATGCACTGGTGTAATTGAGCTGTGCTGCTATATATCTTTTTTATCAATGTGACGAGTTGCGAGTCTAGTGCAGGCCGGGTTTTTTTTCCCAGCACCCCCTGCTGAGAATACGTTCTCGCGGCTATGGTTGCACCAGATGTTATAAACATTAAACGGTCACATAAATCATTACTATTTTTAGAAAATGTATGTTTGTTTCATATAATTGTATTGGAAGTCCTGGTTTTCACTAGGGTTGCCGCGGTGTGGACATTTTCACACCGAGTAATACACTCGTCTCAACACCGGTATTACCGAGTATAAACGGTATAAACTTTGAAACTAGGTTAACCGCCACACAAGCATCGGTTTTTAGACCCTTCTCGTCCTTCAGTTGCCGCAAACGTTCAAAAGCAGCGCCTAGGATTATTCTTGATTTCAGTTTTTCTCTTACAACGTTTTTATTATCAATTACTCTCTGAAAAAGAGTTTTCCTTCTCTTTGCTGGTGGTGGTGGTGGTGGTGGTGGGGATGGTGGCGTCTTGTCTGCCATGGAAATTGTCTTCTACTGCTAGGTCCAAATGTGGATTAACTAGTTCCAGTAGATACCGCAGGATAACAACAAACAGGAGCTTGCTCTGGGTCACGAGCTCTGGGTCACGAGTACTGCACGAAGGGGTCGCGCGCGGGGCGCGGGGGAGGGGGGGAGGGGGAGTGCAGTACGACCGTTTGATTGACGTACTTACTGTCCAATGAAACTCGGTGGCAATGGATATGATTGGCTGGAGTTTTTCGAGCCCTGCACGTTCCACAGATGATTGACAAGTTTAATTTTCATGTCAGTACTTCTAACTCAGTGGCTGTAAGCGGGTTATGATAAGGATTTCAAGTAATTTTGCAAAAATGGCCAAAAAAGCAAATCACCTATGCAACCTTTAACTTGTTTTGTTGTTAGGATTAAGTGGGGTTAATGGGTTCGGGATGTTATGTGGTTGTGTGTTGTTCTATTAACATTGTTCGTGTGTTCATTATTGTCGACACCGTCACCGAGAGTGACGTGACCATCGTTTCGTGCAGCTGTTCCGTGTTGAAGTCTCGTTCAATAAAAACCAACTCTCGTTGTCGAGCGTTCAATAAAAACCAACTCTCGTTGTCGAGCGTGCCCCCCCCCTACAAACGTGTCTCCCCCCCCCCTCAACAAAAGTGTGCCCCCCCCCCCCCCCCTTCATGGGTCTGATTCGCCGATTTCCCATGCTGATATCCCCGAAGATTCTCGGGCATCTTCGACAATTTGGCTATAGATTGTCTCATTACACGCTAAATAATATAATTATAGCCTTGTAGTGACCGTAACATAATTCACCTACAGTATTTCGTTATGTGTTGTTCTTTCAATTGTGTTGTTGTTTACTGCATGTCATTTACGTTCTTGGTGGTTCAGGGATCGCGGTCCCTAAGGATTACGTGCGTCTCATGACGTCACAGACCATGCTGGATTTGTTTACCTTCAGCACGCTTTGTTTTCCGGTTTTCTTTTTTACAAAATAAACCAGTCACACGGCTGTGTGCTCAACGTGCGAAGTTGTGTTCTTAACTTATTGCAATTTCCACAGCCTAATTATATATATAGGTTTTGGCATAAACATAACTAGGGTGCACTGTACTATCTGCGCACACCCTTTCTGAAGCCTCTCTCTCGCTCTCTCTCTCTCTCTCTCTCGCTCTCTCTCTCTCTCTCTCTCTGTCCCTCCCGCTCTCTCTTTCTCTCTCTCTCGTACCGTTTTGTGGAGCACGTTAATTGTCTTAGAACACTCCCATTCAGAATGCATTGGTTTACATTTCGTTTTGTGTAACACGCAAAAAGTCGGACTATCGTGCTCGGGAACACGCTTCAATAGATTAACATTCGTGCGCAGGAGCACGCAATTGCGTGATACCGGGTTGGATAGTTATGACGAAGAGGGAACGCTCCGTTCACTTGCATGGACAGAGTCTCTGGTTACTAAGCAACCTCAACGTCTTGGCGGACTATATATCTGCTGATCAACACTACGAATGCTGGAAACACACCAGACACACCATGTGAAGTTATTTAACCCGATTATTGTTATTTATATCCGAGATTATTTAATCTAACCCGATCTAAACTCTATCACCAAAACACGGCGGCGTTTGGGTTTCCTACCTCGGACTCCAGTGCAGCCACGGCCGACAACTATCTTTATTCTGGGTGGAAATAGTAACATAGTTACGCCATTAAATGCGTTTATGGAAACATTTTTAGCGAGAAATGTGCATTTTACTTTCGTAATGTTCGCTCGGTGAATGTGAAGGATGTTTGGTTTGATAGTTATGACGAAGAGGGAACGCTCCGTTCACTTGCATGGACATGGACTCATCTAGGCGAGTGACGTAGGCGCGTATGGCGCGTATGCGACCATTTTTGACACAAAATGGTCAAGCAACATTTTACGCGCGTATCTCGCGTAAAAATTACGCGAGATACGCGTCTGGTGTGGCCGCACCTTAATAACATTCACTTAATGAGCAATCCTACCTGCACACTCTAGACCTGTGGGCTCATGGCTGGTGCTTGGTGATGCATCTTGTATCTGAGGGGCTACAAGACAAAGTTTACGGCCAGTTATGTGGCATCGCATCATAATATTATTTAAATTATGTAACGTTAGGTTAGACAGGCTATACATTGCAACGCCACGCAATTCATTGACTTGATAGGCTAATTAATTCACTGGAACGGTGCAGGTAAAGTTGCACTTTGTTCAACATCTTGTCTTACCCGTTTCACTGTTTTCATTGGTCGTTTTAGACCGCGAGCACGCTTGATTGAAAAAGCTGCCGATTTTTGCACATTTGGCTGCATGTGTCTCCAGGGCTTTTCACTTTTTAATCCTCGCTTTTTCTGCGCCACTCTTGCTCTTTTTATTTTCCATTTTGCATTATTATTTTTCTTGCACGTCTGGGGTTGGAGCTAGGCTACAAACACCACTGAAAGTGTGCGGTATGCACGGACGTTACGTCAGGCTGCGTCTGCGTCTGTTTCTTGTTGGTGGGCGTGCCCTTAACCTGCGTCCGCGTCCCAGTTTCATTGACATAATCAAACAGACCACCGACTCCCTGATATGATGACAGATGACAAAAGAAAAGAGCTGCAAGTGGAGACGGCCCAGCGACAGCGGTAACAGCATACACGTGATACCCACTCTATAGTCGGTCTTATTAAACGATTTTACAGATTTGTAGATGTGTTGCGAGTGTAAACGTTTTTAAGATGTTGACTTTTGACAGTCATCTGTAGGCCAAAACTGAGTTAAGTTGTGATAAAATAATGAGCACGAATTGAATTGACACAGCTCGTTCCGCTTTCACTAGAGTTGCACCTATCACCTGTTCATCTCCGCTGCGGTGGCTGAGAAGTGTGATATCATTCAATAGACAAAATTGATCCTTAAATATTAGATCGGCCTGTTTAGTTCATACAATCTGTTTATAACACTTAGTTCAGTTAAAAGGGGTAAAGGAGATTCAAAATGTAATAAAACGGATAAAAGTTAATGAATTACTGTTATAGCCTACTATCCTGTCTCAGATTCTAAACGTTCAATATCCCCCAGTCAATAGGGTGCTGGGGCTCGGACAGTTCATAAAACATATGACAGAGAGAAACAGACGTAAAGTACAGTATGAGGTAGAAATATAGTTGATCATTAATTATATGCCAATAATAGATCAAGTTAATGCTCTGAAGGGAAATTAATTGCTGCACACCCCTAATAAATATTACGTTTTTCCATTTTTCAGCCTGTTTCGTGTAGACTACCACTACTGAATTACCGGCCTTTATATAGTTTGCTGTGCTGTGAGAATTTATCGTCTTTGATCTTAATTTTTTTTGATTTGTGCTTTGCACCATGAATGTTCTTATCTGTTGTTTGATTCATTGCTTTTGAGTCAATTAAATTAAGAAACATTGACTTTCCGCGCTGTCTCCTGCCCCGTTTCTTTGTTGCGTCTGAGCCGCGTAACAAATGGGGGCTCGTTCCAAACTCGCAATTCTGCCGTGAGACAGGTGTGTGTTACCTGCAGGCTGCAGCTGCGTTGCATTAGGCTGCGTGCTACGTTGTTCGGCACAGGAATGTCGGACAATGAGAGAGGGTAAGTTCAGCGATCTATTTGCGGGGCCATTAACTATTCCTTTCGGGCTTGCGTATTTTGTGGGACGTGTGGTTTTTTATTTTTGAACAGATCCTGTGGCTAGAGCATTTGTCTCGGGGGCACTCCGAGGCATTGGTGGAATCGCCAGTTTTCTGGTTGTTTTGCGATACCTCCGGGCTTGGTGCTTAATTCATCCCACCACGGGCCTGTTTGAAGATCCGCGTTTAGTTGCAATTTGGGTTAAAATTGGAATGGTTTTTTGCTTACGTTATCGCTGGGCTTCACTGTTTAGTTTTCATTGTTTGGTGGCGTGGAGATTTGGCTGATTCCGTTGATCAGCAGGTGTGACGCGTTAATCACTAAAAGGATGACGTCACTTGTTGCAAAGTTTGTTGAGGAACCCTCCAGGGCTGTCTTCAATGCATTAACTAAGGATCAGTTAATGCAGTTGGCTGCCCATTATAACATCGAACTTCCTTCCACTCGGCTTAAAAGTTACGTCAAACTTTCGGTGAAGTTGGCGTTGTGCGCGAAGGGTCTGATTGACGCGCCCGACTTTAGACCCGAGTCTGACGAAGAGGATAAGGAAGAACCTCTCGATGATTTAGTTGAGGACCTCGGAAACCCTTCGTTTGCAGACGAAGAGGAAGGTCTGTCTCGTAAACCTGCGGCAATGCTGTCTTTTGAGCAGCAGAAAGAGTTGCTTCAGATGCAGCTGGATAACAGTAAAGTTTTGCAGCAGTTGCAGTTCGAAAGGCTCCGCTTCACTGAGGAGAATGAACGCGCACGGAGGTCGTTGGAACACAAAAAGCTGGAGCTTGAGGCTCAGCGTTTGGATCTCATTCGGCAGGGGAAAATAACGTCACCTGGTGCAGCAGGTCATAAGCTCGATATAGCAACTAGTCTACACTTGCTTCCTCGCTTTAATGAGAAAGACGTCGATACATTTTTTCTTCTGTTTGAGCGTGTGGCTGATACACAGGACTGGCCTGGTTCACACCGTGCGCTTCTGCTCCAGAGCCGTCTCACAGGAAAGGCACAGCGGGCTTTCTCTGCCTTAACTGTGGAAGAGGCCCGTGATTACGACCTGGTGAAAGCTTCGGTGTTGCGGGCATATGAATTAATTCCGGAGGCGTATCGTCAACGCTTTAGGAATATGCGGCGACTTTCGGACCAGACGAACGTTGAGTTTGCAAGGGAGTTGCGTCTGCAATGTCAGCGATGGTGTGTTGCTTGTAAGGTTGAGTCTTATGAGGAGTTGATAGATTTAATTGTCCTCGAACAATTCAAGAACACATTGCCAGAGCGTGTTGCAACGTACGTTGCGGAGAAGCAGGCAACTAGTGAGTCTGTCGCTGCGGTGTTGGTAGATGAGTACGAGTTGACTCACAAAGCTCATGTGCGCTCATCTAACGTCCGCAAGGTTGATTTTTCTACCAATAGAAGTGTGAACGTTGGTGCACAGTCACATCAGGCTTCTGGAGTAGATCGCTCAAGTAGATCTGACGCGGATCAGGGTTGCCGGTACTGTCATGCAACTGGTCATTCAAAGTGGACATGTCCAGTGCTAAAAGTTAAATCAAAAGAGCGTTTTTTTGAGGTGAAGCCGGACATGTTGGCAGTATCTCCTTCAGACTCGAGTGTTGATTCGTTGCAGCCTACTGGAGTGAATTCTAGTTACGCCCCGGTCGTTTCCAGTGGTTTTGTTTCTTTAAAAGACGGTGATGATTTGGTTCCAGTTAAAATTCTCCGTGACACAGGAGCGTCAGAGTCGTTCATTATGGAGTCTGTTTTGCCATTTTCTCCCACTTTAAGTTCTGGAAGGTCTCTTTTAGTTCGGGGAATTGACCTCACTACTTTTGAAGTTCCATTACATAGAGTGAAGTTGTTTTCTGAGTTGGTTGAGGGGGAGCTTGAGTTGGGAATTCGCCCTGCCCTCCCTGTTGATGATGTCCACGTGATTCTTGGGAATAATTACGCGGGAGGAGCTGTTTGGCGGAGTAATCCTGTGTCTGTAGTATCTTCTTCTCCTCAGCTGAGAGCGGAGACTGCTGATTCGGAGCAGTTCCCTGACGTGTTTGCAGCTTGTGCCGTGACCCGCTCAGCTACTCGTGCTGCGGCGGACGCCGTGCAGCTCAAGGTACCTCCCGAGAAGACTAGGTTTGCCTTACCAGATTTTCCATTGAATCTCTCGTATGGAGACCTAGTTAAAGAACAGCTTGCCGATCAGTCTCTCTGTTCATTGTTTGAACGTGCTGTCCCAGCTGACACTTTTGAGAGCATGGCTCATGGCTACTGTGTAAAAAATGGTCTGCTTGTGAGAAAATGGACGCCGTCCACTGACACTTCGATGGGTGAGCCATGGTTACAGGTTGTGGTGCCTGAAACCGCTAGACGAGCAGTCATGAAGACTGCCCATGACATGTTGGGGCACTCTGGTGTTAGAAAGACGTATGACCGCATTATGCGTCATTTTTTTTGGCCGAAATTGAAAAAAGACGTGGCTGCATACATAAAGACTTGCCACATCTGTCAGATGACTGGTAAGCCAAACCAGGTTGTTCAGCCTGCGCCTTTGCAGCCAATACCAGTGGAGGCTGCTCCGTTTGAGTACTTGCAGTTGGACTGTGTTGGGCCTTTGCCTTCGTCGAAAACTGGGTGTAAATATTTGTTGACCATCATGTGTCAGGCCACTCGTTACCCTGCTGCCTACCCATTGCATGCGATTACCACCAGGTCCATTGTGAAGGCTCTTTCCCAGTTTTTCTCAATTTTTGGTATTCCGAAAGTCGTTCAGACTGACCAAGGTTCTAATTTTATGTCTCGTGTTTTTTCTCAGGTCATGCGTCAGCTTTTTATCAAGCATCACACTTCCTCGGCTTATCACCCTCAGAGCCAGGGAGCCCTTGAGCGTTTCCACCTGACGTTAAAGTCTCTGCTTCGTGCTTACTGTATGGAGTTGGGACGGGGCTGGGAAGAAGGCCTTCCTTGGTTGCTGCTGGCCTCTAGGGAGGTAGTACAGGAGAGCACAGGGTTTAGCCCTAATGAGCTTGTCTTTGGCCATTCAGTGCGTGGTCCTTTGGCTGTGCTTAAGGATGGTGCAGGCCTCCAGGAGCCACCACTTGCCTTAAGTGATTATGCTAATGGATTTAAAAAACGTCTGTATGAGGCAGTTCGTCTAGCTCGGGAAAATCTGACAGCCACTCAGACTAAGATGAAGCAGCGCTATGATCAGAAAGCTAAGCGCCGTGTGTTTGAAGTGGGGGATAAAGTCCTCGCTCTTTTGCCGGTCCTGTCCTCACCATTTCAGGCAAAGTTTGCTGGTCCGTATACGGTGACCAAAAAGGTGTCGGATCTTAATTATCTGCTGGCTACCCCTGACAGGAGAAAGAGCTCGCAGCTATGTCATGCCAACTTGCTAAAGCCGTATCATGAACGTCCGAACGTGCCTGCAGGAGGCGCTGTTAGTGCTGTGGCTCTGAGTGAGGGTGTTCTAGCGCCTACTTCTCTTGTAGATCCTTCGGTGGAAGCACAGGAACAAGAAGAGATCAGGGCTCCTGACGATGGCGTCTTGCGTGCCCGCTTAGATAATTCTGAGACCTTGAAGCAGCTTCCCCAGTTGCTGCAGCACCTGTCTGGGGACAAGCGTGCAGAGTTAATTCGTCTTATTCAAGAATTTCCAATGTTGTTTTCCGATACTCCAACTCAGACACATTTGGTGGAACACGATATTGATGTTGGCGATAGCTTGCCGATCAGACAACGTTTTTATCGTGTTTCTCCCCAGAAAAAGAAACACATAGACAAAGAGGTGGCCTATCTCCTCGAAAATGGACTTGCTGGCCCGTCTTCATCAGCCTGGGCGTCGCCGTGCCTTCTAGTTGGCAAGCCGGACGGTACTTTCAGGTTCTGCACAGATCGTAAACTCAACGCTGTTACAAAACCAGACAGTTTTCCACTCCCGAGGATCGAGGACTGTGTAGACCAGGTCGGTGCCGCCAGGTTTGTCAGCAAGTTTGACCTACTAAAAGGTTATTGGCAGGTGCCCTTGACTGACCGTGCGAAGGAAGTCTCCTCTTTCATTACGTCAGAGGGATTGTTCTCGTACAATGTGATGAGTTTTGGGTTAAGGAACGCACCAGCCACCTTCCAGCGGCTTATGAACACCGTTGTAGCTGGACTGGACGGCTGTGCTGTGTATCTAGACGATGTAGTGGTCCATAGCAATACCTGGGGGGCGCACTTGGAGGTCATCAGGGCTCTTTTTCGTCGCCTTTCTGAGGCCCGTCTGACGGTCAACCTTGCCAAGTGTGAGTTTGCGAGGGCAACAGTCACTTATCTAGGAAAGGTGGTAGGACAAGGACAGGTGCGTCCTGTTCGGGCAAAAACTTTGGCCATTGGCCGGTACCCATCACCCACAAGTAAAAAGGACTTGATGCGTTTCTTGGGCATGGTGGGGTTTTACCGTGGTTTCTGTCCTAGTTTCTCATCTGTTGTTGCGCCGTTGACGGATCTTTTGAGGTCCTCGGTGAAGTTCGACTGGACTCCGGTATGCCAGTCTGCTTTTGAGAAAGTAAAAGCGCTCCTAACATCTTCTCCTGTTTTGGCCGCGCCGCAGTTGGACAGGCCGTTCAAGCTGCATGTGGACGCGAGCCAGGTAGGAGCTGGTGCTGTGTTGCTCCAGGAAGATGAGCAAGGCATCGATCGCCCAGTTAGCTTTTTTTCGAGGAAGTTTCTCTCCTATCAGTACAGTTACTCTGTGATTGAAAAAGAGGCGTTGGCGTTAATTTGGGCACTTCAACATTTTGATGTTTATGTAGGGGGTGCTGTTTCTCTGGTGGTCTATTCTGACCATAATCCTTTAACTTTTTTACAGTCACTTCAGAACCCCAACCAGCGGTTGATGCGCTGGGCTCTTTTTCTTCAACCATTTAGTTTAGATATACGTCATATTAAGGGTTCGCTTAATGTGATTGCTGATACCCTGTCCCGTGCTCCCACTGACTAGGTGTGGTCATGTGGTTTCTCCATGTTTTCCTTTGTCTGCTTTGTTTTCCAGAGCCCAGATGACAACGTTTTGGACAAAGTGGAAAACGCCTACCAGGAAAAGGGGTTTTAGTTGGAGATGGGTTCGGGAATTTAGTGGTTTTGTAATTGTGGTGTCTTTTGATACTCTGCAAGCTCCTTCTTAAGGGGGGGGGTGTTACGGCCACATTGGCCTTTCGGTTGTCGTGGTATGTGTGCTACGTGTTTTGTCTGCCTTTACTCTAATAGGCCTGGACCCGCATGTTCCAGGATGGGGGTGTGCCCGCGTACGGGGTGTGTCCCCGTGTACGGGATAAAAGGGGGCTGGCCTGGAGAGAGGGAGAGCGGGAGCGGGAGATTTGATTTGTGCTTTGCACCATGAATGTTCTTATCTGTTGTTTGATTCATTGCTTTTGAGTCAATTAAATTAAGAAACATTGACTTTCCGCGCTGTCTCCTGCCCCGTTTCTTTGTTTTGCGTCTGAGCCGCGTAACAATAGCTTTTAACAATTACTTTAATTGGTAAAGTATTTCGGTATGGTAAACTGACTATGAAGCAAAAGGAGGTTGAAGCGTATCTGGACACGTGTCGAGCGTCTCCTAGCTGACCAAAACATTATTAACCCTATCGTATGGGCTGCCGAGAGATTCTGGCTCGCATTAGTGTTGGCTCGTTCGTTCGCGAAACGGTTCGAATGAACGAGTCTTTAGAACGAACGAACCGAACCGGTTCGTCTCTCTCGGTCGTCTCGTTCACCATTCGATTCACCGGAAACTCGAATGAACGAACGAACAAGTTTCCGGTCGCACTAACTCCACTGAGTCTGACTGACTCAGATGAGAACCGTGCAATGGCGTGCATTCCATGATGCGATTCACCGTTACCGGAAACTAGGCTGAATCGCGAACGACTCCTCCACGTTCAGTCGAGTTTCCGGTGAATCGATTCACCGGAAACTCGACAGAACTGGGAGGAGTCGTTCACGAATCGTATGTTCGTTCAGCCTGGTTTCCGGTAGCGGTAAATCGCATCATGGAATGGACCCCATTGCACGGTTCTCAGCTGAGTCAGTCAGACTCAGTGGAGTTAGTGCTACCGGAAACTCGACTGAACGAACGAACGATTCGCGAACGACTCCTCGTGGCGAACTGAATCACGCGAACTGGGTCACGGAAACGAATCATTCAATCCACCACTAGCTCGCATGCTGGCTCGTGTTTACTGTTATTGTCTGATCCGCGTGGCCTGGAAGTAGTGGGAGGAGCCGGTGTAACTCACTTGTCTGTGGTGCTGCCTTCTGTGGATGGAGCCGTTATTGCAGCCTTCAGTAAGGTCCTGCTCCCCTTGTGGCTATGTATAGTATTTACAGCTTATATGTTTGGTCCTGCTTCCTAGTGGCTATGTGAGGGAAATGCAGCTTCTTAAAATACTTGACGTTTACAATGTTTTGATTTTTTTATGACTTAACTTATTCACTTTGGTTACACACAGAGCTAAGTTAAAAACACAGACTCGAGTTTGTCGTATTTAAAAATGGTCAAATAAGGTGTTCCAGCAGCACAAGGTAAGACAATATTATAGACAATTAGAGGCAGATATTAAATGAATGAAGGTTCAGAGTAAGAATGTAGGAACTCAAAAGTGCAAATAACATATGATAAATATGTTGGAGTGCAGTCGAACCTTATGATATTAAGACAGCAGAATGTAACTAGACCTAATATAAATATGTCAGAAAAGGAGAAGCTAGAGAGGAATTGCTTTAAGTATTCCTGTCCACTCGTGCATAGTTGCTGTATTTAAAATAATTATTAGCCTCAATCTCTAATGCCCTTCAGCTTTACAATACGAGTATCACTTTGTGTCCTATCAAATATTAAATTGAGATGATTGCAGTATAACACAGAAGGAATTCAGAATAAGGTGTGTGTATTTACAGAAAGAAGAGCCATAAGCTCCAGTTTAAAGTCAACAGCGAGTGTCAAGTCTTCGGTCCAAAACCGGAAGCGTTTATCCAATTTTATACCATAATTTATTACGTTCATTTATGTAAACACATTACGTAACGCCTGAGTTTTATTTTATTTTCCGATTTCGCCGGTTCATTTATGTAAACACATTTATTCTATTTTCCGATTTTTATTTTTTAGTGTCCGATTTCCGGTGTGCTGGTGGATGTTTCTGTGCGTGGATGTCTGTAGCGGAAGTTCTGTGGGTGGATGTCTGGAGCGTGTGGGTGGATGTCTGCAGTCAGACTCTCTTGTTCAAACTCGTCTGTGTTGCAGAAAATGTGCAACAACGCCCCCTGGGGTCACAGATTTCGGTCGGTCGCAGAATTCGGTGTAACACCGGCCGTCGTCGAAGCCATACGGCAGAGATTGGCCTGCCGGAGCTTAGCTGTAGGGCTAGCGCCGAGTTCCCCCCGCCGGAGCTGCTCGTCCTCTGGTCCACACAATCTTAGCGATGCTCTGATTAGAGGGGAGTGGGGAAGTGGGAGGTAATATTCAAATGTGCCCCCTTCCTATGTAGGAGGGGGCAGAGCTATACATGGGTATCATGTGACGTCACAGCGTAAAGCCGGCGCCATCTTTAGGACCGCCCAGTGACCGAAAGTAAACGGTAAAAATGCCTTTTCTGCTGTGCCGTGGGCTGTGATAACAGCAAGTCAAAAAAACCGGGACATACGTTTTATAACATTCCTAAAAACACAGAAAGGAGACATAAGTGGTTAGCTGCCATTAAAAGGGATCACTGGACTCCAGGCTGTGCAATGAACACTTTATTTCGGGTAAGTTAACTCCTTAACTGACGTTAGCTATCAAACCTAAGATGATACAATGACATGCCACCCAACAATGTTGATGTCAGTGATTCACAAAATAAGATCAGTCACAATTATTTTATCTCCGCTCATCTATATTGCATTATTCGATTTTTGGTCGAGTACCATTACTTATTTCTGGTAGAGATGTAACAAGGCTACACCAGGCACGTAACTGAAGTGTTCCGTTCGCGTTGCGTCTGATGTAACAATTACCTTCTGCTATGATCAGATGTGATGAAACTAGTTTTCTAAAACTATTTTTTGCGCGTTACGAACGTTCACTTACCCAGTGTAGCCCACCTGTTAGTCTCACACACGGTTCATTAATCTGTCTAAGGGACATATACAGGAAATCTTTCCTGCCACATGCCATCACACTGTACAATAACAGCTAAAACTCTTGTCATAATAATAATAATAATACAGTCTCAAAGCACCTTATGTTTTATCTGTTCACTTGCACCTTATATTTCTACTTTGCACTACAATTATACTGCTTATTTATACATTTATCTATGTATGTATCTATCTAATGTGTCACTATATCTCATTCTACCACTGTAGGTCAGAAGAGTGAGAATCCATTGCACCCCGACTATGTGCCAAGTTTGTTTGATTATCTCACACCCAAGCAACACAAACGAAAAATAAATAGCTACAGCAAATTTGAGCAAATCCAAGCTGTCAAAAGAAAGAGAAGGACGCATGATGTTGGACCTGTGGCACCCTGTGATGACACCTCAGCTCAGGAGGGTAGAGGTCAGACAGCTGATCACAACTACTGTAACTCCACAGTCGATGCTGAGAGCAGTGTACCATGCTCCAATGAAGCCTGCCAAGAAACTGTGAGGAAACTGACAGAAGTGTGTACTGCACTGAGGTCAGACGTTTATCAGCTCAGGGAAAAGGTTAGCAAGATATCCTTCAGCCAGGAAACCTTCAAGGACAATGATGACATGGTGCAGGACTTAACTGGAATTCCATCCTTTGCCAAGCTGATGGTTGTCTTCACTTTTGTGTCAGAGTTCCTCAAGGTGGGACCTGGACTGTCTCCCTTTCAAAGCTTTTTAATGACTCCAATGAGAATGAGACTGAATTTACCACTGCACTTTGTTTCATTTATATTTCATGTGTCAAAGCCTACTGCGGGCCGGATTTTTAACAGTACATTAAATGTCTTGCATAATAGGTTGTCTAGATGCATACTGTGGCCCTGTAAGGAACAGATTCAAATTAGTTTACCCATGTGTTTCAAAAATAGTAGTTACAGAATTTGTACATCCATAATAGACTGCTTTGAAATTTTCATTGAAAGACCTAAAAACCTAAGAGCCCGAGCACAAACATATTCACAATACAAGCACCACAATACTGCGAAGTACTTGATATCAATAACTCCACAGGGAGTCCTATCGTTTGTGTCTCGTGGCTGGGGAGGGCGAGCAAGTGACAGGTACATTACAGAGAACTGTGGCTACCTGGCCAATCTGTTACCTGGTGATTTGGTCCTAGCAGATCGAGGTTTCACAGTAGGAGATGCTGTGGGATTGTACAGTGCTCATCTCAAAATACCTGCCTTCACTAGAGGTAAAAAGCAACTGCATCCAAGTGAACTTGAGTATTCAAGGGGGATAGCAGCTGTTCGAATTCACGTTGAACGGGTGATTGGTCTTGTGAGGAACAAGTACACCATTTTACAAAGCACAATACCCATTTCTCTCTGCCAGACTGCAACTCCAGGAGAGCTTACATCTCTTGACAAGATGGTCAGAGTGTGCTGTGCTCTGTGCAACATTTGCCAATCTGTTATCCCCTCGCAATAGCATGGGTGTCACTAACATTGTTTTCCTTAGTGTCACAACGTTAAACAATTGTGTACAAATGTAAATATATCTCAATCTTTGTTTTGTAATACAAGCCTACATATGAGTTTCCTGTAAAATTGTGTCTGCTAGTTTTGCGAAGTAAACTATCAAGTGTGTGTGTATATATATATATATATATATATATATATATATATATATATATATATATATATATGTATAAACTTAGTTTGGAAATAAAAAATATTATTCATTAAAATACAAACACTTGTGATGTTTATTGTACATGGTCACATTGTGGTAACAAAAAATGTGCAATTACAATACATACATAATATATTTTCCCATCCCATTCGCTCCCCTGTCACGGACTGGTAATACTAAACTTGTTTTCTACACTCCATACATCTCCATGTCTTAGGTACCCTGGTCAACTTAAGGCAGGTCTTGTGAAAGTGCTTTCGCCTACAGTTTCCAGATTATGCAAATTATGACATCTGTGCCTGCAGGTTGACCACAGTAGCATCCCGCTTCATGTGGCTGTTTTGTGGCTGTGGTGTCTATGGGAGTACGGCGTGGTGCTGTATACCATTTCCCCAGCAGCTCAGGTAGCACCCCAGTTTTGATGAAATTCACCACTTTGCCGTAAGCATCGTGGAAGAAGAGAGGATCATACAAAATTCGCTGGGTGAAAACTTCCTGTGGTGTCCACACCAGGAAGTCACAGTAACTCACCTCTGCAATGTGCATTTGTGCCTGCACTTGAAACATGTACTTGTGGATGTGTCTCAGTGCCATGACCCCATCCTCTCCTATGCCAAGGCAGAATGAGGAATCCTTGCAGCTTTCAGTGAGAGAGCAGTTCCTGGTTTTGAAGGGGCATTTAACTCTAAAACACCATCTCCATGGCAAGTGCAGGAAACCACACCATCAGGTGATGCTCCAATCCAGGGGAGTTCTGGGTTGATGATGAACCCTGATGATGAACACCTGGAAGTCGTCATGGTGGTCTTGCATCATAGCAACATAGCTTTCCCTTGCTCTGTCCTCCTTTTGTTGACCCCATCTGACAAAGATTGGAATGTAAGATGTGTATAAAAATTTGAACATGTCTATCATGGCCTATCATTTACCAGGTGTTGCATTATGACAATTAAAAAGCATTGATTTACTGGCTTATAAACAAAGGCTTCACAAACTTGCAAGCAGTATTGTATGCAAGCTGTAAGCCTTAGAACAAACTAGACCAATTAATTCTGCTTTATGCATGGTTGTCTAGCTTGAAATTGAAATTCTCAAGAGATGCACGGTAGGCCTATGCATAGATCTCCTATGAAACTGTTCTGTAATCAATCTACCTTGTTGCCTCAGTGGAGAACCGAGAAGCACGGGATAGCAAATTCTTTTGATCAAGGATGCAGATGTGCCTGCTCTGGCTGCCTCACTGAAAACTGACGCTGTGACTCTTCCTGCCCTCTGATCAAACCATACTCTAGATTTACTTTGCTCCCTGGTCTCCTCCTCAACTTTCAAACACTGGGGAAAAAAAGTTAGTGACACATGACTATTTAGAGATTAACCTACCACTGATGTGTTCATATTCACTAAAACTTATTACGTTCAGGAAAATCATCCATAGGACTACTTTCAAAACGGAAAGGCTTATCAAGAGGAAATATAAAGAGGTAGAAATATAAAGAGGTGTACCAATACACAGCCTGACCATTAAGGATATTAAAATACAATGTAATAAAATTGAAGTAGGCCTATGGCAAACTAAAAGGAGAATGTTTATATTGTTTACCTGTTCGTTAGATGTAGATCATCAAAGACCTTGGTACTCTCAACCAGCAGCAAGGAAAAGTCCATCTCCAGCTGGGTGCTTGAGTACAGGGTGGAAAGAGGAGTTGGCAAGTCCAGTTGCATCACCTCATCGCCCTCAATGACAGAGAGGATGGCACTCTTCTTTGGTTTGGACTCCCGCAATTCACTATTATGAAGCGCCTCAAAGAATAACTGGCAGTCTTTATCTGATGGTCTGATATCAGGAAGACCAGGACCTTGATTTTGGCAGCTTGAACATGGCTCTTGTTTATGAGAGAAACTGATGTTGCAGATCTCTTCATATGGGACCCCTCTGACAGAGTTCATACTTGTCTGATCCCAAGCACAGGGCTTCTCCGTGCAAGCCTGCCCGTTTTTAATATCAGCAGCAGCCAACACAGAGTACAGAAGAGCTGCTGCATGAGAGCAGACCTCTCCTAGGCCTGCCTTACAGGTGCAATGAGCCATGAGTACTGTCCCATCCTCTTGGACTGTGATCCAGGGATGTGTTGGGGTCACAGAAAGGTTTTGTGAATGCTTCACCTTTAGTTTGGAACACAAATCGGGAATTATAAGTTAAGCAATATAGCCAGATCAATGATGTTTAAGTTATACATAGCATTATCTAAGAAGGGTGGCCTTTTCCTTCACATCAAAAAGGAGGACACTTTACATACATGGGGTCACGCAAGCAGATATTTGTTTGGTATGATCCGGTTTTAAATTTTAATATGTTTTTCACACCAGATTAAATAAAGGTGCATACACATACTACTAATTAACTAATATAGCTAATAATTAATATACAAGATATAGCTCATGACAACGAGCACTTCCAATTCAGATTACATAGGTCTAATAAACATCATACAGAAATTGTTCTTAATGTTTATATCTGGATAGTGTATGTAATATGTTTTCGCTAACAAACGTAAGGTCAGTTTTAAAAAACGAAACACCATTGGCAATTGTTAATTATTATCCTAGCATTGTAGTAAACACATATCTTACCTTTCCTGTAAAAAGGAACAGCTTCTTCATCTCCAACTCGAGGATCATTCACCCATCCTGATTTAAAATACATGTAATCTTCCGTGCTTTTGTATGCCCTGAGGGACTCCCCGGTGTATGGTTTGTGGATTGTGGACGAGGTAAATGTAAATGTCGCCAAAAGACATGTTGGGCAAGATAACGACAGATTTCAGCAGGGTCAGTAGTTGATTTGGAAGTAAATATGGATCAAAACCTAAAATATCAATTTTTTGGGAATAGCGTTGCTTTTCTTTATCAGAGAGATGAGAGATCATCTGATTAACGTTAGCAGAGCCCGTTTCTTTGACGTTAACGGTAGCCAATGCAATTTCCCCTGGAATCGGTTGTTGGCGCGATGGTCCTAAAGATGGCCGCCACAACAAAAAGGTAATGTGATTGATACCCATGGATGGAGAGAGTTGCGACACGCTATGATCTCGCCGACAGGGTGGTCACGTGGTTGTCACGTGGTTTATGCAAGCCTCAATAGTTGAGAGGGGTCTGGCTGCAGACATCCACCCACACGCTCCAGACATCCACCCACACGCACTTCCGCTGCAGACAGAAACATCCACCCACACGCCGGAAATTGCGTGCTGGTGGATGTCTGGAGCGCGAGTTGCACATTATTCAACAGCGCCCCCTCGGGTCACACTTTTCGGTGGGTCGCAGAATTCGGTGTAACAACGGGACTCACTGCACGCCACGAAGATGTGACGTTCGGCTCAGCTGCACTTGGAGGTTATGGTAGGTGACTATTCAATACACAGCGATACAATTATAAATGCACGAGACTTGCATTTCTTTACCAATCTATTAGTTTCATTAAGTTTAGATTTTTTCATCAAACAAATAACAGAACGTTACACCAATATGAAGCATTTGTTGTTTTATTCCACACTGACGGTGGCAAACGCTAGCTAGGTGTCATTTTTGCAAGATAGGCAAATGTTTTTTGTAAACGTTGTGTAGCCTATAGTGGGTCTTATTAAACGATTTTAGAGATTTGTAGATGTGTTGGGAGCATAAACGATTTTAAGATTTGGACTTTTGACAGTCATCTGTAGTCCAAAACAGAGTTAAGTTGCAATAAAATAATTACCACGAATTGAATTGACGCAGCTCGTTTTCGCTTTAACTAGAGTTGCACCTATCAGCTGTTCATCTCCGCAGCGGTGGCTGAGAAGTGTGATATCATTCAATAGACAAAATCGATCGTTCAATATTCGATCTGCCTGTTTATTTCATACAATCTGTTTATAACTAAGAGATTATAGCTTAGTTCAGTTAAAAGGGGTAAAAGAGATGAAAAATGTAATAAAACAGATAAAAGTTAATGAATTACTGTTATGTAATAGCCTACTATCCTGTCTCAGATTCTAAATGTTCAATGTCCCCCAGTCAATAGGGTGCTGGGGCTCGGACAGTTCATAAAACATATAATGACAGAGAGAAACAGATGTAAGGTACAGTATGAGGTAGAAATATATCTCATCATTACTTATATGCCAATAATAGTTAAAGTTGATGCTCTGAAGGGACAATAATTGCTGCACACCCCTAATAAATGTTAAGTTTTTCTATTTCAGCCTTTTTCGTCTACACTACAACCACTACTTAATTACCGGCCTTTAAATAGTTTGCTGTGCTGTGAGAATTTATCGTCTTTGATCTTAATTTTTTCTACAATTACAACATCAATTGTTAAAAAAAAAATCTGTCTTTTGTAGATGCATCACTCGATTTTTAGGGATGATTCAAAGCCAGAAGTCAAACGCTGCACAACTTGCTGCACACTTTTCCACTGCCCCCTATGCCCAACTTTTTAACCAACCGTAAACACGAAGCTTCAGTGCCACCTGGAATCCCACATAAAACATTCCATTACATTTAAAGGTGATATATGTATGTGTGTAGAAAGAATATAAGAATGTATGTGTATATGTCTGTAGACAATATTTATGAATGTTTGTCTGCTTACTTTTATAAGTCACTGACTTATTTTCCTCTATCTTTTGCCTGCATTGATCTTAGACACAAAGATCAATGATAATTTCCCTGAATCTTCCACCATTCAGTCATGACAATAATCTTTTGTAAAGAATGTGCCATCCTCCAAGGTGTGATGGTCTTTCATTATTTTAAGTATTTAAAGAGGACACAATTATTCTGGTGTTCAACTCACTCAGTGTTCAACAGTTTCAGGTCCTCCTCTCTGTAGACAGACTTACCCCCTCCAGTTATGTTTCCCACCACAGTGCCGTTGTTGTCTAATTTGATGTGTTATTATCTGGATGGGCTTGTCTGCAGTCCGGGGTGTAGAACCTTACAGTTCCAAGTCTTAGTTTAAGTAACTAACTGGTTGCAAAAATAATATAATTGAATATAAAATTATTCCAACTTGGTGGCATTTCATTTTCCATTAAACAGGGGCCACTTGACAACATTGTGGCTGGATGCGTCAGAATGCAGGTTTGCTCAGGGGGAAGGTGGTCGAGCCCGCATTTCCGAATATGGACGCAAAAGAACAGCAGGAGCTCCTGGAAAGGATACGTTCTTCAACTGATGAAGAAGAAAAGTATCCCCTGCTCTTCACATTTGATGTTCAGGAAGACATGGAGGTCTTCCTTAACATGGCAGCTGAGGAGGATCTTCGGGTCAACGCCATGTTTCTGGGTCGCTGGGTGGACAGCCAGTGACATTGCTGTGTGTGTGTGTGTGTGTGTGTGTGTGTGTGTGTGTGTGTGTGTGTGTGTGTGTGTGTGTGTGTGTGTGTGTGTGTGTGTGTGTGTGTTGAGGTTCTGAGTTCAGTTATCTGTTGAGTGTTCTTAATAAAGTGTTATAACGTTTACAATGTATTGATTTTTTGTATGACTTTACTTATTCACTTTGGTAACACACAGAGCTAAGTTAAAACACAGACTTGAGTTTGTCGTATTTAAATATGGGCAAATAAGGTGATCCAGCAGCACAAGGTAAGACAATATTATCGACAATTAGAGCCAGATATTAAATGGCTCTAATTGGTTCAGAGTAAGAATTTAGGAATGCAAAATGGGAATGCAAAATGCAAATGCTAATAACAAATGATAAATTATGTTGGAATGCAGTCGAACCTTATGATGTTAAGACAACAGAATGTAACATAGCTAGACCTAATATAAATATGTCAGAAAAGGTGAAGCTAAAGGGGAATTGTTCTAACTATTCCTGTCCACTCATACATAGTATTTAAAATAATTATTAGCCTCAATCTCTGATGCCCTTCAGCTTTACAATACGAGTATCAGTTTGTGTCCTATCAAATATTAAATTGAGATGATTGCAGTATAACACAGAGGGAATTCTGAATAAGGTGTGTGTATTTACAGAAAGAGAAGAGCCATAAGCTCCAGCTTAAAGGCACCCAGTGCAACTTTCGAGGCTTAAAAATAAACATTCAATTTCTAGTCTTTTTTACACGTAGTAAGTTTCAATAACTCCATACCATTACATACCGACATTTAAGCAGCAAAGATGAGACGTCGTTGTGTGGTGAGAACTGATACAAAATCGATAACAACAACAATGCCGCCATTTTCTTTATTTTTTGTAACCTACAATAAATAAAGCAGGCTTCCAGTCAATGGAAAAATGGCTTCTCCCCACCGGCGATTGTTGTTGTTTACGATTTTCTATCAGTTCTCACCACACAACGACGTCTCATCTTTGCTCCTTGAATGTCGATATGTAATGGTATGGAGTTATTGAAACTTACTACGTGTAAAAAAGACTAGAAATTGAATGTTTATTTTTCATTGAATGTTTACATAAAGTTGCACTGGGTGCCTTTAAAGTCAACAGCGAGTGTCAGGTCTTCTGTCCAAAACCGGAAGCGTTTATCCAATTTTATAACTTAATTTATTTCGTTCATTTATGTAAACACATTACTTAACGCCCGTTCATTTATGTAAACACATTACGTAACGCCCGATTTTTATTTTATTTTCCGATTTTTATTTTTTATTATCCGATTTCCGGCGTGTGGGTGGATGTTTCTGTCTGCAGCGGAGGTGAGTGTGGGTGGATGTCTGGAGCGTGTGGGTGGATGTCTGCAGCTAGACTCTCTTGCAATAGTTCCAAACACGCCGCGCTGTCAATGATTTTCTATGGGGCGACAGCAGAGATTTCAATATTGAATGGTAAATATGAATGAAAAAAACACATACAAGTATTTGTCTGACTGTTATTGCATTATTTTATATTTGTAAATGTCAGTTTTACATTTAGAGTGGTTGGGGGACAACTGAAAGCTATCTATAAGTATTACTTAGATACATTTTTAAGTTTGAGGGAAAGCTTCACGTTCGTGTTAGCATACTGGCTTAACCTTAACTAACCTTACATCTGTATTGAAATCAAAGTATTCAAGATGTTTTACCATGATAATTTTAAGATATAAGCCACACAAAGTATCAAATATATTAAAGAATAACAACTCATTACGCTTGGATGAATGAAATAGTATTTTTTTTTTATAAACAATTAGTGTGACAACAAGAACAAGTGAGTGCGAATGTGTGAACAGATTCAACAATGGACACAGCAGGGAACACTATATACTTCGGGCAAACCATTAACATATAACGTTGCAAATATACTATACTTTATGCCATTACAATACTTATAATAGCCCTGAGCAAATTCAAAATTGGTTTAGATCAATGGTCATACCATGGTTGGCTGTGCAACGTGTGGATGCTCCAATCGGTCCGAGAAGGGTTACCACATGTATGGCTTCCCCAAGGACCAAGAGAGCAGGAAGAAATGGATGGCAATTGTCAGCCGTCAAAAATTACAAGTGACAGGGTTCAGCAACAGTCAAAAACGATGTAATGTAAGTAATGTTCACATCACTTGCTAGCATTTCAAAGGGCATAATAATTCTATGACTTTTCAATGATATTTGAAGTGCAATGGAAACTGATTTTACATGCCTACCTATAGGTACACTTTGAAGATGACCAATTCACTGCCACAAAAAGAGAAGGGATGTTGATGTTGAGGCCCGATGCAGTCCCAACAGTTTTCATTCAGCGCCCTAAGCCGAAGAGGAGGAAACCCCCTTCTGTGAGGGTGCCTCCAGAACCAAGTGCAACGGACCACACATATTGCGCCAAATTAAAATTCGGTATGATCCATGCAGCTAACAATATTCCCCCTTTCATGTAATTCAAGGATAGACTACACTCCCATTGAGATTACATAATTCATATTTGTACATTCAGTTTAAAAAACAACCAGAGGTTAGGGATTCTCTGAGGATTTGCACACAATGTAGATAATCGACACATTTCTACCCAATTAACAATTGGCGGTAGATCCGTTCATACATTTTATTGGTTTCTGATTGTGGCAGATGATTTAATTCATGTTTTGCTTTAATTAATTTTCTTACATTGCCTTACATTGGAGATGACAGTAGTTGCAAATGCAAAGGCAAAATACATATAACAGCAACATTACCTTGTAATTGTCACAGAGATTGAGGGAGAAATTGAGGTGGATTTCAAGAGCGATGAAAAGGACATGACAGCAGACAGAGAGAGCAATCAAGAGGCCACTTTGCCAGGGGCAGGTGATTCAGGGGCAGGTGATTCAGGGGCAGGTGATCCAGGGGCAGCTGCTCCAGGGACCAGACTGCCAGGGACTGATGGGGCAACTGTGGAGGACCGAATAAGGCAACTAGAAAAGGAAAAATTAATGAGAAGGAGAGCAGAGAGGGCTCTTGTAAAACAAAAAAGAATCCATTTGGCACCAAGAAAGAGAAACAATTCAGTCAACAAGAAGTTAAAACGAAAAAGCCATACAGGTTAAATTCACCGCCCATCATAATCAGCATTGTTGAAGCGGCGGCATCTGTAGGGCTTCATGTGCTGAACATCACCCTTCCCAGGATATAATTAAACAATCACACTGTTATTTCTACTAGCTATCGCATCATAAAACCCGTCCTTAAATCAACCTAAATGATCCTAGTAATCCAACATAAATAACTAACTAAATAAAAGTTAGATTCACTACCGAACTTCGTAATTGTTGGTGTAGATACCTTCACATGGCGAAGTCGAGCTCACAAACCAGCAGGCAATCGGTCGTCTACCAAGATAAAAATATATATAATTACGCTGTGCATATTCAAATAAATACCAGTATATGCATCATAAAGGACCTCTAATACAATAGACAGTTGACAATTCAAAAGAGGTAGCTATTTAATCAATTTACCCCTGGAGATACCTTCACAGGTGGTGAAGTTGAGCTAACAAACTAGCAGGCAATCGGTCGTCTACCAAGATAAATATATAGGCTATATAATTACGCTGTGCATTTACAAATAAATATCAGTATATGCATCATAAAGGGCCTCTGATACAATATAGACAGTTGACCATTCAGAAGAGGTAGCTATTTAATCAATTTACCTCAGAAGTTACTCAACGGCCAGCAATGGAAATGAATGATCTCCTACGCCGTAAAATGGTTGTTTGGAACTATTCAAGGCTCCATACCCTGGAAGTAGGCGCTACAACGGAGTCCAATGGAAGTGTCGCCACTCTGTTATATCTACCACTCTGGGAGGGGGCACCGAAACTGACTCGCTCGTTTGGTAGCTGGGGGCGGGCTGCTTCCAGAAATGTGTATCTCACTCAAAAAATCATGTACGGACTTATTTCAAAGTTTGTATGCGCGTGGGAGCACCATCTACCCACAACAACACCCCAAATCCCAGGAAAAGTGCTGTTTTCATAATATGTCCCCTTTAAAAAATTTGAAAACTCAGTTACTGTGTTTTTTTTTTTGAAATGCAGAATAAATGCATTTTATTTTCAAACTCAAAAAGAATCGTTTGAAGAATCGTGATTTCAATCTTGACCCAAAAAAATCGTGATTCTCATTTTTTCCAAAATCGAGCAGCCCTACCCTGAGGTAGTATTTTCTCCGTAGGAAATGTAAATTACCTGTGAATGAGGAATAGAAAGTCGGTATTTCTCACACCACTTCAGTGGGCGTTTGGATGACGCTTCTGCTTGTCATTGAGTGGCCCCCTAATGGCGCGTTTCCACTGCAGGGTGCGGTACGGTTCGGTTCGCAAAGGTGAGGTACGGATTGCGTTTCCACCGCCAAAAGTGGGCGTGACCCGGACTGAGCCATACTCGTTTTTCCCTCGTCTTCAGTACTCCTCCGTTGGGGTACTGAGACTCCTGAAAGGGTGCCGGAAAATTCGAGCTACACACCCCCTCTGTTGATTGGTAGACAGAACCGTCACTTCCGGGCGACGTGGGGATAAAAACAAACAAACAGTAGCCTTGAGGTATTATTCTTTACAATGAACATGTCGCGTAAAACGCTTGCTTGGGCGAACAAGGAGGTGGAGACGTTCCTCTGCATTCTTGGGGAGGAAGACGTTGTTTACGATGTTTACGTAGCTGCCGCGGCGATCGACATCCGGCCTACCATAAAGGGTACTGTCGGCGGTGGAAATGCGACCTCGGAACTGAGCTGGGCTATACCGCCCCCTCCCTACCGGACTGAGGCGAACCGAACCGTAACGCACCCTGCAGTGGAAACGCGGCATAAATGATAATCAGCCTGTTGCCTTTTGTTCGCTGAATGGTAAAAAAAAATTGAATGTTGGCACTGCTTTTAAGAGTAATTTGTGGTGAACGAATGTTATACATTGTAACATTATAGGCAAAATGTTATTGTATTATGCGCTCAGAAATTTGTTACATTATCGACTGGGGTCTCCACATGATTGCTATGGGTTTAATTACAAAGAGGTTGAGCGCGCGCAATGCGTGCGCGACAAGTTTTCATAATCTGCAGCTCCCCCCCCATTCTCTCAGTGCCCTTGTATTTTCAATGATTCACAATTGCAATCCAAGCTGGGTTGCAATTATGAATTCCACCTTTTACTATATGTTATAACTCATAACACAAACATGATTGAAGGCAGATTTTCACTATGCTGCTGAAGCCATTCAATTTCTCTCCAGTTCTAATTGAAGTTGACGCGTGCAGCTTCTTCTCTGTTGTTCTAGTTTGTTGCTGGACTTGTTTCAATTTCCTCCCCACTCTGGTTGTGTGTCATGCATGTGTCCGAGGTGTGAGGCCATGGGGAAAAAAACTCTGAATGACTTATTGGGGAATAATGAGGCAATTATTTGGACTACAGTGAAAAAAAGGTATGCCCCCCTTCCACCTCTCCTCGGTCTGTGCCCGCTTGGAGTCAGAAGTGAGAAATCTGGCGTGTCCTGCCAAGTGCCTGTGAAGCCTAATAACAGAGAGGGTGATAGATTTGGCCTCTCTTCCTCCTCATCTGGTGGCCGGCTGGTTTAAACACATTCTGCTTTATAATTAGGCGCCTGGAAAACTGCACAGCACATTCTTTCTGCATGTCTTCCCCCCGGACGCCTGCTGGTTTGGTGTTCAGACAGCAGGGGGCACTGCCTTACTGTGAACTGGATCAGAACCACAGCAGTGAGGTTTAGTAAGACTCAACTAGGAAACATTACAGCACATTTATCACACATGGTTGTTACTGTCAATTCATCTCAGTGAGTTGTAATTATTATTATTATTTGATTTAAAGGATGATGGTTCACAAATATATTTATTGTGTAGTTATCATGTGTTATATGCCACCCATGAACAAAGGCAGTATGGACGGGGAGATGTGTACAATCACATATATTTGGTCGTATAACAAAACAAAATGAGCCGTTATTATACACCTCGTTGTTGGCCTACTTGAAAATATTTAAAAGTTGATAAATGTAATCTAACCTCCTTACTAGGTTAACCTTTCATTTGAAGCCCCAGTATGATCACTGGAAGTACTGTTTTCAAATCCCATTGTAAGCATTCAGCCATGTTTTCAGTATTCTCCATCTCTTGAATGGCAGGGTTGTCTTGTGTGGCATAAAAAAATCCCTCCGATATTTTGACATTGTTGCTACGGTTCCCGGCCTGCAAGGAACAGATGTCGAGAGAGTGCTGTGTTTACTTCTCAGTGCTGTTGTAAAGTCCTGACGTGTCAGAGCTCTGAAGCCTAGTAGTAGTAGTACCGCTGTGCAACAACAATAGGACTGTGTGCCCCTTCACTTGGGCCTCATTTAGAACAATATCTGATTCACCACCTCTATCGGTACGGAAGTAATACATTTGGGATGTAGTAACTGGTGCCCTCTGCACCTTTTCAGCCTAATTACATTTCCTTAAGATGTCAGCACTCCTGTTCTAGTGCTTGGCCAGGTACAGCGCTGCTACGCTGAACAAAAATAAGTATTCATGGTTGATAGTGCGCTGGACATGGTGACAGTGCACAACAATGGGAATCATGAGTCAGTGATGTCTTTTCCAAAATCTTAGCGTTCTTCGAGTTGCGTTTAAGCATAGCGGCTGCATGATTAATCTGTTCTTGAAACATGACATTCACATGACATGGCGTAAACATCATGGCTCTTTCTACAACATTCCACATGGACTGACTCTACACCCAACTGAAAGGAGTTTCATTTCCTCCGGAGAGGTTCCCTTCTTAATGAATTACCTGTGCCACCACTCTCTTAAAAATGTCGCCCACTGCTCTGAGCGCTCATAAACAAGTCGCCATGATTCTCACCACTCTGCACTTCCCACAGTGCCCTCATAGCCGGGAGGGATGGACGGGACAGCCCACGTCTGGTGGAAATTAGGGGGTGAGGTGTGACTGAGTCCGGGACAATCTTAGTGTGTGTGTGTGTGTGTGTGTGTGTGTGTGTGTGTGTGTGTGTGTGTGTGTGTGTGAGGGAGAATGATGGGGGGGGGGGGGGGGGGCGTGAAGGGATGAAGTAGGCGTCACTTCCCCTGCTGCCTAAGGTTTGTTGTGGGATCAATCCTGGGTTTCCTGTTGTGGGTTGCCTGCGCTGCAGCCACTGCTCTAATGAGGGCCGCGGTTGTTGGCATCTTGTTTTTCCTATGCCCCCAAACATGCCTACCTGCTGAGTCAGCAGAACAACTAACAATTCGATGCTCGGTCGCTGTATTTTAAAAAGAAATAAACAATCCATGAAACCTTCGTAAACCATATATTAAGTAACACAGTGTGTTGATCTCATTGTAGCCATTGTAATTAGACAATTCTTAGTATCTACCTATGATTTATATCTTCTATGGGAATGATGGGAAAACGTAAATGTGTTAAACGGGTTGACCACCAAAGTGGACCACCTGTGTAGCCTTATTAGACGGCTTTCCATCTCCTCTCATAAACACTAGTCCTGGTTCCAATCTGAAGCCCTAACAGGGCCCAGGGTGGGGTTCAGTGCTGGTGGCCCCACAGAAGAATAAAGTGGAGAGCTGGAGGTTTGGCCCTCCCTGTCTCCTCCTCACTCCAGGTGTGTGTGATTTACAGTGTGTGGGAGTAGATTGATCCACAGCTTCTATTCCTCCATGCTCATTAGGGAAGTGAGGAGTTATTTCTTCTCGTTGGACACACAAACACACCGCACAGCAGTGTGTGAAACGGCCCCTTGGGGGTTTGGCAGGGGGAATGGTGACATTAATGTGTGTTTCTCACTTTGTGTTTCCATTAACCAGGTTGGACAGCAGAGAGGTCTGCTGTCCTTCTCACTCTTGCTAAATCCACAATTAATGAAACATTTAGGTATGAGGCTCCCAGGGCCAGTGTGTCAGTAGGTATGTATATATACACCAGTGGCAGCTGGTTGTTTTTAAAGTGAGGGAGGAAGGTACTGCCATTGGCTGCTTGCAGTGTTAGTGGTGTATGGTGGCATAACTATGTGAGACTCAACTTGTTTCAGGGTGTTTTGGTGAACTACAAAATATCATTGAGGGATAATTACGTGAATTGATACACGTCCACCAGTGGCAGCATTGTACTTTGAAAGCTGGTGAGCAGCATGTCTTGGACTACAATGGCAGAAGGAAAGGATGCAAAGCCAATTAGTGAAATCAGGCCTAGTCTTGATTTGTAAAACGAAATAATAAAATCTGGGCCGATTTTTGCCCTCAATGACTGAAGCTATTGGTTTTAATTTGACTGTTTATTTTCAGCTACAATTGTTTTAAGAAAAATGAAGACACAAAACCAAAAGTGATGCCATTTAAAATGCATCATGCTCTGTATCATTCATCCTTTCCACAATATCAAACAGAACGGTCAGTAACAAACAATTAAAAGGACAACAAGAACATTATTTCACAACTATTTACGTGGGCTGTAAGCCTAACATTGTTTGAGGCAAATGTGGATGTTAATGGGGGTTTCAGAATGTTGGTCATGGTTTTAAGCCAATTAAGATTGAGGAACTTCATTTATAGATCAATTCAATCCTTCTCGCGTGCTCCGCAGTTTGGCCGCGGGCAGCCCGGCCGCAGGCTCCGCAGCCCGGCCACGGGCAATGGAAACGTTGCTCTGTTAGTCAATATAAGCGAACAGAGCTGCACTGTACTGCAACGACCAGTAGCGCACCGCTCGGTGGTAACGAGGCATACGACTGAGCAGGTTTGTTGGTTCTCGTAGCCTAAACGTGAGGGGATAACCCCTCGCTCCGGGCTGCTCCACAGCCAGGGCTCCTGCTTATTTGTTCATAGCGCAGCCAGGGCTCAACCCTAATCCTGAATAGATGTAGGCGGGATCTAGATCCCTTAGCTACTCACATCCCTTAGGACTTTCCTCCTCTCTCCCATTGAACCCCATGTTATTCACCGGCCACCAACACTTTCGGGAAATGAATGGGAGTCAATCATGGAGTCAATGGAGGCTTACGCCGGGATTCCACCGGACACGTTACGGCCGCGTTACGGCTGCGGCACGGAACGGCTGCGACTTCTGCCCTGCGTGCATTTCCACCGGGCGCATTACGGCAGCGGAGCGGCAGCTGTATTCACACAAGATCACGCGATAATCCTAAACCTAATGTACTCACCTTCCACTCCCAAAACTACTGTAATTAAATGCCACGCTTTGTCCTTCCGGCCATTGTCCTCATAAAAAGGATGATTTGGTACATAAATGACTTCATGTTGTGGAACTTTGACAATGAGTCTCTCGTCATCCATGTTGCCGACCCTCTGAGGCCCTTTGATTGATTGACTGCTGACCTGGTGCCACTGGTCATGACGTAATAATGTTGATGTGAAGTTGTGATAGGCTACATGAGCTGAGTATTGTGTTTTATTTAGAAAATTGACCGGATGCTCTATGGCTTTTACTTTTTCACTTCCTGCCCTGCTCGATCTGCTCTGTTGAAATTGACGCGGTTCAGCAACGGCTTGCGGCAAAAATAGAAATGCTACGGAATGATAGCGCTGCGGCACGGCGAGCCGCTCCCGGGACGCTGCTGAGACGTTCCGCAGCCGCGCCCGGTGGAAATGGTCTCATTGATTAGAGTGGAACCTATCTGCTGCGGTGACAGCGGCCAAAAAGTGCCGCAGCCGTAACGCTGCCGTAACGTGTCCAGTGGAATCGGGCCTTACGCCGGGATCCCACCGCACGCGTTAAGGCCGCGTTACGGCTGCGGCACGGAACGGCTGCGACTCTATCCTGCTTGCATTTCCACCGGGCGCGTTACGTCAGCGCAGCGCTGCCTTGCGAGCCAGCCGTATTCACGCGAGATCACGAGATCACGCGATAATTCTAAACCTTATGTACCCACCTTCCACTCCCAAAACTACTGCAATTAAATGCCACGCTTTTTCCTTCCGGCCATTGTCCTTATAAAAACGATGATTTGGTACATAAATGACTTCATGTTGCTGAACTTTGACAATGAGTCTCTCGTCATCCATGTTGCCGACCTTCTGAGACCCCTTGATTGATTGACTGCTGACCTGGTGCCACCTGTCATGACGTAATAATGTGGATGTGAAGTTGTGATAGGCTCCATGAGCTGAGTATTGTGTTTTATTTTTTAAAATTGACCGGATGCTCTATGGCTTTTACTTTTTCACTTCCTGCCCTGCTCGATCTGCTCTGTTGAAATTGACGCGGTTCAGCAACGGCCTGCGGCAAACATAGAAATGCTACGGAATGATAGCGCTGTGGCGCGGCGAGCCGCTCCCGGGACGCTGCTGAGACGTTCCGCAGCCGCTCCCGGTGGAAATGGTCTCATTGATTAGAGTGGAACCTATCTGCTGCGGTGACCGCGGCCAAGGCGTGCCGCAGTCGTAACGCTGCCGTAACGCGTCCAGTGGAATCTGGCCTTTAAGGGAGGAACGTCCTCCCTGAAGTAATTTTCAATAGGCGATAGGGGGTGCTAATATCCCTTTACCCAGGGAAACGAACAATACAAGGCATTAAAGTAGTCATATTTAAGGGCATTAATTCATTACAGTAGTCGGGACAATCTGCATTTTTTATTCTCAACAATGGTAAGGAGAATCTTCCTCCCTCTGCTCACTGGAGAAGCCTCTGCTGATATGGACTATAAATACCACTGGACCACTACGCAATCAGGATTAAAATAGCAGTGTTTCTTATCTCTGTGTTGATCATTAAAATTATTAAAATCTTCTCTTTAATTAAAAAGGGATTTTCTTTTTTTCTGGAGGCAAATCACCTGAATCATTTGACCTGTGCTTATTTGAAAAGCTTTTTTTCCTCTGAGCTTGAACAGTTAGCCTTCTAGTTTCTGTCCTTTATGGCAGGATTAGACTTGTTCTTTGTGTTGCTGGCATGAAGGCAGCATTAGGACTTTGCTTTGTGCATTGTAGGAGTTACGCATCTGCAAGTCATTATCACTGTAAGAATCACTTGTTGTGTGCAACATGATTTGTGGTTCTGCATGCTTGTGTGCCATTGCATGTGCTTGTTGTGTGGTCACAGCAGTCTGCTGTGTTTTCCTCCTCCTGGGTCTGCCACTCCTCCTGTCCGTCTCACCTCACACCTGGCCCTCATCTGCAATCATGCTCACCTGGTCTTCATCACCAATCAACTCCCCTTCATAAACCCTTGGATTCCCTGCTGTCGGTGCCAGATCGTACTACGCACTACAGTGGTAATGATACATGCCTGGCTCCAGTAATTCTTGATACCTCGCTCTCTGGTCTCTTGTTGTTTTTTGACCACAACCCAGCTCTGTTTTCCTCTGCCTGCAGTTATCCGGATCCCTCACTCCAGCTCGCCTGCCTCGCTCTCCCCCCGGCTACCTCATCCACTACCTGCTCCCCCGCCTCGTTCAATAAACCCTTTTTCATCAAATCAACATCGTCTCCGTCTGCTCTCGGGTTCAGCATCGTTTGTCATAACACTATGGTCTAGAAAAAAAGGGTCAGTATAGCTTTCACTAAAGTTTATTCAATTGTTTTAAAACACTCACAATTCAATTAGCTTACAGGGAAAAACATATCATTAGACAAAAACAGGACTAGACTGCAAACTGTATAGGTATCTTGGTTTTATACTTGCTATATAAGAAACAGCTTAAACTCTGTTTTAAAGAGGTATTAAGTATGACAACCTGTTGCTGTTTATGTGGGTCGAGACAAGCATTCTCATTGATCCTGGATTCCACTTGCAAACCGGCTGACTTGAGGTCACATTGGGTTTACCACTTGCTGCAGAAATTCTAGACACATATATACCATATTGGTTGTTTTAAAAAAACACAAGCATCAAAACCATGTCTTTGACAGCAGGATAGTACTCACCGATGACTTGTCTAGACAAAGCTGCATGACATGTTGGGTATGGTTGATAAATACACAATATCCCGCAACTGCCATTGAAAAGTGTATTTATTTTAATTGAGGAAACATGTAGCCACTAATACCCTGTAAACACCCTGAAGCACATGGGCTTGAGTTAAAGTACACACATGTTTGGTTGCAGATGCATGGGCGACTTGGGCAAAATCCGAATTCATTGCTCATTGCTCAACCCAACCCCTCACTGCTCAACCCTCACCATAACCCTAACTTTTAAGCCAACCCCCTACCCCTACCCTTCTTTAACTACCAGATGGGACAACCCTACCCTGTGACGTCATTGCTAGTCCCTAATCTGTGACGTTATCATTAGTCGTCGACGTATGTCATTAGACGTTGACGGTGATGGTGGTTATCCCTGTTTAATTATGCCCATCTGCCTAATATTATTATTATAGTTATTGTTGTTATATATTTATTAATATTTCCTACTGTATTCTATTTATTTATTTAAAGAAAAAGCACTGAACAAGATCTGCACCTTAATTTCGTTGTGTAAATACTTTGTATTTAACCCAATGACAAATAAAGATTCTATTCTAATAACCCTGTACAAGGACCCCGTTCGTGGAGAGGTACAGGGGCGTTTTAACTACTACCATTCAAGGGGGCGCAGCATCATTGAACGGGTGTTCGGATGAAGACCCATTTGAGGTCAACCCTTTTCCGAGCCCTGGAGGTTCGGGCATCGTTTGCCCGACTGGATATTGCGTCCTGTGCCTTTCTCCACAATGTGTGTCTTGAAAATGGCGACATGCTAGAGCCAGATGCGGATGCTCAACTCGAAATGCTTGGGGTTTTAGTGCTACCAATGCAGAAGAGGTGCTTGAGTTGGTGGAGGGATGGGCTCTGTAATGGCAGCGGCCTCAATGATCTCCTGAAAGAAAACATAACAAATAACAAATAAATAGGAATTATATGGTAGAACTGGGTTATGGCCACATGTTATGTACAATATATAATAACTGATAGATATTTCTACCAAAATAAATGAAAAAATACACAGGTTTATAAAAAGAAACGACATCACATTGACTCACCATACTCCAGGCTAATAAGCATTTTTAAAACGAATTATTGCATTACTTGGCAGGAAATTAAAGCTTATCTTCAACCTGAAGTCCCCCTAGAACAAGGAACATATAGATATCATACCACATGAGCCCGGCAGCTCCCCGACCGTGGGGCCGCCCAGCCGTGGGCTGCCTGAGGTCGGGCTGCGGAGCCCGCGGCCGAACTACCGCGTAGACCCCGGCGTGATTATTAACATAGAAAACACTTACATTTGTGGTTTTCAATCCTGTTGCATCTTTTTGCCTGCCATCTTTTCTTGATTTCCCATTTTCTCGCAAGGTATTGTGGGAGCAAGTCACACCTGGAGCGTTCTCAGTTTCTTTGAGTGTGCCCATCCAAAATCTAAATTTTAAGGGGATGTTAGCCCAACCCCTTACCCCTTACCCTACCTTTTAAATGGGTTTCGGACATAGGTGTCGATTACGCTGGGGACGCGTCCCCACCAGATTTCGTCAAGAATCATTTTGTACCCACCACTTTAAAAAAAAAAAAAAAAAAAAAAACTTTAATTTAATTATTATGTATTATTACACGGGTCTTCTCAATGCAGTGGAAAGCTCCGTTCACTTGCATGGGCTCTTCACAACTTCGCGGTGAATGCTAGATATAAATTGACCGCTTTCAAGGAAAACAAAGGACTTTTTGCCAATAATGACGTCTTTGGTATCACTCCTCAAGAAGTCCGGTAACTTTTCAACCCCAGCGTCTTCGGTTGCTAAGGGACGTCAACGTCTTTGGCAGACTATTTCTCTGCTGATCAACACTACGAATGCTAGTAACAAATAAATTGTAACAAGCCACACCATGTGAAGTCATTTTTTCGTTTTGGCACGTAGCCGTGTAATAAGCGGGATAATGTATAGAACGTCGCCCGTCAAATTTAAGCCCCTTCAGTGGGAACCAATTACCCTCGCTGCGCGTCGGTGTCCTGTTCGCCCTGTCGGGGCTTATTTTCCCGATAATGACCGGCATTCTATAAATTATCCCTTAATTATTACACGGCTCTTCTCAATGCTGTAGACTACATTCGTATTCGGTTGCTAAGCAATGTCATCGACTTTGGTGAATTATTTCTCTGCTGATCAACGCTACGAATGATAACAAATACATCGGAAAAAGACACGCTGTGTGAAGTTATTTTTTCGATTTGGCAAGTAGCCATTACTAATAATACCAATACTCTTTGCCTGGGATGATGAGACATCAGACAATCAAGTCATTTTAGCCTGAATGCATAGGTAAGAAGCACCAGAGCAGGTAGTACCATGGACAGTATCAGAACGATAACCTGTTGAACTAAATGGATGCGGTAGGCTACACCACGGGATGCATCTGCAGACCACTGCCACATAAATAAAGGTAAGACGCGATATTTATTGCTTAAGATTTGCTGGTGCTGTGGCGAGGTCTTTTGTTTTTTGCACTCAAGTGGTCGGCTGTTTTAACTTGCAATTGATAGTCGGTGGAGTCAGTCTCTTGTTGACACAAAGTGACTTTTGGTCATTCTTGCTTTGCTTGAATTCTGGAATAATTGTGGGGGGGAGTTCATGAGTTTTGGTCAGAATGCCTGATGTAAGCTAGTTTTGATGGAATGCGTGTTGTGAATTGAGAACAGCCAGCTCCTGATGTGATACAGCGTTCAGCTGTGCAACAAATATTTTTTTCTTTTTCAATCTTGACGACTTTTGTAGTGCTGTGTGTAGCCACACCTTTGGCCCTTCTGAACTTAAGCACGCAGTTAAATTCCTTTCCTAGCTCCTCTTGTTTATGTTGTTAGCTTAGCCATATCATGTCACGTTGTCAACATTGGATACATGGAACAGAACATAGTGGGTCATATGTCCGATGCTTTTTGAAAACGTTTTCTTCATACACGTGCCAGACAGATTTTGTATACATTTTATTCCTTAGTAATTAGCTACATTGTTATGCCGTCTTTCAGAACCTTTCATTACCGGCACTAAAGAGAGAAAAAAGAGTGGATCCTCATTGTACCCAGCACTTCTAAAAATGCACTTCCGAATGCATCTCTGTCCCCAGCACATTTCAAACCAAACTGACGCCAATGGTTTCGGACATGGTTCAATGGTGCGTGAACGCGCAACAGCGAGGGGAAGGGCTGAGATTTGCCTATGAGCAATGAAATCGGACTGAGCCTTGGACTGAGTTGTCACAATGGATGTTTCTTAGCCCCTTATATGTCCACTGATACAGGAACCACCCACCTGGCAACCTAGAGGTTGTTTAACACATTGGAAAGATAAAAAAAAAGTACCATGCTCAAGGCCTAATATTTTCCTCCTTCTTGTTCTTGTTCTTTCTCTGCTATTTCTTCCTCTTCTTCTCATTTCTTGTTCTTCTCATTTCTTGTTCTTCTCCTTTCTTGTTCTTGTTCTTGTTATTCGTCTTCTTCTTGTTATTGTTCTTCGTCGTCTTCTTCTTCTTCATCTTGTTCTTGTTCTTTGTCTTGCTCTTGTTCTTCGTCGTCTTGTTGTTGTTCTTCTTCTTCTTCCAATTTCTTGTTCTTGTCCTCATCTTGTTCTTCTCATTTCTTGTTCTTATCTTGTTCTTGTTCGTCTAATTTCTTGTTCTTGTCTTCTTGTTCTTCATCTTCTTGTTGTTCTTTGTCTTCTTATTGTTCTTGTCTTCTTATTGTTCTTCTCATTTCTTGTTTTTGTCTTCTTCTCCCTCTCTGTCTCTTCTTCAGACACAGTCCCCCGTCTCCTGGAGAGGCAGGAGCAGCAGCAGCCTACCTATGTCGCCCTGAGCTATGTCAACAGGTAAACTTGCACGTTCATAAGTAACACACTTTCACAACAAATAAAGACAGCACAATCATATGTATTTGTTTACATGAAAGTATGGGCGCTGGCATTACTTTACTCTTTGATTATACAAATCCTTATTACAATTCCGACGATATAAGTGGGATGAAAAGATAATATTTTAACTGTTGCATTGAGGTAGGATAGGCCCGGTTTCAATCTACTTCAAATGCTGCTACTCATTTAATCAGTTTAATTTAAGTTAAAGATTCCTCTGTTGCACTCCTCAGAATAAATAAGTTTGATGACTGGTTTAAGGGCCCTGGGTTCATCCCAGTGGTCTTTGATATGGTGTTTGACTCAGGGTCGTATAGGCCTAATGTAAGCAGCCATGGTACAAGGGTCTACCACTGTCTCCATGCGTTCAAAAACATCTTGAAGTGCTTTCAACTTAATTTGTTAATTCCACTTTTGCTTAAACTATGTCTGTGTGAACATTTCATTTTTATGGCAAACATTTACGGCAAACATTTAATACGATAAACAATTTAACTATCCGTTATAAAAAAACGAAAAAGCAACAATGAATCTTATATATTTCTTTCATGGGATCCGATCTAATGATACATTCACTCCAACCAGAGAGCTTCATTACTGTAGTCATTTAGCAGATACTTTTATCAAAAGTGTCTTAATGGGATTATTTTTAGATGCCTCATGTTATTAAATCTAGGGTAGGCAATTCATTTTAGAAGATTTTTTTGACATATTTCTTGAAGTTCTCAACATCCTGACACAGCAATTAATAAATTAAAGGCCATGAACGAAAAAAGGAAAAATAAAGGTATGTGACTGACGCAGGCCTGTATTAAAGTGTAATTCCGGCGAAAATTGAACCCAGGATCTTTTTTGGCATGAAGAACCATAAAATAAGACCCCCAGACACTTTTCTTCGTTGATAATCGAATATAATATTGCTCAAATTAGCACCAAACAGTGGCGGTTTTAGGCACGGGCGAACCAGGCAGCCGCCCGGGCCGCCATATTTGTGTGGGGAGCCAAATCGGATGGGGGCCGGGCGCCACGAGCAGTAAAAAATAGAAACGCGCCGCAAAGCGGTTTTCAATGAAGTACATAACATTGTGTGGGGAATTGGTATATTGGCGCCCCCTCTGGCTGCAGGCGCACACCTGCTCGTTGAGAAGGTGCTGTGCACAGACGGAATGAAACCCCCACTGAAGTCCGTAGGGTCATGATACAAACCCCCCCCGCTTGGAGGAAATCTTGCCCGGGGCGTAATTGGATGTAGAACCGCCACTGGCACCAAACCTCTGCATGACTAGCGTCCCTGCACATAAAACGAAGCATCAACAACTCAGTAAATGGTAGGTCCATGTTTCCAGGAAGTCCACAGAAGTTCATTACCGGATACTGTAAATAATATAATGGAGGCGCCAAGAAATTAAACTCAACAATCTCCCCTCTTTATACTTGGCTGTTTACAATTATTTGGCGCCTCTATTATATTATTTACGGTAGCCGGTAATCGACTTGTGTGGACTTCCTGGAAACATGTACCTACCGGAAAGGCACAGGAAAACAGTCTTTTTTAATAAACTCCCGGTACGCTAACTATGTTTTCAAATTTCAATGCTTTGATTTATGTGTTGGGACCCTAGTCATGCTACTGCAGAGGTTTGGTACTATTTTGAGCAATATTAATGGTTAATAAATTTCGATTTGGAAGCGTTCACACTGACCCTAGCCAATAACATGGAAGCCATTTGGGCTGTTACATTGATCCGGGCATTCGTGGGCAAGCTCTATACTCGATAATTAACGAAAAATAGTGTCTGGAGCAGTGTTGTTTTCGTCAGGCAAGACGAAAACGAAAATGACGTCGTCAGACCCCTTTTTTCCATGACGAAAATGAGACTAAGACGAACGTCACCAAAGCCATATAAAGACTAAAATGTGACGAAAAATGTAGACATTTTCGTCAGACGAGAACTAGACGAGACTAAATTGTTACGAGTGGACGAACAAAGTTTCAAAACATGCTTTTTTCCCGCCAACTATAATATGCGTGCAATGTCAATCAAGAGCTCAGACATCAGAAATGGAGCCAGCTGCTTGTCCTAACAGTCACGCCCCCATCACACACTAAAAGCCTCGTTTTCGTCTGACTAAAACTAGACTAAAACCTTTTGAGTTTTCGTCAGACTAAAACTAGACTAAAACTTTCAAAGATAGAAATGACTAAAATGGGACTAAAACTAAGAAGCATTTCATCAAAAAGACTAAGACTAAAACTAAATCTAAAATGCCTGCCAAAAACAACACTGGTCTGGAAGGCTTATTCTATGGGTCTTCATGCCGAAAAATACCCTAGGTTCAATTTTCGTCTTTTATTCGGGCCGAATGATACTACATGCAAGTCTGCCCGGGAACTAAATACCATGAGCAGAGTCTTCCACAAGGCTGGTAGACTTAAAGCTAGCGAGCTAGTCACGTGTTTTGGGGGAGTGGCTTTGGAAGGAAGCCTACTCTTGCTGTTTCTCCAAACTGGAGCCCCTACCTTTAAGGAGCCGGTAAAGGTTAGGCTTGACGATGTCTAAAGATATACTGCACAGACTCCACAGTGAAAAGCTTTCGGTAAGGCGTCAAACAACCTCACCTCTAGACCTATCCGGCTGCTGCCATCAGACTTATCCTTAGAGACTGCACCGTGTCTCTTAAGGGCAGACTGCTGGAGAAGAGATCCTAAAAGTTGGATGAAATCTCCCAGGCTCACCTTAATAACTCCCCGGCTTGGCATATTCATGACCAAGGCGGCGCGGCGAGAGAACCAGACTGTGAGGAAGAAGTCTCAGCCCAAGCTGTCCCTCTCCTTGAGCAGCGCTGGGGAAGGCCTGACTCGGAGCCTCCACACACCCGGCACGCCAGCGGCACGCCAGCGGCAACCAGTCACCCCACCCATGAACTCCTCCTCCTCCTTCCACAGCAGTACCCCAACAGGTAACTAGGACAGAGAATAGTTTCTCTCTCTCTGTCTCCCTCTGTCTGTCCCTCTTTCTGCCGCTCTCTCTCTCTCTCTGTCTCTCTCTTTCTCTCTGTCTGTCAATCCGTCTGTCTGTCTGTCTGTCTGTCTGTCTGTCTGTCTGTCTCTCTCTACCTCTATGTCTCTGTCTCTCTCTCTTTTTCTTTATCTTTCTCTAATTCTCTCTCTCTCCCCATTGCCATCCATTATATTCCAGTGTTTAGCAGCTCCCATAGCAGTATCTTGACTTTTCCACGTGTATACGGACTACCCATGCTACATGTTTTCAATTCTGTGTTGAAGCGTATGCATGCTCACAGACTTAGAAACTGAGGCCAGCAGAGCCATATTTCAATAAATTGCAATGGTAAATCTACTAGGGGGTGTTTCTTTACTGATTGGAATGCAGAAAATGCTTTTGAATCCAAATTAGTGCTTGATTCCCTGTTGTACGAACACAATGTCAACTTGACACAAGTTTCACTTTTCCCCCACTTCCCACTTCCATGGCTAGCCTGGAGAATACCCTGATCACGTCACCTCACAGTCGTTTGGGGACACTGATAAGTCCTCTAGCTGCCCACATTGATTGGGCGGCCTGCCTTTCCCTGACACACAAACTGTCTGTCAGTGTGTATCCACTGATCTGTGGGGCCGATAAACTCCACTTATGCATACTCTTGTATATTGTTGCGTAGTCAATGTTGTTATTGCAATAATTGCATTTATGGCTGTTTATGAACTTGTCTACACAGCGAGATGGGGAGAGTTTAACAACAGTCATAGCTGACTTACATCTGGACATAGACAATCTCAAAAATGTATCGGTTCTTAATAGTCCAAATCCTTTAACTATGGAAGAGGCAGGTTGTCTGGTAGTGGGGAATGCCACAGGCGATAAGGAGATTCTCATGAGAGCAACGTAAGGATTGCATTTTCCCATGTCTATGTTTGTCAAGCTTTTTATGGAATGTTAATTTGCCCTTCAGCGTTTTGATAGTCACGCAAGCTTATTTAATAATGATTACACGATTCAACTGTTCCCCAGGACTCCAGGAAGTAGGGCTTAATGATTTAGGTTTCTCTCTGGCCCCAGGCCCCAGAGGAAGTAGGGAACCTGGGAACACAGAGACGAGCCATGCCCAACATGGATAAGGATTATTAGCAGGAGGCTTTACCTTCTCTCTGCTAACAACCAAAACAATCATTAAACAAAACCAAAGAGCCACATGTTCTATCTGCTGTCTGTTGCTATTTTACTCACTAACACATCATTGCACTCCGCGTTACGGCAACGTTACGGCTGCGGCACGTCTTGGCCGTGGTCACCGCAGCAGATAGGTTCCACTCTAATCAATGAGACCATTTCCACCAGGCGCGGCTGCGGAACGTCTAAGCAGCGTCCCAGGAGCGGCTTGCCGTGCCGCAGCGCTATCATTCCGTAGCATTCCTATTTTTTCCGCAAGCCGTTGCTGAACCGCGTCAATTTCAACAGAGCAGATCGAGCAGGCCAGGAAGTGAAAAAGTAAAAGCCATAGAGCATCCGGTCCATTTTCAAAATAAAACACAATACTCAGCTCATGTAGCCTATCACAACGTCATTTATGTATCAAATCATCCTTTTTATAAGGGCAATGGCCGGAAGGACAAAGCGTGGCATTTAATTGCAGTCGTTTTGGGAGTGGAAGGTGAGTACATTAGGTTTAGGATTATCGCGTGATCTCGTGATCTCGCGTGAATACGGCTGCCGCTGCGCTGCCGTAACGCACCCGGTGGAAATGCAAGCAAGGCAAAGTCGCGGCCAAGACGTGCCGCAGCCGTAACGCTGCCGTAACGCGTCCGGTGGAATCCCCGGGTCAGACAGCAACGAGTCCTGGACCATGGAGAGCGCCATCAGTTCTGAGTCCATCCTCGGCTCCATGGGCATGAACGGGGTAGACGAGAAGCCATTCGCCTGCCCCGTGCCGGGCTACAACAAGAGATACAAGGCAGACCACCGTCTCTCCCTCTTGATACTATCTTCGATACAAAGCCTTAGTTCATCTAGAGCGCTGTCCCCCTTCCAAAGCCCCCATCACCGCCTCACTGCCAAGTGGAGACACAAATAGACACCAAGCTGCTCCTAGTGGAAAACTTGGTGTCAGTTGAGCATTACAGCATGTCAACACAAAGGCAAAAATGAGTACACTCCAATGATTTATAGATTTTACTGAATTTTTCATTCAAATCTGAGGGTGTGTGGTCGGAATAAAAGATGTGCAGCTTGAGAAAATTGTATGGCTGACATGGTTCTGGGCGAGGACACAAGCTCAGGTCAG
Source organism: Gadus macrocephalus (assembly GCF_031168955.1). Taxonomy (NCBI): domain Eukaryota; kingdom Metazoa; phylum Chordata; class Actinopteri; order Gadiformes; family Gadidae; genus Gadus; species Gadus macrocephalus. Next base: position 1,372,645 of record NC_082387.1, on the reverse strand, counting down.
CACTGGCACTACTGATCGACAAGGAGCACATTCACTGTTTACCTTGCAGACTGCAGGACTCGGGACCTTTAACTTGGAGCCAAACACCCTCACCACCACCACACCCCCCTGCACACTATAATGTTCTGTTAAAATTACAAGGGCTTTGTCATCTTTGTATTAGACACCTCAGACAGGCACTTCTTCTTAGCCGGCCATTTGAGTATATTAGAATTGCACTCATGTAAAGTTCCTTCTGTAAACAAAGGTGAACTGTGTGCTTGTACTTTGATCATGAACACACAGTTACAGGTGAGAAATACAATCCCCCCTGGGCCTCATTAATCATCTTTGCCTTCCTCTTCAGAATGTGAATGGGATCAAGTACCACGCGAAGAACGGCCACAGGAACCAGATCAGGGCACGCAAGCCTTTCAAGTGCCACTGTGGGAAGAACAATAAGGCGTCTCAGGGCCTCCGGCATCACACCATCCACTTCCACCCGCCGCTCTCAGCTGACAACATCTGCAAGATGTAGCAGTGAGGTGGAGAAGGTGGAACCAGCAACCACCTGACACAAAATCACCAGCCACCACAGGCAACCAACTCTCTCTTTCTCTCTCTGGCCTCGGTTATGCTTGTCTTTTAAGTGAGACTTTTGTGATTAGATCTCTCCAGGATGGGTAAGGCCTAGCTTTCGGGCACTCCTAGATCAGATCTAGGTCGCATTTTGATAGAATAGGCAGGGTTGCATATGGTTTGGCTCACACTTAAATATTTGGTAACAACAGATAACTCAGTAAGCCCCCTGCCCTGAATGCATAAAACAGGAAAGCATGTTGCAAGTTTGTTTCATAATCAAAAATTAATAAACATTTGTATAGCCTACAACTATGAAATAAGCTGAATCAACATAATTGATTTATATTTGTAACTCTTTCCGGTCATGTTTCTGTTGAAACGAGATCTGACCACATGATCACAGGGTTCACATAATTTTCATGGACAACATCGTACCTGTGATTGACAAGTGTACTGTGTGACCACTGCTTCTCTCTTCATCTCACTCTCTTTCTATCTGCTTTTTATTCCCTTACATTCATTCTTTATCACAGTGGTTGATTACGTGTTCTAAAACCATTCCGGGTATCAAAAACAGTCATATTTTCTTTTATGTTTCCTCAAAAAAAGCTATTTATGCACATGAAGACTCTGGGTTTAATGCTGGAGCTCATTTGGAGGTAAGTTTTGTATTTTTGCAGCGAAGCTTCGAGACAACCTATTGTTTTCGTATGTTTTCCTATTATTATTATTATTATTATTATCCTTCAATGGGAGTCTATGGCAGCCCATAGAACGCCTTGGTGAAAAAACTGCACTGGATCAGGATGGTGAGTAGTCCAGCGTCCGCAGCCATGAGGAGGTCATTGGTTATTTTAACAAGAGCTGTTTCGGTGCTATGAAGTGGGCGAAAGCCTGATTGGAACTGTTCGTAAAGAGAAAAAAGGTCAAAGTTGGACATGCATTCATGTTTATAACTTTCGACCCATTCATCCAATACTCACAAACAAGGTATCAGTAGATTCCTTGATCCAAGCCGAGTTCAACGCACCCTATGTAGTCGTTTTGATTTAAAATTAAATGTCTGGTGATACGATCAGACCGCCCCATGTAGCTAATAAAATATTTCCAATGGCAACATCAGAATTTGGCCGCCACGTTGAAAGTTGTCAAAATCCATAGTTCATATTCACAGGACACAAATTATGTCCAATCATCATGAAACTTGCCATATCTGATCAAAAGTGCCAAACAGCTTTTTCAGATTCAAAACCATTTCGCCGTGACAGCCAATCAAACTTGACGGCAAAGCCGCCAAACAGGAAGTAAGCCTGTTCTCAGCATCTCTTTCAAATATCATAGCCAAACTTGGTACATAGACTCATGACAATCAATTGGGGACATCCAAACCATTTGGTGACCTTTGACCTCAGGGGGACGTCAAACAGGAAGTGAGCTCATTTCTCTGCAAGGCCTTCATGCATCCAAACCAAACTTGGCTCATAGTCTTATGACCCTATCCTGATGATGCCCAAATAATTGGGCATCATCAACGCCTAGGGGGGCGTTGTTAGCAGCAAGGCTATTCCGGCCCTTACAAAGCAACTACAATGTAATTTCATTGTGATGACCATTTGCCAATATCATCATGTAGCCACCTAACCGATTACGTCTGTCCAGCAAAATTAGTTTATTGAGTGCCATTCTGCTTGACCCCCCACATTGCTGCTCGCAGCTATATTTATCGTTATATGTTTGGGTCTTTTTATTATTTGATATATTTATAAGTTCATCACCAGAACAAGGAGCGGTTGGTGTGGAGGTTTAGTTAGCATGGCCACAAAGAAGGGCTCGGAGAACACACTGGTGTTCATGGTTCCCATTCAGATGTCTCTATAGAGCCTAAGCATTAACGAAAAAAAAAATGTTTTCGTACTTTTGTACTTGTTAGGGGAAGAAGTCTGGTTATTTAGTACCAGAAGATGACCTCAGGAGACTATTTAAGCATTTTGGTGCCACAATTCTGTCAGTGGCACCTGTCTGTTGTTTTGACACTCTTCTTTTTACTGTCTTTCAAGCTTTTTTCCCAGAAGTATGCAGTACATCTTATTTCTATGTAAGAATTAATCACTTTTTCTAACCAATTGCCCAGACATAAGCAGGCTGTTTAGACTACATCTCCTGTATTTAGATTATGAACCGGTCCAGGATTATCGAAGGAACAAGGTCATTGGGAGCAGCTCTTTTGGACTGTTCCCAACCCACCTCCAATATTTTTGCATTTAGAACTTCTGTAAGTTCCTTCAGTCATAAAACACTGCATTTCAGTCCTACCCTTTCTATACAGCCTTTTAACTGTGTGATGAAGGATCAGATTGTGCGCCAATGTCATTGTCTTGGACTGACTTGGGGTTTTGTACATCTATGTAACCTTCATTAGCGTTACCTTCTTCAAGAATCTTCCCAGTTGAGGCATGCCTCTGTCCCCCCGTTGGTCTGTTAGGTTAGTGCCATATGTGTGGAGCAGCTATTTGCCCGAGAAATGCTACACGATCAAAAGAACCTTACAAATGTCTTGTGAAAAACAGTGGCGTTGATGGATTATTCAACACCAATGTCAATGCATGGGCGTTGATGTTAAAATACTATTTGTGTGTAGGAGAATTGCCAAAGTATTGTACTGACAGTATCTATGGTACTGAAATATTATGTACAGTGAATGTATTGTCGTTAATTGCATTGAAGTATATTTTCATGTATTTTGGGGAGAATAATAATAATAATAATAATGCATTTTATTTATGGGCTCCTTTCTTGACACGCAAGGTCACCTTACGAAATCAAACATCCATAGTAGACAACAAAAAAAACAAAAAAACATAATAAAACAGTGTACAAGAGAGAAACAGCGTGTTCATTCTAGTTCCAAGAATGCAACTGACTTAAAGGGAGTAGTCTTGGGTGAATAGATACGTTTTCAGGTGAGATTTGAAGGTGTTAATGGACCTGGAGTGTTGGATGTCATGAGGCAGAGAGTTCCAGAGGTGGGGGGCTGAGCGACTGAATGCTCTTGACCCCATGGTAACCAGGCGAGCTGGTGGGAGGGTGAGCTGGATGGAGGAAGACGATCTGAGAGAATTGGTGGGTGTCTTGATGGAGAAGCTCGGTAAGATACTGAGGGGCAAGATTGTTGATGGCCTTGAAAGTGAGAAGCAGGATCTTGTAAATGATGCGATATTTGATGGGGAGCCAATGAAGTTGCTGCAGGACAGGTGTTATGTGATTGATGGAGGGGGTTCTAGTAATGATACGGGCTGCCGAGTTTTGTACAAGTTGTAATTTATGTATGGACTTAGCAGGTAAACCAAAGAGGAGAGAGTTGCAGTAGTCCAGACGCGATGCGACCAGGGTGTGAACCAGAATTTCAGCACTGTTGGGGGAGAGAGATGGGCGAAGGCGAGAGATGTTACGTAGATGGAAGTATGCTGACCGAGTGACATTATTGATATGGGACCGAAATGATAGGGTGCTATCCAGGATGACACCCAGACTCTTGACCTGGGGAGAGGGGGAAACTGATGAATTTTCAATGGAGATGGATAAGTTATTTATTTTAGAGAGGTTGGATTTGGTGCCAATACGGAGTATTTCAGTTTTTTCACAGTTGAGTTTGAGAAAGTTTTGGGAGAACCAGGATCTGATTTCCTGGAGGCAATCGGAGAGGGAGGTGGGAGGGAGGGTCGGGGTGGGTTTGGTGGACAAGTAGAGCTGGGTTTCATCTGCATAACAATGGAACTGAATATTATATCTACGGAAAAAATGGCCAAGAGGGAGGAGATAGATAATGAACAGGAGGGGTCCAAGGACAGAACCTTGGGGTACACCAGATGAGAGGGGGGAAGAATGGGATCTACATTTATTGAGTTGGACAAACTCAGTGCGTCCACATAGATATGATTTAAACCAGTCCAGAGGTGTGTCAGATATTCCAAGACAGGCTAATCGGTCGATGAGGATGGTCTGGGAAATGCTGTCAAAAGCTGCACTCAGGTCCAGGAGGATCAGGATGGTGAGTAGTCCAGCGTCCGCAGCCATGAGGAGGTCATTGGTTATTTTAACAAGAGCTGTTTCGGTGCTATGAAGTGAGCGAAAGCCTGATTGGAACTGTTCAATCAGGTTCACAATACTTTTTTTTTCAGTATTGTGAGAAAGATCATGAACCTGAGAGGCAACTGTTTTTTCCAGAATTTTTGAAAGGAAGGGGAGGTTGGAGATTGGGCAGAGATTGTTGAAGTTGCTGGGGTCAGCACCGGGTTTCTTGAGAATAGGGGTTATTGCAGCTGATTTGAGGGGTGACGGAACAGTACCAGAGATGAGAGAGGAATGGATAATTGCAGTTATAAGAGGGGTCAGGGATTGAATGCAACCTTTAACCAGTATTGTAGGGAGAGGATCAAGTTGGCAAGTGGATGGTTTAAATTTGCGTACAAGGTCGGCAATTTCAGCAGCAAAGGGGAGGTTAGTCAGAGAATGGACGGGAGAAAACTTTCTGAAAGTCAGGGGAGGGTAGGATGGTTGAGATCAGGGGGGCTAACTGCTGATGAATTTAGTCAATTTTAGTATTAAAAAATGTTTTGCTATGTTTGTCAAATTGTGAGGAGGGTTGTTGTGCGCTGTGGGACATGTCTGTATGTTACCTGTCTCACAAATTATTTATTTTTTTTAAATGGCATAATGGAATTACAGGAGTCAGTGGAGTAAAAATGGGGAGGGAGAGAGTCCGGTGGGCCTGTATAACATATATACAGACGTGTATTTGATAATTACAATGCAATCAGTTGTTTTAGATTTACTGTATTTTTCAAAATTAAGCTGCTTCTTGTTAACTTTGAGTCTGAAGAATTTTTTTCTGAAGCATGAATTCAAATTCACAAGCATGCTTTTGAAAACAAACCGATGACTTTTGAACAGACTTTATTCTTTAATAAGCAATACATGGAGCTTGCTAAAAACAAATCAAACATTTTAAAATACATAAGTTATCGTTGGAAGTCTGAAGAGAACAGAAAGAAATAACAGAAGCCTGGCATGCACCAAAGACCCAAATAGATGCAAGGCATCATCCAGACGGTTACTGAAATAATTAATGAAATCAAACATCCGAAGTTGACCAAGACAGACAATCGATGAGAGTGTACATGAATCATCAAGGCTTTTACAACATCATTGTTTACATATATGAAAAAACAAAGTATATGATTTCATCACATGAAATAATTTGTTAATGTAATCACACAAGCAATTCCTTCTCCGCTCCTGCATATTGTGCACTAGACTGCTATCTGAAGAGGTTGTTTGAGTATGGTTAGATGGAGTCTAGTGTACGTTTGGTAAACAAACACATCTTTTCCTGATTTGTAAAATCGAGTGAAAAAAATAGAGCTACGACAGAACCAAGTGAAGAACAGTCTTAGCTCTTAATTAAGTCATACCCAAATGAAGGAACTTAGGCACCATTAAAAATAACCTATTTAGATCTGCACATCTCATCGCCGAATATAGTAGCCCTGGGTTATAAGTGAAGGTCAGATACAATCTCACGTTTTTTTATGTCAAACCACCTTCGAACTAACAAAGATAACAGCAGACAAAACAAAAATACTATAAGGTCCTAAAGAGCAGATCTTCACACTAGAACATGCGGGAAGAGAAGTTGATGTGATTGAGCGGAGAAGATATACAGGCCAAGCAGATGGGATTTAACCAGTGTCTACTCAAAGTTAAGCACGTTGCCGTCGAAGTGCGTCAGTACATGGTTCTCGAAGATCTTCTGCTCGCAGTCGAGTGGGAACTGTTCGCTGCACATGGGGCAGACCTTCCAGTGGCTCTCCACATGCTCCTCGAACTTACTCTGGTCGTAGTTGGGCGGAAAGATGACCTCACAGAGTGGACAGCGTTTCATGTCCACACTGCGTATGGAGGACAAACGATGGGGGAAGATGGAAGAGATCTAGTGTTAAGGTGGTCATTGATTGATTTTCACAAATTAAAGGAACTATTTTAGTGTTGTGTCCGCTCTAACTGTCACTTCCCGGTTGGAGGGCGAGAGAGGGCGGGGTTTGGGCTGTGTCCAAGACCATTCTTGTAAACAAAGAGGTACGGGGCTGGCCAGCATTTTATATTGTAGGAAATGATTTGTGATTTTATCGATAACATTCAGAAATCAGATATGTCAAGGTTACTTGAAGCTGTAAGCTAGTTGATATGTGACACATTGTGACTTTAATAGACAAGGGATGAGCATTAAAAGGTAAAGGTCTCAGGCACTGGTTGGCCTGCTGGAAATTAACGGCAGCAGCAAGACAGAGGGGACTTTAGACATGTACAACACTGCTGCGTGAAGCCACAGCTCAGACAGAGGGCCGGTGCGGGTGTTACCTGGGCTCAAAGCAGAAGGGGCTCTGGGCCTCGCTCATGAAGGGGCTCTGGGCGTCGTATGCTGCCGGCGGCTCATTACCGTTGCTCTGGGAACCACAAAGAAACCAGTTCAAAAATCGTCCACAGTACTCTCATTTACTTTGCACAATTGAGCAGAAATTATGATGATTGGAGGCATTGTTTCATTACATATCAATGAGGAATCTATTCTAAGCTGCATATTCATCTTGTTTTAATTACAGTGTATGCAGAAACAAACATTCACTCCATGTTGTTACATAAGTAGGACACAAGTCAATGGAATAAGCGTGGACATAAAGAAAAGCACAACTGACCGGACCATCCTCATATGGTAAACCTAACTAAAAACACGCTGATCATACAGTCTTTACTCTGAGCAAAATCAAGTCGCAAAGATGAAAAATTTTGACTGGATCAACATCCTTGGTCACAATAAGCGTCAAGATATTCCCGGGTGAAAGAACGCGAACGGCTTTCACTGACCAGAAGCGATCCAGCCGGCTACTGTTAAAGGTCCCATGACATGCTATTTTATGTATTCTTTAATATAGGTATTAGTGGGCAACTAACACAGTATTCAAAGACGTTCCCTAAATTCAGCCGTGGTGCAGAGTTACAGCCACTCCGAGCCAGTCGCACATTGAGCTTCCCCCAAATGCGCTGTTTCGGTGGGCGTGTCAAGGAGGAGGGTGGGGGTGTGGCCCTGAGCAGCTTGCAGCCACCATGCGCTCTGTTTACAGTGGATGTATCGCAATGGCGAGCCGCACACAGCCTTTAGCCGTGTTCTGTAAATATTCTAGAACCCACGGGAGTCCTGGAGCTCTATATCTAAATATTATCATATAGCCTACACAGATATCTATATCATATAATATATATTATCACGGCCAAAAGCTGTGTGAGCTGATATTATGAATCTCAAACGACCGCGTTGGGTTCTCCGACGTTCCTGGTTCTTCAACGTCCACATCAATGTGAATACACACACTGTAACGCAAGTGTTTCTTGTCGGTTCTTTGACGTGTCTTGTATTTCCACAACGAGACTGTCGTGGGGGTTATCTGAGCCATGGTTGAGAAGGAATTGGGGGAAAGGAACTTTGATTTGACTCGCTGAAGTACATGAACTGCGACATGCCGCCGGTTGCCGCGAGGCACCATCGCCCGGCAGCGGGCAGCCGGCAGCAGGCAGCGCGCGGTTCAGTCGACTTCAGGTTGATGTGAAAGTGGAAGAACCAGAGACGTCGCAGAACCCGACAAAGTCGTTTGTGATTCATAATATCGTCTGGAGGCGCACACAATATGTTATATGATATAGATATCTATGTATATGATATTATTTAGATATAGAGCTCCAGGACTGTAACGCAAGTGTTGTACACTTCCTTGTTATATGGATAACCGTTCTGCTGTTGGTGTGACGTCGGACTCTCGTATCTGGTATTTCTACAACGAGACTCGTATTGGGGGTTATCTCAGCCAAGGTTGAGAATGAATTGGGGGAAGGAACTTTGGCTTTGACTCCCTCAAGAACATGAACCACGACAAGGAGGAGAAAGGGATCTTTGCCGGGCAACGCTTATGCACCTCCGCCTCCGGCGGTGGTCCCTCAGCGGGGCTCAAGCGGGAGACATTCGCCACCAACAATCCCTTTCTCCTCCATGTCGTGGTTCATGTTCTTGAGGGAGTCAAAGCCAAAGTTCCTTCCCCCCAATTCATTCTCAACCTTGGCTGAGATAACCCCCAATACGAGTCTCGTTGTAGAAATACCAGACGTGTTATGCGCCATCACACCAACAGCAGAACGGTTATCCAAATAACAAGGAAGTGTACAACACTTGCGTTACAGTCCTGGAGCTCTATATCTAAATAATATCATATAATACATAGATATCTATATCATATAACATATTGTGTGCGCCTCCAGACGATATTATGAATCACAAACGACTTTGTCGGGTTCTGCGACGTCTCTGGTTCTTCCACATCAACCTGAAGTCGACTGAACCGCGCGCTGCCTGCGGCCGGCTGCCCGCTGCCGAGCGATGGTGCCTCGCGGCAACCGGCGGCATGTCGCAGTTCATGTACTTCAGCGAGTCAAACCAAAGTTCCTTTCCCCCAATTCCTTCTCAACCATGGCTTAGATAACCCCCACGACAGTCTCGTTGTGGAAATACAAGACACGTCAAAGAACCGACAAGAAACACTTGCGTTACAGTGTGTGTATTCACACACACACACATGTGGCGCTCGCACGGTCGAGTCTCATTGGCGGGCCAACGTCTCTGGGCGGGCCAGGCAGAGTAAGGGGAGGAGCTGAGATTCCTCATGACGTCATGAGCACAGATTTCCAAATCAGCGCGCTTGAGCCTCCGTTTTTTCAAAGGCGAGCAGAACAGCTAGTGCTCGTTTTACACCAAACGCAAGTTTTAGCCACTGGGGGACCATAGGCAGGCTAGGGGAACTCATATTTATGTTAGAAAACCTCATAAATTGAGATTTTCATGTCATGGGACCTTTAACATAGTTACGTGGTTAAAAACATTGTTGTTGATCTGAAGTTGAAACGATAACGAAAACGATATTAAAGATGAACTGAACTGAAATTTGAAGTTTAGTTGATATAACAGATGTATTGTCTTCCTTCTCATTGGTACAATAGCTAAAAAGGGCTGGACTTGCTAAAAGGGATTAAATTGTACGGTGAACGTTTTACAGGGTGCCGCAATGTTGGATTTCAACTATCAGCTACGTCACTGGCATGGTAACCTACTCCTACTCTGTTGCTCTAGCAGCCATAGCAGGTAATGAGTCAGGCTCTGAGGCTCGCTGAAATGGTTACGGAAAAGCAAACAACCAGGTCTACAGGAGGATCATCTTATCGCATTGCCCATGGCTGCATTAATGAATTATATAGGCCCAAGGCAGCTGGGGTAATCATGCATTTCCACAGGCTGCCTTTGAATAGGAAACCAGCCCTTAATACATGGCTGCAGGGACGTCACTAGGATTTAGAGGCTGGAGGGGCTTAGCCCCTAGCAGTGCCCGAAATGAATGCGAAAAATTTTCATCACATCTTTAAAGTGGTTCTTTAATTCATATTACAGTAGAGTAGAGAGTACAGCAGAGCATCTATCAGGGCCTGTTTTCTGGCTCACTCTCTTTTCTTTACTTGCCTTAAGACCTCCTGCTTCCCTCTCCTGAGTCTTCAGGATGTCCTCTTTAAAAAATATATAAATAAGCTAAACAAATGTAAGAGTTGGTAGGATTCAAGTCTCCATATTGGGGTGAGTTCAAGGAAAATGTTTTAGAAATAAATCCATCAATGCAAATGAAAGAATATATAGGCTAGTTTCATAAACTCACTCTTTCCAAATAAAGTTTAGGCCTATTTCTGCCTGCCACTGATATTTCTCTATTGTGTCTGAAAATAGTCTATACTTTGAACAGAGGTTAACATAATGGTGTGGTGCATCCCTGAATTAGTTTAGTCACTAATGAAATTTGACAACACAGAACAATTGAAGTCTGAATCTTTCTGAAATATTTATTCTGCCAAATAATACGGTATGTGAAAAAAGTAGAAACAAAAAAAATATATATATATAGCTGTAAGCAGCAATGTGGGTGTCAAGCATAATGGGACTCGATAAACTAATTCTGCCGCCGGACGGTTGCAATCGGCTAGGTGGCTACATGACGACCGGGACTCGATAAACTAATTCTGCCGAACGGACGTAATCGGCTAGGTGGCTACATGACGACCGTATCGGTAATCGGACGGAAGTAATCGGCTACCATGACGGCCGTCTCAGTAATCGGTAATAACGACGGCTAGTGGAATGAACTAGAGCATTATGTGAGTATGTGTCAATGTTCACCAAATGGAAAAACGACCCTACCTAGAGGTAAGGGCGCATTATCGTCTGCCCGACAGAACAAATGACACAAATACATAGGGGTATTCAGAACAATATCCCAAACAGAGACACAATGTTATCAAGCATCCGTTCTTGAGGTGGTTCATGAAGCATCTAATCCAGTAAGAATTGCAGTTTATATTGTAAGTGGGCGGATTGGTAAATAAAGTCATTGTTGTTTGACGTCCCCCTGAGGTCAAAGGTCAGCACATTGTTTGGGTGTCCCCAGAATGATATCTATGTAGCAAGTTTGGCTATTATATGTTAAAGAGTTGCTGAGAACAGGCTTACTTCCTGTTTGGAGGCTTTGCCGTCAAGTTCGATTGGCTGTCACGGCCAAACGGTTTTGAATTAGAAAAAGCTGTTTGGTACATTCCATATAGGGCAAGTTTCATGATGATTGGACATAATCTATGGCCTGTGGATATGTAATATTGATATTGACAACTTTCAACATGGCGGCCAATTTCTGAAGTTGCCATGGGAAATATTTTATTAGCTATATGGGGCGGTCTGACAGTATCACCAGACATTAAAAATAAGTTTGAAATATACTCATGTGAAGAGAGAGGAGTCTTCGTTAATTATTACACCCCTAGAGGTCAATGGTCACCAAATATAGTATGTATTTCAATGGCTCGGTTTAGCTTCACTGCTATGTCATTTTCAATGAATTGACAGGACTGCAAAGTTGTGAAGCCTACTGTGATCCATTGTTTGACGCAGCCAGGAGTGCAGCCGGCCGCAGTACACTAGTAAATCACAACCGTTTAGGAAAAATCTGTAAACGAAAACCGTAAAAAATAATAATAATCACCGCGCCATTGTTTCAACGGGAATCGCGACGGTCCATACTTTCAACATAAAGTGTACATATTTATAATTTGAAATTCGTCCCAGCCTTTATGCCACAGATTCTCTAGGGTCTATAGCAATAACCGCGTTGTCTGATTACAGTTTCATTCATTTTTCACGATTTACCAGCTCTCGTTTTGAAAAATAATCACCGCACCATTCGGTTCAACGGGAATCGCGACGGCCTATACTTTCAACATAAAGTGTCCATATTTATAATTTGAAATTCGTCCCAGCCTTTATACCACAGATACTATAGGGTCTATAGCATATAACCGCGTTCTCTGATTACAGTTTAATGAAACAGTAAGCTGACATCATCCTAATTAACACCGCAACTGCAAATTAACCACATGGAGATAACCATGGCAACCGGTAAAACAAATGTTCTTTTTGCGATCATTCTGCTTGCGCATCCAGCGTGTTGAATATAATCCCCCTATTGAACGAAGTTAAACCGAGTGAGCGCGACTGCGGTCCACTTTAAAAAAGTGGGCATCAGCTCCTCTGCCACTCACCATGCTCTGCTTCTTCTCCCTCACACTCGTAAAATACCTTCGTATATCCATCTGGTCAATGAGTTGAATGATATACCATTAGGGACAGCAAGCCATTCGTTGTAACTTGTCACACTCACAATATTGCTGATTATAACAGCAATCTGCAGGGACTGATAGCTGTCATAGGCTAGCAGCTACGTTGTTGAATTTAGTCTAGGGCGGCTACTCTAAAATTAAAGTAGATGTAGCCTTTTCTGTCCCTTAAGTGGACCTCAGGCAATTTCACATTAGAACCTACTTACAATTTCACTCTGATCTGCAAATCCTGTTTTGTCTTCTTTTTGTCTCTTACTTCTCTTACTCTGCCTGACGCCGACCCTTCAGAAAATGTAACGTTAAATGACCCCTCAGCCCTAGCCCCTCCCGCCAGCGCTCTCGGAAACTATTTCAATCCAAAAGACAACTTCTAATTGTATTAGTATTTATTTCAACTCATACTCTGGTTTATTATGTTAAGTGTAGGCATGTTACGATTTCCTTGTAAAAAGGAAATCGTAACATGTAGGGGGGGATTTTGAACATCTTCGGGGGGCTTAGCCCCCCCCAAAAAGGCCTAACGACGTCCCTGCATGGCTGGCAGCCTTAAAACTGACTAGCCCTTCGATGTCAATCAGCCCCTGTCATATCAATCTCCACAAGCTAGCACTCCGACCCTAAAGTGTATCAACTATTACTCAGACGATATCACAGATCTATGTTTCCAAACTGCTAATTAAACAACGTTCGCCAACTAGCTGATTGCTGATGCAGAGGGAGTTAAACTCGAAAAAGTAGTTTCATAGTAAGATGTATCCGTGCAATATCCATCTGTGCAATATCCATCAACATCCACCAGAAAGTAAACCTCCAACATCCACCTAAAGTAAACGTCACACTCGTGAATCCGCCTCGCATCTATGCTCATCTGCGGGTGTATCTCCCAAAGTGCATTCAACCGATTTTTTTGTGAAACCATGTCTTTAATAACCATGTTATTAGGCAGATAATAAACCATGTTCTTTAATAGGTCCATGGTCCCAGGGTGGTTTCAAATAAATCCGGACCTATGGGGTTTCGTGTTGGGATTCGTGTGGACGCCTGAAGCGACGTCAGAGTTCTGTTGAAAGTTAGTTTTCTTTTTGTATTACTGTTTTAGCTTTAAATACAGCCCCTTTGTCAATTGAATTACTAACTGTACATTAAAAAGTATTTCTAGTCAATCTAAAAGGTTTAACAACTACCATCTCATCCTCGACTTGAATGTTTTTATACAGCGCGCAGGCTTGATGCGCTCCACTTACTTTTGTGGAGAACCAGCGCCTTGAATATGTAGGTACTACAGCGTTTGGACAGCTCGTTGCGTTTCCGCAATGAGTCCGTTTTTACGGAGATATTCCTGAAACGCATCAAAGGAAAACGAAGGGGGAATGATCGTTTTCGCCTTGTTACTTGGTTGCTATTTATGGGGCGCTCCAGTGTCTCCGCTCGGACGTCCCTAAGAGAGAGCATGGCCACTTCGAAAACCTCTCTTCTCGCCGCATAGCATCCGAAATGCCCTATGCATGGTTATGCAAACTAATCCCACCATTAGACGGTCAAGGTTGACCGAGACCTCTCGGCAGCAGACCGATTCAATGACAGTGTCAATGCTCCGGCAGCACCCACACGCACACCAGTCACACCCACACGATCCAAAGGTGGAGCTGGAGCCTGAAATGCAGTCGGACACTACAGGCATGTTTCCTAACAGGCTCAAACGCGTAACCAGCCATATTAAAATCACTATTTTCCGCCGTGGAGTGTAGAAGATGTTCGCGTGTCTGCAGCAACAACCTAGTCCTACCATGCCAGTGTCGTCATCGGCGCTCTAAAAGACACATTTTCTATTGTTGCTAAAAAAAAGCTAGGTATTGATTTTTTTTGACATGAAAATCTCACTTTATTAGGTTTTCTAACATAAATATGAGTTCCCCTAGCCTGCATATGGTCCCCCAGTGGCTAAAACCTGCGTTTGGTGTAAAACGAGCACTAGCTGTTCTGCTCGCCTTTGAAAAAACGGAGGCTCAAGTGCGCTGATTTGAAATGTCTGTATTTATGACGTCACCAAGAATCTCAGCTCCTCACCTTACTCTGCCTGGCCCGCCCAGAGACGTTGGCCCGCCAATGAGACTCGACCGTGCGGTGTGTGTGTGTGTGTGTATGTGTGAATACACACACTGTAACGCAAGTGTTTCTTGTCGGTTCTTTGACGTGTCTTGTATTTCCACAACGAGACTGTAGTGGGGGTTATCTGAGCCATGGTTGAGAAGGAATTGGGGGAAAGGAACTTTGGCTTTGACTCGCTGAAGTACATGAACTGCGACATGCCGCCGGTTGCCGTGAGGCACCATCGCCCGGCAGCGGGCAGCCGGCAGCAGGCAGCTCGCGGTTCAGTCGACTTCAGGTTGATGTGAAAGTGGAAGAACCAGAGACGTCGCAGAACCCGACAAAGTCGTTTGTGATTCATAATATCGTCTGGAGGCGCACACAGCTTTTGGCCGTGATAATATGTATTAAATTATATAGATTTCTATGCATTATATGATATTATTTAGATATAGAGTTCCAGGACTGTAACGCAAGTGTTGTACACTTCCTTGTTATTTGGATAACCGTTCTGCTTTTGGTGTTATGGCGCATAACACGTCGGACTCTCGTCTCTGGTATTTCTACAACAAGACTCGTATTGGGGGTTATCTCAGCCAAGGTTGAGAATGAATTGGGGGGAAGGAACTTTGGCTTTGACTCCCTCAGGAACATGAACCACGACGTGGAGGAGAAAGGGATTGTTGGCGGCGAATGTCTCCCGCTTGAGCCCCGCTGAGGGACCACCGCCGGAGGCGGAGGTGCGCTGCCCGGCATCTCCTCCTTGTCGCGGTTCAGTCTACTTCACAATGATGAGGATGTCGAAGAACGTCGGAGAACCCAACGCGGTCGATTGAGATTCATAATATCGGATCACACAGCTTTTGGCCGTGATAATATATATTATATGATATAGATATCTATGTAGGCTATATGATAATATTTAGATATAGAGCTCCAGGACTCCCGTGTGTTCTAGAATATTTACAGAACACGGCTAAAGGCTGTGTGCGCCTCGCCATTGCGATACATCCACTGTAAACAGAGCGCATGGTGGCTGCAAGCTGCTCAGGCCACACCCCCACCCTCCTCCTCATTTGCATTATAGCTACAGACACCAAAACAGCGCATTTTGGGGAAGCTCAATGTGCGACTGGCTCGGAGTGGCTGTAACTCTGCACCACGGCTGAATTTCGGGAACGTCTTTGAATACTGTGTTAGTTGCCCACTAATACCTATATTAAAGAATACATAAAATAGCATGTCATGGGACCTTTAAAATACATTTTGTGTATTTTTTTTATAATGGTCATAACTGACACGTTATCGATGTTGATTATTTCAGTTCAGTTCATCTTTAATATTGTATGATATATATATATATATATATATATATAAATGAGACTTCCCGTAGCACCCTGCAAGAAGAAAATCATTCATTCAAGCCATTTACTCTTGTTTTCTCGATCGTGGAAGGGTTTGTTTACTAGTGGTGCCGTTGGAGAACGCATTGGCTTTTGCCACCCGGAACAACGTATTGTGACGTCATGGTGAACTGTCCTATTTTGGGCCGCAAAATTGGGTCCAAGCAAGCAGCGTGATATGTTGAAGTTGGCGTCAAAATGGAGGTGGGGTTATATCGACGTGCGCTATAGCGAAGGTAAATGGAGTTGAAACCAGTCCTAGGCAGCCCCAAATGGTGGCTGAGGCCTTCTATATACATGTATACATGCTACATATAAGTGTGTCCGTGTTCTGTCAGAACTCACGTTGTTGTTGTTGCGCTGCTCCTTGGGCTCCTCCAGGTCGTCGGGCCGGCTGAGGTTGCGGCTGGGCTGGATACACACCACGTTGCTGTCCCAGGACGGCGGGCCCAAAGGGGGCAGTCTGAGCAGCTGCTCGTCGGAGAAGTCTTCGTCGGACTCACCTGCTCATGTTGTTCAGAAGAAATATGCATGTCAGAAGGGCTCCAACCTATGCCTGCAATCCCACTCTTCACTGAATTTTGAGAAAGGGTTAGGAGGATACTGACCTTGTGGGTCTGAGGTAGAGTACGGATTCCCAAAGTGCAGCTCGGTGGAGCTCTGGGCGACCAACATGGGAGTGGGGGCGTCCAGGGTGTAAGGGATGGGGTACTGCAGGAACACGGGGGTGCTTGCCTCAATGCTCTCAGCCTCCCTCTGATCCCCCTTCCTGCTGCTGCCCTTGTTCACACCCTGGCAACACAAACATCATTATTCCAATTTCAACCCGATTTGATGGTAAAAATATACTTTTAGTTCTTAATTGACAGAGCGATGAGGTCCATATGTATGCAGATACTTCTTTATCTTTCCAAGCCTTCCGGTGTTCAAGACGATCAATCACTTCCTACAACAGCTCCTTTTGAGACCCATCCCCCTGGCCACTCAACCCAACACTTAAACCAGCATACAAAATAAACTTTTCTCCATTTCAAAGGGAATGATAGTTTCTGTTTTATGGAAATTTGTTGCAGGCGCCAATTTAATTTACATTCTGAACCTCAAATTGAGCCGTTTCACCGCTCCGAGCTCCAGCCGTGCTCCTCCAGGCAGTGCTCGGGGTCAGAGATCGCTGTGGTCCAGAGTAACGGAAAATCACATCTCATTGACTTTGCTTCTCCAATTAGAGAGAAATGTTAAACCTAAACCAGATCGAGAGCACCCAGACGGCAGGGAATGGCAGACTGGGCTCAGTTTTAGAGTGGAAGTTTATAAAAGGAGAAAATGAAGGTGGTCCCCAACCCCCTCTAGCTGCTCCTTCTCCTTCACTAGGAGGGTAAGCGTGTCCTTCAGGTCCTTCAGCTTGCGCCCTTTCTCCGCCACCTGGCTCTGCAACACAATACAACATGAGTTATGAAGCAAAATACACTGCAACGTGTTATACACACCTAAATTCATTCATTTATGGTGTAAAAGGCTGTCCGTCTCTAACGGGGACTAATACAAAGAGCGGGATTTAAAGCAAAACATCCTGTTTGGATTCCTTCACTAGCACTGAGAATGTCTCTATGCCTGAGTTAAGCCCAGTTACAGCTCCTAGGCAACAAGGGGAAGACTCCTCAGAAGCCCTCCTGCCTGAAGAGCCCGACATAAACAGCCATAAAACGTCCTCTTAGAGAGAGCTTGCCTCATAAACAACACCATCACAATGGCTGTGTTGGCTGGGGCCCTGGCATCAAAGGCTACATCCTCCAGGCCAGCCACACACGGCAATAAAGAGAAACACAGACATCTAGTATCAGCCGTCCATAGAGAGCTCCGTTTGGTGGAGTATGTTTGGCGGCTAGCTAGCGGGAGTGTTTTGCCTGTTGCTGCTTTGCTTTGAGCACTGAATGGTTACCTTGTAGCGGTCCTCCTCCGCTGCCAGCTGCAGTTTGAGGTTATCGTTAGTCTTCACTTGCTCCTTCAGTTTCACCTCCATTTTGGAAAGCTCATCGGCAAACATGCAGCTCCGTTCCTTCTCCTCCTAGAACATTAACGCTCCTCATCAGCTGGAATTCTCTTCACAAACTTATTTTCTGATAAGCCAACTACAGCCTGGGTATAGAACAACTTACTTAAGAAAAACACCCACAGCACCATTAAAGATATTATACGATCATATCACTGACTTGCTTGTATAAAACAGGATGTAGGAGTTTCTTACAGTCAGCAGTTGTTTGTATTTCCTGTACTTGTCATTCCTGTCTGAGGTCTCTCTGCTGATGCCTTTGAGCTTCTCCTGGATTATGGCTTCTAGCATGGGGTCGGCTGAACCCGGGCTCCCTGCACACACACAGCAGGGGGGTCAGGCTCTAACTGAGCACTCACACCTGCTACAGCCAGTCAGTTGTATCTCTACCTGGAACCGAGGTGTCCGGACTCACTGACACATGAACGGTTGCAGCTTCAGCCGCAGAGCTCTTCCTCTGCTCCTACACACACACACACACACACACACACACACACACACACACACACACACACACAGTCAACCAATTGGTGATATTGATTGATTTTTGGGAGCCATGGTTTGTGGCGGGGACCTACCCCCTGCTGCTCCGACAGTTTGGACACTTGTCTCTGCAGCCTCTGACACTCCTTATACTTCTCCTTGTAGTGCTCGGCCGCCATGTGGAGCCTGAGCTTCAGGTCCTCCACCTCTCTCTGCAGCTCCGCCACTGGCTCCTCCACAGCATCCTCCTCCGCCCGGGCCTGAAACCACACAGCAACCGGGGGGGGGTTAATGAACGATAGTAGTATACACAAATATCATCGTAAAACACATTCTCTTCTGACCATGCATTTAATTGGCTTTGACCACCATCAGTTCTCGGCAATTCCTCATTCGCCCTCTCACGTCTGACAATGATACGGCTCTGGGCCATCATACATGTTATTTGTGGTTCTTTCCACCTCTAGACGCTATTCTTCGTTTGCAACTGACGTCACAGCTAATTAAAATTCGTAACCAAACCGGAAGTCGGCCATCTTGGTAGGAAAACAATCACAACATTGCGCCCCGCTACACTTGTTTCAGTCACATTAGAGTGGAGGTCATTCAATCGCAAAGCGCGTATCTAACCTCAATTGTTTCGCTATTGTATTATTTTGTTTGGCTAATAATGCCTACCAGTTGTGCTGTGTGTGCACGGTTGTGCGAATAATTTCATACGGGAGAATGGGAATTGCAGTTTTTTTAGGATTCCAAAAGTGATCACAACTCAAGGTGAGCGGACGCGTGAGTTGACCGAGGAGCAACTTCGATTTCGACATCTACCGGGGCGACATGGCACAAATATATCTCGCCAAAACTCGTATTTGTGGTAATCACTTCATAACTGCCAAGTTTTGGGGCTCAATCAATTTGTGAGAGGTTCTTTGCGAGAGTTTTTGCGCCTGAAGTTCTAAGTTGGTTTTTACCAGGAAACCCTTAACCCGTAATCTACACTCTGTAAAAGGGCCTGATCCTCGCTAAAATCATCAGCTTGTAGGGATCGAAACCTAACAGGTTAACTTTCTGCTGGTATCTTCCCCTGTCGGGACTGCTTGAATTTGAGAAATATTCAGACCTTTGTATCGCACTATTGTGTTCGCTGCTAGAAGACGCCTGTGTTTTCGCTTGTGTTTTCCTACCAAGATGGCCGCCGTCGTGACGTAAGCACTTTTTACGTCATTTTGATCACGTGGTTGCAAACGAAGAATAGTTCTAGTACTAGGCTGAGGCTACCTTCCACCACGTCTCCCCAACGTGACATCATCGCCGAATGGCGTTAGAAAACACCCGTTACTACCAAAAATGGACTTTAACACTATTTTGGAGACATTTTATAAATGATATTTTGAGTGCTTGATATACCCATTAATCAAAACTTCTGGTTAACCTGCACGTAGGCCTTTAATTCTAAACAGCATTTTACACAGTAGCCTATAATAGGAAATGCTCAAAGGTAAGTCAATGTCATTAAACACTGACATTTTATGGGGAGAGAAGCAACGGTGGTGGACCTTACTAAATGCCCTATCCATTGTATCGGTCTGTAAAATGCTAATCAAATCAAATGTATTTATTAAGCACATTTAATAACAAGGTGAGGGGGGGGGGGGGGGGGGTCTTGTATTTTATTTATGTTTTTGTTCTAATGCTGTTTTTTTACTGCAGTATGAAGTAGACGATGAACTAATGCCTGTACGTGAAGTGTTTGTGTGTGATTGCAGTGACTAGGCTGGATTTACATACAACGTAAGAGTAATTGCAGTGGGTCAAGGAGACCAATTTATTAGGGCACCAATTTGGGGTAATCCGCCGAGGTCACTTTGCCTACGTATGGTGTGATGCTGGGGCGATCTGTTATGTGATGCTGAAGCCCGCTGCCCACTGTGGAATGAGAGCGCAGAGCCGACAGTATTGCACCACTGAAGCGGCAGCAGCCTGTAATTCCAGTGGAAGCACGGCGAGCCTCGGGAAGAGGTGCCCAACAGCAACCTGCTTTTAAATTGTCATCCTCATATCTGTATCATCACTCACTCCGTGCGGAATAATGTTGGCTCTGCGCGCTCGTTGCGCTCTTGTTATGCCACCACAGAGGCATATCAACCGTTTTGCTCCAGCCTATTAACTCGCAACCGGTGTTACAAAAAGAATACCCCCAATCCGAGTGATCGATGATGATACAAACGTTAAGTTTTAAGCATGGGCATGTTTCCGCACGTGAACGACTTCATGCCTGTCTACGCTGCAAACTCGTGCATGTTGCAGAAAATGTGCAACAGTGCCCCCTAGGGTCACACTGTTTGGTGGCTTCGCTCCCCATAAAAAGCTTGTCAGTGATTTATGACGTTGATTTACCTTTGAACATATCCTATTATAGGCTACTGTGTAAAATACTGTTTAGAATTAACGTTTGTATCAAGAAAGACAGAACCAGCGAGTGACGCTCTTATTCCCGCTCTCCTTGCTTGACCACGATCTAGCATCTAGGATCGATTGCTCTTCCTCGGGTCCCCGGATGTTA
The DNA here is from genome assembly GCF_031168955.1 of Gadus macrocephalus. NCBI lineage: Eukaryota > Metazoa > Chordata > Actinopteri > Gadiformes > Gadidae > Gadus > Gadus macrocephalus. The sequence continues at coordinate 1,351,692 of NC_082387.1, read as the reverse complement.
ACACAGAATTTTCAGAAATTGAATTTTGCCGCTGAATTTGGCATGCTGAATTTGGGGACGTTGAATATTTGATTTCAAAATTTTTAACATTGAAAAATAAAGCTGAATGTTATATTGGGTTAAATTCAGAGGCAAAAAAATCCAGATACGTTATTTCTATGCATAAATATTCAGTGCTTAGAATTTAATGGGTTTTTATTTTCAAAATCTGATGGCACAGTTTTACTTCCATACGTTTCACCCTGAAATCGAGATCGAAATACGATTAATCGCCCAGCCCTAGTGTATAGACGTTTAAAGCTCTTGATATCCATTGACTATAACTAATCCCCCAGATCCGGTGCCACTCACAGCCTCCTGCTTGGCCTCCGCCTTCAGCTGCTCCACCAGGCGCTCCAGGCGCGTGCACTGGGCCAGGGTGTCGGTCTTGGCCTGCCGCAGGGCGTCCGCCTCAAGCTTCATGCGATACAACTCTGACATGCTGTGGTCGCGGGCGCTGGAGGCATCCCGCAGCTCAGCTGCCAACATAGACGACTGCTGCCGTGTGGCGTGCAGCTGCTCCTCCTTCTGCCTCAGCTGCTCCTTCAGGGCCTTCATGTCCCCCTAGGAGAGCCATGGGAGAGGACACACCTTAAGGATGGACCATGAGGTCACACCTTGGGGGATGGCCACAATCAATGTTTTGTTATATTTAGGAAAATATCTTACTATCTATCTATGGTTCTTTTTCATTATTATTATTATTATTTTTTTTTTAAAAGGTGAGGAGAATGCTGTGCTCATTTGACCAAACACAGTATTTGGTGGGTCCTGGGTCAACACACTCCCGTCACAGCATGACAAACAATACGTATTTCAAAACTATCTACAGTATATTACAGTAACACAAACTAGTGTCACATAAATAACGGGAGATTGAACCTCAGTTAAACTAATAATCAAAAATAATGTACGAAACAACATAAAGAGCAATCTACATAACCCTTTCTGCTTGAATGGAGACCAACTAAATGCTGATGGTCGTACCGGAGGGGAGACCTTGGCCAGGAGCTGGAGGTGCTGCTTCTCCTGCTCAGCGAGGCAGGCCTGGAGGCGCGCCACCTCCTCTTTAAAGCGAGCGATGCTGTTGTCCTTGTTCACGTCCACCGACTTCAGCAGCTGCAGCTCCGCACTCTGCTTCGTGTTCTCCAGCTCGCGGTTCTTCAGGTGAATCTTCGACATCAGCATGCACATACGTGAACAGGCACAGAAACAGGCCAAGTTTAAAACCTTGGGCTACTCGTTTTGCCTTAGTTCATACGGTGCCCATAGCGAGTCGGCAACAAATAGCACAAGACCATTAACATAGATGATGATCTCAATTACAAAACAGAGACTGAGGAAGGCCCATAAAGTCACTTTTCTCGCTATAGCCTGAACGCGTTACAAGTCAAATGAGGTAGAGTGTCTGCTCCTTCTCTGTGGCAGACCCTTGACCCACCACAACAAACCCCAACCCTCAAAAACAACAGATCAACCAGAAGGCAGACAAATACATGCCCTGTTTAGACTAAATAAACAAATGAATGTATAATACTGAGGGTAGAGAAGCTAAGGAAGAAAAATAAAGTGTATGAAATTTAATACTAACATGAAAATGAAAGAAGAGTATGATTTGCATAAAAAAGCACTATAGTTGTGTTTACCATCATTCATGTGGCGTAAGGTATAAATCTGAACACACAAACACAGAGAGGCTAAACTATTTTGCATCCATTATTCTACACCTGATGTCACAGTACCTTGTAGAGCTCCTTTTCATCCTTCTCGTTCTTCAGATGGGACTCCAACGCCTCTTTATCCACTGTCAGCTTCTTTATTTTATCTTTCAAGCTAGGACAAAACAATATCATGTTAACACAAAATCTGTCCCTCATAACAAGCACTCCTATCCAATAGAAACAGTAATCCAATACCAACAAACACAACATACACAAACTAAACCAACTCAATCTGATGCCCAACAGAACCTACCCATCTAGCTCAGTCTCCTTCTGCAGACCCTTCTGGGTGACTCCAATCAGGTCCTGCTCCAGCTGCAGGACCCTGGCTGTGGCCTCCTCCAGCCTCCTCTTCACCTCCTCTCTCTCTTCCTGCAGGGCCTGGGAAGAGTTCTGGAGCTCCTGGATAATAAAGCACACACTTCTCATTCCTCTGCACACCACCAGTGTCTGTTTGTAAAGCCTTCTAGTTTGTTTACATCATCTTATGCTAAGTTCAAAAAGGCAGGTTGCAGTTAATAATATAACTTTCAGTTCTGGACGATATCCTTATGCTAGTGTGTTAATATGTAAACTATTGGAAACACATTAAAAAAACATATCAAAGTAGTCATAAAATGAACAGCCCCCAAAGTTGTTATCATGTCAGAGTTATTTTTAGAACGGAATTATGGAAAATACACAACGAATAAAATATCCAAAGGACTAAATTTGCGGTTACATTTGATGATTTGCAATAAAAACACAGCAATTCACGTTAGAAACGTTCATTACCCACATTTACAGCTGTCAGTATTTGATTTACTCTTCTTCTCAATACACTTTGAATCTCTGTGTTGTGGAGTTAAAAGACGCAGTTACTCCACCTTCCACTAGGAGGCACTGAGAGACTACATGGCTTAACTGAGACTTCAGCCATTAGACTGCTTCAACTAAAACAATCCTAATGTACCTTAAACATTTAAACAAAAGATAATTAAAACAATTCCAAACAGAAGCTTTCATTTGTATTAACCAAATCTTCAAACCAAGTTCGACCTAAAAAAAAATGCATTTTCGATAAGTGTATGTTGCAAACCTTAAATAAAATATATGCAACAGAAAATGTCATACATCAAATGTATATGGCTTAAATTAAGTAAAAGAAACTCCTGAATCCTACCTATTGAATTGGTCTGGTGTGTGTTTGTTTAAGATGGACTTTGACAGTAGTGCTTACTTGGTGCTCTCTTATCAGCTTTGAGTGCATCTCCTCCTCCTGCTCACAGCGCTTCTGTAAGCGCTCCTTCTCCTCCTCCAGCTGTTCCTTCTCCTGCTGCAGAACCTCCATGTTTCCCGACAGCTCTTCCTTCTCTCGCTGGGCTTCTTCCATCTTGCGCTGTGTAGGAGGCAGGCAGGCATTTTGATAATCTATTCCAAAAATCCTGTGGCTGTCGTACCAGACCATCCTGTAGCTATGGGCCCCCGTGCTGAAAACACTTAACAATTGTATGTGTTTTACAAATAGCCTAGGACCCTGTTGAATTGATATGTAGATATAAACAATTATCCACATTGCGTGCCAGGGCATAACCGTTTCTGTTGCCAACATGAATGTGGGTCGTAATCTGGCCTGGTACCTCGAGGAAGCCCGCCTTGGTGGTGACCACCAGGATGTCAGAGTTGCATTCATCCTCCACGGTCAGGAGCTCGTCCTCAGAGGGGCTGTTGGCGCGGAACAGGAAGGGCGTGCTGGCCCCTCGGATCTCCCCTTTGTGGGTCACATAGCAGAACTGGTAGAACTCCCCGTCGTCGTTTGGCACATAGTATCCTGGACAGGAAGGACTCCAGTTAAAACAGCAGTGTCACAGAGCCACACATCGCCCTGAACTAGGCTAGGGTAGGCCTTGACATGGATGTTTACTAGTGCTCTACTGCTCTCCAAAGCCTGCAACATAACAATAATGACCAAGCATCTAGTCCACTTTTTTACCATTCTCCCTGGAAATACTTATCCTGCATATTTTTCCCTACTTGCATGTACTTTTATTTGTACAATTATTTGTGAATAGATAATTTAAACAAAGCATTGCTATCCCAAAAAACAATAGTCTGACACATTTAACTGAGTCAACGTTCTTTGTGTAGACCTACCACTCTCTTGGCGAGTGTGTTATCTAAAGTAGGGATGCAAGATATATCGGCATTAATATCGGTATCGGCCGACATGTTTAAACATATTGGCATCATAAAATTGGGCCGATGTCCACAACCGATGTATATCCTCTAGTTGCTGTTTGTGTGTCGGGAGAGGGAGAAGGAGGGGGAAGGGGATTTCGCCATGTGTTTAGGGGGATTTTTTGTTTATCAACACGGCGGATTCGCAAGCAGAATAGAAAATTTGTTTGACCGGCGGCCATGGTTATCTCCATGTGGTTAGTTTGCAGTTGCAGTGTTAATTAGCGATGTTGCCAGCTTACTGTTACATTAAACTGTAATCAGACAACACGGTTATATGCTATAGACACTAGAGTATCTGTGGAATAAAGACTGGGACGAATTTTGAATTATAAATATGTACACTTTATTTTGAAAGTATAGACCGTCGCGTTTCCCATTGAAACGAATGGCGCGGTGATTATTCTTCAAAACAAGAGCTGGTAAATTGTGATCATGAATTAAACTGTAATCAGACAATGCGGTTATATGCCATAGACCCCAGAGTATCTGTGGTATGAATGCTGGGACGAATTTCGAATTATAAATATGTACACTTTATGTTGAAAGTATAGACCGTCGCGATTCCCATTGAAACGAATGGAGTGTGATTATTCTTCAAAACGAGAGCTGGTAAATTTAGAAAAATTAATTAAAATGTAATCAGACAACGCGTTTATATGCTATAGACCCTAGGGTATAGGTTGGTTGGTAAAGGTTGGTTAGGCTATTTATGTTTTATGGTAGCCTTGTAACCTTGTTATCTGGAAGTTAAATACGTTCTGAAAATAAAGGAAGACATTGAAAAATTCAGTTTGCATGACTTTCAGTCTGTACAAAATTTGATCATCTCAGAAACTTTTTTTAAAAAACATATATCGATATCAGTAAATATCGGTTATCGGCCATAACAGCAAAACTAAAATCGGATATCGGTATCGGCCAAAATGTTCATATCGGTGCATCCCTAATCTAAAGGTGGCAAAGTAAAATTACGTTATGCTATGGTCTTACCCTGAAAGACAACCACTCTGTTGACCGTGGTGCCTTCCACATAGTTCTCCAGGAGAGGGGACCACAAGAAGGTGTAGTAGTCCCGTGCAGTGCTCCAACCGACCTGAAAGAGGATGAGGTACATCAGTTTAACGCAAGCAACATAACAGTGCAGGATACTGAATGTTCCAAAATAATCTTTCAGGCTCTGCATGAGTGACACTAGCCGTGGTGTAGTTTAATGAATGACTGCTAGTGATCTGGCTCGCGATGGCTGTTAAATTATTTCTTAAAGACAGGAAGGGATCCCTCTAACTAGTCCTTTCTTGCCATGTTCATGTTGCATATGGCAGGTCTCTTGCCAAGTACCAGCCAAAGTAAGGAGTAGAAGCTACAACTCACTTTAGACAGGAAAAGGGAAATAGGTGAAAATTTTATACAAAGGCAACTTCAAAATGAAAACCAAAATGTAATTATATGTATTTTATGTGTTGTTAACTGATGGCTGATGAGGGGGTAAAGCACAGAAAACACATCCATAACTTCAGCCAACTGCCATAAAACTGTCAAACTAAATCACCGTCACATGATGTAGGCTGGTTCTCTGCCTGCACTGAAGGCTTGCGCAGACTTCCAAACACAAGGACCCCTATATTCCCAAACCGGAGTGCTCCATTTATTTTCTATAATCAACCATGCAAATTATAGCACACAACGTATGGTGGTCCACTGTTTCTAAAACCATCTGCAGCCGATGATGTCGACATAAAGGACATCATTCCTTGCTTATTTGGTGAGCGGCATTAAGGCGCGGGTCCTCATACTTGGTTGTGTTCCTCAGAGCCAGAGATAGCAGCTCTGGGCTCAGAGCCGCCCGGTTGTTACCAAGGGGCGCTCCAGCCTGCAGCAGTAAAGAACAGGAAGCCATTAAAGTGTGCACCTAGTTAGGCAGTATCGTTACTGAAGGCCATTACCACTGCACTCATTAGAGCAGGGAAGGTAGCTGAGAGAGCTGGAAAGGAATTGAGAGGAACTTCAGCTCGGGCCACAAGGTCTTTCTTACTTAAGATTAAGGCAATGGTTGGGCTTTCATACTCCATGAAGTAGCAAGAAGCAGATGCCAAAGCTATGAAGTTAGACCAACAAGGTAGACAATTTAGACAAGGAAAGTTTAATGAATAGCCTCAGAACCCATTGAATCCCTGCAATCCTTTAACACCACATTATAAGAGACGGTTTCACCAACATTCCAGCAAGTTGTGCATTAAGGAGTGTGTCAACAGAAGCCCATGGCAACCATTGTAGTAGATAGTATGCCGTCTATGTGCCCGTCAGACATAGAACTAAAAATGTATGGGCATTTTTTCCATCAATCATATACAGGGGTTGTGCTCAGCGACAGTTTGTGTCTTCTGCTAAGCCACTCCAACTACCTGTCCTGACAACACACTTCATCCTAAATGTAACCTTACATTTCTTTCCTGGCAAGACCTTCAATAAGGCCATCTTTTTTCATTCATAAAACATCTTTATGTGTATGGACATGTTGCCTGGATTACATCTCTGAAATAGTTTCTAAGTTTTCAAAACAACAAAGGCCACATATAGATATATCCATAGCAGATAGATGGCAGAACAGCATCTGCTCAACACCAGGTTAGAGCCACTACAGCACCTTACTGAGCTGTAGCAAGGATATTGAGTCGTTGAGAACAGGGAGTTCAGATCCAAGGATCTCTTTGCATGCAAGCACCACAGAGTGCTTGCATGAGAGCCAGGAAAATGTACATGGTGTGTGTGTGTGTGTGTGTGTGTGTGTGTGTGTGTGTGTGTGTGTGTGTGTGTGTGTGTGTGTATGTGTGTGTGTGTGTGTGTGTGTGTGTGTCTGTCTAAATTGCTGGATAACATATATGCCTTGATTCTTGGTAAATGTGAACGGAATGGAGTGGTTCCCTTTCAACACACACCTTCAGTACCTAAAAAACAAAAACCTAGTAATCTGACTAATAAAGCTACATGGTTAAAGTACGTTTGAGATTAGTTCAATGGTTATTGGCTCCAATGGATTCAACCTGGTCTCACAGGAATCCGTGAAATGACCACGGGCGCTTAACTCAAAATTCTTGGTGGCCTCATGGAATCACTGCGGTTTCCGTGATGCGGCCACGGATTTCGCTCCAGTGCAAGTTAATGACACGCATATTCCGTGGCAGACACGTGTCACGTAGGCTATATGTCAAAACCACAAATGCAACAAAGGGTCAATGCTTTGTATTATGGATACTCAAATTTCTTAAGCAGATCATATTTATATTTATTTATTTCGTTGCTTCGGTCTCGAAGCATATATTCGGAGACCACCAGACATCCTCAAAGCAACAAAATAAATAAATAAATCTAAATATGATCTGCTTCGAGGATGTCTGGTATTCTCCGTATATATACGGAGACCACCAGACATCCATGAAGCAACAAAATAATAATAATAATTTATTATATATACTAAATAAATAATTACATATATATATTATATATATATATATATTAGTGCTGTCAGTTAAACGCGTTATTAACGGCGTTAAAGCAAACCAATTTTAACGGCGTTATTTTTTTTATTTAACTTATTTTTTTGGGCTCAAAACAAAGAAGCAGTACTGCTATGTTGAAGGCAGTATGTTTGTATGTTCATTGTTTAATTGCACTATAGGCTTTTTTTTTGTATCGTCCTGATTTGATCAGTATACGCCAATGTTGTTATCAATAAAAAAACATTTGCACAAGGCAAGCCGATGCACGTATAGCCTAGTTTTGGCCCGAATGCCATTATTCAGGCTTTGAATAGGCCTACTCGTTGGTTTTTACTCATTCCAGAAAAACACACCATCAAAAACAACATTAATAATTCCTATATACTCCCTGGGACCGATTTTGACAGTATTGGCATATTTTGTTGAAGATTTCATAACTTTAGAACGTTAATTAGTAGGCCTAAGCAGGGGTGATTCTAGGTTCAGACTTTTGGGGGGGCTCAACCCAACGAAGCCTCAGGGGTATATGAAGTATATAAAGTCCTGTCCAAATTGTTTTTATTACACAACCTTTATTTTCTTAGTTACTATGCTGTTGTATGTCTAAGACAATAGCTGGCAGTGTCAGCTAAACAATGCAGTTCTGAACCACTAAAGTGATGAATGGAAAAATACTGTTTGGTTTAAGGAATAATCAATGGATGTGAACTGTAATAACAAATTTGAGGTATATTAAATTTCCTTTGTGTAAGTTTCACCCAAAAATGACCATATTTCCCCTTTTTTTTCATTTACAGATACTGAAATACATTGGTACAACATGTACTAGATTAATAATATGAGAAACATATTTCGGGAGCACTAAACTATGTTGTCTCACTTTCAGGGACCCATACATTTTTATAAAACTTCTGATGCAAAACAAATTGTTCTGATGCAAAAAAAAAAAGGGGGCTAATTTTCAGTCAAAACAAACAAGCTAATCAACAAGTACAAAATGTTCTAGACCAGTGGTTCTCAATTATTTTCTGTCATTCCCCCCCTAGGAGACAGACATTTTTTCACGCCCTCCCTGAATTGAAATAGCCTACTATTGAGAACCTGCTAATATTTATTTATTTAGATTAATAAAATTAGCGGAGATAACATCTGCAACAACTTAAATCAATTTCCAAGTTTAGTTTATTAACTCAATTTGTGATATTTAACAAGACTGCTAAGTCTGTGTGTATCTCTAAACATAGAAACAAGAGCAAATTATTAACTTGGGTTTGCATTTAATTAAAAGTATTTTTAAGGAGTAAACATTGGTCACTTGTCAGCTTCATCAACTTATTCCCTTTCAAAAAAAATAATATATGTTCATCTTTCAAGCATGAATAAAGACACCAAGTCCCTCTGTCATGACTTTGTAAGATCCAAATTCTTGTAAAACTTCTGACCCTTGGTTTTGTTTATTTCAAATAAAAAATAAGTAACTTATTAAAATAAATAAATAAGACACTAAGTCCCGTCTGCCGCTCACTACTAAAACCTTTTATAAGCTGAGGGCATTTTCAGTCTCATAGTATTAAAACATGTGGTACTTGTTGATTAGCTCACGTTGTTCTGGCAATGAATATGCCCTTAGCTGATAATGCCAGCGTTTTTTTTTCAACTGAAGATTAGCACCCATGTCAACTTTTTCTGCTCCTTGCACCTAATCATGCTTATCATGCTACGCAGCATTACAAGCCTTTGCGGACTAAAACATGAAGCAATTCAAGAAAAGGCATAGATAGAATCGCCTTGTGGTCGTCAACTGTCATTTAATAAACACCTGACAGATTATGTCAAGGTTTTAAAATGATTATTATTATTATTACCTGGTCATGTTATCACACAGTTGGAAATTGTCGATTTCGAAGACTAGCTAGCTTTTTTGACAGACAAAACAGCAGAAACTATGTTAAGTGCACTCGTGCTGCATTTTTGGGTTTGTCAAACAGGAGACGCCCACCCACCAATCAGAGGTCAGAGATTCCTGCAGGAAGGTTGCGCTCGATTTCACTAGCCCATTTGAACCTGTTCATTAGTGTAGAGCATCCATTCTCTCATTGCTTGTGTAAAAAAAAAAGGTAGAATATTAGATTTGAGGACGAAACGATAGGGTGGGCTAAGGCAAGTTTTGGGTGGGCTTGAGCCCACCCAAAAAAGGTCTAGCTTCACCACTGGGCCTAAGTAAATTGGAGTTCTTTAGTTTTTCCCCGTGGAAGCAAAAGGTCAAAAGGTCAGAAAGAGCCGGCACGACGCCCCTTATGAGATAGCAAAAAGTTAATGTGAATTTGTCTCATAACTTTTTGCCATTAATAAAGAGAGGCCTGATTCTCAGATATGCATGTTGGATGGCTAGGGTGTAGGTCTGGGAAGAACTTCAGGCCAAAATCTTGCAAGCGAGACGCTGGGTGAGGTGCAATGAGATGGAGCACTTGCTGAGTAATTTCTTGTAGTGTTGGAGTCCCAAAGTTGATGATCGTATGCATCCTTTGAGACCCCCTTTGCTATAAAAGAGACCCCAGCCCTATAGCTTACTTGTTACTGTCCTTGACTCAGAAGTTAGGTATTGCACATTTCCTTTAGGGCTTCGGCCTCCTAATTGATCATGTAGTATATTTGAATGCCCTCTTTCATAGATTTTTAATATGACAGTGATAAAAAAAAAATATGAGAAAAAAAAAGTCACTTTGATTACAAAAGTAATGCCCTGTTTACACCTACCCGATAGTGGGCCCCGATGGTGCCCGATGGCTAAATCAGCAGCTATCGTTATAACATCGGCAAATAGCGTGGTTGCATCGGGAAACACCGTTACTCTTCCCGGGAACATCGTTAGACAACGGGAAGAAACGGGAAGAAATGCTCAATGTTCGGGCAACAACGGGCAACATCGGCAAAGAACGAACATGTTTGTTAATTTTGGGTCTATCGGGGTAGAATCGGTTACCAGGTGTTGCTATGGGCTAATCGGCTATAATCGGGAATAGAACGGGAGTACAACGTAAGACATCGCAAATCGTTCGGGAATTTTCCTGGGCACATCGGCTATATTCGTTAATCTTCCGCGCTTTATCGTGTTTTATCGTCTTTATATCGGCAACCTCAACACACGAAAGACCCTCGAGAACCCTAGACAAATAACGATTGTGAGTGACCAGATTGTGTTAAGGAAGACCCTCAATCTGCCACTTGGGTATAAATAGGGGGTGATGGATGGATGTCCTACTTTTATAATTACAGGGTACTTCGCCCATTTAGAACCGGCGTTCTATTATTATAAAATCGCTATTGTAATATAAATAAATATATAAATAAATATCAGTCTAAACCAGTCTCCCCTTTGCCTTCTCCCGAAATGACGCCAAATGACGCCAAACGCGTAATTTGACGTGTTTGGCGTCATTCGAAATGACGTCAAATGACGCCAAACGCACTTCGGGTGTCTTCCCTGGCATACATCGTTATGTTATCGTTATAACATCGGGTATGTGTAAATGCTACCCCGATAAATTGACCCGATCATACATTTTTAGCCCGATGTCACCCGAATCACCCCGACTTCCACATCGGTGGTCCATCGGCCATTAGCGGCCATTAGCGGGATGGTGTAAACGGGGCATAACTTATTAATTACGAGTTTAAAACACAGGAAACTACAGAGATGGGGAGCGGTCGACGGCAACCACCACAGCCATCACAGTCACGTGACGTGGACGCAGGCCCATTGAAAAAAATAGGCCAAAACGTAGGCGTGTCACATGTTCAGAGCCGTTATTGTAATGCATTTTGCGCTGTGGGCAGTTTTACTACAATCTGGTGTGAGACTGGGTTTAAGGGACGTTTCAGTTTCTGAGGGGGTCTGCTGATATAATTCAGATGAATTGGATTGTTGTTTTGACGCTCTGAAGTCAAAAATAATCTCCCAATTGAATTGCAATGGTTAAATATTGAATTAATTAAATATCTAAATATATATTAGCCTATATAAATATACAATTATTTAGTTATAATATTATAAGTAGATCATGTAGTTATCGATATAACAAGATCTGTATCTGACCATTGACAATCCACTTCCACCAATCCAATCAACGAAAAGGGTTGTAACACCAACTAACACGTAGGCCTACTTTTTCTATGGGAAGTGTGGTTCAGGAATAACCAGACAATATTCAAATATTAACAATATAAAAGCTAGGCTAGACGTACAGCATATCATACATTTGACATGTATATAGAGTTAGGCTATAGATTCTATCTATTCTTCGCGTTATCATTACATCCTTTCTCGTTACATCAATATAAATTCTTGTTATAACGAGATCTGTATCTGACCATCCTCTCGGAAATTCTATGAATGAAATTCATATTGACGGTATGGCACTATATCACTATTCTCGCCCATCCATCTTGATTTTAATAGACCATTTTCGTTGCTTCAAGGAGGTCTGGTGTTCTCCGATCATAGCCTAATGCCGCGTTTCCACTGCAGGGTGCGGAACGGATCGGATCGCAAAGGTGCGGTAGGGAGGGGGCGGTATAGCCCAGCTCAGTTCCGAGGTCGCGTTTCCACTGCCGACAGTACCCTTTGTGGTAGGCCGGATGTCGATCGCCGCGGCAGCTACGTAAACATCGTAAAAAACGTCTTCCTCCCCAAGAATGCAGACGAACGTCTCCACCTCCTTGTTCGCCCAAGCAAGCGTTTTACGCTTAATTAATTGTAATTAATTGTAAAGAATAATACCTCGAGGCTACTGTTCGTTTGTTTTTATCCCTGCGTCACCCGGAAGTGACGATTCTGTCGACCAATCAATGGAGGGGGGGTGAAGCTAGAATTTCACGGGACCCTTTCAGGCGTCTCGTCTCGTTTGCGGTACCCCAACGGAGGAGTCCTGAGAACGGGGCCGGAACGGGTACGGCAAAGTCCGGGTCACGCCCACTTTTGGCGGTGGAAACGCGACCCGACCCGCACCTTTGCGATCCGATCCGTTCCGCACCCTGCAGTGGAAACGCGCCATTATACATGAATAAATAAATGCAGATATACATATTTATTTATTATATACGGAGACCACAAGACCTATATATAAATATCATCTGCTGGAGTATCCATAAAAATTGGAGTATCCATAATACAAAGCATTGACCCCTTGTTGCCCCCCTCTCTCTCTCTCTCTCTCTCTCTCTCTCTCTCTCTCTCTCTCTCTCTCTCTCTCTCTCTCTCTCTCTCTCTCTCTCTCTCTCTCTCTCTCTCTCTCTCTCTCTCTCTCTCTCTCTCTCTCTCTCTCTCTCTCTCTCTCTCTCTCTCTCCCTCTCCCTCTCTCTCTCTCCCTCTCTCCCTCTCTCTCCCTCCCTCGAAAAAGCCGGAGAAATGCTTCCATTCAAAATGCAATGGTTTACATTTTGTTCTGTGGAAGACGAAAAAGTCTGAGGAACGCTCCCATTCCCATATTGTGTGTGTGTGTATATACAGTATATATATATATATATATATATATATATATATATATATATATATATATATATATATATATTAGGGATGTGCATGAGGAATCGATTACTCGAGTACTCCTCGTTACAAATGAACTCGGCTGGTGGACAGGCAAACTCGAAATTGCATATACACACACAAACAAAGTTTTCTGAAGCAAATGCATCAATTTTCTGTGCGGCGCCACTAATACATGCCGTGGGCACAAAGCAAATTAAATGTATCAAATTTCTGTGTGGCGCGTGCCGTGCTGTGTGCAGGCACGCCAGAATTCAAAAAGTTAAGAGATGGCGGTTAAAGCAAAGCGCAGCGAAGAATTGAAATACTAATAAGGTGAAATGCAAAATATGCCAAGCGAAATCGAGCTACCAAAGTACTACAAGTACTATGCGGCAACATATGCTCCTGAAACACAACGGTGAGTTCGGGAAAGCAGACCCGCAGCAACCAAGTGTGTCGGCTATTTTCACCGCCGCAAGACGCAGCTGTAATCCCGGACGTGTAGAGAAGATCACGCTTCTCTGCACGAGAAAACGCTGAGTATTTCCATAGTCCATTTGCTGCCGTTTTATTTGCAGTTTTAAATTATTTGCAGTGGTTAGGCTACTTGTTTCGTTTTTTTTTTTTTTTTAAAACAGTTCGATGTGATTTAAATTGTGAGACGCATATTTATTTTTGTAAGGAAAATGTGTTTTGAATGTTAGCAAAAATAAATAATGAATACTCTGATAACTCTGACTGTTTTGATGGAGAATAAGCATTACATGTTTGGTTGGTAATATTGCCGTTCATCATTAGGCCTATTCCTGCTGCAGATGCGTTGCATTCTAAAAATAGATTTGATTAAACGAGTACTCGATTGATCCTCGAGGAATTCCTTCGATCACTCGAGTTTGGAATTTACTACTCATGCCCATCCCTAATATATATGTATGTATATATATACATATTTATATATATATATATATATACATACATACATACATATATACACTAGGGCTGGCCCGAATTATTCGAATACTCGTTCGGAAAATTAGTATTCAAAGCTTAAATCAGTATTCGGAGCTTCGTTGTTTTTTTTCACGTGCATGACGTTACCAGAGCGAGGGAGGCAAACTATAAGCGACACCAAGCAGAGAAGCGAGAGAGGTGGAGGAAGAATAGATATGTTCCCCTTTACTTTACAACACAGCATTAGCGGGATCTTGGGAGGAAAAGTAATGCTTAGCGAAATGCTAACCTTAGCTTAGTTGTTTGTTTACGTTCGCTTTACAGCGCTGCGCCAATCAACTGTGACTGGCTTGCTGCAGAGCGTGAGCGTCTTGGGAATACCCGGTCAATATAATGGATATAATATGGACACATAAGACAATCAATATTCGGTATTTGTCATGGATTTATTGTACAAATTCCCTGAAAAGATGCACGTTCCAGGATGCATTGAAAAGATCCCCTAACGGCTGAGATGGCAGAGGACAGCTGATTTGGAACGGAACGACAGTTGTTCGCTTCAACGGGGAAAAACGAAGGAACTACAACTTACTTGGGCCTACTAATTAACGTTCAAAAGCTATTAAATCTTCAACAAAATATGCAGATACTGTCAAAATCCGTTCCAGTGAGTATATAGGGATTATTAATGTTGTTTTTGATGGTGTGTTTTTCTGGAACGAGTATTCGAATATTCGCTCGGAAAAACCAACGAGTATTCGAAGCCTGAAAAATGGTATTCGGGCCAGCCCTAATATACACATATATATATATATATATATTAGAGCTGGGACGATTAGTCGACTTAGTCGACGTAATCGACTTCAAAAATTCGTCGACATGAATAATTTGCGTCGACGTGTCGCCTCCCCCCCGCCCCCCCCACTCTCACTCCAGTCGTGGCGGTAAATATGCACCAGAACGCTAGTCGCCAATCGTTTAAATTCATAACAATAGCGGCGGCAAGCAGTAGCGGGAGCACAGAGGCTGGTGGTATAAAACTTGGCCAAAAGACGAGCTCCGAGGGTTTGTTTACCAGCATTGCTATGGTGACCGGTCTTGCGTGTTCCAACGGTTTATTAGGTATCTAATAAGCCGTCTAATCACTTCATTCACTGCCTCTTCCGTGGTCATTACAATATTATGAATAGACTTTGTCGGGTTCG
Organism: Gadus macrocephalus; assembly: GCF_031168955.1. Classification (NCBI taxonomy): domain Eukaryota; kingdom Metazoa; phylum Chordata; class Actinopteri; order Gadiformes; family Gadidae; genus Gadus; species Gadus macrocephalus. Next base: position 1,336,532 of record NC_082387.1, on the reverse strand, counting down.
GATTTTATACTCTGGTGAAAAGAGAACTTTTGTCATGTTATGTAGTTCTAGTCTAGCTGTTGACTGTCGGAATTCCACGATCTAGCAACCAGTTCTAAGTAGTAAGAGAACTTTTGTCATGTTATGTAGTTCTAGTCTAGCTGTTGACTGTCAAAATTCCACGATCTATCAACAAGTTCTAAGTAGTAAACACACACTACAAGTTGACAATTTAAATTACATAAATCCTTTTCGAAGTTGGGTCTCTGAGGTGGCAGTGCATTATTTTTCAGTTTGCACAATGAGAGAGGGAGAAAGGAGTAGAACAGTATTATTATATTTGGTATATTCCTCCTGATTGACTTATTTTGTTCATTTGTTAGATACTACATATGGCATCAAAATGCACTATTTTGCAGTTTGCACAATTTAAGTGCCGTGTTTGCACAATGTTATTGCACTAAAAAGTGGCATGTTAAAGAAATGTTGATATTTTAACAACAAATGTTTTGATATCCATATTGTGTGAAAAGTTACATTGATGAAGTAATGTGAAATAATCGGTAACTGAAAAATTAATAAACTGAAAAAATAATTAGAGCTGTCCCAAATAATCGTTTGGGACAGCTCTAATATATATACATATACACATCATATACATATACATATATATTAGGGCTGTAAGATACGCGTATCAAACCGAAAATCGCGATACTCGAAGCCACGAACCTGTCTCGCGGTGTGAGAAGGCAGAAGCGCGATATGCCCTTTCTAACTCTTCGGTCAAATTGTCCGATTGAAATTTGCTAATAATTTGTCTAAATAATAGTCTGCTGACAGCGCCCCCTCCTATCGATGCCGTAAATATGTGACGAGATGCCCTCTCTGTGATCACAGCTCTCCGTGGCTACGGAGGATTGCATTTCTCCACAGCCGTCGAAGTCCTCATATGCGATATGAACGACATTTATCCAGAGTGGGCCAAGCGCGAAAAAAATTGCCTGTGTGATCCTGTCTCTATTGTTTTGTGTGATTTGACTGGCAGTTTGTCTGCTTATAGGTCGGAATGAAGCGGCCACGGGCCACCGATTATTGACAGGATGGGTACTTTATTCTACCGGACTCGTTCGCTTCTTCACTAGACACACGCGCTACCGCTCGCTCTCCTCGCTCGTCCACTCACTCGCTGACGTCACTCACACACGCTTACGCACACTGCCATTCTCCCGCACACACATTGCTACTCGTAACACTATGCCTCGTTATTGCGACGTTCATGTTTTTCCTCATCTATTGAAAGTTAGGCTATTAAACATGTTGCATTCTATACGGCCTGATTATGTCATTATTTAAGCTACATAGCCTAATAAGAAGCGCTAATAAGGATATTTGAATAAACCAACCAAACAGTTAAAGGGGCCCTATTATGCCTACCAGCAAAAAGCATCCTCCAACTGCAATCTTTGGTTATTTCTTTATTAATTTAGCTATACTTTAATAGTATTCTTTCGGTTCAAATCTGTTCAGTGTTCCAAATTATTTGTTATTAAATGTTACATTAAGATAATTGGTATTTAAGGGTTAGGGTACATACACGCACGCACACGCACACACACACACACACACACACACACACACACACACACACACACACACACACACACACACACACACTAGTGGTGGGCATAGATTAAATTTTTTAATCTAGATTAAAATGGCGAACAGCAAAAAATCCTTTTGTTTACCTTGACAACTGTCAATTATACTTGGCAACGGTGAATTATCAAATATAATTCACCGCCGGAACTTGTGAAGTGCCCATGCAAGTGAACGGAGCATAAACAAAAATAATTGACAGCTGAACGTTGGGAAGGCCCATGCAAGTGAATGGAGCAGTCTACAGCATTGAGAAGAGCCGTGTAATAATCCATAATAATGTAAGGTTTAGTAATTAAATATTTGAAAGTTGTAGAATAAAGTTAATTTATTAGAAATGTACTTACAATTTTTAGTCAGTTAATCCTTTACATATTTATGTTACACAATTATTACATATTTACATGTTTATATATTTAACACAGTCAGGATATTCTGTTGAATCTGCCTCTCTGATTCCCGTTTACCTCAGTCTAAATTCTAGCTTCTGATTGGTTAGTTCAGTCACGTGATGGGTCCGAACAAGGAAGTGTTCGGACCCATCAAGGAATATTTTTTTTTAATCGCACGATAAAAGTTTTGCGTTAACGCAGCCGTTAATATATATATATATATATATATATATATATATATATATATATATATATATATATATATACTTATATTATATATCGAGTACTCGTTTAATCGAATCTATTTTTAGAATGCAACGCATCTGCAGCAGGAATAGGCCTAATGATGAACGGCAATATTAACAACCAAACATGTAATGCTTATTCTCCATCAAAACAGTCAGAGTTATCAGAGTATTCATTATTTATTTTTGCAAACGTTCAAAACACATTTTCCTTACAAAAATAAATATGCGTCTCACAATTTAAATCACGTCGAACCAAGGCCTGTAACGGTTTAAAAAAAAAAAAAAAAAAACAAGTAGCCTAACCATTGCAAATAATTTAAAGCTGCAAATAAAACGGCAGCAAATGGACTATGGAAATACTCAGCGTTGTGATATTCTCTACACGGCCGGGATTACGGCTGCGTCTTGCGGCGGTGAAAATAGCCGACACACTTGGTTCCTGCGGGTCTGCTTTCCCGAACTCACCGTTGTGTTTCAGGAGCATATGTTGCCGCATAGTAGCCTACTTGTAGTACTCTGGTAGCTCGATTTCGCTTGGCATATTTTACATTTCACCTTATGATCGCCTATTTCTTTAAAGTATTTAAATTCTTCGCTGCGCTTTGCTTTAACCGCCATCTCTTAACTTTTTGAATTCTGGCGTGCCTGCACACAGAAATTTGATACATTTCATTTGCTTTGTGCCCACGGCATGCGTTTGTGGCGCCGCACAGAAAATTTATACATTTGCTTCAGAAAACTTTGTTTGAGTGTGAATATGCAAACTCGAGTTTGCCTGTCCACCAACCGAGTTCATTTGTAACGAGGAGTACTTGAGTAAACGATTCCTCATGCCCATCCCTAATATATATATGTATACATATACACACACACACACACACACACACACACACACGCACACACTTATATATATATATATTAGGGCTGTCAAGCGATTAAAATATTTAATCACGATTAATCTCATTAATGCCATAGTTAACTCATGATTCATCGCGATTAATCTTATTTTTTTTTTCTATGCTAAATATCCCTTGAATTCTTTGTCCCATTCATTTTTCTCATTTTAATGCTCTTATCAACATGGAGAAGTGCATCGGCTTGCCTTGTGCAAATGTTTTTTTATTGATAACAACATTGGCATATACTGATCAAAACAGGACGGTACAAAAAAAAAAGCCTATAATGCAATTTAACGATGAATATACAAAGATATGCCTTGAACATAGCAGTCAGGCTACTGCTTCTTTGTTTTGAGCCCAAAAAAAAAAATATATATATAAATTGCGTTAACGTCGTTAATAAAGCGTTTAACTGACAGCTCTAATAATAATATATAATATAATTGTTTATATAATATCACGGCCAAAAGCTCTCTGCGCCTCCGGATGGCCGTAGCGTGGGGAGCTCATAGGGATTGGGCTTCTCGGGGTTTGAACGCACAGCGTTCCCTTCTCTCGCTCTTTCCTGTGGCTCTCTAAACACACTCACTCCCCCCGCCCATTGCGAGTCCACGAGATTCTCATGGACACGCGTGTGTGACGTAGTCTGGAAGGCGCGCTGCTGTAGGTGTGTGTGTACCTCCGACCGGTGAGTGAGAACAGCCAGAGAGAGAAAAAAGGATGGAAACTGAGGATTTGGTTTCGAAAAAGAATAGCACTGGATCCTTCGTCTGGCAGTGTATATATAATAATTATTATTCAAACTGTTAATAAATAATTAAGGGTTTGAATAAATGCTTTGTTGGTAAATCTAACTTGCTGTGATTTTCCTTTTCTTATGTGCAAGTTCTAAATTGTTCCAATAGAAAGCACTAATGAGTTTAAACAATATGTTGTTTCATGTAATCTACATGCAGACTTATGTTTCAGTAATACTAGAATTATTACTGACGTAACATTATGCCAGACATGGTTGAATCGAGCATTTATGATGTGCTCTAGAGGAGATTCAAAATATATCGAGATATATATCGTGTATCGAGATATAGTAAAAAAATATCGACATATTCATTTTGGCCCATATCGCCCAGCCCTAGTTTGGATGTTTTGTCATAAGGCACTGATGCCGAGTACCTCTCCATGGTGGTCTGCTGCTGCTTTTGCAGCGTTGCATTTGCAGATGTTGTTGGCCGTTTTTTTGATACGGCTGTGCTCCAAAGGGTGAGAGCGGCTACGGTGGTAAAATACGTTTGTTGTACTCCCAGTCTTGCCGGGGACTATGGTCTTGCATAATTTACAGACAACATTAGTCTGACTACGGTCTGACTTGTAAAATCCAAAAGAACTGCCATACTGGCGAGCTGACATTTCCATTTTTATCGACTATTTCCTCGCTCGTTGCGGTACTCATCTTTCACATCCCACAGCACGCTGTTTCTGTGAACACGAGACAATGAGATGGCGCAACCAAACTTGATACTGTTACACGATTGGCTATTAGCATGTCAGGCCATAGGCAGAGATACGGACGCAGTAAGGTATTGCAGTAATACGAGTGATTGAAATGGCCATTTAAACCACCAAAGCGGTCCAAGCACTATGAAAACAGTTCATGCTTCAAGTCACACTGGGCGCAGCCATCTTCAATAGTTCAACCAACGTTGCTTCGCAACCTCTGGTTCAAAGCGGAGCTAGAAGTAGACTTTTTGCTCCGGTTTCTTACAACGAGGAATAAAAATAATATCGAAAAGTTCTATCGAACGCATTATCTATTGATATAGATTACGTATCTATCGTGATACATATCGTCATCGTTTTATCGCCCAGCCCTAGTTAACGCAAACCAATTTTAACGGCGTTGAATGATATTCTTTTCTTTGGCTCAAAACAAAGAAGCAGTAGCCTGACTGCTATATTCAAGGCAGTATGTTTGTATGTTCATCGTTTAATTGCACAATAGGCTTTTTTTTGTATCGTATGCTTTGTGTAATAAAAAATTAACAATGTCCTCTGTTTCCAATGTTTCCATTGTACACTTTATTCGCAAACGTTAGAATCTCCCTATCGTCAGATGATTTCACTCGCTTTGCGTATCTTAGACTGAGTGGCAATGCAGAGCGGGTTTGTTATCGACAGCGGTGGCAGATTAGGCAGATTTCCCGCCCAATGATAATTTCTCCAGCCTAACATGGTTAAAAGTAGCCCAATTGGGTAGGAAATCTGCCCAATCTGGCAACACTGCTCAACAGCCAGGAATCCTGGTTATTGGTTCATAGCGCAGCACAAATAGATTTTTGCGCGAATCAGACCCCTTAAGGTCACACCCAATCAGAGGAGGACTTTCCTCCTCTCTCCCATTGAAAGGGTGGGCGTGTGTATGTGTATTGCACGTCATGACCGACTTGTCGATCTGATTCCCAGCAATGTTAAAGAAGTATTTCTAGAAAATGTGACCATGTACAAACATTCATGTATCATGCCGGAATGGTTTAACAGCTCTATTGATGTGTTTTGTAACATCACAAATACCCCTGATGTTTTGTCAGAGACAGAAGGGAAGTGCTCCTACTTGAAATAGCCTGTGTGTTTGATCTGTACATGGAAATTGCTTTCAATGATAAAATCGTACCAGCCCATTCTGGAAATAATAAGGGACCTAGGCTACCAATGCAAGCTAATAGTGAATATTTTTGGCAGCTTGGGCATGTCCACAACCGTGTTTTCAGTGGGTTAAGGCTGGCAGGGCTCTCCAGCAGAAAATCTAAACATTTAGCAAAGTTCTGCTCCATATCAGCAGTGATAGGCAGTCTGGCCGTGTGGCGCAGGAGATGTTTTTTGTACCCTTGAACAAAGACCCATCTCATCTCTGAAATATTTGAATCCTGTCTCTTGTAATGTGATTGGTGGATTCAAATAAAGAATTAAGATGTGTGTGTGTCCAGTCCTCCCATATTAATGTGTATACCACATAACAAGTAATCAACAGAAGACAATGTTTTAATCCCACTGTATATCTCCTTGTTACTTTTAGATGAGAACCCATTACCAGCCTTTCGGACTGAGTGTCAGGCTAGGGAATTTAAAAACAGGCATCCTTGTTTAGAGTGGAGGGAAAGAAAGTTAGGTAAATGTCAGCCAACATGCAGTTGGTAATATACACAATTGAAATTCATAAAGGTAATTACTATGCAAATGAGAGTAAAGCTAATTCCTGGTGCAGTAATTTCAGACTTTTACAAAATTATATTACTGTATGGTATGTTAGATAACAACAGTTAAAGCTATAATTAGAGCAATTGAAAGAGTGGAACATTAATCTCCTTTCATCTCCTTCTCATGCATTGGTTAGCCATGGTTGTAAACAGTTCATCAAATTATTTTGACCTTGTTTAGCAGGTGCTATTGCTACTATAGATACACTAAGGACAGCTTGTCATTTTTGTGTTCTATTTGTTCATACTGTTATTAAAACTGATAAGCCTATTCAGCTTTCCATGATTGTTGATAATCGTTGCACTCTTAAATCCATGCAGCGGGTTGTAGACCCCTGCGTTATTGAGTGTGGTGCGACACCCAATAAGCGCCACACACATACACGTACCAGCGGGACGGGTGTGTACGAGGCTGGGAGGGAATCATCACAGTATACCCACTACAATAAAATAGACTAAACCACTGGATCTGTGTGTGTGCCACGGAATATGAGTTTCATTAACTTGCATTGGAGCAAAATCAGTGGCCATATCACAGACAATGTAAGTGATTCCGCGAGGCCACCATGGATTTTGAGTTAAGCGTCCGGGGTCGACTAGGTCGTTGAAACGGGGATCTGTGTGTGTGCCATGGAATATGAGTGTCATTAACTTGCATTAGAGCAAAATCAGTGGCCATATCACAGACAATTTAAGGGATTCCGCGAGGCCACCATGGATTTTGAGTTAAGCGCCCGGGGTCGACTCGGTCGTTGAAACGGGGATCTGTGTGTGTGCCACGGAATATGAGTGTCATTAACTTGCATTGGAGCAAAATCCTCGGCCGCATCATGGAAATTGCAGTGATTCCGTGAGGCCACCACGGATTTTGAGCAAAGCGCCCATGGTAATTTCTAGGGATGCACCGAATATTCGGCCGCCGAACATGTTCGGCCGAAAATGGCCCAAAACATAATGTTCGGTTTCGGCCGAAGGAGTAAAAAGGCCGAACATAATACGCTGAACATTTTTTATTTCTTTATTTTTTTACGTTTTTTAAAAATATATATTTCTTAAAGGTACATTGTTCTTAAATTCTTGCTATAAGGTCTGCTCAAATGTTAGAAAACGTTCAGTATTATATAAATATTTTGTATCAAATTTGTAATTTTTTTTTTTATTGAAAAGCAAGACAAAAAAGTTTATAAAGGACTGATTGTTTAATTGTTTGATTTATGCAATGGTGAAAAATAAAAGCAAAATGAATGAAAAACTGTAAAAGCCGTATTCGGTATTCGGTTTCAGTATATTCGGTTTTGGTTTCGGCCAAGAATTTTCATTTCGGTGCATCCCAAGTAATTTCACAGATTTCTGTGAAACCAGGTTGAATGGATTAGAGCAAAAAACATGAATTAACCTCCTTAGTGCTGAAACAGTTCCTCTCATGTGGTCATTGTTAGAATGATAGTAATGAGGGGGATTTATATTCATAACTCCCTACTTCTATAACTTAATGTCGTCAAACAAAACATTGCCCATCTGATCAAATGTGAATAATGCTTTAGAAACTGTACCCTCTGTGGGCCACAATTTCAAGCAGAGCAACTAGGCCTACCAGTTTACAACTGTTTAAATTTAGTCCCAGAAAAACATTATCTACAGATCCCTGGTGAAGAAGCAGGCTTCAGCAGGAGTCAAGCCCTGTGCTGCCCTCATCCCTTCTCACTACAGAGGAGGTGAAAATTAATGACATCCTCCTCCACGTTGGATTCAACATGGTCCCTTTAAGTGGATCCATCTGGGACTTTCAAGTGTGCAGAAAACCTGGCTCCCCTTTCCCAGCTTTTGAATTCCGCTTCACTCAAAATCCTCACACATGGAATTCACTTTTATCTTATCAATGCAAATCAATTCTTTCTCACTCTCTCTTTAAAGTGCAAGTGTAAGGGCTTTCCATTTATTTGCACCAAAAACTTCATGCAAACATGTCAAGTGGTTTCTAAAAGTAACAAGCCGAGATTTAGAAGGTAGGTCAATTACTCTTCATAGCTCTGATAATCTCCTTGATACATCGACCATTTAGTGAAGTCTGGGAGGTACAGTAAGAGGTTTGCTCTAAAAGGATATTCCCCTTAATAAAGTCTATCGGAGGATATAGGCTGTCAATACATTCTAATAAATATAAACTGACACAAGTAAATCCAAAAATTCCATTAAAAAATACTAAGAAATTGTGCTTACCTTAAAGATGCCAACCCAGTCTTTCTGATGCGGTTTGATGAACTGTGTTAGGGTGTAGTGACACTCCAGAGCAGCATGTGGCAGGTAGCTCTTACCCACATTTTGAAAAATGACATGGGCAAAGTTTGACATGTCCATGTTGTATTCTGTTGATGCTCTCTCTTGAAGAGGGTTGTGAAACACTCAGCAGTGGCTACAGAGAAACATAACATGACAGAGCAAAAGCAGATAACATTATCATTATTGTGCAATAATAAACAACCCGTATCTGAGAAACTAGTTGGGTAAAACCAATTAACAGGTGTCAATGAAGGGTCTGGCCTCGGACATAATGCTTCAGCTGAGGAAAATAAAATGTTACCATGAAAACAACAATCTAAACCTATAAACATATTTAGCCTATCCTCGCAAACCAAGGTCAACAATTGATCACATCATTCTCTTAATATTGCAATAAAAATGACAGCTAGGCCACAAATGCTATTGCAAACCATTTTTTCATAAGATGTTGTTAGTTTTTTTCATAGTTAGGTTCAGGCCTTCATTCTTCAATAATGCTTAAAACAGGAATAAATAACAAATACAGAAAAGCGAATAGATTTACATTCAATATTGTTATCTTACATCATGTGGATAACTTCCACATCGACATGATGTAATAACAAATTAAATCGACACAACAATCCGGATTGTATGAAGTTTATTGTGCTGGTTTAATTCAGTAGTTGTTTGATAAATCTTAACTTGTTTTACAAAGAACATAGCGTATCATTTAGGCAAGTCCTTTCGTATCAAAAAACGTTGAATCAATGAGAACAAACACAGGGGTTTAACAAACAATATGACACTAGTATTAAGTTAATTCCCATAACGTTACTAAATTGGTGTTAGGCCCCCAGGGCTTTAAGCTTTAAAGGCCCACTATGCAACTTTTCTAGCCAAAATTACATTAATTATGCAGGTTGAGAGTTATTCTGATGGTTCTGCAACCATTTCTGGGTCGTTTGGTGGGTGTGTCATTGCCCCATGTCGCCTCTCCAAGGAAAAAGCGCATATGCAACTTGCTCTGTTCGGACCGACACAATCCGGATGTGACGCAGCGGAAGTATCCAATCGCGCCTCGAAAATGTAGTCAGATTGTAGTTTCGAAAATGCTTTACGGCACAGACACACCCCCAAACATGGCACCGGCTAGATATAAACAGCCAGTTGCGAGGCAATTGTTGCATTCATCATGGATCAATCGACTGATAAGGGACCCAAGAGGCGACTGTCGGTGGAACAAAAGCAGAATAAAAAGAAGTTGGACCAGAAAAGAGACCAGACACGAGTGAAAGGGGAACTATGCAACTTTTTTGGCTTGATTTACCTTAATATAACAGGCTAAGAGTCATTGCGATGGTTCTATTATACATTTTTGTTCGATTGTTCGTTGTTTCGACTCCCCCTTGCGCATCTTGGCGGAGAAAGTGAATAGGTTTCTGCCGGCGACCCACCGCCCACTCTCGCGGGAGTCTCGGGTCTCGCAAAGTAACAAATTGCTTTACGGCACAGACCCCCAAACACGGAACCGGCTCGATATAAATACAAGTAACTAAGGGATTGTTACATTCATCATAGATCAGCCGACTAAAAAGAGACAGAGAAACCCAATGTCGGAGGAACAGAATAAGAGAAAAGGGAGACTGACCGACAGAGATGCCAGACACGAGTAAACGTTGGGCAAGCTTTTCAGGAATAGCGTGAACTGAAAGGAAAAGAAGACTGCAAATCAGACGCCGACTTGGCCGTGTTCCTTTTGAAATTGAAAGTACCTTTTGGTGAACTTTGTCTTCGTGGTATTCTTGATGTTGATAGTCTCTGTACAAATGTGTTTGCTCAACCATTTTGTTGTGAGCCCTGTAAAAATGTGTTTTCTTGACCGTTTTGTTGTGAGCCCTGTGTGTTTCCTTTCCTTTGATTCCATGGGTGTTGGAAACAAAGTTCGTCTGTCTCGTCCCCCAGATACAGGCTGAATCCCCGAATCCAGGTTCTTGTTTATTTAGATTATTATGTTAGCCAACACTCTTACACTGATTGTTCTGTTCAACCTAAAATAAAACAATTATAATCTAGGATATAAATTCTCCCCGTCAACTATAAAAAAGGATGGATTTAGGTGCATTGCAATACAAATACACAGTTTTAAAAATGTATAACCTTGTCCGCACTTCATGTACTTCGGACATGGCTCCACACATTCGCCGGCTTCTTTGAAAACAAATGCACATGGCTAGCGTAGAAGTGCATGGGGAAGGGTCGTCAACGAGTTGTTACGACAGTGTTGTAAAATATCTACTACGAAGCTGTAGGGGGCGCTGTGTAGAGAAAAGTGCGTGCCAAACCAAGAAAACAGCGAAGAAATGCCCGATCTTGCATAGTGGGCCTTTAAACGCACTCGGCCCTGAATGCCCATCACCTCTTATAGGGCATATATGAACGCATATCTTCCGTCTTCTTATTGTTCGTTTTTCATTTAAATCCTCGGGTTGTAATGTTAATAGTAAATTTGTTTATTTTGTAACTATTACTGTAGCTGCATTAAGGGTTATGGTTAGGTAAGCACTAGCCTGTTAGTTAAAGGCCCACCATGCAACTTTGGGCATTTCTTCGCTGTTTTCTTGGTTTTGGCACGCACATTTCTCTACACAGTGCCCCCTACAGCTCCGTAGTAGATATTGTACAACACTGGTGTAACAACTCGTTGACGACCCTTCCCCATGCACTTCTACGCGAGCCATGTGCATTTGTTTTCAAAGAAGCCGGCGAATGCGCGGAGCCATGTCCGAAGTAGATGTTCATAAAGTGTAGGCAAGGTTATACATTTTTAAAATGGTGTATTTGTATTGCAATAAACATAAATCCATCATTTTTTATAGTTGACGGGGAGAATTTATACCCTAGATTATAATTGTTTTATCTTAGGTTGAACAGAACAATCTGTGTAAGAGTGTTGGCCAACATAATAATCAAAATAAACAAGAACCTGGATTCGGGGGTTCAGTCTGTATCTGGGGGACGAGACAGACGAACAGCAAAACACCCATGGAAACAAAGATGTTTAGATGGTTGCAACCAAGCAAGCTAGAAACATACAGGGCTCACAACAAAACGGTCGAGAAAACAATTTTTACAGGGCTCACAACAAAATGGTTGAGCAAACACATTTGTACAGAGACTATCAACATCAAGAATACCACGAAGACAAAGTTCACCCGAGGATACTTTCAATTTCAAAAGCAACACGGCCAAGTCGGCGTCTGATTTCCAGTCTTCTTTTTCTTTCAGTTCACGCTATTCCTGAAAAGCTTGCCCAACGTTTACTAGTGTCTGGTCTCTCTGTCGGTCAGTCTCCCTTTTCTCTTCTTCTGTTCCTCCGACATTGGGTTTCTCTGTCTCTTTGTAGTTGGCTGATCTATGATGAATGTAACAATCCCTTAGTTACTTGTGTTTATATCGAGCCGGTTCCGTGTTTGGGGGTCTGTGCCGTAAAGCAATTCGTTACTTCGCGAGACCTGAGACTCCCGCGAGAGTGGCCGGCGGGTCGCCGGCAGAAACATATTCCTTTTCTCCGCCAAGATGCGCAAGGGGGAGTCGAAACAACAAACAATCGAACATAAATGTATAATAGAACCATCGCAATGACTCTTAGCCTGTTATATTAAGGTAAATCAAGCCAAAAAAGTTGCATAGTTCCCCTTTAACTCGTGTCTGATCTCTTTTCTGGTCCATTCTTCTTTTGTTCCACCGGCAGTCGCCTCTTGGGTCCCTTATCAGTCGATTGATCCATGATGATTGCAACAATTGCCTCGCAACTGGCTGTTTATATCTAGCCGGTGCCATGTTTGGGTGTGTGTCTGTGCCGTAAAGCATTTTCGAAACTACAATCTGACTAGTTTTTCGAGGCGCGATTGGATACTTCCGCTGCGTCACATCCAGATTGTGTCGGTCCGAACAGAGCAAGTTGCATATGCGCTTTTTCCTTGGAGAGGTGAAGTGGGGCAATGACACACCCACCAAACAACCCAGAAATGGTTGCAGAACCATCAGAATAACTCTCAACCAGCATAATTGATGTAATTTTGGCTAAAAAAGCATAGTGGGCCTTTAAGAGAGAGCATCATTTATCTTAACACCCTGCCATCGTTGATGACAACTACGATGAACAAATATGAATGCGTTGTCTTAATCCTCAACCATCAGTGTTTCCTGAGAACAACGGTTCCCCCTTGTAATGGGCTGGCACTGTGTCTCTATGTACTCTGTGTTACTCTGTCTCAATGTACTCTGTGTAACTGTGTCTCTATGTACTCTTTGTTACTCTGTCTCTGTGTTACTCTGTCTCTGAGTACTCTGTCCTCCAGAAAGATATGACCAGCTGCTCGGGCAGATTAGCCATCTAGCTAACAACCTATTTACATTAAATAACCGTCACATCTGATAGGAAATAAGCCTTTAGAAAAAAACACTTTACATTAATATTGGGCAAAATATGAACTCACCACGTTGTCATGTCTAAATGTAGAGGAACAATCGAACAAATCTGCCAGAATAATTGTCTACGCAGTTCTGTACTTTCCAGTCCTCTTCCTGGAATAACAAAACATTACGTCACTTCCGGTTAAAACTGGACTCCCAAAGGTTAATCTTTATTTAATTTATATTTACATTCTTCGGTCAAAAACGTTATTTATGTTGTTGGTATACATTTATAAACCGTTTGAATTGAAATTAAAATGGTAATAACTTTACTGTTACGGGTGTATTGGCAGGGGACACCGTACGCAATTTAATAATTGGTGTACAGAATATAAAGCAGCTTTAAATGAACACGCTTATAAAATGAGTCGGTATACTGTAATACAATATCATATTTTAGTATGTAGACAGCAATGTGTCGTAATGTACGGGCCATCGGGCCAACCCAGACACGCCCTCTTACCTCATTGGCTCTCGCTGTGGAGGCTGCCGTGCTGTGATTGGTTGGGGTCAGATATATGACTGCCTCTGACGTCATGCAGAGGTCAAGAGGAAGAAGCATGGCGGCCGCTCTGAGAGGGTCGCGGTACCTGGGGGGAAGGTTTATCAAACATGTTGGATTTACGTTTGGTAAGGGGTGTCAAACAAAGTGTTTCTACAAGTTGCAATGCTATGCACCTATTGAAAATTATAACATCGTCTTTAAACCTGTTTTTACGAGTATGCTTTTGTACGTAACGTACGTTAAGTAACGTTAAAACGTGGTATATCCTTAACTTCGATAAAGTGCTCTTTATGGTGATATGAAAATGCCAGAATTAATGTTTGACTCTGTCAAGTCTAAACCAAAGTTAACCTATGTTGACTGCATGACGCGGTGGAGTCATTCCATTCCGTCTCCTGTTGTGGGGGTCTCTAACGCTTGGTAGTGGAGGGAATAGGATTCTTCATAGTAGGCTTAAACCAATATTACCAGTGTTATAGACATGAAACCAGTTGGTAAGGCAAATGGATCGAGCATTGTAGACTACATTGTATCCCTCGAAAATCTGAATGCTGCGAAAAATCTAATGAAATGCCAAAACTCGTTATACAATGTCATTTTATCAGACTTATTTACTGCAAGTAAATTAAGTGAAGGTGCATGATTAGCGTTTAGATTACATTGATCTTGAAGGGCAGGCATCAAGCGTTCAGTAATACGTCAGAAACATGGAAAGACCTTGTACAAAATTGCTATTAATGGTTATAAACGGCTGGCAATCTACTGTCAAGGTGGAGAAATTGTATTAAAATTCGACGATATTATCAATATGATGCTGACTACTGCAAACTTTTTGTTTGCATGTTAAGTGTCAACAAGATCCATGGCTTCGAAGACACAAGTGGGATTCATTGGACTGGGCAATATGGGAAACCCAATGGCAAAGAACCTGCTGAAACATGGATACCCAGTCATTGCTACAGATGTGTTCCCAGAGTCTTGCAAAGAGTTGCAAGAGCTAGGGGCTCAGGTGACAGCTTTTTAAATGGCTCAAACACTTCTAAAGCATGTAATGTGTGATCTGTCCTCATGATGTGCTCTTGTTGGTTCTTAGATTCTGGATAATCCAGCGGAAGTGGCAGACAAAGCAGACCGCATCATCACCATGCTTCCCTCCAGTCCTAATGTCATTGATGTGTACACAGGGCCCAATGGCATTCTCAAGTACCTCCTTTTTTTTACCTTAATTTAGTTATGTTTACGTCCAAATTTCACCATTTCACCATCAGCTGTATGAAGTTGATGGGCGTTTGGCTCAACAGGAAGGTGAAGAAGGGCTCCCTGCTCATAGACTCCAGCACCATCGACCCAGCGGTGTCTAAGGAGATGGCCTCCGCAGCTGAGAAGATGGGGGCTGTTTTTATGGATGCACCAGTTTCAGGAGGTCAATCTTTTTTATTTATTATAAATATTTTTTTGCACACTAAAGGATGGCTTAAATATGAATTGAAGTATGCGTTGGTCTGGTTCAAGAGATTATTTGAAGATTGCAGAATGGCTCACTAGAGTTCAAGGTAAATATCTATTCAGCATATTCATTGTTTTCCATTTAATATTGTAACATGTTTTAATAATCCTTTAATATTCCTATTCTGAACAAAATAGTTGAACCCTAGAGATTTGTCTCTTAATTATTAAACAAAATTAGACGCCTATTAGAATCGATAATTATGTATCTCTGCATACATAGCATCAAGCTCTTAAGGAATAATGCACCCTAGCATAATATTATAAAAATATTTTATATTTTTGAGTAGTTCGTGAAGATTCTGTAACATTTAATAAATAATTGTTAAGCTTTTGAACAAAATGTATAGGTCGTCATTCTAAGGCTTCTAGATATGATTTATATTGAACTCTATTCCCAAATCCCTGATTGAGGGAACATGGATCGATGACCTTTTTATTAAAATATTATTTAATGAAAAAACCGGCATCATGATGAACCATATCTCCAACCTCTGAACTATATTGCTGTGAAGCAACAGTGCTGCGTTGTTTTGCAAAGGGCGGAGTGCTCCGCACAACCCACTAAGAACAGTGTTTCTGACACATGCAGGCCATGTTTTAACTCGCAATTAATTCCTTTTCAGCTGTAAAAAAATAAATAAAAACGGTTTCAGCTTTGGCTACCAGCTCTGAAATGAGGAAGGACAAGTTGGTTATGCCAACTTCGTTCAGTAAAGAGTTAGCTAATAGCAATTTTGTAGAAGGAAATTCGCCACACATGGTGGCATTGTACTATGTATGAGAAGCTTAGCCCTTAAGAACGCTCCCAGACAGACGGTCCACACACCATGGCAATAGCATACCTTCTTGGCATCTGGCCACTTCATCCTTGCACTTATGTTACAAAGAAAATGGGATCTGAGTTAGGAGCGGAGTAGAACTTTCATAATCTTGTTTGCATAGACTTGCAAAATAGTAATTTATACCAGTTCTTTCAGAACTTTGCGATTTTTTTAAGGAATTGTGACAAAAGGGCCTTCAATTAAATGAATTAATGGCCACTGGCAATGCGTTACCCATTTCTGAAGTGTTCAAAATCCAGTTATCCACGACTCACGTTTTAAGCAAACACTCGTAAATCAATAGGCATTAGCTAATTAAGGTTGGAGTGGAATATGAGGAAGTGTGAACCCTGACATCTGAAACCTTCCCTTGCTGTTTCATTGCACCTTTTCAGACCTGGGATTCTCAGAACTTTGCTGCACTGACCTTTGAATGGATCTATTTTAGGGTGTTTAATAATTGCTCCAAGGACCATTTGGTATTATGAATGTCATGCAATACCAAATTTCCATTTCTATCCAGTCGGACAAGCTATGTGGGGCTGCATGTGTCTCAATTAGTATAAATTGGAGCAAGGCTTGGATTAAATATCCCTGACAGTGAAATGTGTTCACTTTGGGAAAAGAAGAGGAAAGGTTAACATGGTCTGCATTAAATTGAGATGTTTTTGTTGCAGGGAAGGACCACACACATTGAAGTGTCGGACATTAGAAAACAAATCCACAACTCTTGGCCTTCAGAGTTGCTCACTAACTTCATATGCTGCAAGTAACACCACAATGCATTGCATTTCTTAAAAAAAAATGGCTCAACTTAAAATAAAAATGGATGAGAACCATCTGAATTTGTGCTTGAAGCAAGAAAACTAACATTGGTCCTATCATTGATATTCTTAAAGCAGGTTGTATATGTTAATTTGTCAAGAATTTGTTTGTGGAACTGGATTTGTTTGTAAAACAGGCAACATCTTCATAGGAATACTTCGAAAACATAGGAAAACCCGTGTCCAAAATAGATAGCAAGTGTAAAAATACAGCCCTTCTAGCTCAATTAAACCGATACAATTTTGTTTGTATTATGGAGCTACACATATTAACTGAAATCTGTGCTGTGTGATTTTATTTTTTTGGAAAAAAACAATGTTTGGTGTGATTTGCTCAAAACAAATAGTTTTTCCCTTTCCTTAGGTGTGGGAGCTGCCAGTTCAGGGAAACTGACTTTTATGGTGGGAGGAGCTGAGGCAGAGTTCACTGCGGCCCAAGAGCTTCTGAACTGCATGGGAGCCAACGTGGTGTACTGCGGTCAGGTCGGGACCGGACAGGTACGAGTCAGCATGATAGAGAGGATCTGACTATTTTATGGGATGTACGCACCTATAGATTCACTAACTATTTTTTTATTGTTGTAGGCTGCTAAGATTTGCAACAACATGCTGTTGGCTATTGGAATGATTGGTACTTCAGAGACGATGAACCTGGGAATCAGGTGGGCTTTACTTCAGTATTATTTCCTGATCTACATGGTCCATTTAACCACATATACCCCTGGTGACATGACCATTTCTCCAAACCCCTCCAAAATAATGTGAGAACAGACTAGGCCTTGATCCAAAACTACTTGCCAAGATCCTCAACATGAGTTCTGGTCGCTGCTGGTCCAGCGACACCTACAACCCTGTCCCTGGGGTCATGGAGGGGGTTCCGTCGGGAAACCACTACCAGGGGGGCTTCGGCACCCAGCTGATGGCCAAGGTCCGTTCATTCAATTTCATGAAAGGAACAGGATTTCTGTCCACTTGAATTATCTGGAATTGTATGTTACTTTTATATATTTTCTGTTGTGAGCTCTAGTCCAACTTCTTGTCAAAACTTTGCAGAGATATCTAGCGTAGTAAAACGGATCATAGTATAAATATTTTTATGATGTCTTCATATATTTCATGTTTTATTATGATGCCAATTATGAACTGTTACCCTACATCATATGTTTTCAATAGTTGAATTGAAAGGTTGTTTATTTGTTTTTTCTAAATTCAGTTTGCCTTGAAATGTCCATCTTTTTCCACACTCCCTCTCTCCCTCCAGGACCTGGGTCTGGCCCAGAACACGGCCACCAACACAAAGACACCGGTGCCCCTGGGGTCCTTAGCCCACCAGATCTACCGCATGATGTGCGCACGGGGCTACGCCAGCAAAGATTTCTCCTCGGTCTTCCAGTTCCTTCGCGAAGAGGAGGGCCAGTAGAGAAAGCGAGACTCCAGCCAAGGCCACTGCCTTAAGAGGCCTAGCCCTTTTCTGGGGGATGGGACTGTTTTTACCCAAAATACTGTTTCTTCATGTCAAGATGTAAATTGAGAAAGAGGAGATCTCAAACACAACCATGTGAGCCTTCTTCCACAAAAAACACTCCTTTCTTATTTTAAACAGTGATTTCAGAGGCGTAAGGAGGATGTCCCAAGCTTCTGACAGCAAAGCTAATGTGACAGCATTTCTGTGTCCCCAAAATGGAGGAAATTTTGGTGTTAAAAATAAACTGACAATATGTCATTGTAGGTTAGATGTTTTGTTTATGACTTTGCTCTTTTTCCTATTGTTAATGGATTCATTTTCTGTTGACATTGGAATGGTTACTTTGAGATTGATTACGTCATATCAGTGTTCATAATAAAGTTAAATAGCATAAACTTAAACTGGGTCTTGTTCTAAACAAAGGTAACTTGAATTGGTTTGCTAGAACCATCCAAATATTATCTTTCCAATCTGCGCATGGGTTGTATTGTAGTTAAAATAATTGAATAGTCATTACAATTAGAGCAATTGCTTCACGTAGAAGTAATTTGTTCAAACAATTACACAATTGTGTCTAAATTGTAAACACAATTTACTATTTAAATCTCATGAGCCGGATTCTTGTGTGAGACGGAGAGCCTAACTAGTCTGGGATTAATAAAGTAGGTCTAAATCTTAAAGCGAGACACGGCAGGTGAATAGGATTTTTTTTTTAACTTACAGATATCTTTATGAAACTTTACCGGTTGATTAGCTACATGATTAGAAGAAGAAAATGCATTGGAAGTTTTCTGTAATTTTATGTAAAGATATGCTAATTAGGCTATATCTAATAAAATATGCACAAATGTGCATATATTTTGAAACGAAGAATCGGACCATTGGAAAAAGCCAGCCTCAAAATTCTTTTTTTTTATGTTACTATACAAAATAGAAAAATATTTACAAAGGGGATTATGGATATCTCCTTTCGTTATCCAGTTAATCAGAAAATACTGCCAATGCCTTAAAAAATGTATCGCCGCCCTATTTTTATGTAGCCTATAAAATTTCATGTAAATCAGGCCAAGAATGTTGAATCAACAAATCCCCATGTAAAAAATCTTCATATAGTAGCTGAGAATAAGATTCTAAAGTTTGGTGTATGTAGGTGCTACAGAAGTGGAGATTCCTTGCTTGGCGTGTGAGGAAAAACTCATTTTGAAAAAACGGCCTTTAAAGGCACCCAGTGCAACTTTATGTAAACATTCAATGAAAAATAAACATTCAATTTCTAGTCTTTTTTACACGTAGTAAGTTTCAATAACTCCATACCATTACATATCGACATTCAAGGAGCAAAGATGAGACGTCGTTGTGTGGTGAGAACTGATAGAAAATCGTAAACAACAACAATCGCCGGTGGGGAGAAGCCATTTTTCCATTGACTGGAAGCCTGCTTTATTTATTGTAGGTTACAAAAAATAAAGAAAATGGCGGCATTGTTGTTGTTATCGATTTTGTATCAGTTCTCACCACACAACGACGTCTCATCTTTGCTGCTTAAATGTCGTTATGTAATGGTATGGAGTTATTGAAACTTACTACGTGTAAAAAAGACTAGAAATTGAATGTTTATTTTTAAGCCTCGAAAGTTGCACTGGGTGCCTTTAAAGATTTTTATGGCAAAAGCTAACCAGGAAGCTTGAGAGCATACCACGTGATACACTCGAACCAATCGTCTTGTCGGAAATCGAGTCCAGCCATGCCAATCAGATATCAGTTTTACGTTGTGCAGCAGATCGAGTGCTTTCCAACGATACCACGGAACACATATGACAGAGACCGGCTGTAATTTGAAACGGTGCGTAATAAAGCAAACTTTTGGTGAACACCTAAATGTTTTGTTTTGACTTTTTTTTTTCTTTTGTGTGAAACATTACATGTTAATGGTGCATAATAGCCCAAAATATCAAAATTGACCAGTGACTGAAGAATCGATGACTTTGCCTGCCGTGTCTCGCCTTAAATTAAACTAGGCAAGGTTCCACCAGAGAATGTCTAATATGAGGAGAACTGGCACTCGCGGGTTAGTTCCGGTTTTCTGGACTGGTTGCAGTAATAATCTTTGACCACGCGGGGCGCTCGTAGGTGAGTCCAGAATGAATGGGAGCCAACGGGGTTTTATCCTCAGAATCCACTTTTCTCACGATGTAATTTTTTGTCAAGTAATTTGAAAGTTGCTATCAAAGGGTGGGGCTAAGATAATAAACTCAGCTGAATATTGCATTTTTTAAGGTCACGTATCTGTTCTAAAAAGGCGTTAAAAACATGCGATGACGTCACACACTGTAATGCTGTCAGAGGTACTGCTTTACGGCAGTTTCTAAAGCACTTCCCTTTTCCCGCAACGATAACACCAGCTGTTGGAGGTAAGGCTTTTTTTTGCTTAATACCCTAGTTACAGAGTTTTAGTGAGCTAATGTAAAAAAAAGAAATGCGCGAATGTTTTACATATGTATGTTACTTACAGAGAGTGTTTTTTCTAATCCTCACTAGTGCCGATGATAAAGCTTTTTTTTTTGTAACGATTATGAGCCATTTCTTTCTCCTAAAATAGAAACCTGGATTAGAATCATAATTTTAAGACTGCATCAATTTAGTTTACATCAGTAAACAATCTGCTAGAGAGCAGTGTTCTGTTGTTCTCCTCATGCCTCTTCCTTTCTTGATCTCTACAGTCTGACCTTGATGCTGTGACAACGGACAAGTCTTCTTCCTCTGTCCTTTTCCCCTGCCTCTGTTCAGTATGTTCAGTGTTGTTAAATCATTTCTCTTTTTGTAAAGATCAGTGAATGCATAGAAATCAATGACAAGTGGTGTAGATGGTTTTCCCTCTGTGCAAGGTCAATAGCCCAAGTCCTACAAAAAAATAACGACTGTAATAGCAGATGTTGAAGTTGTTAAATCGTTAACTAACCATTTGTATGGAACAATCGATTAAGGTGAGTTAAGTGCTTGAGTCTCGACACTTTAGAGAATGTCTAGCGCGCAACTTGAATAAGCCATGTGCGATATTACCCGGGCTCCAGCGCAACTTTCCTTACCAGGTGAAGCCTCAGGTAGCCTAGGACCATTCATACAGGAGCAAGCAAGAACGTTACCTTTTTCTGTCCTTGGGAAACGAAAAGACGGACAATCCGTTTCCACTGTAAGTGCAGTTCATCATTGCACATTTACGAGGCATTTCTTTTTTAAACTATCTTTATTTTCGAAAAATAGACAATGACAGATGAAATGATATTGAGCGGGATATTGACTGTATTATTTAAGGTGGTCATACCGTACCTACCATGTATATAACACATTGAACATTGAACACAAGAAATGGAAGAAATTCCATTTATGCCCATGTACTTTCACCATACATACTATCTAAAAAGGGCCTGCAGGAAAATATAAATACAGTACGCAAAAATTGAGTTAACACGTTTCTGATTGCTCTTCAGCTTCAGATGCCGTCAAGAGGGGTCTCTGGTCGTAATCAGTCGCAAGTCCATCCCTGACCAATCAGCATTCATTAGCAGAATGCTAGCGTGTATGGCCAACAACGGCCCAAACTGTAAGAAATCGAAAGGACATAAGTACTCACTCATTCGACTTTTGAACCATAATCTATATTGAACTTGCGGAATCTACAATAAAATTTGCGATGTTTCAACGACAAGCAGGTGAAAGAGGCATAATTAGCCGTTTAGCCCCATAGACTCCCATTCAATCTGGACTCGCCCGCGATCACCCCCAGTGGATGTCTCATGGAACTACAACCAAAATCGGTACAATGGGGCGTATAGGGAGTGCCCAGGCTCTTCGTAGACGGGCTCTGGTTCCACGAAGCTTTGACATAATCCAAAGTGGTAGATATAACAGAGTGGCGACACTTCCATTGGACTCCGTTGTAGCGCCTACTTCCGGGGTATGGAGCCTCGAATAGTTCCAAACAACCATTTTACGGCGTAGGAGATCATTCATTTCCATTGCTGGCCGTCGAGTAACTTCTGAGGTAAATTGATTAAATAGTATGAAGGTATTATTGTAGCAAAAGTCTTTAGCACCTGTAACTGCAGAATTTGAATGCGTACACTAAAGTCACTGTGAATTTGATGTTCTATATATTTATTTTGCATGTGTACTCTAAAGTCACAAATGTGTAACAGTACACAGCAAATGCCAAAGTGTTAAAATCCCAGAGTATTCATGACCAGAGTAGATTTTATACACTTTGGTGTTGAATAGGCACTAAGTACATTTTTTGGGGTGTACCAGAAACACTCTTGGGTGTTGTCTCTAAGTATAATGCTGGTGTAGAGTAATTTAAGTGTTTATTTTAGAGTGTCCAACGGTTGATTGAAACTTTCCCGGCGGCACGTCGGTTTAGGTTTCGATTCGTCATTGGCTCGCTGCGCCTTCTCATTGGTTGAATCTAGAGACATGTGACCGTTTGTCCTCTTCCACACTACGCGGCAAACTGTTTCGGCAGAGACGGTTGACTAGAGAGGATCGAATCAATATCGCCAAGGAATTGCTCCGAGTGAGCGAAGACATTTTTGAACTTCACGGGAATGTAAACAGGTAAGAAAAGTACCAAGTGAATAATGCACAGGGTTTCTATGTTTCATAGTTAGTTGTGCGTGTGTCCTTCATATAGGTCAGAAATTGTATTCATAATGGGTCTTAAGAAGGTATTAAAGTCTTAAATTTAACTTGTTCAAACCTGCAGAAACCCTGAATGCAGAATATTCAGCATTTCTTCGTCTTTTAGATCTGATAACCAACTTATAAATGCTAACGATTTTAGCTAACGTCAAACTTAATGGCCAATGCTAATGAGGCACATGTCTTCAATTTAGCTAACGCCTCGTTACCATTTTTAGCTAATGCTAACGAGGCACGTGGCTTTAATTTAGTGGGAGCGTGTCTATGTTCCCCGGGTCCTATGTTCCCCGGGACCTATGTTCCCCAGGTCCTATGTTCCCCGGGCCCTATGTTCCCCTCTTTGTATGAGACTAGGGAACATAGGACCCTTTTTTTTGTATTTGGCCACCTTTTTAGATGCTGACTATTTATTGACAAGAACTTTTTGAACCTTTTATGTTGTGTCATGTGCTTTCATCAGGTGTATTTCATGCTCAAAGTATGTGCTCTCCCTTTTCAGGTTGGGATAGTGACATGGCCTCACTTCTCCTGCTGGTCTACCTCCTGCCACCACCTCCAAGTGGAAAGAAGGGAGCTGTCAAAATCAGTATCCGGGAAGCTGTGGATCGTGTAGTGAAGTTTCACAGGGTAATTGTATCCTGATAATTTTTATTTTATTTTTAAAGGTCCCATGGCATGCCGCCAGAGCTTGTGTGTTGCTGATGGATGTCACAATCTCTGTGTTTGCCAATCTACTTATCGAGTCTTGAAAACAAAATGGCGTCGACGGGTGATCTACTGATGGTATTGTGTGTATAAAATGTACTTTTTAATAAACAATCTGTACACTTACAAAGTTCTCAATGCCTCGTTTTATATGTTAATACCCTTATTGAACTACCAAAGAAGTGTCGGGCTACTTCTAGCCTTTTAAATGGTTTAAAATAGCGATTTAGTTTTTACCATAACCACTGCCCCCATTGTTCCAAGTTTATAGCGTTTTGATAGAATCGGCTAAAAACAGCCAACTGAAGAAAGCGTCTATATGCGTTTTTTTGTGCTCCAAAACGAACGTTTCAACTCATTATCATACAAAACATATCCCAAATCCGTTTTACACCGGAATTCCCCTTTAATTGGTTGACAGGGACGCATTTATTTATTTATTTTCAAGTTGTTTGTTACATCATATAAATGTAAAACTAAATATGGTTCTTGATGTAAAATAATTAAAGTTTAACTATAATGTTAACTATATTATATATGTATGCACTGTAACAACAACAGCAGCAAGAATCTAATGTGTAGACTATTCATTCATGAAGTTTTGATAATTCACCTCAAAGGTGTTGGTTGTACACCAGTCAGAGTACATTCTCACTCTAGAAGTATTAAATAATCAGCTCTGCGAAGTGCTACAAAGCACTGACTTGGAGTACATATTTTCTCTCTCTGGGGTTCTAGGTTTACACTGCAGGTGTAAGGAAGCACTGAATGAGTGCCCAAAAGTACCACTAATAGAGTACATTTGCACTCTCAAAGTGTTCAAATGTAACTCTAAATTTGGAGTACATATTTTGCTCTTCTAACAGTGTTCAGTGAACACTGAACTCTTGGACCTATATATACCCCGAAATGAGTGTTAAATGTACACCCATAGAGTACAATGTACACTGTGATTTTTGCTGTGTACTTTTGTAGTCGTAAAAAAAAAATATATACCATTGTAAACACAAAATAGGGTCTATGAGTACGCAAATCTGTGTTACAGGTGCACAAATCCTTTTGCTACAATTATTGCAGCGCAGTTGGTGCAAAACACATTCGCACACCCGTGTTTCATCTGAGAACATGCCCGAAAAGATGTGCATTCGTAAACCCAAATTTGAACTAATGCATCAGAAGTTGCACATCTGTGAAAAATTTGCTCACAAATAAAATGATAAAGAACGCTATGTTAATTCAGCATTTTAATGAGCGAGCACAAATCCATTTTACAACTGCTCGAATCTGCTCCTGCAAGTCTCAGCTGTGGGGTTTTTTGCAGGTTGTTTTGCACCACGTCTAGGTGGTAAATGTGTAGCAAAAGTATTCGTATCCGTAGATGCCAGATCGTCCGTGAGCGGGACAAAATAGTCCCGCCCATAATTTCCTAATCCAATGAAAATCGCCGGCAGGGATGCATTTCTCAAATTACACTGGGACCCACTGCGTGCCAGCCATGGAGCTATAAAGATCGCAGCATACTCAGCGCGGGATACGTTTCTTTCTGGAGAAGTGAAGAGGGCGTCCTACTGAACGGAGGTGGGTATCCTACATTATGTTAAATGAGAAATGTTAATGCAATACTTTGGGGAGAATTCACTTGAACTAAGTCATTTCATTTAACATAATGTAGATTATGTAGGATACCCACCTCCGTTCAGTAGGACGCCCTCTCCACTTCTCCAGAAAGAAACGTATCCCGCGCCGCAGAGGGACTATTTTGTCCCGCCCACTGGTTTGTAAATTGATTAAATAGCTACCTCTTTTGAATTGTCAACTGTCTGTATTGTATCGGGACCTTTATGATGCATATACTGATATTTATTTGTATATGCACAGCGTAATTATATATATTTTTTATCTTGTTAGAGTTAGGCCCCGTTCACACGAAGCCGATTTCATGGCGAAACCGCAAAGGTCTTGTACGGTTCGGCCTTCCGTACACACGAAGCCGGCGAATCCACTGACCGAAACCACAAACTTCTGAAACCACCCTCGGAGGTGGTTTCAAATCTACCCGGTTTCATTTTGGATTCGTGTGTACGCCTGAATCCGACTGAAACCGCAAACCATGACGTCATCGCCCCACCCCTCGACCTCCTAGCCAATGGCTCTTAAGCCCGCGGAGTCTCAGAAATCACATGCGAGCATGCGCATAAGGGCAGCCTCTTTATGCGCATGCTCGCCTCTTCTTCTTATTTCATTTCTTCTGGATTTCTGTACCAGAAGCAGCGCCCGTTATGGGCCTGGAATGTGTACCACAGCGTTTCTACAGATCTAACCGGTTTCGCTTGGCTTCGTCTTTACGGAGATACTTCGAAACCGGATAGATCGAAACCGTAACGGTTTCGCCCGTTTCGGCTTCGTGTGAACGGGGCCTTAGACGAACGTGTGAACGGGCCTCGTGCAGGCCTCGTGTGAACGGGGCCTGCTGGTTTGTTAGCTCGACTTCGCCATGTGAAGGTATCTACACACCAACAATTACGAAGTTCAGTAGTGAATCTAACTTTTATTTAGTTATTTATGTTGCATTACTAGGATCATTTAGGTTGATTTAAGGACGGGTTTTATGATGCGATAGCTAGTAGAAATAACAGTGTGTTTGTTTAATTATATCCTGGAAAGGGTGATGTTCAGCACATGAAGCCCTATAGATGCCGCCGCTTCAACAATGCTGATTATGATTGGCGGTGAATTTAACCTGTATGGCTTTTTCGTTTTAACTTGTTGTTGACTGAATTGTTTCTCTTGCTTAGTGACAAATGGATTCTTTTTTGTTTTACAAGAGCCCTCTCTGCTCTCCTTCTCATTAATTTTTCGGTTAGGTCCTCCACAGTCACCCCATCAGTCCCTGGCAGTCTAGTCCCTGGATCACCTGCCCCTGGCAAAGTGGCCTCTTGATTGCTCTTTCTGTCTCCTGTCATGTCCTTTTCATCGCTCTTGAAATCCACCTCAATTTCTCCCTCAATCTCTGTAACAATTACAAGGTAATGTTGCTGTTATATGTATTTTGCCTTTGCATTTGAAACTACTGTCATCTCCAATGTAAGGCAATGTAAGAAAATTAAATAAAGCAAAACATTTCTGTAATGTGAATTAAATCATCTGCCCCAATCAGAAACCAATAAAATGTATAAATGGATCTATACCGGCAATTGTTAATTGGGTAGAAATGTGTCGATTATCTACATTGTGTGCAAATCCTCAGAGAATCCCTGACCTCTGGTTGTTTTTTAAACTGAATGTACAAATATGAATTATGTAATCTCATTAGGAGTGTAGTTTATCCTTGAATTACATGAAATGGGGAATATTGTTAGCTGCATGGATCATACCGAAGTTTAATTTGGCGCAATATGTGTGGTCCGTTGCACTTGGTTCTGGAGGCACCCTCACAGAAGGGGGTTTCGTCCTTCGGCTTAGGGCGATGAATGAAAACTGTTGGGACTGCATCGGGCCTCAGCTTCAACATCCCTCCTCTTTTTGTGGCAGTGAATTGGTCATCTTCAAAGTGTACCTGTAGGTAGGCTTGTAAGATCAGTTTTTGACTGTTGCTGACCCCTGTCACTTGTAAGTTTTGACGGCTGACCATTGCCATCCATTTCTTCCTGCACTCTTGGTCCTTGGAAGCCATACATGTGGTAACCCTTCTCGGACCGATTGGAGAATCCAAACGCTGCACAGCCAACCATGGTATGACCATTGATCTAAACCAATTTTGAATTTGCTCAGGGCTATTATAAGCATTGTAATGGCATAAAGTATAGTATATTTGCAACGTTATGTGTTAATGGATTGCCCTAAGTATGTAGTGTTCCCTGCTGTGTCCATAGTTTAATCTGTTCACACAATCGCACTCACTTGTTCTTGTCACACTAATTGTTTAATAAAAAAAAATACTATTTCATTCATCCAAGCGTAATGAGTTGTTATTCTTTAATATAGTTGATACATTGTGTGGCTCATATCTTAAAATGATCATGGTAAAACATCTTGAATACTTTGATTTCAATACAGATGTAGGGTAAAAGTTAAGGTTAAGCCAGTATGCTAACACGAACGTGAAGCTTTCCCTCAAACTTAAAAACGTATCTAAGTAATACTTATAGATAGCTTTCAGTTGTCCCCCTACCACTCTAAATGTAAAACTGACATTAACAAATATGCGATAATGCCATAACAGTCAGACAAATACTTGTATGTGTTTTTTTCATTCATGTTTACCATTCAATATTGAAATCTCTGCTGTCGTCCCATAGAATAACATTGACTGCGCGCCGTGTTTGGAACTATTCAGAGTGGTAGATATAACAGAGTTGCGACACTTCCATTGGACTCCGTTGTAGCGCCTACTTCCGGGGTATGGAGCCTCGAATAGTTCCAAACAACCATTTTACGGCGTAGGAGATCATTCATTTCCATTGCTGGCCGTCGAGTAACTTCTGAGGTAAATTGATGAAATAGCTACCTCTTTTGAATTGTCAACTGTCAATTGTATTAGAGGTCCTTTTATGATGCATATACTGATATTTATTTGAATATGCACGGCGTAATTATATATATATTTGTCTTGGTAGACGACCGATTGCCTGCTAGTTTGTGAGCTCGACTTCGCCATGTGAAGGTATCTACACCAACAATTACGAAGTTCGGTAGTGAATCTAACTTTTATTTAGTTAGTTATTTATGTTGGATTACTAGGATCATTTAGGTTGATTTAAGGACGGGTTTTATGATGCGATAGCTAGTAGAAATAACAGTGTTTGTTTAATTATATCCTGGAAAGGGTGATGTTCAAGCCCTACAGATGCCACCGCTTCAACAATGCTGATTATGATGGGCGGTGAATTTAACCTGTATGGCTTTTTCGTTTTAACTTCTTGTTGACTGAATTGTTTCTCTTTCTTGGTGCCAAATTTATTCTTTTTTGTTTTACAAAAGCCCTCTCTGCTCTCCTTCTCATAAATTTTTCCTTTTCTAGTTGCCTTATTAGGTCCTCCATAGTCGCCCCATCAGTCCCTGGCAGTCTGGTCCCTGGAGCAGCTGCCCCTGGATCACCTGCCCCTGAATCACCTGCCCCTGGCAAAGTGGCCCACTTGATTGCTCTCGCTGTCTCCTGTCATGTCCTTTTCATCGCTCTTGAAATCCACCTCAATTTCTCCCTCAATCTCTAATAATTACAAGGTAATGTTGCTGTTATATGTATTTTGCCTTTGCATTTGCAACTACTGTCATCTCCAATGTAAAAAAAATAATTAAAGCGAAACATTTCTGTAATGTGAATTAAATCACCTGCCACAATCAGAAACCAATAAAATGTATAAATGGATCTACCGGCAATTGTTAATTGGGTAGAAATGTGTCGATTATCCACATTGTGTCCAAATCCTCAGAGAATCCCTGACCTCTGGTTGCTTCTTAAACTGAAAGTACAAATATGAATTATGCAATCTCATTAGGAGTGTAGTCTATCCTTGAATTACATGAAATGGGGAATATTGTTAGCTGCATGGATCATACCGAAGTTTAATTTGGTGAAATATGTGTGGTCCGTTGCACTTGGTTCTGGAGGCCCCCTCGCAGAAGGGGGTTTCCTCCTCTTCGGAGTAGGGCGATGAATGAAAACTGTTGGTACTGCATCGGGCCTCAGCTTCAACATCCCTTCTCTTTTTGTGGCAGTGAATTAGTTCAAAGTGTACCTGTAGGTAGGCTTGTAAGATCAGTTTCCATTGCACTTCAAATATCATTGAAAAGTCATAATTCTCTACACTTAGAATTATTATGCCCTTTGAAATGCTATCAAGTGTTGTGAACATTACTTACATTACATCGTTTTTGACTGTTGCGGACCCCTGTCACTTGTAAGCTTTGACGGCTGACCATTGCCATCCATTTCTTCCTGCGCTCTTGGTCCTTGGGGAAGCCATACATGTGGTAACCCTTCTCGGACCGATTGGAGCATCCAAACGCTGCACAGCCAACCATGGTATGACCATTGATCTAAACCAATTTTGAATTTGCTCAGGGCTATTATAAGTATTTTAATGGCATAAAGTATAGTATATTTGCAACGTTATATGTTAATGGTTTGCCCTAAGTATATAGTGTTCCCTGCTGTGTCCATTGTTGAATCTGTTCACACAATTGCACTCACTTGTTCGTGTCACACTAATTGATTAATAAAAAAAAATACTATTTCATTCATCCAAGCGTAATGAGTTGTTATTCTTTAATATATTTGATACTTTGTGTGGCTCATATCTTAAAATGATCATGGTAAAACATCTTGAATACTTTGATTTCAATACAGATGTAGGGTAAAAGTTAAGGTTAAGCCAGTATGCTAACACGAACGTGAAGCTTTCCCTCAAACTTAAAAACGTATCTTAGTAATACTTATAGATAGCTTTCAGTTGTCCCCCTACCACTCTAAATGTAAAACTGACATTAACAAATATGCAATAATGCCATAACAGTCAGACAAATACTTGTATGTGTTTTTTTCATTCATATTTACCATTCAATATTGAAATCTCTGCTGTCGTCCCAGTGAATAACATTGACTGCGCGGCGTGTTTGGAACTATTGAGGCTTACATGAACCACGTGACAACCACGTGACCACCCTGTCGGCGAGATTATAGCGTGTCGCAACTCTCTGCTCTGGGACGGTGATTTCGGTGACTTCCAGTGGGGATAGCCCTTTAATATGTCCATGGGATAGCCCCATGGACATAATAAAGGATGGACCACGGACTGGAAAATGGCCGCCCATTCATTCCTATGCAAACTGCTCAGTGGCGCATGGTAACAGACAGGAGCGATTTGCTTCCGCGGTATGTGGCCAGGACACGTGACCTAGTCCATGACGTACCGGATGCAGAGATCTTCTTCTTCTTCTAGTTTAGTGGCGGATCATAGTTTTTCCCCATATACCGCGACCTACTGGACTACTACACAGGAGTTTGTGACAAGGACGTTGACAAGGACAAGGACGTTGGCAAATCATACTTTAAATCATACAAATAAATTCAAAGAAAAAACCAAACTAACGAAACAAAATAATCAAAATAAAACAAACTAACAAAAGAAATGAATAAATAAAAAATATATATATATATACTTAAGGTTAAATTCTTCTAATTAGGTTAGTATCTTTTAGCTAATTTATCAGCAATTTCATTGCCATATATTCCATGGTGGGCTGGAATCCAACAGAACTGAATAACTAAACCAAGGCTTATAATATTTAAAAGAAGATGCTTTACCTCTATCACCAAATCTTCACGTATTGAATTATTTGTTATAAAACTTAGTATCTACAACCCATCTAAGAGCAGTTATTGTTGTGGCCATCTCGATTGAGTATACTGATAAAGTCACCCACTCTATATCCATATCCTTTTTCAAATTCTGGAATATATATGCCAATACCACATTGTCCTTTGGGATCTTTAGAACCATCTGCAAATATTTTCAGATATCCATAGAATGAAGTATTTAAATAACTTGAGCAGGCATTAGCAAAACTTTGCTTGGTGAGATGCTCGCTTTTTCGAAATGGAATAAGATGCAGCTGGGTAGGCGCTGAGAGGTGATGCATGAGGCATGATGGTGGCACGGCAGACAAGTAGAGGAGCATGATGGACTGGGATCTGATGAGGAAACAAAAAAAGATTATCTAACTTAAGATAAAATATACTCTGAAGTTTCCATTTTCTGCAAACAGAAGAGAAGGGGTTTAATTAAGGCTTTGTATCATTAATAAGATAGACTGTGAATAACAAACAAAAAAATATAAAAGGCCTGGCTTAGTTTAAAGCCCACTCACCACGTCAAGGTGCAGGCCAAGAGTGGGAACATAGAACAAAGACTCACATCACAAACTCAGACAGTCACAACATGTAAAAAACATAAATACATGAAACATGTACGAAGAATGCAATCAATAATTTATATAAAAGTAAATGTTTACATATCGACCAGCAACGAAGTTGGAGTAGCCTACCCAAATATTGAATTGTAATACACCAACATTGTCAACTGTCATACATAGCTAACCATAACCCTGTCTGTCATACATAGCTAAACAAGCAAATGAAAATGAAATACCTACCAACGCAACTGAAATGTTAATATCAGACAATTTACAATATTATGAAAATTACGTAGGTCTCCCATAATCATTCAGGTAATCAAGTGTGCGTGCCTGTTCCAGCTATTTCAATTATATGTGTGTTATATATCCGTGTTCAACGCCATTCATGTCAAGTAAAGGACAAATCTCAGACTTTGGAAGTTAATGGAGTTAATGGAAGTTAATTCGGAATTTAATTTAATTCGGAAGTTAATGCAGCCGTGCACTTCAAAATATGTCCATAGCATGGAGCCCTTTGTTTCAGTACGGCTCCTTTCAGCTGCGTACCCAACGTAAACTGCTAATAAAACGCTTGAGGAGGCGTTTTGAAAAGAAGAAACTTACATTTTTTTAGAACAGGGTAGAAATATAATTATGAGCCTTTGATTGATATCCAGACATTTCTTGCGGAGACACAATCCTGTTCCCCACTTGTATTGGAGTGGACGGCGATATCTACTTCTGGGCCGCATGAAATGACGGACCCCCGTCCACTCCCAGCTAAAACAGCTGCAATACCAGGCTTGGCCTCTGAGCACGGGTGGATTGCGGAAGTATATGCCTGTCCTGGGGGCGAGTTTATTTTTTGCAGGGTGGTAGCGGGAAGCTCGTGAATATTAATGAGGGAACTCATCCCTCATTGGCTGGGACTTGGCTCGCTGGGACTTTGTCAGAGGGCTTGTGAAAACAGAGGGCTTGTGAAAATCACGAACGCAAATAAATGAAACGTTGTTATAAATCAACACAAATCATTGTATCAATAGTGTGACACATGTTATACAGTAGTTGTTTTTAGACGAGTTAGCATTACGAGCTAACGTTTGTTTTGGCACTAACAGAAAGGTAGCTATAGAGTTGCCGTGTAGTAGGTGGATTGATAGGTGAAAATCAATATTAAAATTAATTTAGCCCTACGCGAAAATATTCTATGGATAGGCCTACAGATTTTATGGCCCTTCTTTCTATAATGTAATTGGTTGTGGGGTGTGGCAGAACCACTATGAACAAATAGGCCTATCAGAAATCATACGGTTTATTCTTATCCATCTACACCTAACCTCCAGCAGCTCCATCTCCTCAAAGTTGACATGGGTCTGGCAAATGTTGCAAGCTTTAATAAATCCTGCCATTATGCTCACTACTTCTAGAAACAGAACAGAATGGAATCTTAATGGAAATATCAAGACATGGATCGACAACAATTCGAAAAAAAAAACTTGGAAACAATCACCAGCTGCCGAAAGCACTGCAATGCGCTATAGGCTACATAACGTTATAAAATATAATAAATAAAAAAATGATTTACTACAGTAGCCCAGGCTGTGACACATAACAGTTTCACAGGGGCTTTTAGACGAGTGAGCTAACGTTTGTACTTACAGAAAGGTAGCTATAGAGTTGCCGTATAGGTGGGTATCATGTGTCACATTATTGCTAAAATGATTCGTGTTAATTTATAACAACGTTTAATTCATTTGCCGATGCGCTATACATAACGTTCTAAAATATAATAAATACAAAAAGGATTTACTACAGTAGCCCCCGTGACACATAACAGTTTCACAGGGGCTTTTAGACTTGTGAGCTAACGTTTGTACTTACAGAAAGGTAGCTATAGAGTTGCCGTGTAGTAGGTGGGTATTATGTGTCACATTATTCGTGTTGATTTATAACAACGTTTAATTCATTTGCGTTCGTGATTTTCACACAAGCCCTCTAAAGTCCCAGCGAGCCAAGTCCCAGCCAACAAGTCCCAGCCAATCAGGGATCAGTTCCCTCATGAATATTCACGAGCTTCCCGCTACCACCCTGCAAAAAAAAAAATTGCGTCCTGGGGGCCTGGGATAGCCCCAACGGAAGTGGGAGTAGCTTGTGGAAGAGGGGCCCTCGTTTTTCACAGTTCATTGGCTGTAGGGAGGCACGTGATGAGTCATGACTCGAGTCACCTCACGTGCCGCGCGCAAGAAGTCCGGTAGCGAAGAAGAGAAGGAGAAAGGATAACTTGGCTAACAAACCTGCCGGAGGCACACAAACGAAAACGAATCGACAACATGAATGTGGTAGATCGATAGAAAGATAGATGGATATATACTTTATTAATCCCGAGGGAAATTCAAGTATCCAGTAGCAGCATAAAACATACATAAAAACAGTGCATATGGATGTGCAAAAATACAGATATAAATAAATAAAATGTCCATTGTTGTTGTCTATTGTCCTCCCTGCCTTTACTGGGAGCTGTTGTACAGTCTGATGGCCAGGGGGACGAAAGAGTTTTTCAGTGGAGCTGGACTGGGACAGCAGTCGGCCACTGAACACACTCCTCAGCCTGGTGAAGGTGTCATGCAGAGGGTGGTGGGTGTTGTCCTGGATGGACAGCAGTTTGTCCAGGGTCCTTTTCTCTGCCACTGTCACCAGAGTCCAGCTCTGTGCCCACTACTGAGCCAGCACTCCTCACCACCAGTCTGTCCAGTCGACCAGCGTCTCTCCTCCTGCTGCTTCCTCCCCAGCAAACCACAGCATAAAAGAGCACGCTGGCCACCACAGATTGGTAAAACATCTGCAGTAGTTTTTTCCAGATGTTGAAGGACACCAGCCTTCTCAGGAAGTACAGACGGCTCTGCCCTTTCCTGTCCACCAGCATCTCCTTGGTCTTGGAGGAGTTCAGCTGCAGATGGTTGGACCTGCACCACCTCACAAAGTCCTCGACCAGGCTCCTGTACTCCCCCTCCCTTCCAACCTTGATACAGCCAACTATCGCAGTGTCGTCTGAGTATTTCTGCACATGGCAGAGCCCAGAGTTATGCTGGAAGTCGGTTGTATACAAGGTGAAGAGGACGGGAGAGAGCACGGTGCCTTGTGGTGCTCCGGTGCTGCTGACCACAGTGTCTGACATGCAGCCCTTCAGTCTGACGTACTGTTGTAATCCATGTAACCAGGAGTGGGTCCACTCTCATCTCTGTCAGCTTGTCTCTCAGCAGGAGCGGCCGGATGGTGTTGAAGGCGCTGGAGAAATCAAAAAACGCAATCCTCACAGTGCCTCTCTCCCTGTCCAGATGAGAGTGGGCCCTATGGAGCAGATAGAGGATGGCATCCTCCACGCCCACCTTCTCCTGGTATCCAAACTGCAGTGGATCTTTTGCGTGGTGGACCTGGGGTCTGAGGACATGGAGCAACAGCCATTCAAATGTCTTCATAATGTGTGATGTCAGTGCTACTGGTCTGAAGTCACCCTGCTCCCTGGGGTGTTTTTCTTAGGAACCGGGAATAGACATGAAGTCTTCCAGAGCACTGGAACCCTCCCCAGCTGCAGGCTCAGGTTGAAGACATGCTGGAGTGGCTCCCCCAGTTCAGCAGAACAGGCTTTAAAGGTCCCATGACATGAAAATCTCACTTGAGGTTTTCTAACATAAATATGAGTTCCCCTAGCCTGCCTATGGTCCCCCAGTGGCTAAAACTTGCGTTTGGTGTAAAACGAGCACTAGCTGGTCTGCTCACCTTTGAAAAAACGGAGGCTCAAGCGCGCTGATTTGGAATGTCTTTATTTATTAATTTATTAAAGCATCTAAGCTCCTCCCCTTACTCTGCCTGGCCCGCCCAGAGACGTTGGCCCGCCAATGAGACACGACCGTGCGAGCGCCACATGTGTGTGTGTGAATACACACACTGTTACGCAAGTGTTTCTTGTCGGTTCTTTGATGTCTCTTCTATTTCCACAACGAGACTGTAGTGGGGGTTATTTGAGCCATGGTTGAGAAGGAATTGGGGGAAAGGAACTTTGGCTTTGACTCGCTGAAGTACATGAACTGCGACATGGCGCCGGTTGCCGCGAGGCACCATCGCCACAGCGGGCAGCCGGCAGCAGGCAGCGTGCGGTTCAGTCTACTTCAGATTGATGTGAAAGTGGAAGAACCAGAGACGTCGCAGAACCCTGTAACTCTGCACCACGGCTGAATTTCGGGAACGTCTTTGAATACTGTGTTAGTTGCCCACTAATACCTATATTAAAGAATACATAAAATAGCATGTCATGGGACCTTTAAGCATCCTTGGACACTCTGTCCGGGCCTGCTGCTTTCCTTGGACGAAGCCTCCTCAGCTCTCTGCTCACCTGATCCTTGGTGATGGTGGTGTGGAGGGTGGGGGTGGTGGAATTGGGGGAGGTGATGGACATGGTGGGGGTGTGAAGGGGGCCATCGCTGGTTGTGGGAGCTGGAGTGTCAAACCTGTTAAAAAACAGGTTTAGCTGGTTTGCTCTTCCAGCATCCCCCTCTCCTGTGATGCTGCCCTTCTTCTTGCAGCCTGTGATGGTTTTCATGCCATCCCAGACCTCCCTCATGTTGTTATGCTGCAGCTTCTGTTCTACCTTACTTCTGTATTCCTCCTTCGCCTCTCTCAGGTGGACCTTGAGTTCCCTCCGTACGCGCTTCAGCTCGTCTCTGTCACCATCCTTGAATGCCCTCTTCTTCCTGTTCAGGATGTCCTTGACATTACTGTTGATCCAGGGCTTGTTGTTGGGGAAGCAGCGTACAGTTTTGATAGGGACCACAACGTCCATACAGAAGTTCAGGTAGTCAGTAGTGCAGTGTGTGACCCCCTCTATGTCCTCACCATGTGCTTCCTGCAGCACGCTCCAGTCAGTACATTCAAAGAAGATTTTTTTGTGATTTTCACATACAGATGAAGCATTCTGGTTCATTCTGACAAAATAATAAAGACAAAATAGAACATTTCCTTACAAAGACGAATGGAGCCGGGGAACTGAGTTGTTTTATGTTAATTTATTTGCCTTGTAGAATTCAGCAAGATTAAAAGTGCAATACATCAATAATAATTGAGAATTATACACAAGTTAACAATCTCTCTCTGCCTCTATCTGTATGTGTGTTTGTGAGAGAGTGAGAGTGAGAGAATGTGATTCTTAAAAGGGTTGAGTGTGTTACGGACAATCTATTGTGTTGGTAACTTCACTCATAAATCTATCTACAGTCAAGTATGCATTTAGACAAATATGATAAAATATCAATATAACATGTGCAACCTTTTATGTGTGGTTGTTCAAGACACACTGAAGGCATGTCACCATAGGTTTGCAGAGAACTACATACAATATGCACACTGAAGGCATGATGCCACCATAGGTTTGCAGAGAACTATATACAATATGCACACTGAAGGCATGATGCCACCATAGGTTTGCAGAGAACTATATACAATATGCACACTGAAGGCATGATGCCACCATAGGTTTGCAGAGAACTATATACAATATGCACACTGAAGGCATGATGCCACCATAGGTGTGCAGAGAACTATATACAATATGCACACTGAAGGCATGATGACGCCATAGGTGTGCAGAGAACTATATACAATATACACTTGAAAGGGGTGGGGTGGTGGTGTGGGGGTGTGAGGGCCGCTGTAACCCAGTGTCCATCCTCTTAATGTCTTAGTTGAGAAACATCTCTCAGCTTCAGCTGTTGTCATAGGAGTAGTTATGAGAATGTTCAACAAACTCACAGTCTCAGAGAATGTCTCCTGGAGGTTGTAGCTCATGATAACCTGGTACAGTGCCAGTGCACCACAGCAAGCCTTGATTCAGGATTCTCATAGATCAGAGACAGTTCCTTCTTGAGCTTTGCCCCGTTCAGCGTGGGATATGCCTCCACAGTGGCATTCAGAGCATCAGCAGGAGATGAAGGCAGTACCTTTCAAACATAGTTCCTTGTACTAAGGTAGCACTCACAAGGTGGCCAGTGAACCCCGTTTTGTTGTGAGGCAGGATGGTGTCGCAGACCTCTTCAGACAGCCTCTGCTTCGCCTCTTCTGTCAAAGCCGTCCTTGGTCTGTCGGTTCCTGTGGCTCTTGCAGCTGGTCAGTCTCTGAATGCAAACAAACCAATAATGTGTTTGTTAGGCTGTGTACAGTACTGTAGTCTACGTGATGCACATGTTCACACTTTATCCAGTAAATAGATGTCAGCATACCTACTTAAAATGGGCAGGAATGCATAATGTTAAACACTGTTTTTTATCTATTGTGTAGGTTAACTTCACTCATAAATCTATCTACAACAAATAAAATAAAATAAAAATATCAATATAATATGGGCAACATTTTATGTGTGGTTGTTCAAGACACACTGAAGGCATAATGAGTATACCCACTTACAATGGGCAGGGATGCATAATGTTCGTGTTAAACACTGTTTTTTAAGCTATCCATTGTGCCTCGCCTAACCAGGATGTCCAGCACAGAGTAAAGCAAGCTAGATTACACCACTGGCAATATATTATAAAAAAGAACATATATTATAAAAAAGAACACAAATACATTCTCCTTTCATGCATATATTCTCATAACAAAGCTTTGCTTTGAGAAGGATCAAATTATATAAATGTTATCTTACCTAATGGTCTGCAGACTGCTTGTGAAGCTCTCGAGGGCACTTTTGAGGAAGACTGCTGCATCAATGTCCTTCTTCTGGAGCCTCTGGTACAGAATGTCGACGTGCGACCGCTTTTTTATTAATTTTGGTCTTGGAGGTCCTGATTGTTTTAATGCCAATTTATCTGAATTGGATCGTCGACTTAAAGGAACTTCTTTCAGAGACGCAACGGAATTGCACACATTAGCAGCCATGTTGAAATTAGCAAGTGACTTGATCAAAGATATCCCTTCGCGCTCTTTGCTCAGTTACGTATGACGCAAGCACGTTGGGGCGAGTCCCAAATCCCCGTTGAAAATGCATTGAAGGCTCATTTTCCGAAAAAAAAAGTTTTAACATTACAGTCAACGGAGAATCCTTGGGCGATTTTCGCCCAGAGAGGCGGGACCATTTGAAACGCGTCATGAATCTGACGATTCTGATTGGACAATGACAGATAATATGTCTAGAACACTGAAAACTACTTTTGCTGTGATAGAATTTGTTATAAAAAAATCCTCTTTCTCCCAGTTGGTAGTGCGTCGCCCAAATCGCCCCTATACACCATCCGCCCCTGCTTAAATTACTAAAAACAACGCGACACCCACGGAGCTACTGGATAAGGGTCCTGCTCGCGTCGGCGCCATGGCAACACATAGATAGATCATCTATCGATCATCTATTGGAGCACAGATTTGAGACCCTTAGTCTGGACTCTGGAGGAAAAATTAGAGGTAAAACGCCTTATGTCTTGTGCTCTTCAGTCTATTTATGTTTTTCCAGTCTTATATGTTCCCACTGCTGGCGGTGGCGAGTGGGCTTTAAACCAAGACAGGCCATTCTGAATCTTTTCTTTCACAGCTATTTTCTTTGATTTCTCCTCCAGGACACTGCTTAGGCCTATGTGAGGTGTACTCCATGGTCAAATTATATTGGGTTCTTATAGTAGCTCTTACAGCTGTTTGCAGTAGGCCCCTAGTCATTTTATTCTGAGGTTTACGGAAGCTTAGTTTAAAGTTTAAAAACTTTTAAAAACTATAGGTCCCTACTTTCATTATTGCAATGTTTTGATGTCAGCAATAAAAGATTAAAAGCTGCACTAATGTACTTTATTAATTGAATATCTGATACATGGAGAACAGTCACTTAGTTAAAAAAACAAAAAGCCCAGCATACTGAATAGTGTTAAAGTATATTTTCATTTGTAATGGTTGTGATGGCCCCAGTACCTGCCTGCTGTCATGGTAGGTCCTTGTGGGTGGAGCTGAGGGCTGAATAGAGAATGGGAAACCCCAAAGCCAGGGCTACAAACAGCATGACTAAGTAAGACCGATGAAGAATAAAAAATTGCTTTTTTATGAAAATTACTATTTTTATTTGTAATATATTAGGGCTGTAACTTTTTTCAAAGGTGAATTTCAAACTAAATTAAAATGCTCCATTATTTGTTTGGATGGATGTCTGTATGCCTGAAAAGCCAGTAGAAACACTTATAAAAGTGAAGGGGTCTAACATTTTTGTTGTATGATTTCGGCAGTTTAGCGTATGTCTGCCCTTCACAGGTCAGATGTTGAACTAGATTTTTACATACAGTCCTGTGTTGTGCAGGATAGCCGGGAGCAGGCGGAGTCAACGTCTACAAAGATCGCCACGACTGTGAAAATAAACGGTTTTGTGACGAACGTCACGAACACTAGTTCGTCATTTAAAAGAATAAAAGATATTAGCCTCCCCACCTGTTTTTTACATGTGGAAACGCCACTGCCTATGCATAACGTTGAAGCTCAGATTCAACTTTGCTTTAAATCATAAAGGCTTATTCTCTTTAATCTCTGGCTGCTGAACACTGAAGCGCACCACGGCCAAAAAAAAAAAAAAGTCCAGACCAGAACAATTACTGTGCCTCTGAACCGTTCATACGTTTAGTGGGACACTTTGCACTTT
Source organism: Gadus macrocephalus (assembly GCF_031168955.1). Taxonomy (NCBI): domain Eukaryota; kingdom Metazoa; phylum Chordata; class Actinopteri; order Gadiformes; family Gadidae; genus Gadus; species Gadus macrocephalus. The sequence goes on along the minus strand of NC_082387.1, from coordinate 1,296,296 downwards.
TTATTGCAGACATTTCGAATTCGATGAACATCAAATGTTTTACAATTGTAAAAAAAAAAAACACAAAAAGGGATCCAACATAGCACTAGGCCTACTTTAACTTCTTCAACATAGATGAGATTGGATCTCAAAGGTTAGAGCAGAGGGACTATTGGAAAACAGGAGGCTGAGTTTCTACTTCCTAACCGCAATCGAAACAACGTTGTTGTAGGCCTACCTGTCTTCAGAACAATTTATTTTTTTCCATCATTCGGGCTGTATTAGATGTTAGGATAAATATGAACTAAGACACAAATCCAATGCAACAATAATCGTGTTTTAGTTCAAACATATTAAATGATATAGGCCTATTTGTTTCGATTTTAATAGGCCTACATTTTATCATAGGCCTATATAATATTGAGGTAGCCTATTAATAACAATATCTCTCTCCTATTCTCTATTGATATTTCTGTATGATGCTCTCACGATAAAGATTTACTTTCATATATTTGAAATTAATGTTCGTATTTTTGTGGGACTCGTAGGCTATAGGCCTATATCATCTATAGGCCTAGCAGGATTTATGGAAGTTACAGCACTGATGTCGCAACCCAGCCTCACGGAAATCACGTCATTTAATCTATTCAATCGTGATCTGGGACACTTGATTTCAATTTTTTCGTGACCAAAAGAAGCACAAATTTCAAACTCATTCTAAAAAGAAGAGCTACCATTTTTTTCTGTCGCGGTTTGCCGAGCAGCGCACCTGCATTAAATATATCCGTGAATTTTCACAATTTCTCAGAATCAAAGGTGAAAATAGAAACGGGTGGCCAAAAGCTGTCATATTGTTAGAAATGTGTGCTTTTGGCACGAAAAAAAATAAATTAAGTGTCCCAGATCACGAATGAATAGATTAAATGACTTGACAATGTCACGTATTTCCGTGAGACTGGGTTGGATATCAACACACTCCTCTGAAGCTGGGAATGTCCTGAGAGACTGGAGAGTATGGGCCTCGAGGGGCTGACGGGTCTCCTGCCCCCCACACAGCCTCCTAGTCCGGCCCAGGCTTGACGGTCTTTCACAAACCAGTCGAATCTCTACTCTTTGTTTATTTAAACGTGGGCCATTGCATGTGAAGTCCAACATAAGGCCTTACATTACAAACGCCTTGGCCTAGAAAGCAATCTATAAGGGAAGTATAGCTACACTTAGGCCTATATTTATTTAAATAATCAATGGGTATTAGGCTATTTGGTTTTTTTGCGGATGATAGCCTAATAACATTATTATTTTAAGGTAATCGCTAGTTCTTACGTTTTTTTATTTATTTAAGAAAGTCGAAACACAGCTGAGTTTAGAAACGAGGCAGCAGAGACAATAACTTATATAAGGCATTTATAGACATATGTAGTCTTTCGGGAGTTAACACATTCTCCGAGACTTAGGCTCGGTCATTGTAGGGTATTTACAGGCCAACATTTTAGTAGTATTTTCAAAAATGGCTATAGACCTCATCTCAGTGTTTGGTGTTCATCTCACATGCGTTTATTTTCTAAATAAACGCCTTATATTAACTTGCATTTAAGACTAGCAATCCTGATTTCAAACTCTTTTTTATTTTATTCCTTTATTCCTCAGAATTTATGCAAAGGCCGGGCGCGCGTTTCGACTTGTTTAGAGAACTCTTAAGCGCTTTGACGGGTCTGGAGAGCCACCTTTAGACAGCCATGGGTCCATCCTTGACCTTGACCTCCAGGCGGGTCTGCGCTATGGGGGATCGCTGCTGAGTTGGTGGTCGGCTTAAAATATTTCACATTTGTTGTTGTTTTTTTTAAACAATGTGCGTCCATATACAATTTCACTACATAGGCTAGGCCTAATTGCACAATTGACGCTTGAATTAAAGATAATTGGCGTAAAAGAAAGCAACGCCTCCTTTTGCGGATTTGCGGATTTATTTGTCTCTAAACGAACAAATGAACTGAAATGAAACCAAAGGCAAGTTCATTGTGCAACATTTTCACAAATTTCTTGGGAATTTTATTATAAATCTGCACTGACTCATTCCACATAAACTGATTAAATAAGACCACGCGTCTTTGTAGGTTTCGTCTTTTAATTATGAATGCATAATCCTTATTAGATTAGGCCAATGATATTGTAACCGTTACAAAAAATATGCTGATATTTCATGGTGCAGAATAGGTCGTAGCCTACTTTATTGAAATGAAGATAAATTCATAGGCCTATATAGGCCTATCAGTTATTTAGTTATCTAAAGAGGCTCACTATTTTGACGCCAGCTGTACTGTACTTTTGGACAACTTTAAATATATTTTATGATGATTTCAACGTGTTATATGTTTGTTAGTACCTATTTTGGTTTACTACCTGAAACATAGCTCCAGCCTGATCTGCGGGACCTGTGGTCTCGATAGGCTCTCTTTTGCATATCACGTGCTTGGCCCTGACCAATAACCTTGCGATCTTAAGGTACCCAGACGAGTTGGTATCGGTTACTCTCACCGATTCCGTATCTCGGTTCAGTCGAGAGGTTTTGAAAAAGAACTGGTTGTCTAGATGTAGAGCATGCTATGACCGCATCATTACTCCTTCAGTCTCGCTGGATCGACCCGGTGATGTTCCTCTACGACAACGGCATTGACGAAAGAAGTAAAAACATGGATGGATTTGCAGGAGGCAATTTTGCTGCAAACCAGTGTAGGAATTTGTTAGCGCATCCGACCTCGCTGGCTCCGAGCACCACCTACACCTCCAGTGAGGTGCCAGCTTCTGGCATCGGGGAGCCTGTCAAACAATGCAGCCCCTGTTCTGCAACTCAAAGTTCGCCAAATGCATCTTTGCCCTATGGATACTTTGGCAACGGTTACTACCCGTGTAGGATGTCACACGGCAGCGTAAAGACCTGTGCGCAGCCCTCCGGCTATGGGGATAAATACATGGATACATCCATCTCTGGCGAGGAGTTTCCGTCGAGGGCAAAAGAATATGCCTTCTATCAAGGCTACTCTTCCGGACCCTACCAGGCAAGCTATCTGGATGTCCCTGTCGTCCCTGCTCTGAGTGCTCCCTCTGAGCCCCGGCACAATGAGGCTCTGCTCCCCATGGAGCCCTACCAGCCGTGGGCCCTCGCCAACAGCTGGAATGGGCAGGTCTACTGCACCAAGGACCAGCCAAGTTCCAATGCTATATGGAAGTCCTCTTTGCAAGGTATTGTACATTAACCCATAGCCGTGCACGAATGTTGAAAAGTTTGTTTTACATGCTGGTTATAGGCATGCGATTATTTCTCATGCTGAGGAATTTACAAACTAAGTGACCTTTAATGTGATTAGAGATTTTTTCAGTCATATATAGCCCAGGGAGATATTGTTCATGCATTTGTATATATGCGTTGAAGTATGATAAGCGGGCCAATCACACAAATGTATGAATGTTTATTTTGAAAGCAGGCCACTGAAGTGTGTTTCTTTGCAGAGCCTTTATCCGGAGGAGATGTGCATTCCGTCCGCCGTGGGAGGAAGAAACGGGTCCCTTACACCAAGGTACAGCTTAAGGAACTGGAACGGGAGTATGCCACCAATAAATTCATCACAAAGGATAAAAGAAGAAGGATATCGGCCCAGACCAATTTGTCAGAGAGACAAGTGACAATATGGTTTCAGAACAGGCGCGTTAAAGAAAAGAAAGTTGTCAACAAATTCAAGAGCACCAGTTAGCTTTGGGTATAATCATAGAGAATAAGGGACGCTCTGCCCCCCAATGAACTGTGAAAAGTTATAATTTATTACCTAATGAACTGTCTATATGACCTAACGGGTTCTGCCGGATAGGCTATTCTGGACTCCCTTTCTTGTTGTTTCACTGGAAACACTCGAGTTAAACTCTCTATATAATGCGAGATATATATATATATATATATATATATATATATATATATATATATATATATATATATATATATATATATATATATATATATATATATCGCATTAGATATATATATATATATATATATATATATATCGCATTATATAGAGGCCCAGGTCTCTTTGGGATAATGCCCCTGGGTTAATCTGCGGGCCTCTTCTTTAGGTCTTGCTTGCTTGTTATTTGGATTTGCTAATTTGTCTAGGCCTATCTAATTTGTCCAACAACTCTATTTGTTGTTCACAACGAACGAAAATATAGCTTGAACTCAAAATCCAGTAGGCTATTATCAATAATTGGATCTGATGTGCAAACTCTGGATTGGCACAAACAGATTCCAGGGACACCGAACAGAACCAGAAGTTGTTTTGTTGAAGTTCACACGCAGCATATTCAAGTATGACCCACCCAGTCATTGCTATTTTACAAAATACACATTTAAACATACTTTCTGAATGTAACGTATATACATTTTGCATTTTCAACTGCAATCGCAGAATATGTCCTAATAAATATTTGGAAGACGTGATATTCATTTTTGTTGGTTAACATTTTAATTGTGAGACGAGTAGGTTATACCAACAATGTATTTGACTGAATTGCTTTCGAATGATACTCGACGATTGATCACACAGGCTCATTAGATCTTAAAAGAAAGATCTTAGATCTTATTCAGCTTACCCTTTTTTTTCTGTTGACAAATTTCTCAGAGGAGTCACATGCAGTCTTGCGACTTATGTGAGTGCTGCATGCAGCGCTCAACTATTGTTCTTCTTACGTTTTATTCTTTCTTTCTTCACCTAGAGACTCCATTCCAATTTTAAAATGTTCATATTAGCTTGGGATCGTGCGATTCTTTTCAGAATTTTTTTAAAAGATTCTACTTTTTAAGATATTCTACTTTTAAAATAGCCTACTATGTTTTTTTTTAACATGGGCGTCAATGGGAGGACGGGGGAGCCGTCCTCTGGTGTTTAATACGTAATAACTAAATGAATTTCCCACCGTTTATCTTCGTTCAAATCATTTAACAAATCTCCACACTTGTATCTTCAATAATATCGAAACGGAATTTCGATATCTTTTAAACTTTCTTCAGTATCACAGTTTTAGTTTCATACCGGCTTCGTTTTCATCTGTTTTCAGGAGCGCGTAAGGACGTTCAGCAGTGTTGCCAGATTGGGCGGTTTTTCCCGCCGGATTGGGCTACTTTTGGAGGACGTTCAGGCAGTGTTGCCAGATTGGGCGTTTTTTCCCGCTCCATTGGGCTACTTTTAATCACACACCGGCTCGCTATTCTCTTAAAGACACACACACACACACACACACCCACACACACACACACACACACACACACACACACACACACACACACACACACACACACACACACACACACACACACACACACACACACAAACACACACACAATGCAATACATTTGACCTTTCAGACTCTTCAGTTCAATACATTTTACGTTTCTGCATTTTTAACAATGCAGCATTCAGCCGTCACTTTATTTGATTCCAACATTTTCTTAAAGGGGACATATTATACCACCAGGTGTGAGTGTGATTAGCCGTACAAGCCGTTTCGAAAATCTGCCCCATATGACATCACTAGTGGGGGTGTCCACCTAGATCTGTGCTGGATAGATGAGCATCGTTTCCTTCAGTCCACTGGGAAGGCTGGTAGACGGATCTATCCTGCACAGATCTAGGTGGACACGCCCACTAGTGATGTCATATGGGGCAGATTTTCGAAACGGCTTGTAAGGCTAATCACACTCACACCTGGTGGTATGATATTTCCCCTTTAAATGGTGTTCATCTTTACATTGTTTACTCCATTTACCCCAACTTTTGTTCAAATCCCTTCTCTTGAATTAAGCCATTTAACATTTCTTTATGTCTTAATCTATGTGGCTTTATTAAAAAATATTTTCAACCTCAATTTATACTACAGCACTCACCGCATTTTCTGCAGGAAATGTATTTTCTAGTTTTAGAGTTGATGTTGCCATCTTGCGACCAAACTGTGCTAGTACATGGGGCTAGATTGGTGCTTGAACGTGTGTGTGTGTGTGTGTGTGTGTGTGTGTGTGTGTGTGTGTGTGTGTGTGTGTGTGTGTGTGTGTGTGTGTGTGTGTGTGTGTGTGTGTGTGTGTGTGTGTGTGTGTGTGTGTGTGTGTGTTTGTGTGTGTGTGTGTGTGTGTGTGTCTGCGTGTTTGTACGCGCGTGTGTCTGCGTGTGTGCGTTTAGGCGCCCAACCTGAATGTTCTTTAGAATTTTGTGAAATAATAGGCTAATACATTATAGAAAATTCATACAATTATTCTAATATATTATTTGATCATGTCTAGCTTTTTTTTTTAAATAAACAATACTATAAACCATTTGTTTCACAATGGTTTTCAGCTCTCGTGTTGGGAAATATGTGTATAATTTGGTGTTATAGCCTAATTCAGAAACAATAAACTGTAATGGGACATTTCCAGACTAGAAGATGTAGGCCTAACTTATTTTCCGTAATAAATGCATGTTTTGCGATACCAGATAAGGAACCCCAATTTTGTCTGATAACGATGTGCCTTATCGGTCAACGTGAAATGGTAAAACGTGAGATCTAACAAGTATGCTATGTATACTTTGCTAAAGCAATAGTGCAGTATAATGAATGTACCATAACATTGTTGATTTTTTTTTTTAAAGAGCCAAATAGGCTATCACTAGAGACGCCAACGGAATCAATCTCAGCGCTTTTGCAGCCAGCTATGCCACAAGCTATAAATGAAACGATGTGCTTACAAATAAGGTTTATTGGAGCTATGGAACAAACACATCGGAATGTTTATCAATGGCTGGACTATATTTACAGCAGCAACAACAAGAACAACAACAAGTATATTGATCAAGCTAATGGGGTAGAGAAAAACTAAATCCATATTACAGTTACAGCACTAGGCCCTATTATGCTAGACTGAAAGATCGCGCATTTTAATTTTCCGATAATAATCCGATGTATTTTTTATGGTAGCCCAGTTTATGTTTTTTTCCGCTGTTTAAGGGCGTCATTTGTGCAAAGGTCCAGCTGGAAACATGTTTTATTCAGGCCTATATCGGCTACTTCACTATAATTAAGAGGGAGGAGTAGAGCTCTTTCGTTGACTCATCTTCTTTTCAAATGTTGATTTCTCTGTATAATATGTCCATATTGTTTTAATATGTTTTATTGTAGGCCTATTTAAGTAAGAAGTGCGCAAGGGCAGTACAATACATACAGAAGGCATTTAGAAAGGCCTTTTTTTATTTTTGAACAAATGATAACCACATAAAAAAAAAATAGAAAGAAGTTAAGCTAAGAACGAGCTGGTTATTAAAGCATAAATTGTTCGACCATAAATCACTTCACTTAAACGGGCCCATTGATCTGCAGCCCGACGACCACGACTGGGCCTTGCTTCTTTCCATGACCTTCCAGATGGTCCGAGGCCCAGAGCCGGCCCCTTCAGTCACAGCCAACTAGAGTCGGCCAAGCCGGTGTTTTTGTCAAGTCGCTCTCTGTTGCCGTATTGAACCTAATATTTGCGCAGTAGTTTGGTAAAACACGCATATCTGCATCTTCATTAATCTTCTTCATTTTTAATCACGCAAAAGGCTTTTAAAGTATCGGAGATGCAGGAGTAGGCCTAAATTGTGCACATTGTCGAAGAGAAGATTTCAGTTATAGGCCTTCATTATAGATTTAAGAATATATCCTACAAACAATTCGATATATTTCTTAATTTGAGACTTTTGTTCAAGCTTTATTATTTATTAAAATACTAAAACACACAAAAACAGATATCATAGAATAATTGTATTTGTGGGATTTGTCTAATACAGCTGTGTAGCATACGTAGACGTAGACATGGGCCAAAATAACGATTTGGGCCTAATCCAATCCAAATATAAAATCTATTAAAAAAAGTCGGACTAAAAGTTATTCTATCCATCTAAAACAATTCCCTTACTGACCAAGAAGCTGTTCCTGTTCATCCTGTCCATAAGTTTATAATTGTAAAACATATCCCATCATCTGAGACGTAGGCTACGTGTCATTCAGTTGGTGGTCACATGTCCCTCTGATGGAGAGAGATGGATGGAAGCCCAGACCTCTGCTCATAGGGACCGAGCGCCCCGCCACGGAGGAGCTATGCGGGACTGTTACAGGCACTCTCCAGCCTCCCTCATTATTTAACACAGTCAATCCTCTTGTCCCGTTACATATTCTTACCCATCGTCTTCTCTGCCCCAGATCCCGTCCGTCAGCTTTCAGGGATTATGGCACTGATCCGTCCAGTAATTGGCCCAACAGGGGAAGCCTCTCCTCTCACTGCTAATCTGAGGATTTCGTGCACAGAGAACACCCTTCACTGGGAGAGATAGGCCTACTGGTGAAGAGTCCTAGCTCAAACCCACCGCCCTGCTTCTATCGCAATGTAGGTAGAAACGGAGTACGAAAAGCATTTTATCCGTTTCTGGACAGCGCCTACGGTAATGGGGAAATACCCCAACAGATCATCCCGAAGGCACTGAATTTAATAGACCCTCGGCCCCCGGCTCCGACCCATGTCGCGACACGGGGCCGAGGAGCCGAGACGAGGAGAGTTGCAGTCCGAGTCGTCCTCCGGCCACAAAGAGGAGCAGTACAGTAAGAGAAGCAGTAAGTAGTCTGCAGACAACCATTCTCACTGCTGCTCTTAAAGCTTTTATATCCTGTTTTATGGAGGGCCTGCAGATTTACTTTAAACTTCTTATAGACGACAAGGTCACGTGCTTGGGATTGAAATTGGCAGTGAAGACATCCGAACCATTTGTGTATGTCGTTAAGGAATTACCAAAGCGTCTCTTCTTCTTTAGGCCTACTTGAGCTTCTTTGGTACAATTCCAGTGTGGCAAATTTGATAATTTCTTTCACCATTTATTGAACCTGTTAATATATATATATATATATATATATATATATATATTCATACTAGCCGATATTATTATTATTTTAATGGACGATACAAAAAAAAAGCCTAAAGTGCAATTAAACGATGAACATACAAACATACTGCCTTGAACATAGCAGTCAGGCTACTGCTTCTTTGTTTTGAGCCAAAGTAGCTGCAGCTTCTTTGGCTTTTTTTTTTTTTAAATAAGAAATTGCGTTAATCGTGCGATAAAAATAATTTACGCCGTTAAAATTGGTTTGCGTTAACGCCGTTAATAACGCATTTAGCTGACAGCACTAATATATATATATATATATATATATATATATAGGCTATATACATAGGCCTACACATACATATATATATATATATATATACATACACATCAGGGATGGAAATTAACACCCGCCACCCGCCATTTGCGGGTGGATTTGTATGGTGGCCGTTGAATTGTGTCACTTCACCCGCCACTGTGTCGGGTAATACTTTCCAATAAGGTCCGATCAAATTTGCATATTTAATACATTCGTTATACGGCGCTGCGTAGTTCCACAACCATTACTGTCAACATCCGGCCCCCTTCTTCTACGCCTCTTTTGCTGAACTGCGACTGTCCGGCATCCGGGATAATAGGGCTCTCAAGTCTCACGCATTCGGCGTTTGACACACGCAATTCAACCCATGCACACGCTCACACGCCACACTTCATATTTCTCACGCAGAGAAATTACCAGGATAGCGCTCACCAATTTGGGCCGCTATTTAACAGTGTTTACAGGTAGGAATCAAATGGGTTTCCCGTACATAGGGTAACCAGACGACCTCTTTTGCCCGGACATGCCCTCTTTTTTAAAAAATGGGGAACCGGGATTTTATTAAAGCCTCGTAGCCTACATGTTCACATTGATTTGCGTTGCGTTTCTCTGGGTCGTTCACAAACTAGTTAGGCTACGCCCTCCCCTACTCAGTTCTGTTTGCTTTGCATTGGTGGAAGTGAGTAGGGGGCGTGGTTAAGTAGAGCCTTCAGATTGGACGGTTTGACTTACGCAGTTACCGTCGTGTATTAATTTTTTTTACCATTATTGTATTGTAGGGACAAACATTAACAAATTTCTCCCACAGGGGATTGATAACGTTCTATCTATTCAACAGAAAGAAACACTTGGTCATACTTTACATACTTTACCACAGCATTGGCCTACTGAATGCCACATAAATACATAATTATGTTTTTGCAGGTTTGCAACGTTTAAAAGTTCAGGGTATAAAGTTCAAGTATATGCCTCTACTTGTATTGCTTAAGCCAATAGCCTTTTGAGGCAGTGTTTTTTCTGAATATTAGTGTTAAGGGCCAATAATGCTTACTATCATACGTTAGTTACCATGTCTGTGGACACATTTGTATTCAGGCACTAATTAGATTGACTTATGATGGTGTAGCCATGCATGTTGTTTTATTGTTAATATGTCAATTCGTTTTTTATTGAAAATACTTTGTATAGATGCATTATCCCCAACTTGTCATCGTAACACCTTTGACATTAACATGGCAGATACCTGTGTATCGTTTATCATATACGGTAAGAGTGTAACATTTTCAACTCAGTTCCTTGGTAGCACCTACTTGCAGTAAGAATCACTTCTGATGGAAAAAATTATGTGTATGAAAAACACTTTTCTTATCTATTGTTACTATTATATTGTTTAAAATGTACGCATACATTAAAAAAAAATATAGCGCATAAAAAGTGGCTGGTAAAAAAGATGAGTGGCTGGTAGATTTCTAAATCTACCTGCCACAGTGGCTAGTGGGCAAAAAAGTTCATTTCCATCTCTGATACACATATATATATATATATATATATATATATACTATACATACACACATATATGTATATATATATATACATACACTTGCAAAACGTATGATCTAAAAGAAATGGTCTATAAAATGAGTCCAAAGATGCGTATTAAAAAACTAATACATTTACTTATGCTATTTTCCATCTATAGACGTTATATAAACCACATTGTTTTGAGGAAAACATGTTGTAATTTTAAAGCAGTATAGGCTGTACCATGATCATGTTTTGGTAAGCTAACAGTAATTAACTGGAGTTAATTATCTGGAGCTGTAAGTTGTGCGCAGCTTCTTTCACCTCCAGAATACAGTTATTTAGACACTACAGGCTGCAGCACAGCCACTATTCCAGAATCAGCCCTCTTCCATGCCTCTACACTGATTGCATTTGTACATTTCAGACACTTAATGCACTCAGTACTCATCTGTCAAGATATCATACAGCACAATCTAGCAGTTGTGCAGAGCAGAGTCAGGGGACTGTGTTATTTAAATGCTCTTTATGCACATATCAGCAACCCTTTTCTAAATCAGACGTTTTCAGTCATCTCAGAAAGCATTTGAAAAATCATGAAACAGTGACGTGCCCATATAAGGATTGTAGCTGTCGCAAAAATGTGTACTCCTCATTTAATTCCCATAAAAGTAGAGCACACCAAGAAGGTCTTGCATCAGACTTTCAAACTGATATTGTCAGTGAGGATCCCCATAATCTTCAAGCCAGTATTTCTGAGGGAAATAGTGATTTGCATGAAGAATGCCCAGGCTCGAGCAGAGAAGTGGGGAATGATGATCAGTGTGACACTGGCAGTCTAAGAAATCAACTTAAATTTTTTTTATCTTCCTTATTCCTAAAGATGCAGGCTATCCTCCATGTCTCAAACACAGCTACTCAGGAAATAGTAGACCACTTGAATGACATCTTCTCCTTATCTGAGCCGTTGATCAAAGAGGCAGTTAGTGACATGCTGCAAAGAAATGGTCACATTATTACAGAACCTACACTTAGTGAAGTTGTTGCGGCTGTCATGGACTGCAATGTTCTGTCTACATCAACCTCTAAAGGTGCTATCCTTGTGTTATGTCAGTGGAGTATCAGTTGGAGGAACCTGGACATACCAGCATGTATGTTCCTATCCTTTTAATGATTCAAGAGCTGTTTAAAAACACAGACATTCTTAACAAGATTACTAAAAAAAATACTGCATCTGGTCAATATGTATCATGCTCCAATGGCTCTCATTTCCTTGAAAATGAGTTGCTGTCAACTAGGAATGCGCGATATAAACGATATACGATATAAACGATAAAAAATGGCCTACGATAGAGATTTTAGTTATATTGCTCTATCGCGATAATGTATGTTTGACGCGATCTATCCATGACTCGCGAAATATAAAGAGCCACGAGCTGCAACCGTCTGCAACGCATCGTCCGCGACCCGCGAATTTTAAAAAGAGCCACGAGCTGCAACCAGCTGCATCGCATCATCCGCGACACGCGAAATTTAAAGAGCCACGAGCTGCAACCGGCTGCAACGCATCGTCCGCGACCCGCGGAATTTAAAGAGCCATGAGCTCCAACCGGCTTCAACGCATCATCGTCATCTAAGTAAATATGGCTGAAAGCGAAACGGATGAGCTGGTGATTGCTCTCATTTCATGTTCATTTCAAAATTATATGCGTTCATTTTGCACTTATTGTTTTATGTTTTAATAGCAAGTATCTGTGCACACACTTGGAAGATTTTTCTTTATTTAAAATAGCCATGCCTAATACTGGACGTATTTCCCTAATTCACAGTATCAGTTTCTTTATTAACAAGACACCACCAATTTTTATTTCATTAAGAGAAGTATACGTCATTACACAGAAGATTTCTTTCTTTTTTAAAGTCTCTGCAGCTACAACATTATGTTGTATGATTAGTTTTGCACAATAAATGTTCTCAAAACGACATACATTTAGCTTTCCTTAGAGTCTATGTAACCTGTTCTGAAATGGTTCTATTATGATTTATTTATCGTGATATATATCGTTATCGCAATAGGTTGCATGTATATCGCAATATGGATTTTAGGCCATATCGCCCATCCCTACTGTCAACAGGGGATCTCATCCTACCACTCCAGCTATATATTGATGATCTTGAAATTTGCAATCCGCTTGGCACATCACGCAAAATTCACAAATTTTGCGCTGTATATTGGGTCCTCGCTAATGTGCCACCAAAACACAGGTCAGCATTACATGCTATACAGCTAGCAATACTGGTAAAAGTGACAGACGTCCGCAAGTATGGATATGCAGCTGTACTTGCTCCATTGCTGCGTGATGTTCATACCCTGGAAAATGACAGTGTCTTCATCGAAAGCATTGGTCAGAATGTCAAAGGCACTGTCTTTTGTGTTTCTGCTGACAATTTGGCTGCTCATGGATTAGGTGGCTTTGTAGAGTCATTTAGAACAGGCCATGTTTGCAGATTCTGTATGGGCTCAGTTGAACAGTTTCAAGTAACTGAAGTCAGAGAGAGAAAGTTTCCTCAGCGAACCAAAGCTAGCCATGACCTACATGTGCAAATTGTGCAAGAAAGTGACACGTTAAGCAGCCACTTTGGTGTTAAAGGTGGCTGTGCCTTGCGAGAATCCCTGAATTACTTCCATACAATCACAGGGTTTCCTCCTGATATACTCCACGATCTTCTGGAAGGTATCGTTCCCATGGAGCTTTCTCTTTGTATTAAAGAGATGATCCGGCGGAAGTACTTCACTTTGGAGTATTTGAACAACAAGATTACATCATTCCCATATCAGCATGCTGATAAAGTGGATAGACCTCAGCCACCTCCCAAAACGTTTCTTTCTTGAGGAACAATTGGAGGTAATGCACATGAAAATGCCACTCTCCTCCGACTTCTTCCATTGCTTGTTGGCAGTGTAGTACCAGAAGGTGATAAGGCATGGGCAGTTTTGATGGAGCTGAAAGAGGTGGTACAGTTAGCATTGTGCCCATCATTTACAGATGAAACCTTGGACTATTTTGAGTGCAAAATCAGTGATCATAGACAGGCACTGCTAGAGGTTTTCCCTGAGGTTAGGCTCCGTCCTAAACATCATTATGTGGAGCACTATCCTGCTCTTGTCAAGTGCTTTGGGCCCCTGCTGCACGTTTGGACCATGCGGTTTGAGGCCAAGCACCGCTTTTTCAAAAGAGTGGTGCATGACGCTCAAAACTTCAAAAATATTTTGAAGACAATGGCAATCAGAACCCAACACATGATGGCATATCATCTTGCTGCACCATCATTTTTCAAGCCAAAAACTCAGGCATCCAGGATTGAGTCTGTTCTGGTTTCAGCTCTACCAGAGGTTGCTCAAGTACACATTAGAGAACAAACAACTAGTGACACTATCTACAAGACATCAAATGTGACCATTGATGGAACAGACTATGTCTGTGGAATGTTTCTGTCTGTAGGAGACAGCGGTGGACTGTCCAAATTTTGCAAAATAGAACAGATCCTCCTTGTAAATCCTAATGTATCTTTTCTGTGTCTTGAGTATGACTCCTGGTATGTAGAACATCTACTGTCCTATGAGCTGTCAACTGCAAATACAAGCCTTTCGATCCACCTGCATTCTTGTCTGAATGATACAGTCCCTCTCGCAGCATACAAAGTAGACGGCTCACTGCTGCTGACCCTCAAGCGCTTCATTGAAGTGAGACAGAACTGAGTTCAGGTAATAATGGTTATTTTATTTATCAGTTATTGGTCTTTATTCACTCTGTGGAATTATCCAATTGTATGGTACTCTTTAACAACCTGATTTTGTCTGTTCATTAGCACAATGGCAGCTGCATCCCCACAAATGATTCTTCGTGTTGTTGAGCAAGACCGGGCTAGAAAATTAAAACTCAGTTCACGACCAGCCAGTGTTGATGCACTGATCAACATTATAAAAGAACAGCTGGACATCGACCTTGACTTTGATTTGCTTTATGAAGACCCAGACTTCGACGGGAAACTTACTTCCCTTGCAGACATTGAGGAATTGCCACAAAAAGCTGTTGTGCACATCTCACTTTCACAAGACTCCAGCTCTATTGCATCTACTGTTCAACTTTCAGATGTGTCATCTCCAGAGCGTCTCAGCAGGTGGCCTCCAGGTCCTTTTCCAGTTCCAACATTTGCATTTGATGTAGAACTGAAACTTAGAGATGGAAATGCGGAATATGAGAAGAACAACACACACCTTAAGCTGACAAGAGACCTAAAGCACGACATTTTAGACAAGCTTGCATCTATTCTGTATGGTTTTAAGGCTTACCCAGGCGATAAAGAGATCGCAATGGTTGCTGAGGCTCTTGTAGCCAAACATCCCTGCTTGAAGGAAGCGGGATCTGAGACTGGCTGGAATGGATGGAAATACAGCATCAAGTTTACGATGGGCAATTATAGGAACAAGATGAGGCGGGCTGGATGTCAACATTAAAAGACCCAAGCGAGCAGAAGTCAACTTCCTACCTAACTTTGCCCAAGGAAAGGATCCTTCAAGCCTTGAGCAGACAATGAGGCAGAGGCAGACAATTGTTGAAGAAGTCAAGAAGACTGAGAAGAACCTGCCCCTCATTAGAAAGATGATGGAGACCACATTTCCCCTACGCCGACAGACCATAGTGATGTCCTCCCCACCAGTCAACAAGCTTATGGACCTCTGGCCTGCTCTTAAAATAGAGTCTGAGGTAATATGGATCAGCTCTTTTAAAGTGAAAATTGTGATTCTTACTCATTTTGCAATTCTTCCAATTTTTAAGATGTGTTGCTGTATTCTCCTCCTGCTGTTTTTTCAATGTAGTTGTATGCAGAGTTCCAGCGGATTACGAATCAGAACCTGCCCAACACTTTCTATGTTGAGCTCGATCGTCATCTTCCTCGACTGATGACCTTATTCAGACAGAAGGCATCAAAAACTGGGAAGACAGCAGATGCTCTGGCTGAAATTTAAAAAATCCACGATGAACAGGTAAATAGATTATTACACATTTCCTAGGTTGAACCAGTGGAACATTGAACAGATTCAATGATTTAAATGAGCTTTGTGAATTTTGCAATTATTAGTCCACTTTGTGTTTGCCATTTGTCTGATTGCATTAAAGATGTGAACAGGTTATTTGTGGACATATGTTCTGATTGGACTGTTTAAAATCAGCTTTGTTCAGTGAACTCTTCTGTAAATACAATTCTGTTTTTATCTGAATAGGAAATCCATGACATCCACACCAAGCGCACTACGGTCCTCCACTGCCTTCCTGTATATCTGCGCGAGGACAGTAAGTCTCCTCAAGTCACTAACAGATTCTACTGTGTATTATACAAACAGTTAATCAAAATACTAACATGTTTTAGGACTTACCTTTATATAGTCTACCAATACAGTTTTAGTGTATGGTTTTCTTTCTCCTCACTATAAAGGAACTGTATTTCATTCAAAGTAATAAGATGTAAAATAATTTCCTGTAAATGTCATTGAGCTTGGTTTCAGTCTCTCACACCGCTTAGATGTATGTGTGCAGAACATGGATCTATTGCTTTTCACCTCTTACAATGAGACCTAGGTCTCCCTTATTGGATTTCATTAGTTATATATATTGATAAATATATTCAATAAAAAAGGATTTCATTAGGGACTTGGTTAAAGAAAGAAATTATGTAATCTGTTCTGTTCCATGTGTTAGTTTGTGATTAGTATCTCTTTTTCATTCATTCAGGACGAGTCTGAGCCAGAGCTTCAAAGTGTTGCAGTGGGCCTCCTTACCGTCATCAGTGACCATGCCACAGTCCAAAGTCCAGTTCACTACCACCCTGTGAGAATCATTGTCATCCTTGAAAGTGATGCCATGGTCGGCCTCCCCAGACTAGGCGAAGCCTTCCTGGTAATCTTTGGACTGATATATGCACAGGTTGCAGACCCTCAAGAATGACTTGATGATGTAGAAATTCATCTGAAAGAACGCTGCAGGCTTACCAGGCATTATAAAAGGCTAGTTCAAAGTTTTCCTTTTGTCTAAATAATGTCTCAAAAAGTTACTGCACTATGCAGGTGTTCAGCCAATTGACCCAAACTACACAATATGCCTGTTTTCATTAAAGTGTAATTCCGGAGAAAATTGAACCCAGGGTCTTCTCCGACATGAAAACACATAAAATAAGCCTAAAGGCCGATTTAGGGTCGTTTTAGACGCAGAGACGTAAGCACGTAATTTACACAAGGGACTTGTTTTAGACAAGTTTTGATTTACGGTTCCTTTAAGGTTCCTTAAGGATTGCGTGTGTTGCAACGGGATTCTTCGCCAGAACAGTAGGGGGAGCAACGAACGAATCTGTGGGCGTGGAAGTGGAAATCGTGAGACTCCTGAAAGGATGTGGTTAGCTGGCCAATCACAGTCTTTGCGAGCTGCGTAGGGCCGTAGTGTTTTAGTCGCATAGTCAGGAATTTTGGGCGACGCACTTAAGCACGTAAGGGGGGATATTTTACCGCGCAAGGGGGGGTTATGTATCTTACGTGCTTACGCGTTACGCCTAAAACAGAGCATATATCGGCCTTAAGTATAGAGCTTGCCCGGAGCAACGCTAACAGCCCAAATGGCTTCTATGTTATGAGGGGCAGTGCGAACGCTTCCAAATCAGCATTTTCTAACGACTAATATTGCTCAAAATAGCACCAAACCTCTGCAGTAGCATGACTAAGGTCCCTACACATAAAACGAAGCATCAACAACTTAGTTAGCGTACCGGGAATTTATAAAAAAAATACTACCGTAAATATTATAATAGAGGCGACCCTCTTGATACTTTGCGGTTTGTGACAATCTAGCAAGTGTTGGCGCCTCTATTAGATTATTTACGGTAGCCATTTACGTGGGAGTGCGCAGTGAGTATTGGCAACGTTCGTGTAACTAACCGGCATCGGCGCGGGTCTTGATTTTGTTTTGTAAACATGGACCTAACGGTAAGGCACAGACTTGTAAAACAGTATTTTTTTAATAAACTCCCGGTACACTAACTAAGTTGTTGATGCTTCGTTTTATGTGTAGGGACCTTAGTCATGCTACTGCAGAGGTTTGGTGCTATTTTGAGCAATATTAGTCGTTAGAAAATGCTGATTTGGAAGCGTTCGCACTGCCCCTCATAACATAGAAGCCATTTGGGCTGTTAGCGTTGCTCCGGACAAGCTCTATACTTAGGCTTATTTTATGTGTTTTCATGTCGGAGAAGACCCTGGGTTCAATTTTCTCTGGAATTACACTTTAATGAAAACAGGCATATTGTGTAGTTTGGGTCAATTGGCTGAACACCTGCATAGTGCAGTAACTTTTTGAGACATTATTTAGACAAAAGGAAAACTTTGAACTAGCCTTTTATGATGCCTGGTAAGCCTGCAGCGTTCTTTCAGATGAATTTCTGCCCCTCATGGAAGCCATTTGGACTGTTAGCGTTGCTCTTATTTAAGAGGGCTTATTTTATGCGTTTTCATTGCGAAAAAGACACTGGGTTCAATTTTCGCCTTTTGACCTGGGTTTAAAGGCTAAGTTTTGTATGTTTTACAGTTTTTCTTAACCATTGTGGGCTGCGCAAGATGACCCAAATTCCACTGCATTTGATACTAGTTAATACATTTGCATTTTAGAGTTTTAAGTGAAGATGTTCTTAAATGTCCCATGACATGCCACCAGGTGTGGTGTGGGTCATAACTCTGATTCTTTTCCTGACTATCTGATTAGTTGTGTGATACATATCTATTTCCTATGGACTTAACTGACCAGGAACACATTTGGTTTTTGGTTTACGTTTTGAGTCTCTTATTTAAGAGGGCTTATTTTATGTGTTTTCATTGCGAAAAAGACCCTGGGTTCAATTTTTGCCTTTTGACCTGGGTTTCAAGGCTAAAGTTTTGTATGTTTTAATGTTTTTCTTAACCATTGTGGGCTGCGCAAGATGACCCAAATTCCACTGCATTTGATACTAGTTAATACATTTGCATTTTAGAGTTTTAAGTGAAGATGTTCTTAAATGTCCCATGACATGCCACCAGGTGTGGTGTGCGTCATAACTCTGATTATTTTCCTGACTATCTGATTAGTTGTGTGATAAATATCTATTTCCTATGGACTTTACTGACCAGGAACACATTTTGTTTTTGGTTTACGTTTTGAGTCGCATGTTGTTAAGTAAACAAACACATATGTGACTAATGTGTACTTAAAATCCATGAACAACTAATAAACATTGAGTTTTGTTAACATAAAATGGTGTTGTTGTGAACTTAATATAGTGGTTTGTAAACTGGAAACTTTTTAGTCATATTAACTGCAAATATATGAGTTGCCTCAACAGAAAATTGTAAGTCATATTAACTGCAAATATTTGAGTTGCCTCAACAGAAAATTGTAAGTCATATTAACTGCAAATATTTGAGTTGCCTCAACAGAAAATTGTAAGTCATATTAACTGCAAATATTTTAGTTGCCTCAACAGAAAATTGTAAGTCATATTAACTGCAAATATTTTAGTTGCCTCAACAGAAAATTGTAAGTCATATTAACTGCAAATATTTGAGTTTAGCTAAATTAGCACTTTAATTCAACTGTTATCAAAAGGTTCAATTGGCAAGTCATCCAACCTTTTAAGTTCTGGAAAATTTTGACTTTAAGTTTATCAACTTAAAAAAATTGAGGCAATCGATTGCCTCAATTTTTTTAAGTTCTGGTAACTTATTCGGGTTTACAGTGTATATGTATATATATATATATATATACATATATATATATATATATATATATATATATATATAGGCCCTATATATCCGTAAAAAAATATGTTCTGTCAAATGTATGCCTATTTATGAATGTTGTATGACAGAAATTGGATTATATCTACGGTTTCCACACTGGAAAAAGGTTTTTAAGCCGTACATCATTTGATTATTATTTTGTAATTCAATTCAAATAAACATTTTTTGTTTTATTTTTAAAATAACTTTTTTTTATTTCAAAATACTGTGAAATATAGATATTTTTAATTAGGAGCTCAATTAAGAAATATCCATTTTAACAAATGTAAAATTGTAAGGTTGTGTATTCAACTGATTAATAATTTTGTCATTCAATCCAAATAAACATTTTTTGTTTTCTTCCTAAAACACTGTTATATTTGATTAGGAGCTCAATTTAGAAATATTTGTTTAGACAAATCTACAATTTCAAGGTTACGTACAAGCCTGCGCATGCGCATTAAATACAAAGACGCTTAGGACTACTGGACCAAACTGCAGTGTTGCCAATTTAGCGATTTTGTCGCTATATTTAGCTACTTTTCAGACCCCTTTGGCGACTTTTTTTCAATACAGCGACAAGCGACAAATCTAGCTCCTTTTTCAGCTGCTATTGGTGACTTTTGGCGACTTTTTGAGGTGAAAGCACTATCGCTATTACCTCTTCACAACGAGCACCGGGTGCCTGCGCGGCCCCTCCCCCGTCTCAACGCACTTACAGGCAGCTCAGTTCTCGTGGTAAAAAGCAAACTCAGGAACCGGATGTCCTTGCAGACCTTAAACTCCATCCTATACATCCGATATGGATTAAAGCTGTCAGGTGATGCTTGCTTTGAGCACCAGCTGCCTGATCATGTTTTGAAGCTTTTTGGAACATCAGCTGCTTATTCATTCAAGGTAGCACCTACAGCTGAACCTGCAGTAGAGAGCCTTGACCAGAGTGACGATGACTCACTGGTTCTGTGAGCTAACACAGCCTGTCTGTGTCTGGAGGGAGGTCTGGAGTAGGCCTAACTCTGCCAAGATTGTTAATATATATTGTATACAAAAATATGTTATGTTTAAAAATGTTCATGTTTAAATGAGAAACAATTGTTTGATTAAATTTTAATCTTTTTCATTGGATAAAACTAATTATTTCTGATCGATATTTCTTAAATGAGAAACAATTGTTTGATTCGATTTTTATCTTTTAAATTGGATAAAACAAATTATATCGGATGCATATTATGACTTAAATTAGAAGATAGATATTTCTTAAATGAGAAACAATTGTTGGAGTGATTCAATATTTTTTTGTTTAGGATTTAACATACGATTTAAATGTATTAACTTCATTCAAAGAATAGAATTATACTTGGTGCCAAGTTGTATTATTTTGTTTTTATGAACATAGGAAATATTGTTTGAGGCAAGCTATATATTTGTCATTGGCTCAAGTTATGTAATATAGATGTGAACCATTACCCTAGATTTTTTTAATTGGTTCAACAGAAGGCTTTTTCCAGTGCATTTAAAGGGCTACAGAGGACTATCATGTGAAATGTTATTCTGGTCCTGTTTTTATACGACGCACGTGAGTCTGATCACATTCATGATCTATCGGCCCTTCTGCCGTCATTTCTGGTGGCTTGAAATTTGATCAGGCATGGTCTTTTATTTTGTATCCATTACAAAGGAACACAAGGCGGAGCGGGCAGGCTCTATAAACCCTTGCAACCCAACACATAAATATTGCAACTATTCTCCTGGATTAATGATGTCATTACGTAAACTAAACCTTTCAACGTGAAAGCCAACCGTCTTGATTTAAGCAAAGGCCTACTTCTAAAATACTCAGATATCGGCTTAGGTCTACTCTTAAACTGATTGGATGTTCCAACCGGTTGCCTTTTATCAATTTGTATTCAATAAATGAATGCACTGCTTGCCTGGATTATTACCCTAGTAGCAGTAAGAAGAAAGAGCTTCAGCAAAAGGCCTGTGATGCTCTTAGCACGCATCCTCTATGGCCGTGATTGCGTTACATCCTCCCAGTTGCTCCAGCAACTTGGCCATAAAACGCGCATTCGTCTGGAGCATTTGGAGTGAAGAGCAATAAACCGTCCGAGACCAAGGTTATTAACTGTGACTAGGGCTGAAAACAACGACTAGGAGCACTGAAAGCTTACGTTCACGGACCTTCCAGCGTCATCTGTTTCAGCGTCTCATCGCGGATGCAGTACCTACCCTGACTGAAGCCTGCAGGGAGCTCCGTGGTAGGCTATTCTTTCCACTGGGGGGCGCCACTTTGATCAAAGTCATTACCGTGAATTTAGACTTTTAAGGACTGTCGAGCGATATCCAAAAGGACTACCTGAGATACCCAAAAATGCCTGAATTATAAAGGTAAGCAGGAAGCATAATGATTTAACGTTCGTTGTGTGTGTGTGTGTGTGTGTGTGTGTGTGTGTGTGTGTGTGTGTGTGTGTGTGTGTGTGTGTGTGTGTGTGTGTGTGTGTGTGTGTGTGTGTGTGTGTTTGTGTTTGCTAACTTTGTTGTATGCGGGGGATGGCCGGGTTAACCCAGGGGTCACAAACCTTTTTGAACCTGAGAGCTACTTCATGGGTACTGAGTCATACGAAGGGCACCCAGTTTGATACACTCTTCTGAAATAACAAATTTGCTCAGTTTGCCCTTAGTTATATATTATTAATATTGATTAATGATACTCATCTATGTGAAGACACTGATCATGTTAATGATTTCTCACAATAATTATCAACAATGACTTAAAAAAGCTGGGAAAGAGTTGTTCAAGAATGAGCTGTGCTATTTCAGAACAGGCCTGTGGGCCCCTCATATAGTCCTTGCGGGCGCCCTGGTGCCCGCGGGCACTGTGTTGGTGACCCCTGGGTTAACCTAATGTTAGTGCTTGATACTTGGTTCTAATATCTTTACTGTAGCGAAAGCAATATAATGTTTCTCTTTCTTCTGTCACATGTACTACGACTACGAGAGCCCCTGAAGCAAATGTAAATGTAGGCATTTAGCCTACATTTACAGCTAAATGCCGTAGGCCTAAATGTAAATGTAGGCCTAATCTTTAAATATAGGGTCATTTAAAAAAGCCTCCACTTCTAAATAAAAAAGCCTCCACTTCTAAATAAAAAAGCCTCCACTTCTAACTATAGAAACCTCCACTTCTAAATAGCCTGTAGCCTATATATAATGGTTTGTATTGTAGACATTAATGTATAAGGCAACAACTAAAATCTAGACCCAGGCAGACTTGGTCATCAGGCCCAGACCGTCCATCTCTGAACACAGCGGGGTTGAAGACTGAAGAGCACAGACCATACAGGCTGCACTGTTCGTTTGGAACTCGGCATGTTTACTTCCAGTCAGACAATTCTGCTCGGCATTATATCTAATCCTCTTTGGCAGTTGATTATAGATTATAACGCAGCTAAAAAGCAAAACATAATAAAACAGTTGAATTTTGAGACACAATTATCCTATCATCCTACTTCGATAATAGCTTACGTAGTTCATTGGCTTCTTTTATGCGGAATTTGTTATTTGCAGCAATCCTTCCGGACCGGCCTCCGGCTATCTGCTGTGAACACTTGGTAGGCCTATATGTGTCATGTAGTGTTAATGCGCATCTGACGCAGAGTTTAGGCTGTGGAGAAAACAATAGCCGGACATCACAATGATTATTGAACGAAATTGCTCAAGTCTTGATAATAAACTCAGACCTGCAGTGAAATTGTAACATTTAATGATGCCTATTATAATGGACTTTATATCAGTCCATCCTTTATTTGCCGACAAGTGTAACAGTCCCGTATGCAATCCATGGCTCTTGCACCAGTTTAAGCTCTCTTGACCCTTAACGCTGAGTGGTTCTCTGTGAAGGTGAACATTGTGTATAACAATCACATGTAAACCGACATTCTTCCTTCACTTGAGTTATGAGGAACGGAGTAACACGGCGTTTATTTATTCAACTATTAACATTTGGAATTGGAGATATTGATGCTCAACTTTCCACACATTTCTCGTTAACACCGGCTACAACTCTGACACAGTCCAATGCTTGTGATGGGAGGAGTCTGTCGTCATCTGCAGTTTTAATTGGCTGGAGGCTAAAGCGAGACTCAATTGTATTCACCATGTTTTGCGCAAGAAATGTCAGCCAGAATGGGCTACCTTCATCCACCGCCAAATTACTCTACAACAATGACCTACCGAAACAACCAAGCTGGAAATTCATTTTTTGTGGACTCCCTGATCAACGTGAGAGACAGGTACTACCCGGGCAGCGGGCTGTATGTGCCCCCTGGGTCCGAGTATTCCTATGGACTGTCCACCGGCTCTAGTTTTCCGGGTATCGCTAAACGCAACGAACCAGGTTCTCAAACCTCGAGCCCTTCTTTTGGTCCATATTCTCAGGGAATGGAAGCCTGGCTGGAGACGGCCAGGTCTGGTGGAGCTGAGCCTCCCAGGAGCCACGACCCAACGAACTGCTCATTTGCTCGACTCTCTCCGACGATAAAAGCGGAAAACTCCTATTGCGTCTATGAATCGGACAAGTGTCCAAAAGGAGCCGCGGCAGAGGACGCCACCCTGCCCAGGAGAGCGTCGGGACCATGCCCCGGGACTAACAGCAAGGTGCCGGTCCCCGGGTACGTTCACCTCTCTCAAACGTACACATTTCCAAAGCTGTATCACGACGATCAGCCAAATTTTACTTTGCAACGACATCCCCGCTTCGACGCTTCACAAGCAGCCGACCTTTCGGACGAGTCGGTCCCTACAGGCGCCCGGGAGAGAGAAGAGGCGCCGTGCGCCCCCGATAGAGACGATGAGAGCCGCTCCTCCCCTGAAGCCACAGAGACCTGTACAGAAAGCACAGAAAACATCAGCAAAGGTGAACGGTCCACACACTTTAGATGGGTTTTAATCTGAGACCAAGGTGAATAGTCCAGTCTGATATGCACTGCTACTAAAGGATATTCGGCAACATGCACGAATGCATTTGGTTGAGCCTTATCTATTACCACACCACAGTGTAGTTTAGAGAAGCACTTGGTGTTTATTGACAATGTCAATCAAGTATAATAACAACTGTCCAGAAGCTATGTGTCAGATTTCTCGGTCAAATACATAATATTGTCTTGATTAAACTCTCAATGTTTTAATGATGGGCTCGAGTCGGCCTATTCTGCTCCCCGACCTCAATCTTCTAAACTTTAGTGGGACGATTAGTTCTTTAGATTGATACATGCTGTTATGTAAGGATTCGGACAGATTTGGCCTTCGGATTATAAATCATTGTTGTTGAAGAGCATGATGTTTAATGTCTCTGGTTTTATTTTCCTTGTAGGAGATGGGACGATTGGAAACACAGCTAATTGGCTGACAGCTAAAAGTGGCCGAAAGAAGCGTTGCCCCTATTCCAAGCACCAGACTCTAGAGCTCGAGAAGGAGTTTCTCTTTAACATATATTTGACTCGGGAGAGACGCCTTGAAATCAGCCGCAGTGTGCACCTCAGTGATAGGCAAGTCAAGATCTGGTTCCAAAACAGGAGGATGAAACTAAAGAAAATGAGCCGGGAAAACAGAATCAGAGAGCTCTCAAACAACTACAATTTTTCCTGAGAGTGTGATATCTTTTGCACCCTCCCCCATCCACGACGTGGATGTTGTACATATCCTCAGCTGAAGAATGTCAATTTGAAATTAGGAACCCATCACTTATTTATTATTGTTCTTTTGAAATGGTATTTCCACCTTATTTTATTTGTGGTGGTTATTTCCTATTTATTAACAGTTATATGTTAATCCACAATGGGAAATATTCTGTGTGGTAGCCTATATGTCGGAGTTCCAGGCTTGTATTGTATGTCTGTGAGCCTATGGATGTCGGAGCGCTGATTCTGTTCACTATGTTTTCCACCCACGGGTCTGCATCAGGAAGTCAGGAGTCTCATGCATTCTGCTGCTCTAACTAATAAAAAAATTCCCTGGAGTTGTAGACGTCTGACTGTATACATTTTACAATCCATTTAATTACGACAACAAGTGAAAAATATTATTTCATATTTGCTGCAATACTCTACTTTGAGAAAAGGTTTTACAAGTGGACCAATATGCGTCTATTAGTTTAGCTGCTGGGATTGTCTCTGTTAAATTAAATGATACAAGCGTTTAATACCAAAATGTCGCACTAGCTGTAAGCCAAATTGTATAATATTGAGATATTGTAGCCTCTTTATTTGCAGCAGTTCACCAGAGTTTTGATTGTGGGAGAAAGCGGTTGACAAATGTATGGATTTGCTGAATTTCCCTCAAAGGTGTTTAGAGACGATACAAATTAAACTCGAGTATTACAGGAATGTTTTTGGACTTTTATAAATATTAATATCAAATTTTAATATCATATTATAGAAAATAGGTATTATTTATTACATTGTTAATTGTATATATATATTGAAGGTAAAGTGGGCTGTTGAATGGTTTAGGTAGTGTCATGTTGTTGGGCTTTTTCTTTTTCTCCCACAACACCAACCTGCATTGATTACCACAGTAAGACTCGTCGACGACACAAAACTCAGATGCGTCGCATTTCCTCACTTCAGACAACATAGACTCCGGACCAAATCACCTTGCAGTGGATCTGCTCAACAACATCTTCCGACATTATTGTCGATGCATATTCCATTGATAGCCTACATTCCTGTCTATAGAAACAATGCAATTATTATAAAAAGCATTCTGTTTATTGTGTAGCCTAGGCTATATATGTATATTCTGTAAATAGATGGATAACTGTGCGGTTGTCACAATAGCCTAGACAGGCACACAGCAGACGCAGTAAAGGTAGCCTACAGGACGAGGTGGTATGTTCCAGACGGGACAGGGACACACAAGGCCTAGGTTAGGATCATCGGTCCAGGACGAGATGGTATGTTCCAGGCGGAGGGGACAGACAAGGCCTCGATTAGGATAATAGGTAGATGGCGAGGTGGTATGTTCCAGACCGAGGGGACAGACAAGGCCTCGGTTATGACCATTGCAGTCTGCGTTCCCATGCACGGCTTCTGAAGGCCGGATGCGTTCGCTGGCTGCAAAGAATGGACACAAAGGACGGGCTTTATTGGTGTTATTAAGCTAAGACAGCTAGGTTGTAACCCAAAAGAAAAACAGTCAAATTGCCCATGATAAAAGGGAACTGTTATAGTGCCCAAATAACTTTCAGTTTTAAGAGTAGACCTATGCCTCTATAGAGTGGCTATTGCAGAAACCAAATGTCCATCTTTTGGTGCAAACATTGCATATGTGGAAAAGGGTATAAAACACTGCTACTGAGGAATCCTTTAACCTTCTCAACATTAGAAAATCTTGCCCAACCAAATTACTTTAAACGACAGCTGGGTAGATCAGTAAAAAGTAATATAGCCTAATTTTTACTTATATTGACTATTGACTCGCTATTTATCACCTGGACTTTACCAAAGCATATCGACTCCATTATAATAGGCTACATGTTTTGAGCGGGAAAACTGTGGATTAAATAGCATACATTTGCAAATGAACCTAAATCAATGTAGGGATATTTCTAATAACCGATAGTTCAATAGGCCTACCTACAATTTCATGCTGTTAAAATCCATTTGTACAATGTTACAACACAGAGAGGATCTTGACCCAAATTATACCGTTTATTGGTTATAAAACGAAGCATCCTTCCAATAAAGGCGTATGGTTTAGCTCTTTAAATATTGTCGGGGAAGGCTGGCCGTGGTGGAGCTGATTTATCCTCTGTGTTGTGTCCCACGGTCACGTGCCCGCGCGTCCTATCCCGTCCATGGCGAGCTGCATTCTCCTGCCCGGCTCCTGCACAGGAGGCTACAATGAGGCCGTTTTTTAAAAAATTGTAAGGGATTGAAACGTTGTGGTGTTGTCATGTCGACATTGGGTACGAGCTATTATTTGGACTCACGGATCCACCCCGAGCAGGAGGAGATGCCCCCCATGTATTCGTCTGTAGTCGGGGTGGAACAGGGGGGACAGACGATGCTCGGTGAATATGGCGAACAAGAAACCTTTCCTTTCCAGTCGAAATCTTCTATTTTTGGCGGATCTTGGAATCCTATCTCGAGCCACCCTTCAACCACGACCAATCCGACATACATGCATCATCATTACACAATGGGTGAATCCGATGGCATGTTTGCGCGCACTTGGGCGTTGGATCCTGTTTCTGCTTCCATGTGTTTAAATGGTTTACCATCTACGACCATGCATTATGATATCAAATCCGAGCCTTTATTCGGCGGTGGCCACAGCACAACTTTGGAGAGCCGTACACCTCGTGTGTCGAGCAGTGGGAAGGCGCCGTCCATCCCGGAGATGGCCGGTGATCCTCCTCCTCTGAAGCCCGTCGAGGAGAGCACGTCAGCAGAAGAAAGAAAGAGAGTCACAGACGCAAGTAATCTTTGTTTTTTTATTGTGAATCTTTAATGCACACATTTCAAATCATTCTTGCGTTACGCTAGATCAATGATAGTTTGCAGTCGTATTCGATTTCATGGAGATAGACGCGGTTACGCACGAAATGCAATTTTTGCAATCCCCCCTAAGCTGTATATCCAGTCCACCACAAGGCCGCCTGCACCGGGGTCTAACTGCGGCCGGGGACCTGGCCTATGGCCTAGGAGCTATTTCTTCATGCAATTTCTTAGAAAAAGAATGTTTAGCAGTCGATTTGGCGTGAAATAATGCATGTTGTAAAATAGATCAGTAAATGTAAATAGCTATGTTATTTGACGGCCAATAAAATCGCTGAAAGCTTGTCTCTCTGATGTGACTCTCTACTCTAGACGACCCCTCATCCAATTGGCTTCACGCCAAATCCACCAGGAAAAAACGGTGTCCATATACCAAACATCAGATTCTGGAATTGGAAAAGGAATTTCTGTTTAACATGTACCTCCCACGGGATCGTAGATATGAAGTTGCAAGACAGTTGAATTTGACCGAGAGACAGGTCAAAATCTGGTTTCAGAACCGCAGGATGAAAATGAAGAAAGGCAGCAAAGACCAGCGGAGAGACAATTAAATATGATTATTAATATGATGATCATCTGGAGTTGGGATTACAAAAGAGTAACATTACTATTTAATTTCCTTGAAATTGTATATGTTGTTGAAACGTCTGTGCTGTTATAAAATAGGCCTACCTAAATAGTTTATATGATGTTGAATGTTTGATATTATTAGAGGTTATTGTATCTCTAGATGTAGATGTTGAAACTAACTGGTCCATTTGAATAATTATTTCCTGCATGAAATTGAGCTTAAAGCGTACGTTCAATTGTTTGTGATGTTATTGCATTGAATAGGCCTATATGAATGTATTTTAACTAAGTACGAATTTATTATTGCATTTCCAATTCTTACTTTTTTTATTTCAAGTTAATTTGCATTTGTACACATTTAACAACACAATGCACACTGAAAATACCTCGCCGTAAAGTCTTACCAATAAATAACCTACTGTTTATATGACTCCCAATATTTGTACAAACTATTTCTTATAGGCTAATGATATTTTGTATGTCTCTTAGAGAAAACACCACATTTAGGATCATGACATTAGGATATAACTTTACCGAACAAAACATAGGCCTATGCAAAATAATCTTACAATATGATCTATGAAAACACAAAAGTAGGCGTAAATAGAGTGTGTATATAGGCCTGTAGTATAGTATAGCATAGTATAGCCTATAATTAATCAAACAAGTAAATAAACATGAGTTGCAATAATGTGGGCATCAAACACCATTGGTTGGTTTAATATGTGACCTTGGGCTGCGTCAATAATGACTATTTTTGTGAAACATTATTAGGGATTTGATATCCTCAACGGCAATATTGCACATAATCGTTTCCGCTAGCGCTCAATAAAACAGAATACATTTTTTAAGTACTGCTGAAAACACAGGGGAGTTCAGGGTGTGAATGTCCACGCTCTTCCTACTGGCTGTTTGCATGGCTCTTTTGAATTATAAACACAACAATCTGCTGCCGGACAGCCCGTTTAAGGCCGCAGCTAGATTGGATTCTATAATGCCTTATAAGGTGTGACGACGGTAATGGATAGAGTAGTTTTGTTGTTTCAGTATCACAGGAGAACAAGCTTAATAGAGAGAATCTATTTTTTTGTTTGTTTTGTTTTGTTTAATTTATTTTATTTTATTTCTGAATAGAATTCAGGAATGTGTTAAAGGTGCCATGACATACTAGTTTATGGATGCTTTAATATAGGTATTAGTTGGCCATTTACACAGTATTCAAAGACGTTCCCGAAATTCAGCCGTGGTGCAGTTACAGCCACTCCGAGCCAGTCGCACAAGGAGCTTCCCCCAAATGCGCTGTTTTGGTGTCTGTAGCGATAATGCAAATGAGTAGGAGCGAGGCGGGTCAAGGAGGAGGGTGGGGGTGTAGCCCTGAGCAGCTTGCAGCCACGGTACCATACGCCCTGTTTACAGTAGATGTATCGCAATGGCGAGGCGCACACAGCCTTTAGCCGTGTTCTGTAAATATTCTAGAACACATGGGAGTCCTGGAGCTCTATCTAAATAATATCATATAGCCTAGATAGATATATATATCATATTATATATATTATCACGGCCAAAAGCTGTGTGAGCCGATATTATGAATCTCAAACGACCGCGTTGGGTTCTCCGACGTACGTTCCTGGTTCTTCAACGTCCACATCAATCTGAAGTAGTCTGAACCGCGACATGGAGGAGAAAGGGATTGTTGCCGGGCAGCGCTTAGGCACCTCGTGGTCCCTCGGCAGCGGGAAGCGGGGCTCAAGTGGGAGACATTCGCCGCCAACAATCCCTTTCTCATCCATGTCGTGGTTCATGTTCTTGAGGGAGTCAAAGCCAATGTTCATTTCCTCCAAATCATTCTCAACCATGGCTGAGATAACCCCCACTACGAGTCTCGTTGTAGAAATACCAGAGACGAGAGTCCGACGTGTTATGCGCCATAACACCAAAAGCAGAACGGTTATCCAAATAACAAGGAAGTGTACACTTGCGTTAGTCCTGGAGCTCTATATCTAAATAATATCATATAATCCATAGATATATATCGGGTGATATCAGGTAAAATGGGCCATCAGGTAAAATGGGCCGTTGTTGTGCCAAATCTCGACCCCCGCATATTACACCCCCCCTTCGCGTGAACGCGCATTCGCTTATTGTCAACGCCCCATACTTTCATTTAGTTCGAGGCGCTCTTCCTTCTGACAATATTAGTCAAAATTAGTGTTTATATTATATCAGAACATCACAAGTTGAGCAACTTATCACAGAAAGCGATGGCATATTTTAGGTTGTAAGTTTTAAGACGAACACATCGCAATGGAACCTCCAACGATGTACGCTACAACATTCACGATAATGAACTACGAGAGCACTTAAATACGTAATAGTTAAATAGTTAAAAGTAATACATTTATGCATTATGTTATTTACTCACATTAATTTTGACAACCTCTTGGTAGCCTACCCTAGAAAGCACACTAAACTGTGACTGATCCAAAACTAAGGAAATCCTTTACTATGTAGGCCTACAGACTCTTGACCTTTCACACCGCCGCAAAAGCGAAGAAAAAAGAGCCAACCACCTAAACCATCAATAGACTGTCTAATTATATTTAGCCTTAGTTATGGCCGCACTTGAACCGTATGGCGATTTTATTCGTGAACTATTTGACACTGGAAAGACACACGACGCGATCAGTACCGCTCTAAAGCAATCTGGGGGGTATACCACAAACCTCGCTGAACATACCCAGGCTTTCCTGGGAAAACCTGGCTCGACAGAGCCGCAACTTGCAATCAGAGTTAAATGGTACCATGACGCTCACTTTAGATTCAATTAGCTGAACCAGTTTTTCCGCTTTAGTTTCAATGCGCGTTCACATAAAAGGGGCGTTTATCGCGTCATTTGACTCACCCTTACTGTGCGTTCACACCAAACGCGAAAATTTTAGCCCGTTCGCGTACACACAGTTTTGTCACGCCACACATCATAATCTGTCGCTGTGCAATGCATGTCTTTACCTTTTGTGGAAGAGGGAGATACGTCGGAGGACCCGACGCAGTATATTCTTAATATTGTAATGACCACGGAAGAGGCAGTGAATGAAGTATTGAATAGACAGAGATTTATTAGATAGCCCTACCTAATAAACCGTTGGAACACACAAGACCGGAAACATAGAAACGCCGGTAAACAAACCGCGCTACGGCCATCCGGAGGCGCACAGAGCTTTTGGCCTTGATATTATATATACAAATATTATATTATATACTATTATATTATATAGAGCTCCGGGAGTCGCAAACGGCAACATTCACTTTCTCCTCCATGCTGCGGTTCACCCCGGACTACACTGCACTGAGTTTGAAAGTTGAACGCTGATTGGCTGTTACGTTACACATGTGACTCAGTGGCCACACTGTTGAACGCTGTTTGGCTGTCATCACGCGAAATTCGCGTCAAAGTTCAAATATTTGAAGTCGAGCAATTTTTTTTTCGCCGGTTTTCTCTCGCGAAAAAATCTCCAATCAGAGGCATATAACTATCAAAGCAAAGTATCACGTATTCTTCTAAATGTTTAATTTTTGGAAAGAATGTCTAGGTTTCCCTGATTCTTGCAGGAGACTCTGTCGCCCTGTGACTCCAGGGCGACTATGGAGGTGATTTTTCTTAAAGGGGTAGTTCGGAATTTTGGACATAGGGCCTGATTCCCAAGTGAGCATTGGTATTCTATATCACTGGAGACAGTTTTCAACACATTTCATACAGTCCTTCTAGTTGCAGAGTTCGCTCGTGCTAGGCTAGCGCAAGTCAACGGGCAATGCTAGCCTGCTATTAAAAACAGTCTTACCCACTCCACAGTACACCCGAGGTAAATCAATTATAACGCCAGACTATAGATTTAAATGTCTGTGTTGATAGAATAATGTTAGAAATAAAACTAACCTTGCATCGCATGAATCATCGAGGGACTACTCTCTCAGCAGAAGCGGAATTTTACTATGCGCTGGTTAGGTTTGTAACCGAATCACGACAGAAGAACGTAAACAGAGAAGCGTGGGACAGAAGCGCAATTGAACGACTAGGCAACATGATGGTTCAGTGTGCTTTTAGAAATTGTAGAAATAAACGGTACAGATGGGCACCACAAAGTTTCCACCAATTTCCAGTGCGAAATCCAGAAAGGACTCAACTGTGGCTTGTTGCTGCTGGCTTGGACATCAAAACACCGGCTCGTACATGTACGGTTCGTTGGATACAACAAATTCCTCATAATCGTCTTCAAAAGCAGATGCATCGCTAACTCCTCCAAACGTGGGCATATCTTGTTAATTGAATACGCTTATAGAATTCCTTCGTTCACTGTACTCTGCGTTTGTAGCAATGACAGCGGCAGGTAACCTAGGTATCAGTCCGCCGCTGCCGTAGCCTACGTACAGGAATATAAACACTGCTGCTGAGACCCCGCAAGGTTGGTTTTATTTCTAACATTATTCTATAAACAGACATTTAGATTTATAGTCTGTCGTTATAATTGATTTACCTCGGGTGTACTGTGGAGTGGGTAAGACTGTTTTTAATAGCAGGCTAGCATTGCCCGTTGACTTGCGCTAGCCTAGCACGAGCGAACTCTGCAACTAGAAGGACTGTATGAAATGTGTTGAAAACTGTCTCCAGTGATATAGAATACCAATGCTCACTTGGGAATCAGGCCCTATGTCCAAAATTCCGAACTACCCCTTTAACAATTCTCACAGCTATAATATGAATTTGTAGAATAAAAAATGCCTAGGCCTACATAGCGGTTATATAAGGGATAATGGACAACACGGCACTTGACTATAGGTTAATGTACGTGGAACGTGCGGGGCCACCTTCAAACTTGAAACACAGACACACTGCGCAACAGTAAGTGCACGGCTTCTTTGTGTAGCATTGCCTACATACGGTCCAACAAGGACGATCAAATAACGAATACCCTCTGATGAGAATCTGTATCTCTCATAAGGAATATCGTCAGACAATGCCAAGGGATCGGTTCTGTCCCGAAAAACCCTCTGTCTCCGGAGAGACGCCTGTACGATAAGTGCGCCGTGGTCCACGGGAACACCCAAAAATGGTGACGCCATTGTCGGAGGAGGGGCCAGGAAGCTGATTTAAGTAGCCGATCTCCGGCTAGACTTACGCCGGGATTCCACCGCACGCGTTACGGCCGCGTTACGGCTGCGGCACGGAACGGCTGCGACTCTGCCCTGCTTGCATTTCCACCGGGCGCGTTGGGCGCATCAGGCCATAAGCTGAATAGCTGCTCCCGACCTGGTTTGGTTGCGAGCATAGAGCGAAGCTTAAAGAGATCGACTTTCGTGGTACAGCTAACCCAGGCTTTCAGGTCAACATACCTCGCTAACCCTCTAATCGAGCTTCATATTACAGGCCCCTGGTGCCCCGAAGTGCTCCGTTATGACGGTGAGGAGGTTCTGTGTGGAGCATAGGCGTCGATTAGATGGGTATCGTTTGGGTTTTATCCGATACCGGTGCCTACTCTGTACTTTTCAAACGGTTCCGGTGCTAAAACTTAAAAAAACGAAACGGCACACACTTGCATACATGCACGACTTGTTATGAGTTTCACATTAAGCAGAAAGTCAGCGGACACTGAGTTGAATGGCAACGGTGTTTGCTAGCCTACTTGATATGCAAGATTTACGGTTGGCATTAAATTACTCGACTTACCCGAAGAGGCTGCTGTGAGTGCTGTGACTGATGAATATCTTTTTAAAAAATAATTACAAATAATTGTAATTACTCGCTGAAAGCAGGCACGCACGCATCATGGCGCAACATTACTGCCAAAGTCATATTAAGTAATATAATGCCGCTATTCCACTGCATGGTACCAGCTCGACTCGACTCGACTCGACTCGACTCGACTCGACTCGACTCAGCTCGCATTTTTGGCGTTTCCACCGCGAAAACATGGTATCTGGTACCTGAAGTGGCTGCTTTTTTTA
Source organism: Gadus macrocephalus (assembly GCF_031168955.1). Classification (NCBI taxonomy): domain Eukaryota; kingdom Metazoa; phylum Chordata; class Actinopteri; order Gadiformes; family Gadidae; genus Gadus; species Gadus macrocephalus. Next base: position 1,261,559 of record NC_082387.1, on the reverse strand, counting down.
GTACCGCCTCGCTCTTGGTTCCAAGCGAACTGAGCCGATGCTAAAAGGTGACGTCGGCAGACGGCCGGCCACTGATTGGCCAGAGAGTGTGACGAAGTCACAAGAGCGACATGGCAACCATGCTGGTAACAGCCATAGCAGCGCCGCAGCCAACATATTCCACTTCTTCAACTTCTTCAACATGCCAGCTAATAATACGAACACGAATACCATCGCATCGATGTCCTCCATTGTTGTTATGTGGGTTCTGTCCATGTGTGGGTTGCGTAGGTGTTGTTTGCGTCGCGTACAAAAATACATCACGGCCCTTTCGCGCAGCCGACCCCGCCCACGTCCAGGAGGTACTATTTGCGGTGGAAAACGACCCGTGCTGCTACCGTGTCGAGTCGTGTCGAGTCGAGTCGAGTCGAGTCGAGCTGCATGTGCGGTGGAAAAGCGGCATAACTCAGGTGCGCAAGGCAGCCACTCGGTACCGCACTGTATTAATTCCCAAGTTTTGAAAAGAAAAAGTATTTGAAGCGAATAATGACTCTGTTTTTGATTTGTTATTTGGTTTTGAACAGAAAGTTTTGGATGCATGCATCGGCTTTGAGTTTGTTTGTTTGTTACTTTAAAATTACATTCGCTCGCAACACACACACACACACGTTCATTCACGTTCACCCACTACAACCTGCCGATCTTCAATCAAAACAACATCAAGTAAGCGATGCCACAGCGCGTTGACAAGTCCGTCCCGAGTCTCGAGGCGCCCATAGGCTTTATGGTTTATATGTTTGAAAGCCGTGACACACTCTTTTACCAGTTGGCCTGAAATACCACGCCTCGCAGTCATGGACCTATAAAGAACTAACGAAAGTTGACGCCGCAACACCATGGGGGCGGGGCAGGGGGCGTTAAAAAACGTCAGGCACCGTTATGAGGCACCGAAATGTGCGTTCTTATTCGATCTCGTTACAACCGTTTACGTCGGAACCGGTTCCCTACTGGAACCGAGTTTTGGTGCTCAACTCTATCGATTACGCCGGGGACGCCTCCCCACCAGATTTCGTCTAGATTCATTTAGTACCCACCACTTTTGAAAAAAAATAAAATCGAGTTGAATAATTATGGATTATTACACAGGTCTTCTCAATGCCGTGGAACGCTCCGTTCACTTGCATGGGCTTTTCACAACTTCCGGCGGTGAATGCTAGGTATAAATTGACCGCTGTCAAGCAAAACAAAGGACTTTTTGCCTGTGATGACGTCTTTGGTATCACTCCTCAAGTAGTCCGGTAACTTTTAAACCCCAGCGTCTTCGGTTGCTAAGCGACGTCAACGTCTTGGGCGGACTATTTCTCTGCTGTCCCTCTCTGCTGTATTTCTCTGCTGTGCAAGCCACACCATGTGAAGTCATTTTTTCGTTTTGGCACGTAGCCGTGTAATAAGCGGGATAATGTATAGAACGTCGCCGGTCGAAATTAAGTCCCTTCAGTGGGAAGCAAGACACCCTCGCTGCGCGTCGGTGTCCTGTTTGCCCTGTCGGGGCTCATTTTCCCGATAATGACTGGCATTCTATACATTATCCCTTACTTATTACACGGCTCTTCTCAATGCTGTAGACTACATTCGTATTCGGTTGCTAAGCGACGTCAACGACTTTGGCAAATTATTTCTCTGCTGATCAACGCTACGAATGATAACAAATACATTGAAAAAAGACACACTGTGTGAAGTAATTTTTTCGATTTGGCAAGTACACATTACTAATAATACCTATACTCTTTGGCTGGGATGATGAGGCATCATACAATCAAGTCATTTTAGCCTGAATGCATAGGTAAGAAGCACCAGAGCAGGTAGTACCATGGACAGTATCAGAACGATAACCTGTTGAACTAAATTGATGTGGTAGGCTACACCACGGGATGCATCTACAGACCACTGCCACATAAATAAAGGTAAGACGCAATATTTATTGCTTAAGATTTGCTGGTGCTGTGGCGAGGTCTTTTGTGTTTATTGCCCTCAAGTGGTCGGCTGTTTTAACTTGCAATTGATAGTCGGTGGAGTCAGTCTCTTGTTGACACAAAGTGACTTTTGGTCATTCTTGCTTTGCTTGAATTCTGGAATAATTGTGGGGGGGAGTTCATGAGTTTTGGTCAGAATGCCTGATGTAAGCTAGTTTTGATGGAATTGAGAACAGCCAGCTCATGATGTGATACAGCGTTCAGCTGTGCAACAAATATTTTTTTCTTTTTCAAGCTTGACGACTTTTGTAGTGCTGTGTGTAGCCACACCTTTGGCCCTTCTGAATTCAAACACGCAGTTAAATTCCTTTCCTAGCTCCTCTTGTTTATGTTGTTAGCTTAGCCATGTCATGTCACGTTGTCAACACTGGATACATGGAGCAGAACATAGTGGGTCAGATGTCCGATGCTTTTTAGAAACGTTTTCTTCATAAAACGTGCCAGACAGATTTTGTATACATTTTATTCCTTAGTAATTAGCTACATAGTTATGCCGTCTTTCAGAACCTTTCATTACCGGCACTAAAGAGAGAAAAAGAGTGCATCCTCATTGTACCCCTTCTAAAAATGCACTTCCGAATGCGTTTCTGTCCCCAGCACATTTCAAACCAAACTGACGCCCATGGTGTGGAGCACAACCTTCAAAGAAAGAAGAAATCTAGTTTCCGATTTAGTGTCAGAGCGTCCACTCGCAGACTAAGTCGCCGGCTCCCACGGAAAACAATAAAGCTGGCCATTGTAGAATGCGAGAGACTTGATGGAATGTTTGAAACGTCTTTATATTGTAGCGCCGGGGTTATGTTTGTTGTGTTGTTGTACGACTGCTATTGGTTGATGTGTTCTCATCATGCTTTGCGGTGCGGAAGTTAGGGGAGGAGTTAAAAGACGTTGGGTTTTGTTGTGGTTACGGGGCTTTGTTGTGGTTACGGGGGTGATGGTTGAGCTTTGTGGTTGTGACGGTAGACTGGAGGATTCAATAAAGTGACTTAAAGAATATACAACCTGGTCTCACAGGAATCCGTGAAATGACTACGGACGCTTAACTCGAAATCCGTGGACACATCACGGAAACACGCCGATTTCCGTGATGTGGCCACGGAATTCGCTCCAATGCAAGTTAATGACGCTGATGTTCCGTGGCTCACACACGGATCCCCGTTTCAACGAGCGAGTCGACCACGGGGGCTTAACTCAAAACCCGGGGTGGTCTCACTGAAACACTTAAATTGTCCTTGTTGTGTCCACGGAAGTTGCTCCAATGCAAGTAAATGACAATGATATTCCGTGGCACACACACAGATTCCCGTTTCAATCTGTGTGTGTGCTCCCGTTTCAATCTGTGTGTGTGCCACATTTGACCACAGCGGGGGCTTAACTCAAAATCCGCGGTGGTCTGACGGAATCACTTCAATTGTCCGTGATGTGGCCACGGAAATTGCTCCAATACAAGTAAATGACGCTGTTATTCCGTGGCTCACACACGGATATCGGCGTGTTTCCGTGATGTGGCCACGGATTTCGAGTTAAGCGTCCGACCGTAGTCATTTCACGGATTCCTGTGAGACCATGTTGAGAATATAGCAAGCCTCCGCTTTTGATATTTGCCACAATATTTATTTTTTTTAATCCGCGTGCCCTTGTCCCGGCATCTAAATATCACGCAAACAAAACAAGCAACTGGATTATTCAGTTTTCCCGTTTTGATTTAAAAAACTGAAAAATACCGTTTATATTCCTTTTGCCTTTTTTCGGCTTCAAAACAAAATCATAAAAAACTAAAAACGACTCTGTTAATTGTTTTTTCTGATTTTGTTTTGAATCGGAATATTCAAAGAACGAACCATACACGGATGGACGTGAAGACGAAATTGCGCGAGGGTTCTTCTTATTGTTCACTTCCGGCAAGGCGCGAGGGTTGCTGGGAAAGCGGAGACGTTTGCAGTGACGTCATGACGTTGCTCTCGCCGGCTCCATGGTTGGCTCCGGTCGGTGTGAAACCAACTAGTTCATAACTGGGATAAGGCTGGAACCTGTTTGGAACTGGCCCTAGCACCAGCCCGGAACTGGCTCTTGGTTCTTTTTGGTGTGAAAGGCCCAAGTGAGCACAGCCTCGCCATCGAGAGAGGCCACCACAGCCTGTGAAGGATATTAGATATATTCAATATATATTGAATACATCCAATATATAGGCCTATTTTGGATACATTGAATATATATATACTGGATATATTCAATATCCAGCCAATTTAGCCTGCCATATTCATCATCCTTCTCCTATTTCTTGTTTGCACAGTCTGAGAAACGTATTGACGGCTGAGTGTTGAGTGTTACTGAAAAGACAACATTTTCTTCATTATGAAGTCTTCTGGTTTGAACTTCAGGTGACCTTTCACCAATTATCGAGAGAGTTTAGGTGAGTGACAGCTCACTGTCCTGTGGTGGCCTGTGAAGGATATTGGATATATTCAATATGTATTCAATATATACTGAATATATCCAATATATATTTTGGATGTATTGAATATATATATATACTGGATATATTCAATATCCAGCCAATTTAGCCTGCCAGAATATAACCCCCCCTCCTATTTCTTGTTTGCAAAGTCGGAGACACTTCTGCATGCCGGAATACAACCCCCCCCCCCCCCCCCCCCCCGCCAAATGTCCCATGTTGTGACTCAACCCAGTCGCCAAGAAAAAACGTTGACGGTGTACGTTTCCATGAACACTGGAGACGTAGCATTTCAACGTAAAAAATAGCGTGTTATACCTTCAGTATCCACGCGTGCCGCTGTGGAGGCGGGTTTCGGGGTTTGGGTTTCACGGCTTTCGCGGCAAATTGTGGACACGATTGTTTAGGGGGGGGGGGGGGAGGTAGACTGTTGTTGACCGGGGAGGGGGGGGGGGGGGGGGGGAGAGACACGTTTGTTGAGGGGGCCGACGACGACACGATTGTAGGGGGGGGGGTGGAACACGTTAGTTGAAGGGGGGGGACGACGACGACACGTTTGTTGAGGGGGGGGGGGGGAGACACGTTTGTAGGGGGGGGGGGGGCACGCTCGACAACGAGAGTTGGTTTTTATTGAACGCTCGACAACGAGAGTTGGTTTTTATTGAACGAGACTTCAACACGGAACAGCTGCACGAAACGATGGTCACGTCACTCTCGGTGACGGTGTCGACAACAATGAACACACGAACAATGTTAATAGAACAACACACAACCACATAACATCCCGAACCCATTAACCCCACTTAATCCTAACAACAAAACAAGTTAACAAAAGCCCCATTTGTCAACTGACAACCCCAATTCCCAGAATCCCCCGCGGCTCCGGAACACGGACGGCGTTGCTTATATTAATCTTTATTATCTGAATGGGAAATGCAATATTTTAGGACAGATACACCATTAAACGCGTTTCTAATGACATTTCTAGCGAGAAATGTACATTTTCCTGACATAATCTTCAATCAGTGAATGTGTATGATCTTTATTAATCTTTATTATCTGAATGGGAAATGCAATATTTTAGGACCGATTCACCGTTAAACGTGTTTCTAATAACATTTCTAGCGAGAAATATACTCTTTACTTGCATAATCTTCAGTCAGTGTCTGATCTTTAGTTTTATAGTTATTAGGATTTGATCGGCTCGCTCGCATGTTTCAACGACGTCAGGTTGTGGGCTGCTTTCGCTATAGCAGCTCACGTGCTTCCTGCGTTTGTGTTATTAAACTGTTACTTTATGTAACTTTTAATGATATCATCTTGTTAGAAACACGTATATCTGAGAGCCAACCCAGTCGCCAAAAGCATACGTTGACAGTGTACGTTTCGTGAACACTGGATTACGTCGCATTTCAACATAAAATAGCGTGTTATACACACACACACACGCACACACACACACAAGCACAGACACACACAGACACACAGACACACACACACACACACACACACACACACACACACACACACACACACACACACACACACGCACACGGTGCATTTCGCAACAAAAACAAAAAAATATTACCTCAAATATTATTACTAAAGAACCGTTTTCCAAAGAACGAAATGTAAACCAATGCATTCTGAATGGGAGTGTTTCTCCGATTTTTCCATGCTACACAGAACGAAATGTAAACCCATGCAAATAAAGACTTCATGGTCATAATCATTTAAATATCATTAATGTGTGTTGGGTGGTATTCTATTTTTTTCAACGGGGCTGGTGCCGTCTCCTTTTGACCTTTTGACCCCAGACTTCTGGGGGAATAGCTGAATCAATTCATTAGTCAATCAGAAGCATGTAAATGTCTTCCCGGTGGCGTAGGAGGACGACATCTACGCTTCCAGGCGTTTACAACGGTGCCACACATGAGCATATTCGAACATGTTTAATGGTAGTAATTAGCTGTCGAAATTGGAGGCCTTAATCAATAATGAGCAGCAATTGATTTGCTTCCCGATAAAAATTTGTGACAAATGACATGTTATTTAGCATCTACAAGTTGAGATGAGTCCAATGACACCAAGCATGACACTCTAGCTAATGGTAAAATGTATTTTACATGGTACACCTAGGTCTAGGACATGATCTCGGTGTAGCAAGAGGGCGAGCTTGATCTCATTGGACGTGTGTGGCACTGTTGCAATCGTCTCGAAACGTAGATGACAAAGGACACCTTGTTTGCCCTGTTGCACGACCGGGAAGATATTTTCATACTTCTAATGGATTGATTCATATTTTAAGGTTCTCGGAGTGAGACTTTAAGCGGCTGCAGCAGAAGTGTTGATACGAAAGATGATATCAAGACATTAATAGAATATTCCCATTCACATTATGATTCTTCGTCATAACATCCGACCAAACATCCTTTACATTCACCGAGCGAAGATTATGAAAGTCCAGGCCCCCCCTTCCTGCACTCGGGGTCCGACCGGGCCAAGTTTCGGTGCGGGGGTCCCAGTTAGGCCCTAGAATATGGTATTCAAATTTCAGGGCGGTAGGACCTTCCTATCTCAAAAACTGTTTTTCCACCACATTCTGAACCATTAGGTCTCGCAGGCAACACTTCTGAAGGGGCTTTGTCCAAATGACAGTCCATTTGGGAAAACTTTTTTTCTCTATGGGCTAGAACTACAAATCTTGGATATGTCGTTCTCGGGGCCCCGGGAAATGTGTGTAAACATTTTAGCATCACTAGCTATCTCGAAAATAATAAAGACTTCATGGTCATAATAATTTAAATATCATTAATCTCCTGAGTGTGTTGGGTGGTATTCTATTTTTTTCAACGGGGCTGCATCCAGTCACTTGACCGTCATGGTTGCTATGGTGGTTGCTATCGACCGCCCCCTCTAATCCCTACATGGCTCTAAAAACCACGCGGCAAAGGAGCTGCCGTAAATTGTGTTGTTTTTGTCGTAAACTGGGGTCCGACGGTTAAAAAATAGACAGATATTCCGAGGTATCCTTAAAAGGCAGCTTGGATGTTTTTATTTTCTGCACTTTAGACTTCTTCTATAACCTATTTTTGAAAGCAAAACACCAAGTTCATTGATTTAACGAGGCAGGGTTATTTGAAACAATTTATTCAATAAATATTTGTGAGAGGTCATTCCTTCTCCTGAGTTTGCTTCCTATTTATGTCTAGTGTACACCCCTACTGTCCAAAAGCATCCCCCCCCCCCTCCCCATATGGATTTGGAGAGTTGTTGCCACGTCCCAGAGGTGGAAGTATCATATAATATGAAAGAGGTCATTCAATTATACTACAATGATCAATTAGGAGGCCGAAGCCCTAAAGGAAGTGATGCAATAGGTGACTGAGGCGAGAACATTTAAGTAAACTGTACCTTGGGGTCTCTTATATATCAAAGGGGGTTTCAAAGGACGCATACGCTTCAACCTGTAGCTCCAGCCCTACAGGAAATGACTCAGCAAGTGCTCCATCTCGTTGCACCTGCATCCAGCGGCTCGCTTGCAAGATTTTGGCCTGAAGTTCTTCCCAGACCTATACCCTAACAGTCCAACATGCATATCTGAGAATCAGGCCTCTCTTCAATAATGACAAAATGTTATGAGAGAAATACAGATTCACTTTTTGTTATCTCATAAGCGGCGTGGTGCCGGCTCCTTTTGACCTTTTGACCCCAGACTTCAAAGACGTGGCCACAGGCCAGCTGTGTCTACACACATTAAGCCACAAATGTACACCTCCATCCCGCAAAAAATGGGGCCTAGAAACTAACCTCTGTCTTATGTACATTGACTGTACTGTTGGAGGTCACGCCCCTTTTCCGGCCTTTTCGAGATAGCTAGTGATGCTAAAATGTTTACACACATTTCCCGGGGCCCCGAGAACGACATATCCAAGATTTGTAGTTCTAGCCCATAGAGAAAAAAAGTTTTCCCAAATGGACTGTCATTTGGACAAAGCCCCTTCAGAAGTGTTGCCTGCGAGACCTAATGGTTCAGAATGTGGTGGAAAAACAGTTTTTGAGATAGGAAGGTCCTACCGCCCTGAAATTTGAATACCATATTCTAGGGCCTAACTGGGACCCCCGCACCGAAACTTGGCCCGGTCGGACCCCGAGTGCAGGAAGGGGGGGCCTGGACTTTCATAATCTTCGCTCGGTGAATGTAAAGGATGTTTGGTCGGATGTTATGACGAAGAATCATAATGTGAATGGGAATATTCTATTAATGTCTTGATATCATCTTTCGTATCAACACTTCTGCTGCAGCCGCTTAAAGTCTCACTCCGAGAACCTTAAAATATGAATCAATCCATTAGAAGTATGAAAATATCTTCCCGGTCGTGCAACAGGGCAAACAAGGTGTCCTTTGTCATCTACGTTTCGAGACGATTGCAACAGTGCCACACACGTCCAATGAGATCAAGCTCGCCCTCTTGCTACACCGAGATCATGTCCTAGACCTAGGTGTACCATGTAAAATACATTTTACCATTAGCTAGAGTGTCATGCTTGGTGTCATTGGACTCATCTCAACTTGTAGATGCTAAATAACATGTCATTTGTCACAAATTTTTATCGGGAAGCAAATCAATTGCTGCTCATTATTGATTAAGGCCTCCAATTTCGACAGCTAATTACTACCATTAAACATGTTCGAATATGCTCATGTGTGGCACCGTTGTAAACGCCTGGAAGCGTAGATGTCGTCCTCCTACGCCACCGGGAAGACATTTACATGCTTCTGATTGACTAATGAATTGATTCAGCTATTCCCCCAGAAGTCTGGGGTCAAAAGGTCAAAAGGAGACGGCACCAGCCCCGTTGAAAAAAATAGAATACCACCCAACACACATTAATGATATTTAAATTATTATGACCATGAAGTCTTTATTTGCATGGGTTTACATTTCGTTCTGTGTAGCATGGAAAAATCGGAGAAACACTCCCATTCAGAATGCATTAGTTTACATTTCGTTCTTTGGAAAACGGTTCTTTAGTAATAATATTTGAGGGAATAGTTTTTCCCCCTCAACAAACATGTCTCCCCCCCCCCCCCCCCCCCCCGGTCAACAACAGTCTACCTCCCCCCCCCCCCCCCCCCCCCCCCCTAAACAATCGTGTCCACAATTTGCCGCGAAAGCCGTGAAACCCAAACCCCGAAACCCGCCTCAACAGCGGCACGCGTGGATACTGAAGGTATAACACGCTATTTTTTACGTTGAAATGCTACGTCTCCAGTGTTCATGGAAACGTACACCGTCAACGTTTTTTCTTGGCGACTGGGTTGTGTGACTACACGTCTGAAATGTCTACAGTCACATCCAGTGACCTAACGATGTAACCCCAATACATTTGAAGTGTCTCAGACTTTGCAAACAAGAAATAGGGGAGAGGGGTGATGATTATGGCAGGCTAAATTGGCTGGATATTGAATATATCCAGTATATATATATATATATATATATATATATATATATATATATATATATATTCAATATATATTCAATATATATTCAATATATCCAAAATATATATTGGATATATTCATTGAATACATATTGAATATATCCAGTATCCTTCACAGGCTCTTGATAATTGGTGAAAGGTCACCTGAAGTTCAAACCCGAAGACTTCATAATGAAGAAAATGTTGTCTTTTCAGTAACACTCGTCAATACGTTTCTCAGACTGTGCAAACAAGAAATAGGAGAGGGTTGATGAATATGGAAGGCTAAATTGGCTGGATATTGAATGTATCCAGTAGGCCTATATTCAATATATCCAAAATATACATTGGATATATTCAATATATATTGAATATATCCAATATCCTTCACAGGCCACCACAGGTCGGTGGTGGCCTCTCGATGGCGAGGCTGTGCTCACTGAGTCTGTACATAGTAAAGGTTTTCCTTAGTTTTGGATCAGTCACAGTTAAATGTGACGAAGAGCGTCTCGAACTAAATGAAAGTATGGGGCGTTGACAACAAGAGAATGCGCGTTCACGCGAAGGGGGGTTGTAATATGCGAGGGGGTTGAGATTCGGCACAACACCGTTTGAGGTTTGGGGGTCCCAGCCAAGCCCCCAGGAACAGTGCATACTTCCGCAATCCACCAGTGCTCAGCGGCCAAGCCTGGTATTGCAGCTGTTTAAGCGGGCTGTGGACGGGTCCCTCGATTCAAGGGACCCAGAAGTAGATATCTCCGTTCACTCCAATACAAGTGGGGTACAGGAATGTGTCTCCGCAAAAAATGTCTGGATATCAATCAAAGGCTCATAATTATCTTCATGCCATGTCCTAAAAAAATTTAAGTTTTTTCTTTTCAAAACGCCACCTCAAGCGTTTTATTAGCCGTTCTCTCTAATTATTTTTTGCTGGAGAAGGAGGTGTGCAGCAGAAAGGAGTCGTAGTGAAACAAATGTTGTTTCGACCTGGTGTGACCGGTTCGTTCTGCGTTGTGTTTCTTTCTAATTATGCATGACGTGACCCACGATGTGTCTGGACTCGGGCACTCCGACGTCCATTTATTCGATCTGAATACACACATAAACAAATAGCTTCCTTAGCCCTTGTGCCCTTACTCCAACTCTCTTCCCAAGGGTATCGCAACAAAGGCAACTACATACAATATTACAACAGAAATGATTGAAATAAAAGGAATAAAAGACATACCTGAATACACACATAAACAAATAGCTTCCTTAGCCCTTGTGCCCCTGCTCCAACTCTACGAAACACACAGGGGGGGAAGGGGAACTAGCATGACTACACGAGGGTCAGTTATATGCTAGTACATCGCTCAAAACACAAAGTTCCCCATAACACAGAAATCTATCTAATAACTATGGATAGATTATAAACCCCAGACTTCCAATTAAACAATATATAATCAAAATAACTAATATAAATAATGATAAATTATAAGATGGTCAAAGATTTGATTACAATATAAATGTATTGTATGCGATACCCCTTCCCAAGGGTATCGCAACAAAGGGAAGAGGGCAGGGGGCGCGGGAAACTTATCGGGTTCTCTGGAATGTGGGCGGGAGTATAGAAGGAGGTGGAGCCAAATCAAAATAAATAAATAAAATAGAGCTTAAGGCGGCATGGAAAGCTAAACTTCAGGTAATACAGAAAAACAAAAGGCGATTGTGTAATTATAATTTCAAGGATATAACACACCCTGTTACACTGGCATCCGAGAGGGCCTAGTTCAGTGCTCCGTTAACGTGTCCGACTTTTACGCCTCGTGCCCACTACCTCCGTCCGTTGACTGATCCCCATTGACTTTGAATGGGGACGGACGAGCAATGCATTGTGGATCCGTCCGTTCCGTTGGAGCCTTCGGCTCCATCAAAAAGTAGAACAATTTTCAACTTTTTCGGCAGCGACGGATCCGTCATCCAATCAGATCGCGTATGCAAATTTAAGCACTGTGACGCGACTTGGGCTCTGACGATACTGGAAAGCGGGAAAGCGGGTCATCTTGCATCGCAACAAGCAGGAAGAAGCGGGAAGAACCCGACGAAGCGATGTCATTGGCTGACGGATGCCTCTGCAAAGACTACTCCCCCATCCGTCAGCCACGCCTTCCCACGTCCGTTGACTGACGGTGCAGTGGGCACGAAGCGTTAGACTGGTTCAGCTGCTGCTCAATAACTCATAATCATTGTGATTCACCATATATTGATCCATTTATTCAAAAGATCCAAAGACAAAGAACAGATTACGCTATAATTTTATATTATTGTTAATAGTCTAAAATTTCAGCGTTGGTATTTAATTTTTCATTAGCTTGTTTAGCTACCTATGTATGACACTTAACAATGTTGGTTTATTACAATTTTTTATGTGTGTAGGCCACTCCAACTTAATTTCTTCTTCAAGTTATTGATTGCATTTTTCGTAAATAGTTAGTTGGAAGGAATCTGTTTCTTAAGCAGTGTGACACTTGGAGCTTGCATGACGGAGCACAAGTAGGCACAAAGCACTCAAAACTGCAAAAAGACATTGTTCAATTCTAGACTTGGAGCTTCCATAACGGAGCACAAGGCATAGTTTAATAGTGCATTTCTTTTTGAACAGCACATCCAATCCATGACCTCTGTAATTTTTGTAAATTTAAATGTATGCCCATCGCTAACTGAGTTTAGCTTTATCTATTATTACTTTTATTTTCTTCCCTTCTTTTCTTAATGTTATGTGTATTTTGTTTTTAAGATAAAACAAGAGAAACCCAAACATATCTTATGGTCTCTCGTATTTATGTAAATGTTTCATGTATTTATATGTTTTTTACATGTTGTGACTGTCTGAGTTTGTGATGTGGGTCTATGGTCTCGTAGTTATGTACATGTTTCATGTATTTATGTGTTTCTTATATGTTGTGACTGTCTGAGTTTGTGATGTGGGTCTATGGTCTAGTATTAATCTGCATGTTTCATGTATTTGTATGTTTTTTTTTACCTGTTGTGACTGTCTGAGTATGTGATGTGAGTCTTTGTTCTATGTTCCCACTCTTGGCCTGCACCTTCACGTGGTGAGTGGGCTTTAAACTAAGACAAGCCTTTTATATATTTTTGTTTGTGATTGATTGTTTGTCACAGTCTAGCTTATTAATGATACCGAGCCTTAACTAAACCCATTCTCTTCTGTTTGCAGAAACTGGAAACTTCAGAGTAAATTTTATCTTAAGTTAGAAAATCTCTTTTGTTTCCATCAGATCCCAGTCCATCACGCTCCCCTACTTGTCTGCCGTGCCACCATCATGCCTCATGCATCACCTCTCAGCGCCCTGCAGCTGCATCTTATTCCGTTACTCCAGCTCTTTCACAAAAGTGACGAACACGCTCCACCCAAGTGTTTTTAATCTTTTATTAATTATACATGTAAGGTGTGCTGAAAGGTGCCCATCAATAAAATGCATTTTATTAATATTTTTATTAATAGAACATTATGGCTCCATCAAAAGCAAAGTACACCTGCCATTTACAGTTATCATTTATACTATCCTAGACATCTTTAATCTTATTTACATAGGCCTACAGTAGGCCTGATTTCCTCTGAATGTTTAAATAAAAAAAATCCCTGTCCATGTCAGATCCCTGTCCATCATACTCCTGTTGTTGTCTTCCTGCACACCTGACTGCCTCCTCCATCGATTGCGGCCACAGCCCTCTCTCTGTACAATATTTCATGTTAAATACATTTCAGGATCAAGTTTGAGATTCAGTTTCAGCATAACTTGTTTTTGAAACCTGACGTGGGGCTGGCACCGCCACCATCATATCTGTCTTATTTATTGCACCCACACATAATAGGTCCATGATACCATGTGGGGTCATTTCAGACTCCTTTGCTTCCTAACACCTTGTGAGTTCCCTGGATACACCAGCTGATGGGTCTGTGTATATATTGGGCATTTGATTCTCGTTTCAGAAACAGAAATAGATTAAAAAACGAGTGGTCATTATTATTTCTGTTTTAACATTCAAAAAGGTATATAAAAGGTGCTTTTCTTATAAAGTCAAAAAGGGGCAAACTAATCTAAAATAATAATTGTTAAACATATAGAGAATCATCGGGGGATTACTTCCATGGTCGGTAAACAACGCGACTGCTATCGCTCACTCTCGCTTAAAATGCTACAATGCTAACAATGCTAAAAAACAAGAATATTTCTGCATCCGGAACGTCATGAAGTAGGGCGTGGCCATAGACCCACGATGCGGAAGCCTCCTTGATGTTGCCCTGCGCCACTCCAAGTAGGTCTATCTGCAGCCGGAGCCACTTGCCAAACACGCCTATTGCTCTGCCAGACACGCCCATTACTTTGCCAAACACGCCCATTGCTCTGCCAGAAACGCCCGTTGCTCTGCCAAACAGGTCAAGTCTATTTTCGGAAATGTAGGGGGATATATGAGTGGCCCCACGTCGAATGGCATGACCCAAGATACGTCAGACAGAGGAAGCGCGCAAATTCGAGCAAAATATGTTTGACAGTGGAAGGATTTACATGGTTGCTTGGGTTATAGACTTCAAGACCCCCCCCCCCTCTTTCTCCTTTAAGTTTGGCGCCGAACAACTCGGCCCATACCAAGTGTGACGGGATATTGTTGGTCAATGAAATGATTGAATAAATGTTCAACATGCATGCATGTAGCCTACTACTTTGACTTTCTAACGAAATTAAGTGTAAATATTAAGCATATATAAAGCACATACGTGCCTTTTTTTTCATAAATATCCTTAATGCATAAAGCGGTGCAGTAAGAATTAAATGACGTCTTCCAAGTAGCTCTAAGCACTGCTTATTAATATTAGACCAAACAAGACTCGTAATGGTAGGTAAAACAATACTTTATTAAAGCATGCAATTGTGTTGTAGAACAAAATAAAAATAAAACGTCTGAAGTGCCTGCATGATATTGAAGCCTACAGCGATCATTTGTTAAAGGTCCCACTCCCATGACATGAAAATCTCACTTTATGAGGTTTTCTAGCATAAATATGAGTTCCCCTAGCCTGCCTATGGTCCCCCAGTGGCTAAAACTTGCGTTTGGTGTAAAACGAGCACTAGCTGTTCTGCTCGCCTTTGAAAAAACGGAGGCTTTAGGTCTGTCACAAAGCATCTAAGCTCCTCCCCTTACTCTGCCTGGCCCGCCCAGAGAAGTTGGCCCGCCAATGAGACACGACCGTGCGAGCGCCACATGTGTGTGAATAAACACACTGTAACGCAAGTGTTTCTTGTCGGTTCTTTGACGTCTCTTGTATTTCCACAACGACACTGACGTGAGGGTTATCTGAGCCATGGTTGAGAAGGAATTGGGGGAAAGGAACTTTGGCTTTGACTCGCTGAAGTACATGAACTGCGACATGCCGCCGGTTGCCACGAGGCACTATCGCCCGGCAGCGGGCAGCCGGCGGCAGGCAGCGCGCGGTTCAGTCGACTTCAGGTTGAAGAACCAGAGACGTCGCAGAACCCGACAAAGTCGTTTGTGATTCATAATATCGTCTGGAGGCGCACACAGCTTTTGGCCGTGATAATATGTATTATATGATATAGATATCTATGTATTATATGATATAGCGCTCCAGGGCTGTAACGCAAGTGTTGTACACTTCCTTGTTATTTGGATAACCGTTCTGCTTTTGGTGTTATGGCGCATAACACGTCGGACTCTCGTCTCTGGTATTTCTACAACGAGACTCGTAGTGGGGGTTATCTCAGCCAAGGTTGAGAATGAATTGGGGGGAAGGAACTTTGGCTTTGACTCCCTCAAGAACATGAACCACGACATGGAGGAGAAAGGGATTGTTGGCGCCGAATGTCTCCCGCTTGAGCCATGGAGGCTTGAGCCCCGCTGAGGGACCACCGCCGGAGGCGGAGGTGCCTAAGCGCTGCCCGGCAACAATCCCTTTCTCCTCCTTGTCGCGGTTCAGTCTACTTCACATTGATGTGGACGTTGAAGAACCAGGAACGTCTGAGAACCCAACGCGGTCGTTTGAGATTCATAATATCGGCTCACACAGCTTTTGGCCGTGATAATATATATTATGTGATATAGATATCTATGTAGGCTATATGATATTATTTAGACATAGAGGTCCAGGACTCCCGTGTGTTCTAGAATATTTACAGAACACGGCTAAAGGCTGTGTGCGCCTCGCCATTGCGATACATCCACTGTAAACAGAGCGCATGGTACCGTGGCTGCAAGCTGCTCAGGGCCACACCCCCACCCTCCTCCTTGACCCGCCTCGCTCCTCCTCATTTGCATTATAGCTACAGACACCAAAACAGCGCATTTGGGGGAAGCTCAATGTGCGACTGGCTCGGAGTGGCTGTAACTCTGCACCACGGCTGAATTTCGGGAACGTCTTTGAATACTGTGTTAGTTGCCCACTAATATATATTAAAGAATGCATGAAATAGCATGTCATGGGACCTTTAACGTGTGTGGCGGACGGTACCACCTTGTCATTTGTTTACCCAGGTGCCATAGCAACACCATTGCTACCTTTCATTGGCTGAATCTTTGAGAACGTTGTAGACTCAATCAATATAAGGAGACGAAGCTCTGTTTGTTTGTATATTTTATTTACGTGACCATATTTTTGTTTTATTTAAAAAAAAAAGAATCAAAGAACCAGTTCTTTTGTTTTGGGGAACCAGTTCTTGTCGTTCACCTTCGGGATTCGTTCGTTGTGAACAAATCGGTCGCGCGTCGCGACCGACTCATCCTTAATGGCCATCATAGAACGAGCAATGGGCGTGTTTGGCAATGGGAGTGTTTGGCAGAGCAATGGGCGTGTCTGGCAGAGCAATGGGCGTGTTTGGCAAGTGGCTCCGGCTACAGATAGACCCTACTCCGCCATTGAGCAGTTTACATAGGAATGAATAGGCGCCATTTTTGAATCCGTTGTCCATTTTATAATATGTCCATGGTCCCAGCCCCTCTGGAATTTAGGGCCAATGACTGCAAAGGATTTCAAACTGTTGCCATAACTGTGCTTGACAAGTAACAGGTGATTTGATTGGTTTATGGTTGCTATGGTGGGCAGGGCAATACTTCAAATCTAGACTGCGCCAGAAAGCTGCATGGTAATAGCCTGGCGTACCAAATCTAACTGAACTATTATAAGGATGATACATCTATTAAAAACCAACACACACATAAAAAAAACGACATCCATAATATATGTCTTGATGGCATCCATCAGAAATAATTCTGTTAGTTTTGTATATGAACATATTTTAGGGAAAAGTGATGTTTATCTTGGCGGCCCAATTGACCTTAAAGGGGACCTATTATGCTTTTTCGACTTTTATGACCTATAAACGTTGTTATGATTGATAGTCATGTTTAACCACACACAAAAAACGATGTAGATTTTCGGGAAACTCTTCCTCTCATCTAGACGCTTTCAGCATTCTCTGTCAACGCTCGGTTTCGTCCTTCTCCGCCCCCTCGCCCCCCTCCTGCCAACCCAACTCCGTTGTGATTGGTTACCTTCCTTGAAGCGCGCGTGCAGGCAGATTTGACCAGGCATATGGGGGCGTGGCAGGAGTGCCTCTACGTAGATGATTTCCCGGAAATGTGAACAAGTGAATGCAACGTTGTCCCGAGTGTTCAGCGCTCTGCACAGCCAACCCAGGCTATCAGCAGGGAATAGACCTACGTCGAAATGCATGTACGTCATTATTTGACACTTCTTAAGCTCGAGGGTCCCCATATTTGGGGACTCTCGATCACTCTCGCAGCAAAAGGCATACAACACTGCCCTTATTGTGTAGAAATAGTCATACTGCACATCAAATTAAACAAGAGAAACTCCGTTACAAGCACATATAAGTTTTTATGCACACCAAACACAACTCAAACGCCAAGCATATTAATTATCAAATATCAAAATCTGAATAGCGTCAGAAAGTCAACCCACTCTCCACATTTCCATTGCTACCGCACCGATACTTCATTGTACAAAAACAAATGTCATCTCAAATGAAAGCTAAGACCATGACGAGTTCGACAGGGCACTGTCAAGGCCCTGCGATAAAAACTCAGTGAACCAGCAGCCAAAGAATACAAAGGTATATATTTGCGATTTTTTGATGAAAAGTTGTACTAGAGAGCAATAAACTCCGGTTTTAGTAGGCTACGTCCAGGGCTCTACAGTTCACTCGCCCATTTCACTCGCATTTGCGAGTGAATATTCCGGCGTGCGAACGAGAAAAACAAAACAGGAGCACGCGTGCGAGTGACTTCTCCACAGCGCACTATACTGTGCGTTCACACCAAACGCGAAGGGGCGAAACTATTCCATACAAAGCAGCGATACCATTTGCAGCGCGACACTTTTGCCCGGCACGGGCGAGCGCGTTCACGTGGAGCGCGTTCACGTGCGAAGGGGCGAAACTATTCCATACAAAGCAGCGATACCGTTTGCAGCACGCCACTTTTGCTCGAGTTGAAATATTTTCACTTTGCCGCGACATTCGCGTGATGACAGCCAATCAGCGTTCAACAGCGTGGCCACTGAGTGACGTGCGTAACGTAACAGCCAATCGGTTTTCAACCGGCCAACCGTTCCCTGCAGTGCAGTCCGGGGTGAACCGCAGCATGGAGGAGAAAGTGATTATTGCCGTTTGCGACTCCCCGAGCTCTATATAGAATAGTATATAATCTAATATAATTGTATTGTATATATAATATCACGGTCAAAAGCTCTGTGCGCCTCCGGATGGCCGTAGCGCGGGGAGCGCTACGGGAGGGTTTAGCAGGGTTTGTTTATCTACGTTGCTAATGTTACCAGTCTTGTGCGTTCCAACGGTTTATTAGGTATCTAAATCGCTGTCTAATCAATACTTCATTCACTGCCTCTTCCGTGGTCATTACAATATTATGAATAGACTGCGTGGAGAAAGTTAAAGCTATACAGTACGATGTGAGAGAGCTAGCATGATTTGAAATTAGCTTCTCTTCAGAGTTCCGTTTAACTCCTCCCCCACCCTTCAGGACTCCCTGCCCCCACCCCTCGACACAGAGCCGTGCACGAGCGCTGCTGCTGCTTAGCAACCAGGTAGCTACGCTGCCGCTGCCTCATTGAACGGTCGGCTGCGTTTCTCAACATACTACGATGTCTCATTCACCGGTAAGAACACACCTAATATTATAATATTATAATGCTAAATGTTTCAAACAAACATGATGAGGCCTACTGTTACTGTTAGTAGTAGTACTCACAGCCGTCAGGCTAGCTCATAAGCCAGGGTTGCCAACAGTCAAGCCCCTGGCGTGACTCTCACGCTTTCACCATCAATCTCACGCTGTCACGCACACGCAAGAAATGTCACGCCAAAATAAAAAATCCTCCCGTTCATTTTCTGCGGGAGCAGACTAACAGCTGTTACTGTAACATCTACCTACCTACAACGTGATCACGGCAGTATTCTCTGATCGTTGATTCGCTGAAAACGCACCTGATACTAAGTTGCGTTTGAAAAGGTCAGAGAGAGTTCAGAGCCGGAGTCGGAGCCCACTGATGCGCATTTGGGGATGGGTCGGTCGCGACCGATTCGTTCACAACGAACGAATCCCGAACGTGAACGACAAGAACTTGTTCCCTAAAACAAGAAGAACTGGTTCTTTGATTCTTTTTTTTTTTAACATAAAACAAAAATATGGTCACGTAAATAAAATATACAAACGAACAGAGCTTCGTCTCCCCGCGACCTTACATCGATTGAGTCTACAACGTTCTCAAAGATTCAGCCAATGAGAGGTAGCAATGGTGTTGCCATGGCACCTGGGTAAACAAATGACAAGGCGGTACCGTCGAATTTGCGCGCTTTCTCTGTCTGACGTATCTTGGGTCATACCATTCGACGTGGGGCCACTGATATATCCCCCTACATTTCCGAAAATAGACTGATGTAGAATGGAGCCTTTGCTCCATTCTACATCAATTCAAGAACAAACAAAGAAATTAAACTGCAGTTCGTATTTTTTATTTATGACCATGAAAGTTCTGTAATGCCTGAATTATGAAGTAAAATAAAAATTATAAATATAAAACCATGAATGACATATAGAGAGTAAGCAAGTGGTATAAATATTGGTGGGACGTTTGGTTATACTATATAGTATATCTTGTCGATTTTCATGGGGGGTAGAGCCTTGCCCTGGGTATGTCTTGGAAATCTTAAGAATCGGGCAAGTAGCACTTTCATATTCCCCAAATTATTCAAATCGGCCCAGATTGTGTTGAGCATGCCTCACTCGAATGCTGAGCGAACTTTTTCATTGATTGGCCTAAACAAGACTGACACCAGAAACCTTGAAGGCACCCTGTCGTCAATTATGACCATGAAAATGAGCAGCCTTGAACCCTGCTTCAGATACAAACCTCCTGCAGAGGTTGTGAAGCAGGCCAAAACTGCCCCTGTGGCATACAACAGGCCTAATATGTAACTTCTATGTTCTGCCTCTGCTGCGGAGTGTACACGCACACACACACACACACACACACACACACACACACACACACGCACGCACGCACGCACACACACACACACACACACACACACACACACACACACACACACACACACACACACACACACACACACACACACACACACACACACACACACACACACACACAGCCCCCCCCACACAGCCCACCACAGCCAGCCAGCCAGCTCTGGGGAGCTGGGGTAACTATTGTCCCTTTTTTTTTTTTCTCTGTCTTTATTTGAGATGTCTGTCTTTATTTTGTAATACTGCAATCAATAAATGAATTGTACATTTTGAAAAAGCGTTTCCATTCTTTAACTTTTTTTCATAGATGAGGGTTTATACTTAGTAAACGAGGACTATTTTGTATAACATTTTTTTTTAGGGTTGTCCAAAAAATTAGCCGCTCACACTAATATTTTAGAGTCTCACTCCAGCCAAAGTCCCAAAGTTGGCAACCCTGCATAAGCACAGATTGACTGGTGACAGTAAAGAAAAAGTTCACAGTTTACTTACACACATATTTTGTGTAGTATATTACACTTTATTTATCATTCATTGTTTTGCTTGTCAGAGTTCACAAGATGAGAGTTTTTTGGGCTCTGACCCAGACTACCGTCCCGAGCCAAGCACGTCGTCGGGTCAGAGGGGACGGGCCCGAGGTCTTTTTTGTTGCTGCCTTTTCAGTTTTTGTCTTTCTTTTTCTTGCCTTTTTAAAAGGATGAACCGGGGCAAGTAACGGTGGCAGTGGTAACTTCTGTTGTTTCTCTTCCATTGTGTAAACGTTGTAGGCTCACTAGGTCTAGTCCACTGTCATGAACTACTATGACAACAACGCTTTCTTTGCCCTCCGTGAACGCGCTCAGGCCGGCTCAGGCTCGTACACAGAGGGGAGAGAACGCGCAGGCTTGTGATTGGTTCTTTAGATCCGGGCACAGTGTCTCCGATTGGTAAGCATTTTAACAGGTTTATAGCATATACAGAATTAGTTTTTTTTTCGCTTCTTTTTCATTGCCCATAAGTTATTTATTGCTGTCAGGATGTAAAAACCAATTTAAACAACATATTAAAAAGTGCATATTACTGGATCCCGTACGATATGCCTTTAATGCTGTTACTTTAGTCGATAAAGTCTACAAATTCAACCCCCGACTGGGTGAAGGATTTCGGGTGGCTAGTTTATGATGCTAGGAACATGAAAATGTTCTGTACATTTTGTAAGGAAGCCCCATCGGCAATGGCAGGCTCCTCTCTGTTTATAACGGGGAACCCTAAACTGAAACGCGATGCTGTGGTGAAACACATAGAGTCCACTATGCATTCCCGCTGTCCCGATTTCTATATAAATCGCACCCAGCCCAATAACCCCTGGTACGGTGGAAGCCGAAATTGGTGCTGTTTTGTGTAGCCTAAATGTAATCTTGTCTATTTATTTGTCTTAATTTTGCTTCAGTAAGTTGGTGCTGTTGGTGTGTACAATTTCTGCACGCTAATAAATGTTCTAAACAAAAACCTATTGTGCCCCCATTTTTTTTTCCTGTGCTCCTAAATTTTTTAACTTAGGGGCACGAGTGCTCCTGAAAAAAAAAGTTAGTGTAGAGCCCTGGCTACGTCCAACATGTCTGCGTTTGTTTACAACCAGTTTTAATGTGAACCTCACTTATTTTTAGTGTAAGATGGCTTCCTTTCATGAAGCATGTATCGAAGTTGGTTTCGCGCTAGTTGTATCAGAGCCTGTCTACGAAAAGCCTGGGCACTTATATACCCCCCATTGTACCGATCTTGGTTGTAGTTCCATTAGACATCCACTGGGGGCGACCGCGGGCGAGTCCAGATTTAATGGGGGGTCTATGGGGCTAGACGGCTAAATATGTGTCTTTCACCTGCTTGTCGTTGAAATATCGCAAATTTTATTGTAGATTCCGCAAGTTCAATATAGATTATAGTTCAAAAGTCAAATGAATGAGTACTTATGTCCTTTCGATTTCTTACAGTTTGAGCCTTTGTTGGCCGTACACGCTAGCATTCTGCTAATGAATGCTGATTGGTCAGGGACGGACTTGCGACTGATTACGACCAGAGACCCCTCTTGACGGCATCTGAAGCTGAAGCACAATCAGAAACATCTTAAGGAGGACATTCCGTCAAAGTTAATTTTTGCGTACTGTAGGCCTATTTATATTTTCCTGCAGGGCCTTTTATCGATTATATAGTTAAGTTATGTATGGTGAAAGTACATGGGCATAAACGGAATTTCTTCCATTTCTTGTGTTCAATGTTCAATGTGTTACATACAATGTGGTACGGTATGACCACCTTAAATAATACAGTCAATGTCCCGCTCAATATCATTTCATCTGTCATTGTCTATTTTTCGAAAATAAAGAAAAATAGACAATGACATGCCTCGTAAATGTGCAATGATGAACTGCTCTAACAGTGGAAACGGATTGTCCGTCTTTTTGTTTCCCAAGGACAGAAAAAGGTAACGTTCTTGCTTGCTCCTGTATGAATGGTCCTAGGCTACCTGAGGCTGCACCTGGTAGGGAAAGTTGCGCTGGAGCCCGGGTAAAATCGCACATGGCTTACACCGGGATCCCACCGGACGCGTACGCGCCGCGGAACGGCCGCGTCCTCTGCCCTGCGTCCATTCCTACCGGGCGCGTAACGGCAGCGTAGCGCTGCCTTGCGAGCCAGCCGTATTCACGCGAGATCACGAGATCACGCGATAATCCTAAACCTAATGTACTCACCTTCCACTCCCAAAACTATTGCAATTAAATGCCACGCTTTGTCCTTTCTGACATTTTCCTTATAAAAAGGATGATTTGGTACATAAATGACTTCATGTTGCTGAACTTCGACAATGAGTCTCTCGTCGTCCATGTTGCCGACCCTCTGAGACCCACCGGTCATGACGTAATAATGTTGATGTGAAGTTACATGAGCTGAGTATTGTGTTTTATTTTGAAAATTGACCGGATGCTCTATGGCTTTTACTTTTCACTTCCTGCCCGGCTCGACCTGCTCTGTCGAAATTGACGCGGTTTAGCAGCGGCTCGCGGCAAAAATAGAATTGGACGGAAAGATAGCGCCGCGGCGCGGCACGCCGCTCCTGGGACGCTGCACGCCGCTCCTGGGACGCTGCTGAAACGTTCCGCGGCGCGCCCGGTGGAAATGGTCTCATTGATTATAGTGAAAGCGATCAGCAGCGGTGACCGCGGCGCGTACGCCTCCGGTGGAATCAAGCCTTTAAGGCCTCCACACACCGGCGCCGCAGCGCAGCGTCGCGTATTTTACGCGCATCAAAAGCACGCCCCTAGCACCAACAGGAGGCGGCGCGACGGCCGCGCTGCAGTATAAAATCAGGAAGTCACCTGTCAATCAACCGCAGCAAAGAGACGAAACGCAATGGGTGAGTAGCCTATTGTAGCCTAGTTTATTTATTTTCCATCTTTTTGGCTGAATAATTTGAAAAATGTATAATCTGCGAAGTGAAAGTATGTTTTCAAGCATCAGATCAACTTAGTTTGTAGGGCACTTTATCGTTTTATTTACTGTCATTTCTTATTTATTTTATATTTTGCCATTATTCATCTACTGCATCAACAATCTCAATAACTGCAGGACCTTCTATTAAGCCTTTTTGGTATAGAGTGCAGTCACCTTTTAAGGCCAATTGTTATTGTGTGTATTTATTGTATTGAGCTCCTGGATGGCTTTATTGATCCCCATTGGGACCAATACAGTATCTATCTATCTATCTATCTATCTATCTATCTATCTATCTATCTATCTATCTATCTATCTATCTATCTATCTATCTATCTATCTATCTATCTATCTATCTATCTATCTATCCATCCATCTATATAGCCTTAACATAGCCACACATTTACATGTATGCAGCCAGTAGTTATCCATTTTAATTGAGCAAGCTCTTTTACATTTTATTGAGTTTTTTTTATTTCAACAGAATAAATAACTGTTGCCAGACAGAGGGGGGCTGCCCTTCTTCTCCTGCGCTGTAGGCGGGCAAGGAGAAGACGAAGGGTTTGGGTGCACCCCATCAATGAACAGAGACAAGAACAGGGGGTATGCCAGTCCAGGAGCTCCGTGCAGATCCTGAGAGGCACGCCAATATTTCAATTCGCCACTAAGTGTGCAATGGCAGAACCATATGGTGCAGCCTATGATGACCTATAATCTAGTTATTATCCCTCTCTGGTATACTCTTTTGCATATATATATATATACTTTTTTTTTTATCCCTCGGGATAAATACAGTGATGTTATTGCTGTGCTGGATTCAGTAGCCAGTGTATTTTATTTGAGTGCTCGAGACACTTAATGTTATTTTTCCTTAAATCCAGAGAGACAGTTAATACATGATCTGATACCAGAGAGACAGTTAATACATGACAATGCATTTTTGAGCTTTGCCTGTGTTTTCTTTTACTTATCTTTTTGAATCTTGAATCTATTTTATTGTATGAGAATGTTTCTATGTGAAGCACTTTGAGTCTGCTTCATGTATTAAAAGTGCTATATGAATGAAGTTGCCTTGCCTTAAATAAAAATATATATAGGCCTATTACAAGTAATCTGGTTTCTACCTACATGGTGTGATTATATGTGACTTGATTTCGTCTATTTCCCATTATGGTTAATGGTTTAGGTACTTAGTCCACCATTGTTGATTTCTCACCTGAAGATCCAATCTCCAGAGCTATGGCTCGCCAGGCAATGACCTTTTTGGAGTTGTCTTTGTAATGACGGGTACTTTGGTCATACAATTCGACATATTTTTCCACCTCGACGACCAGTCTCTCATCGTCCATTCTCGTAATTGTTTCTCACAAACGAAAGAGGGCGACATCGAGTGGTGAGGGGTAGATATGGAGGTGCCTACGGGACCCGGGATGTACAAACCAGCTTTTACAAAGCGCTTTTTCAGGGGCGGCGACGCTCGGGAATAGAACATTGGCTCGAAGAGTAGTTGGGCGGCGCGGCGCGGAACGCTGCCGCGCGTCTAGTCGGCGCCGGTGTGGGCTAGTACACCCGGAATAATGGGGGCAGACTTTTTGACGCGACGCTGCGGCGCCGGTGTGTGGAGGCCTTTATTCAAGTTGCGCGCTAGACATTCTCTAAAGTGTCGAGACTCAAGCACTTAACTTACCTTAACCGATTGTTCCATACAAATTGTTTGTTAACGATTTAACAACTTCAACATCTGCTATTAGTCGTTTTTTTTTTTTGTAGGACTTGGGCTAATGACCTTGCACAGAGGGAAAACCATCTACACCACTTGTCATTGATTTCTATGCATTCACTGATCTTTACAGATGGGTTTGTTTTAAGCCATTGAATATAATTGCTCTGCCCTGCAACACATTATAAGCTACACATGTTTGTTAAATGAGAAATATGGTCTGAGTCACATTGAAACACTAACAGTTGTATAACAGTATACAAACATTATACCAACATTGCAACAGGCAAGTTTATTCAAACATCACACTAACAAGAACACAATAAGAATACTAACTAATAGTAAATAATAAAAAAAATAGAGAAATGATTTAACAACACTGAACATACTGAACAGAGGCAGGGAAAAAGGACAGAGGAAGAAGACTTGTCCGTTGTCACAGCATCAAGGTCCAACTGTAGAGATCAAGAAAGGAAGAGGCATGAGGAGGAGTACAACAGAACACTGCTCTCTATGAAATTGTTTAATGATGTAAACTAAGTTGATGCAGTCTTAAAATTATGATTCTAATCCAGGTTTCTATTTCAGGAGAAAGAAATGGCTCATAACCCAGACAGCAATGGGGCGTCGAAAACGGGTTGGTTAAAATAGTCGGTTTCCGTCAGACGACTAAAATTCACCGTTGAATCAACCTGGTGGATAGTCGTTATCCCGACGGTCGGAGAATGTCGAAAATACTATGTTGTTTCAACGATGATTTGCGTGCTAATTTTCAACGGCATTTACCACACGTCGAAATGGCGTTGAATTGAGGTTGTAACGAATATTAGCAATTTTCCTGATAGTTCGATTGTCATTTTGTAACAACACAGAAAAACAAGTTTGCTTGAAATAAACGAACATATATGTAATGGAGAGGGAGAGGGAATACAGTAACCAGGGGTCAGCAACCTTTTCAACATTCAGTGCCAGTTTGACATTTTCTCGTTAATGTGCCATAAGAAACAATATATTAAATATTAAGCTGAATTATGACACAGCGACCAAAAATATTTCCAACATATTAAATGTTTGTTATCTCAAACATCTCAAAGCACTACTTTCAGAAACTTATTCAAAAACCCATTTGCACTGAGAAATGTAAATGTCGAAACATCCGCATCAATATCTTTAAAGACATGTACAGCTTTATAAAAAATATGTGAAGGCCATGCATACACATACAGGCCACAACTATTTTTGATATCATTTCAGAACACTGCTTTCAGTGACTAATTTAAAGATCTTTGCACTGGTAGGAAATGCCCAAAACAGAATAAAGTGGGGGAAAAAAATCTGTAGTAATGATTATGCTGCCGCATTGTAGTAGGGAAGAAATTGAATAAAATATAATTTGTGCCAATGTAGTATGCAGTATACTAAACAATGAGGCATAGCAAACACTTGAGGAATGGCTTCAAATTACATTCCCAAACATAGATATGGACAAAGGAGATGCATGAAAGAGGCAAGTAGTTGTCCTCGTCTCCGTAACAAGAAATAGTGATGGCAAAATTTACACCCAAACAGCAGAGGTGCATTTAATCAATGGGATATGTGAAATGGGATTTTTTTGTACCTAAATCAACTGTAGATGATAAAGACTGAACCAGAGGATAGCACTGTTTTGGAGAAAAGCACATGCTGGAGCATCGCTTATAAAGGAGCACACCTTTAGAGGTTTACCTCTGAAGGTTTTCTCAGCAGCTGGGTGAGGTCATCGACAAATGCTTTCAGGTAGTCATACATCATACACATTGTTGGTACCCCTGTGTTAAAACAAAAACTTGAAACTGACAAAAGTAATGATACATCAATATTTCTTAGTAATCAGACTTTTTATGGAATTGGCACGGCTACGACCGAATCCCAGCCGTAGTACAACAGCACTCCCTCCTGTGTGATATTGCTTTTATACAACAGTTCTACAAGCACCATTCATTAGTTAACAATAATAATTAACAACATATTATGATCAGATTTCTTTGGTTCATTAATGATTTATTTGGCTCCGCCAACACAAATAGATCCGCAACTGGACTGAACTGTTGCCAAGCAACACATAAACACATTAGCATTACATTAGGTTCCCTTGGTCCTCTTCTGGCGACCATTCTTAATTCAACTCCAATGTTATTCCTGGAAACATGTTCATATTTGCTGTGCAAAGTTAGCTGCAATCTAAGCTACAAAAAGATTGTTAATAACATTAACGGTTATGAGAACACCCGTAAAGCGGAGCGATACGTGTATAGTTAAAAGACCCAGCGCTGTTATACTCTATATCAGCACTGGAATGCCTCTTGTCCAATCAAATTACTTGGTCGGAACTGACTTGGATAATTTGTAATAATCTTCATCTTCTGCCTCAACTTCTTGTAGTAGAGCTTCTTGGCCTCTTGTGGCACAAAGAACTGCAGCATTTCTTGGAGAGTGCATTCAGATTCCATGTATAAATAGTTTTCAAAAAAAATCAGGTATCCAGGACCATGTGCCCGCTGAGCTACAGCCTTGACAACCTGATAGTGCTTAATTTCATAATGCATTTGATGGTGTTGCCTTTGATTCACGAATTCTCCATTCAGCCCACTGCACGCATTCTCCTTCATCTTCTGCAAGACACAAATGCAAACATAAGAAATGAATGAGAGAAATCATAACACTTAGATTTATCTGCCAGTTTACGTCTACCCGCCTGTCCAAACAACAGTGGCGGTTGTCACATTAAATCTAGGCACTAAGGCCACATACAGCTGATGCTCATGAAGTAAGGCAGATAAGAAACTGATAACTACAGATTTCTCCTTTCCTGGCACAGTCCTTAACATATGTAACGAGGCTAAAAACATAACATTACATAACTGACGACCAGTCTAATGACCGTGAAATTTGCAGGCAGTATCGTATGATGTTTGCACAAGCTAATATGCTTATCAGAAAATTTGGTATGTGTTCATCTTCTGTGAAAATAACACTTGCTGCTTCTTACTACAAAAGAAGCGGCATTCAATTATGGTATGAGGCTACAACTCAAAGTGCCTAGATGGAGTAGCGCAAGCCTTCCGTTTGTGAATGTTGATGAGCCAACTTGTCCTGCTGTTCTCAGAAACCTTATCTATAGATGTATGTGTAGACTAACTGTGTCTTGCAACAAGTAAGGGATAATGGACCACGTTAGACTATCAAAAGTTAATACACGTTCTAGATGATAATGCGGCCCCAAAGCGGAGGGCCGATCCAATGTGTTGGGGGCGCCCTCTGGAGGCGCCCTTAATTAATTAATTAAAATATACGAAACAAGCGAAATTAAACCAAACATGTTCCCAAATGGAACGGAGAAGGGAGGGGGCGGGGGAATAAAGTCAGGGCGCACTGAAACCCTCACCGTAGTACGCAGGACAATGCGACAAAGCCATCTATCCCACTCTATAGAAAATATCGAGATATATATCGTATATCGCCATTCAGCCAAAAAAGATCGGGATATCATATTTTGCCCATATCGTGCAGCCTTAATCTGAATACAGACGTCGGAAAACCTCTATATCCAGCTCTCCAACAAGAAGTTGACAACGAAGACCTTAAGGATGGCACAAGCAGGCGATTTGTTCACTGATGCATTTCCAATGCAAAAACCCTGACAACTAATTGGAATACAGACGCTGCAAACCCTCTCCATCCAGCTCTCCGAGAAGCAGTTGACAACAACGGAGACCCTACAGATAACACAAGCCCGTGATTGTTTCACTTGCTCCAAATTAAACGGCAAGGGAACTCATTTCAGACAAAGCATCTTTGCACTTTTGTTTTTTTCAAATGCATCTGATGGGTTTGGACAAATAGGAAGTAGGCTAATTATATTTGAGGTTATCTGGCACAACATTGTATTGGTTATTGTTGGTGGCATCATTGCATTTTTTTTTTTACAAGCAGTCGCAGTTGAAAGAACTAAAATATTACTGACCGGCTATGCAAACTGCAGATTTCTGATGTTTCATGAATGGTCTTAGTGAGTTAATATTTCTTTTTATGGAGTTTCTACAGAATTTGCCTGTTAAAGGGGACTTATTATACCACCAGGTGTGAGTGTGATTAGCCTTACAAGCCGTTTCGAAAATCGGCCTAATATGACATCACTAGTGGGTGTGTCCACCTAGATCTGTGCTGGATAGATGAGCAATGTTTACTTCAGTCCACTGGGTAGGCTGGTAGATAGATCTATCCAGCACAGATCTAGGTGGACACACCCACTAGTGATGTCATATTAGGCAGATTTTCGAAACGGCTTGTAAGGCTAATCACATTCACACCTGGTGGTATAATAAGTCCCCATTAAGAGTAACCTTTGCCCTTAAGAATTCAATACACGTCAACACAAAATAACCTTGTTGTCCTGGAGATGTTTTGAACAGGCATGCCAGTTTCAAGGCCCTCGGTCAGGACTCGAGTGTGAGACACTGCTTCAGAGACTAAAAGGGAAAGTTGCAAGAGTAAAAGAAAAACATCAGTTACACCAAATATGTCAAACTTGGGTGTCTTGACCACAGTACACATAATCATGTCTTTTCTTTTCTCTCTTACAACAGGCTTTTTACAATGTATAATGTACTGCACAACTAAATTGCCCAAACAAGTTCTAGCTTTTGTGAGGGAAAATAACCTTGAAATGATGGGTACATGAATTGATCCTGGCAAAAACATCAAAATGGCACCCAAGCAAAATACACAAATAAGGTAAAACGAACATGAACCTTGACGTTCCAGTTTCTGGGGAGCCTCGAGCGCCAGGTTCAAGAGCAGTTGACTGCTCGAGCAATACACTGCTCCTGAACCAGGCGCATGAGCCTCCCCAGGGAAGATGCTCATCTTCCGTTGATGTAGTTGGCAACTACGGTCGTACTGACATTTACAGCAATAAGCTAATAATTATTTCTTATTATATACAACTCTTGGTAAGTAGACTAACACGAATAGCGATCATGTTTGACTGTCGGTCTGTTAGCAACTTTAGTTAGACCATATTCGTTCATAGATGACTAACTAGATATACTAACTAACGTTAGCTTCATCATCAATGACATTCAGCTAAAGTCTGTGCCAAATTGCTTATGGCTACTGCTATGCCAGGATAAGTTATTGCGGTTATCACAGCTGTGTATATTTACTTCACATTAACGTAGTCTATGTTTATATTAGGCTACGTTCATATATGAGTAACATTAAGAAACAACATTGCTCATATGGCCAACTTAAAATGTCAAATTGCCAAAGAATAGCAGCTAAATGTCCGTTATATCAGAGACATCTATTGCGCTCGAGACATCGTTTGATTTGATTATCAAAGTTCATGACAGGTTTGAGAAGGACATTGATAAAATATTAACGATTTCTTGTTTACAAAATTGTTCGTTTGCTGTACTACAAGTAATGGAATTTGTATACCAATAATACTATGAATGTCATCCATTATATTAGTTTTAGTCCCATTTCCCAAGAAATAACGTTGTCACAGTGACGCGCTGCGTCCCTGACTAGCAGCTAAATCCTGCGAAACCGTCGCGGGGAAATCCAAATCATTAAAATTATCAATTTAATACGGGAAATCGACCCGTGGACATGTCGGGCCATCTACATATTGTACCATAATACTAAATAAAACCAAACATTAATGACCCCCTTCACCCAAGCCTCCACAAGGGCAAGAAAAAAAATCTAATATATGAAGTAACGCGCTCACACTAACTAGACTTCTTTATATAACTTAACTGCGTGCTGAATCCAACGTATCGTAATATTTTTTCCTGAAAGAAAGGACAGCACTGTTGCATTCAAAACGTTTAATCGCCAACAACGGACGTTTCCCTTTTTCAGCGTGTAATGGCCGCGAAGAAGCCATTACACGATGAAGGGCGTGCGGCCCGAAACGTCCGTTGTTGGCGATTCAAAGTTTCGAAAGCAACCGAGCGCTGTCCTTGCTATCATGAAACCATAATACTACAACTCCATTTCTAAATTACGCTTAATTGGGAAACAATTCTGCTGCTTACCTATGAAGGTATTATTGTAGCAAAAGTCTTTAGCACCTGTAACTGCAGAATTTGAATGCGTACACTAAAGTCACAGTAAATTTGAAGTCGTATATATTTATTTTGCATGTGCACTCTAAAGTCACAAATGTGTAACAGTACATTTGTAGTCGTAAAAAAAATATATATTTTTTTTATCCCATTGTAAACACAAAATAGGGTCTACGAGTACGCTAATCTGTGTTACAGGTGCACAAATCCTTTTGCTACAATTATTGCAGCGCAGTTGGTGCAAAACACATTCGCACACCCGTGTTTCATAATCTGAGAACATGCCCAAAAGGTGTGCATTCGTAAACCCAAATTTGAACAAATGCATCAGAAGTTGCACATCTGTGAACGCTATGTTAATTCAGCGTTTTAATGAGTGAGCACAAAACCATTTTACAACTGCTCGAATCTGCTCCTGCAAGTCTCAGCTGTGGGGTTTTTTGCAGGTTGTTTTGCAACACGCCTAGGTGGTAAATGTGTAGCAAAAGTATTCGTATCCGTAGATGACAGAGCGTCCGTGAGCGGGACAAAATAGTCCCGCCCATAATTTCCTAATCCAATGAAAATCGCCGGCAGGGATGCATTTCTCAAATTACACTGTCTGGGACCCACCGCGTGCCAGCCATGGAGCTATAAAGATCGCAGCATACTCAGCGCGGGATACGTTTCTTTCTGGAGAAGTGAAGAGGGCGTCCTACTGAACAGAGATGGGTATCCTACATTATGTTAAATGAAATTACTTAGTTCAAGTGAATTCCCCCCAAAGTATTTCATTAACATGCCGCAAATGTCCTTCAATGTATTTTAATGGTCGCCATAACATAAATTCAGAAATGTTAATGCAATACTTTGGGGAGAATTCACTTGAACTAAGTCATTTCATTTTACATAATGTAGGATACCCACCTCCGTTCAGTAGGACGCCCTCTTCACAAAGAAACGTACCCGCGCTGAGAATGCTGCGATCTTTATAGCTCCATGGCTGGCACGCGATGGGTCCCAGTCAGGGACGGCTGGTATAAATGGGCTAACAGGGCTAAGCCCTCTTACAGTGAAAATAAAAAAAATATTATTAAAAACTTAGAACATATTGTTTTAAATTTTGGTAGAACCTAAAGGAGCAACAGCACCAAAAAGTGACAGAAAAACCCAGGATATATATATCTTCGTTTTTTTCCTGTGAATGGGCTAAATGTATTCAGCCCAAACGCAGTAGCGTAAGCTTCCATTGACGTTTGATTGACAGGTGCCCTGACACGCCCCCTTCATATGCTTCCCATAGAGTGGCGAAGTCACACCCCTTCCGGTAGGGCTCATGGGACCTATGAGATCGAAAAATATGAATGGGTGTCAATGGAGAGAAAATAATTATTTTCTGGTCCCGGTCTTTATATGCCCTGGATTACACATATGTTGTTTGTGGATTTAAAGGATAATTTTTCATGCAAAGAGTTCGACCGTTTATTGTGCAATTGTTCAGATAAAGGCTGTAGAGAAAACACAACGAGAAAGACTACACGGCTCGTATGTGACGTCACGCTCCCTGCGACTGGCGTGGAGAAGACCGACAATCTTCCCATCGGCATAACTGAAACTCTGCACGTGCCCCGATTTATAATGGTTTTAACCTCTTTCGATGCTTTTATCCTCCCCTTGGAAAAAGCGGTGAAGTGGGGCAGAGAGATCGCCAACTCTGTGCCGAGTTCCAAGGGCGGGTGTGTTGACGTATATCATATGCGTCGAGAGCAGCGAAGAGCTGTAGTTCACAAAGCGGCCTCACATAAAACCTAAAATTATCAAACTTCTTCACGAACATTTTTAGTTTTCTTTGCATGAAAAATTATCATTTAAATCCACAAACAACATATGTGTAATCCAGGGCATATAAAGACTGGGACCAGAAAATAATTATTTTCTCTCCATTGACACCCATTCATATTTTTCGATCTCATAGGTCCCATGAGCCCTACCGGAAGGGGCGTGACTTCGCCACTCTATTTGGGCTAAATTAGTTTAGCCCAAAGGCTGACCTAGCACAGTAGCTACAGTGTACAGTGACCTTCGACTAATCACAGCACAGTAGCGCAAGTGCAGTATGGCGGGCGTTAGCATGAAAATGAATGAAGTGGATTATTTACTTTCTAATCGGTTTTCTTTAATGTCTTTGGAGGAAAAATTGGAAGTGAAAAGATTGGGGACACATCAACCAAACGATGTACAGATTTACTGTCAGGAGTGCGGTCAGAATATGGCCGGTGTAAGTGCCATATTGGCTCGGCTACCAGATCGGCTCGGGGTCCGTCGTCTGCTGATTACGTTACACAATATCATTGGCTGTACGCTTGAATGGGCGTAGGCTACATTGTGATTGGCTGCTAAGGGACAGTTGTGATGGGCTGTTTTGTGCTGTAGCTCTGGCTGTCGTCATAGCAACCACAGCGAGCACATGTGTGAGCGCGAGTAGGTCTGTCTAGTTTCGGTTTGTGTTGCCAGATTGGGCATATTCCCGTTTTTTCAGCCTAACGTGATTCAAAGTAGCCAAATCAGGCTGAAAATGTGCCCAATCTGGCAACACGGACGGCTTATCTTAACAGCCAAGATGATTCCGAGGGATGTTTTGTTTTTAGAAGAAAACTATCCATACAGATAGGTTGGGAATGGTCTATGTTCAAAATGAAAGATCATTACAGGCTCTTTAATTTAAGCCATAAAAGACCTTATTGCTGTAGATAGCGTATTGTGTGACGTAATCAGCAGACGACGGACCCCGAGCCGATCTGGTAGCCGAGCCAATATGGTACTTACACCGGTAATAGTGCATTTGTAAGCGGGTCAACTACGTTTCGTATCGAAACATTTAAAAAGCTGTCTAAATAACCCAACATGACGTGACAAGTGTGTAGAGATAGTGGCCCCTCTCCAAGCTGCATTTCAGCGACAGCCGACAGGCAGTAACAATAAGGTTCTCTAAGGAATTGGAAATGATCTCATTTAATGTTGCATACAACATTGCCAAAGAGGAGTTGCCATTCTCAATTTAAATCCGAAATTATTCTCATGAAGAGAAATGGATTAAACATCAACCCGACGTATAGCAATGAGATGGCATGTGCACAATTCATTGCAGTAGGCCTAATGGGCGACACCTTAAAGCAAAAGACAGCTGTGGACGTCGGAAACGCCACATGGGCCTACATGTCCTTCATGATTGACGGCGACACAGACGTCTCTACCCAAGAGTGTGTGATCGTCTACAGCCGCATTTTGCACAAAGGGAGACCAGTCAACATTTTAATTGTGTAATACTTTAAGCACAAAAAAAGTTTTCTTTTGCTTAATGGTTTAGTTCGAAATGTTCAATTTCAGCTCAGTGAAGCACTTTAAACACCTTATTTTTCTTTTTATTTATAATTGTGCTTCAAATAAAGACATGCCTTTCTCTACACCTTAATCTTGTTTAAAAATCATTCACATTATATGAAAGTTATGAACAGAGATAAAAAGGTGACCTCATGGCGTCTGGAGCCCTGTGAAGTATTGATAAATGTAATGCATTCTTTAGCCCACCCACCCAAAATTACCACCAGCCGTCACTGTAATTTGAGAAATGCATCCCTGCCGGCGATTTTCATTGGATTAGGAAATTATGGGCGGGACTATTTTGTCCCGCTCACGGACGCTCTGTCATCTACGGATACGAATACTTTTGCTACACATTTACCACCTAGGCGTGTTGCAAAACAACCTGCAAAAAACCCCACAGCTGAGACTTGCAGGAGCAGATTCGAGCAGTTATAAAATGGTTTTGTGCTCGCTCATTAAAATGCTGAATTAACATAGCGTTCACAGATGTGCAACATCTGATGCATTTGTTCAAATTTGGGTTTACGAATGCACACCTTTTGGGCATGTTCTCAGATTATGAAACACGGGTGTGCGAATGTGTTTTGCACCAACTGCGCTGCAATAATTGTAGCAAAAGGATTTGTGCACCTGTAACACAGATTAGCGTACTCGTAGACCCTATTTTGTGTTTACAATGGTATAAAAAAAATAAATAATAAATTACGACTACAAATGTACTGTTACACATTTGTGACTTTAGAGTACACATGCAAAATAAATATATACGACTTCAAATTTGCTGTGACTTTAGTGTACGCATTCAAATTCTGCAGTTACAGGTGAGACTTTTGCTACAATAATACCTTCATATGTCCTTAGCAATAATATATCCTAGGAAGGTGACAGAGGGAGCATGGAACTCGCACTTCTCCGCTTTGACGAACAAGGAGTTGTCCAGGAGGTGACGGAGAACTGAGCGGACGTGGGTGACGTGTTCCACTAGATTGCGGGAGAAAATCAGGATATCATCCAGATTAACAAAGACAAACTTGTCAATCATGTCCCGCAGCAGGTTGTTGACTAGCGCTTGAAAGACTGCCGGGGCGTTGGTCAAGCCGAAGGGCATCACGAGGTACTCGTAATGCCCCGTTGGGGTGTTGAAGGCCGGCTTCCACTCGTCTCCCTCTCTGATACGGACCAGGTGGTAGGCGTTCCTCAGGTCGAGTTTGGTGAAGACCGTTGCCCCCTGGAGCAGCTCATAGGCGGAGGAGAGTAGTGAAAGGGGATAGCGGTTCTTCACTGTGATGTTGTTCAGACCTCGATAATCGATACAGGGTCTCAGTTTGCCCACGAAGAAGAACCCGGCCCCAGCCGGTGACGAGGAGGGTCGGATGATCCCAGTGGCTAGGGAACTCTGGATATAGTCCACCATGGCCCCTCGCTCAGGAATAGAGAGGGAGTACAAGCGTCCCTTGGGGGGTGAAGTGCCCGAAAGTAGGTCGATGGCACAGTCGTAGGGACGGTGAGGGGGCAAGGAGGTGGCCCTGGCCTTATTGAAGACCTCTCTGAGGTCATGGTAAACGGCAGGGTCCCCGGAGACGTCCGAGGCTGGAGCAGGAGCGAGAGCAACAGGACACGGTGAAGAGATCCTGAGACAGGATTGCTGACAGGTAACTCCCCATTCTCGGATGGAGCAGGTGGACCAGTCGATGTTGGGGTTGTGTCTGCGAAGCCAGGAGTGACCCAAGATGACCGGCTGGTTGGGTGTGGGCAGGAGCATGAACTGAATGGTCTCCCTGTGGCCTCCAGGCAGGAGCATGTGCACAGGATTTGTCCGGGAAATCACCCTCCCCAGCACGTGCCCATCCAGGGCTCTGGCGGAGATCGGCACTGGCAGTCTCTCTGGATGGAGTCCCAGCCGAAGAGCGAGGGGCCGATCCATGATGCTCTCGTCTGGCCCTGAATCGACAAGTGTGGTAATGGGATGGGAACCGGAGGACAACAGGAGCTCACCGGAGAGAATGGGTCTTGATGGAGAGGCAGTGTCCATGGCGGAACTCACAAGTATGTTCCTGCTCACTTGGGGACTCTGCCCCTTTGCTGGGCACCGGTTGACGAAGTGACCAGGCTGGCCGCAGTACAAACAGAGGTTCATGGTTAGCCTCTTATCCCTCACTTCCGATGTAAGGGGGGTGCGGACCAATCGTAACGGCTCGGGACCGCCCAATCCAACGGGAGCGGTTGGGACAGACGAAGAGAAGACAGGGGGTACTGAAGGCTTGGAAAGGGGGAACCCGTGTGGCCGGGTAGAATGTGGCTGAAATTCTGGGACAGGTTTGCGGACTACCTTGGGGAGTTGTACCACATCCTGCTGTCTCTGAACCGTGGCGGCCATCAATTGGTGTAGCGCGCTCTCCATCCGGGAGAAGCGGTCGTCCATCTGGGCTGGGTCCATTCTTGGCCAGATTGTGCTGTAACGGGGGCGTTTAGCAGGACCCAGGTGCACAGACTGACGACGAGCGTGGAACAGTGTCAATAGTTTATTCGGATACAGGATCGGCAGGCAGGATAGTCAGACGGGCAGGGATCATGAACCGGCAGAATAGTCAGACAGGCTGGGATCAGGAACCGGCAGAATAGTCAGACAGGCGGGGATCAGGAACCGGCAGAAGAGTCAGACAGGCAGGGATCAGGAACCGGGAGAATAGTCAGACAGGCGGGGATCAGGAACCGGCAGAAGAGTCAGACAGGCAGGGATCAGGAACCGGCAGAAGAGTCAGACAGGCAGGGATCAGAGAACAGGCAGGATCGGTGGTAGGTCAGGATCTGAATCGCGGGAAAGCACTGTGAAACACAAGAGACAATCTGGCAGGGAATGTTTGGGAGGAAAGGACTGATATAGGGGAAACACAGGTGAAGGTGGTTGGGTTAATTGGGAGTGATCAGGAAGGCAGGCAGGTGAATGAGAAAACCAGAGGCGGGTCATGACATTAGGTGGTGGTGAATATCACCATTTTGGATTGGCTAAGGGAATTTTATCAAAATTGAATTCAATCCATTTGCCTTGCTGCCTTCAGACAATTCTGTTACAATTCAACATCGACAGTTTACCCATTTTTAAGAGTTCAAAAGTTCAGTTTTGGCCAATTCTTGCGATGCTTGATTGTGATTACACAAAAAACCCTTTTATCATTGGTTTGTTTTGTGGAACTGGAAAACCATCTAGTGTGTATGACTACCTGAAAGAATTTGTCGATGACCTTACTCAGCTACTGAGAAATGGAGTGACCTTCAGAGGTAAACCTCTAAAGGTGATGGTGTGCTCCTTCATTTGTGATGCTCCAGCACGTGCTTTTGTCAAACAGATGAAGTCCCACAATGGCTACTCTGGGTGTGACAAGTGCAATCAAGTTGGCGTGTTGGCGTGTGACATATCCTGAAATAAATGCCAGGCTTAGATCAGACGAAGACTTTGCTTTAATGTCAGACACAGATCACCACCTGCGACCTAGTCCCCTTACTGGCATAGTTCAGATGGTAACCCAGTTTCCCATTGATTACATGCACCTCTGCTGTTTGGGTGTAACAAAAAAACTCATTATTTTCCGGATGAAGGGCAAAAACCTGGCCATAAGACAGCCATCTAATGTCATCTCAGCTATATCAGCTAAACTGATTGCTCTCCGTCCCCATATTCCATCTGAATTTGCCCGAAAACCACGAGAGCTGACAGAGATAGAAAGATGGAAGGCTACAGAACTAAGGCAGTTCATGATATACAGTGGACCTATGGTCCTAAAGCACAATCTACCAGAAGAGAGTCCTAACAGCATTTGTTAAAAGCTTTGGAGATTTATATGGTCAAGGAGAAATTGTATTTACAGTTCATCAGGTGATACATCTAGCTGATGTGTACAAACAGTTTGGTGCCCTTGACCGTGACTCTGCATTTCCTTATGAAAACTTCCTTGGAAAAATAAAAAAAATGTTGCGAAAGCCTCAACTACCATTACAACAGGTAGTCAAGAGACTGTCAGAGGTGCATCAAACTGTTACTCCACCTCCAATTAAGCAACCCCTTTTATACGACATACACCAGGATGGTCCTTTGCCTCTGCAATTCAGTACTGCCAAACAGTACAGAAAGGTCGTAACAACAGATTCTTGCCTGTCAACAAAGACTGGGAACAACTGCATAGCAGTAGGACAGGATATTGGACTGGTCCAAAACATTGTGCTATCCTCTGGTTCAGTCTTCATCATCTACAGACGATTTGGGTACAAGGAATCCCATTTCACATATCCCTGCCCCTCCTCTCGAATAGGCTGTTTTCAGGTCCATACGTTGGTAGATGATCTTGAGGTTGAGCTCCTTGGGGATGTCAGCAGAAAATGTGTGCTTTTTCCAGACCAAGACCATTATGTTGCCATCCCTCTTCTTCACCAATCCTAATTCTTTGTCTTCTGCAATCCAAAAAGGAAAGAAAAAAAAAGATTTTTTGTTATTGAACTCTTTCTTTATATAAAATACACCAGTCCTAAAATCGAATTAATGAACGAAAAAAAAAAAAAAAAAAACGATATACACAAAAAGCCAAAAAATATATATCTGAGTGGTGATAAACTGCTGTAAATCAGCTGTGAATGATCTGACTAGTTAGAGTGCTTCAGCTGAGTAGCATTGTATACTCTTCCTGCAAAGTGCTTTTTTTTTCTTTCTATTTTTTTTGTCTTTGTGAAGGTAATTCTGGGGAGGGGGCATTGCCGGAGGCTTGCCGGAGCCCGGCAAGCCTTTGAAGATAGTTAGGTTGAAGATAGTTAGGCTTAGATAGTAGTTAGAGACGGCAGGTTTCAGAGTACGTCTTCACCCAAGTTAAGCTGGTGTATGCAGTTCTCTCACCACTTATGATAGTGATTCAATTTTCAATTACATTTTATTTGTATAGCCCTTAATCACCATTACAGTCTCAAAGGGCTTAACAGGCCAAATATTTCTGAGACTGTGATCAACTGTGATCACTGTTGATCTTGCAACATACACACTATGTTATATATAACAACAATGACTGATATATAGGCCAAATATATTTCTACGGCTTCTTTTTCACACTCAAAACACAGCGATTTTTTATTTTCTTTCATTCACCTCATTTACAGATGGCACAGGTGTGGAAGGTCGTCGAATTCAAAGATAGCAGCACTACCATAGTGCCAAGCAGCTGGTTGGAGGAGGCAGGGGAGTCATGGAATTGTTTCTGGCCTCCTAGTTCTTATGATCATATCCGCCTCCAGAAGGCAGTCGCGCACCACCTTCCTCCAGGTGCAGCGTGGGACGTGCACGGTGACGTGAGGGTCTTGGTTAGCTGTGGTAAGGAAAAATGCTGCATATGAAAACGTTTCTATAAGATTCAACTTGCTAAATTTCACTAATGCATGCCATTCACTTTCAGCAACATATGTTAAGGCAAAGGACTACCTGAAAAAGTCCTTACTGTGTTTAACATCAGACATACAGTCAGAGGCTGAAGACCCTATCAGAAGGAAAAGAAGGTAAAAAAACAAAAAATGCTCTCCTCTCCAGAGGTGAATGGGGCCACACATTCCCGCTATCCATCAGACCCTCCCAACCCTCTAAGCCCCTTCCTTGGATAAACGACTCAATTGATGCGCTCTAACCTCATGGGCTGCTGAGAGAGAATGGCATAAAACTAACAACCTATCAGATTTAACACAATACCAGTAACTATTATCATCTTTTGCTTACAATGTCACAGCAGCGAAAAAGTCTTGTTACAATGACAAGATTCACAATACAACTGACACCCGGAAACTGCTCATTACTTTCAAATATCTACGAAACCTTTCCCCTCTTGCTACAAACCTCACAGCAGACCCTTATGCTTCATTCTTTACTGACAAAGTGGCTGCTAATAGCAGGCAGTTCTCTGAACCCTCCACAGGCAACTTATCATCCCTCACTACCTTCGAAAAGCTCCTGAAAACTCAGCTCTTCCTAGAATGACTCTTGTCCTAACACTTTTTAACTTTCAATGCTCTTCCATCTTTCTATTGCACTTAAACTTCATACAGTGTTCGGGTGACTTGTCATGGTCTGTCGTGTTTTGGTGTGTTTCCCTCCTGTGTTGATTACTGTTCCCTCCCCTAATGTGTCTCAGCTGTTCCTCGTTGTGTTTGTTATTCAAGCCCTTGTCTTTCCTTTGTTCCTTGTGCTGTCATTGTGGTTGTTCGTCCTGCGTGTTCCCTGTTCCCTCCTGAGTTCCTTGGTTCCTTGCCTTAGCCTTTAGGCATAAATAAAGTGCTGTTCTCGCTAAACCGTCTGCATCTGGGTCCTACCTGCCTGCCTGCACCCTCAACCCCTAACAGAATGATAGCACCAACATTGGACCCAGCGGACGCTCAATTTAGCCGTGAGTTGGAGGATTTATTGTGGTTCATAATGAAAGAAATGGATTTCTGGGAGAACATTCCCAGCAAGAAGGAGCAGGAGGCTATCGTGAAACGTACACGCAGGGCTGTCTCGTCAAGGCCTGAGTTGGAGGACGCCTTGCCCGAGTGGGCAGTGGAGCTGCTCAGCCCCACAGTCTTTTGGCCTGAGAGCTACATGCCGGTGCCACCGGACTTTTGTGACCGGCCTAAGCCTTCACGCTCCTACTCTCAGCCTCTGCCCCCGGTTCCCCGCTACCAGCCTCTGCCTCCGGTTCCCCGCTCTCAGCCTCTGTCCCCGGCCCCCAGCTACCAGCCTCTGTCCCCGGTCCCTAGCTACCAGCCTCTGCCCCCGGTCCCTAGCTACCAGCCTCTGTCCCCGGCCCCCAGCTACCAGCCTCTGTCCCCGGCCCCTAGCTACCAGCCTCTGCCCCCGGTCCCCAGCTACCAGCCTCTGCCCCCGGTCCCCAGCTACCAGCCTCTGTCCCCGGTCCCTAGCTACCAGCCTCTGCCCCCGGTCCCTAGCTACCAGCCTCTGCCCCCGGTCCCCAGCTACCAGCCTCTGTCCCCGGTCCCCAGCTACCAGCCTCTGCCCCCGGTCCCTAGCTACTAGCCTCTGCCCCCGGTCCCTAGAGGGGGTCCGCCCGGTGTTTCCCTCCTGGGTTGATTACTAATCCCTCCCCTAATGTGTCTCAGCTGTTCCTCGTTGTGTTTGTTACTTAAGCCCTTGTCTTTCCTCTGTTCCTTGTGCTATCA
This sequence comes from Gadus macrocephalus, assembly GCF_031168955.1. Taxonomy (NCBI): domain Eukaryota; kingdom Metazoa; phylum Chordata; class Actinopteri; order Gadiformes; family Gadidae; genus Gadus; species Gadus macrocephalus. The sequence goes on along the minus strand of NC_082387.1, from coordinate 1,219,157 downwards.
TTGTGGTTGTTCGTCCTGCGTGTTCCCTGTTCCCTGTTGTCACCTGAGTTCCCTGGTTCCTTGCCTTAGCCTTTAGGTGAAAATAAAGTGCTGTTCTCCCTAAACCGTCTGCATCTGGGTCCTACCTGCCTGCCTGCACCCGCACCCCCTAACAATATCAGATAAACAAATGGTTTTGCTCTTTGCTCATGGCAGTTGTGACAGTAATTTTAACATGTCAGCAGGCAAGCTTCACTCATGCCAGGATGTATTATGCTTTGTCCTATAGCCTACTTGGAACGTGTTTTGAAATGGATCTATAGTAGCCTATAGAAATTTTCCAGCTGGAATGCAAAGAAAACTCTCCCTCAAATGCACATTAATGGAAGTCTTGTATTGTCATCCCAGGACAAAACTCAAATAATGCTGCAATGTAATAATATACATCTTTAAAAACACAATAAGTCATTATTATTATGACTTATCAAATGTTTTTATTGGCTCCCAGAATGCAGGTCTGTTAGTAATTCATATTCATGCTACTAGTTTGATCATTGACTGACTACATGAATAGTTGCACAGAGGAGATAGTTTTAGAGGTCTTATAGTCAAACGGTATAGGGTATATACAAATGTGATGTGTTTAGGCCATTTATAAGATCTAGTTAACATCATTAAAAGTCATTTCCAAACACATTAAAGAAAATAAAAAAACTAAAGCAAAGAGATTTTGCAGCAGTAGCACACTTTTACTTAAACAGAGTGGGAGAGGAATCAGGTTAACAAAACATCTAAGAACATCTAAGCTGTCTAACAAATTAACAACGCAACAATAAAACATCACAAAAACATCACAAAAAAAACAGCTGGAATACAAAGAGTTTGCTTTGTATTCCAGCTTGCCTGTCATGAGCAAATTTCTATAGGCTACTATAGATCCATTTCAAAACATGTTCCAACTTGTGTAATCACCCACGTAAAATGTTCTTGAACATAACCCCTTTTTAATGCCTGATTTATCATGAAAAGCATCAAGAGGAGCGGACAATAATATTAACGATTGTGATGAGGAGTATGTGGCTTGGTTTTCCACACTTGGGATTTAATTGACATTTGATTGTGTTTACAGTGTCACATAAAAATATTATGTTATTGACACATGTTGGACAGATGCTTTATTCCATGCAGTCGCGCCGTCAGTGGACAGTATGGAGTGACGGGATTAAATATAGAGATTCTATGGAGATGTTTCTTACAACTGAGAAATAAGGCAGTTGACTTAAATTATTCTGATTACGTAGATTTAACGCATGATACGGGTTGAAATTCAATTTATGAAGGGCGATGATAAAACTTCGTTCTTCCCACTCTACATTTCTTCAGTCTGACTTCAGTTCACCAGCATACCCCTGTGTCTCCAATTCTCCTTTTCCTCCAAACCATGCGTACGCATGGGTCAGAGTTTGCTTAGGGCTGCGCACATTCTCCTGTCAAGTTATTTTTTTTATAGATCAAAACCTTGGCGTGGAAAGTCACGTACGCCACTTTCAGCCCCATTTTGTGCGTACGCAACGGTTATAAATGAGACCCCAGAGCCGGACAATGATGTCGTAGTAAAGCCCTCAGGTCTACTCTGCATGTAGGCTATTAACTGTGGCTAAACATCAACTGCACTGAAGTCATCATAACTTCATAAGTTCTCATTTTCAAATGATTATGAATGCTATTATTGTTATTTGAAGCCGTGTCAGTCTTGACTGTGGGTGGTGTGGTCCTCTGTGTCTGCTAGTGTCTATAATACAGTAATATTTTCTGGGACGCGGGAAGTCAGTCCGAGTGGGGGGTGCTGAGAGAGAGTCTATATAATGACGTCATAATAAATGCTGCGCAACATCCAATATTTACAGAGACGAGATGAAGGGTGACGTCACATTCAGGGCTCCGCTCTGATAAACACTCTTCTGGTGTGTAAAAAGACTAACTCTGCCAACTAGCCACTGTTATTCACAATCGTCAGCAAGTAAACGATGTGGAAATTAGAGTCAACTCGGCTGATACTGTGCTGAATTTCACACACTAACAACATGCCGACAAGCTGTTGCGGTCCGGGATTATACACAGCGTTATAACAAGGATTCAGGAGGTTATTTCTAAAGGTTTACAAAGGAAAGTGACAGTAAAAGAAAGTCTTCATTTTCCTCCAGAGTTAAGAGTTGTCTGATATGAGGAAAGTGACGATTTCTCCGTCAAGTGAACCGTCCGTCTTTGCTCTTTTTTTGCCAACCAGTTTACGTGCGGGATTCCAGAATCAAAACGATAACTACAACAGATGTTGAACACCAACATGCTTATGTAAAATCAGCATAGTACCATATTCAGCTATGGACAGATCACATACGGAATGCAGGGAATTGGATGTCTGGCTGGTATTTTCATCGCGAAGTTTTGCCTTCTTGGGGCCAAAAAAATCGGAAAATACTTATTTTCTGTGACCCATTGCACTTGTAACAAGCTTGACTTTTCAAATTTTCCCGTCGCGCACATAGCATTGTTCTGCGTTGTGCGTCATAGCCTACGTCAGCCTACACAGACAATGTCCTAAATAAAATGAAATGCTAATATGATAAATATAACAAAAACGGTGGATGTCAATAATTTCATGAAAAATCATGTTGTATGATAAAATTCTACTCTAAAAAAAAAAAGTATTGATTTGTTCAGAAAACGTTCTCTCTTGTAGTTACAGCCAGGGACAGCCAGGGGGGTGCTGCAGCACCCTAAGCACCCCCACTTCCCGCGTCCCTGAATATTTTTGTCGACATTATCAAATGGAAGAACTTTTATTTTGAAGAGCACAGGGCAACAAAGCACACTAGCCAATAAGAGGACCCGCCCACCGACGGACACCAGATATTGAGTGGTAAATTCGTTTTTTTTAAGTAAGAACGAAAAAACGAATAAACGAACTGAAATTTTGATTTTCGTTTTTTGGAAAAAAAAGAAAAAACGAAACAACGGCTTGTTTTCTGGTTTCTGAATTGTGTCAATTATTCCCAGAAAACAGTAATAAAACGTACCTTGCTCCTCTTGGGTCCGTGTACTTTGCGGCCAATGGATTTTCGTTTTGAAATGAGAAAACCAAAATCGGGAAACGAGCTGTTTCCCGATTACCATATAGAGATAGGAAAACAAAAATCCGAAAATGACCCATTTTCCGAATTTTGTTTTGATAATAGAAAACGGAAAACGGTAAAACGACCAGTTATCTGATTTTCTTTGATGTGCTTAAACATTGACATCGGGAATTAAAATACTGCGTGGAAATCTTCTTTCTCAATTTTGCGAAGATTTTGTGTTGTGACCCGGAAGTTCCTCTCACAAGCTTAACCGTTACATTGCATGGAATGGAAATGGAGAGCTTCATATTGTTTCGCGGACCCAAACGGCTGACTATGAAGCAAGAGGACATGTCTGCAGACAAAATTTGCAGGATTTTTCAGGTGATGTTACTTTTCAACTTATAATTGACACTTTTATCCATTGCAAAAAAAATGCTCACACAGTTCACAGCGCCTTAGCTTGGTGGCATGTCATTCTACGACAGGTAGAATGAGTTAATGTTAGCATAGCCGCGGCTATTTTTTGAGCGCAAAATAGTTTTTTGACTTCCCACATGCAATTTTACAAACGGTAACATTAACATTTTGATTTTAACATTAACTCATTTGTTGGAGAGACTAGTGATGTACTAGTAGTGGTAATAATACTAGTTGACATGACATAACTGTTTAGGGATGTTCTCTCAACTAGATTGATTAGTTAGCATAGTTCGCTAAATATCTAACTGCCAGGGCTCGCAAATATCTAGCCACTCCTTCATCCACAATGCCGTGTGAAAGACGTTGTTGTCACTTGTCAGTCACAGGACACATGGTGCTAAAGAAGCCGTCAGCTTTACTATCAGGGAATGTGAACAAGGTAGTTTGCCACACCAGCTGGCGAAAGGAAGACTATATTGTGTCATGGTGTGGTCAATGGTTGTTTGACAATAAAGAGACATTTTCAACCATCCACTAAAACAATGGCTAAGAAGCCCAAATCATTTCTGTTTGATTTGAAAAGATAAGAAACATTTGTATTCAACCAAACAATAGCTAAAAAGCCCGAATTCTTTTTGGGATGATGATATATTAATGTTCCATATGGAAAAGCAAAGAGAACTGCTAAAGACTTGGCGCTCTGAGATTCTTCTGAACAAACTTCTGAAGAGTGCGTTACAAATAAAATTAATTATTATTAAAGAACTGCTGAGTTGCAGCACCATTGTTTTAGTTTTTCATTAATGAAAAAAGAAAACATGTTAAATGTATATATCCGTCTTTTGTCATGATTAATATACAGAGAAAATCGGTAATATGTGATAAATCATGATTAATCCACAGATTAATCCACACTTTTTTTTTTTATCATTTCACAGCCCTAATATATATATGAATTGTTTTAAGTATGTTGACCTGTGATGTATATTTGTTATGGAAACACGGGATTAGTAGTATTTGTACTATTTAATTACAATGTTTTTTAATCCTTTATGGTATTTTTCATTTAATTCTATTAAACAGGTCAGTTGCAGCAGTCTTTATATCACGGACGACTCCAACACGGCAATATTTCCAGAGCCAGCAGGCCATTTTTCAATAATTAATCTAACTAATCGCAGTCATTATGAGGTCCACGGCGATGCAGAGCACCTTCCACCCGCTGCTGGTGCCCCTGCTTTTGGGTTCATGCGCCGACCCTCACCGGCTTCTGCTTCTGCCACATCTTTTTCTGCGTCTGGTTTTTCCACTGAAACACCACCACCACCACCACGAGCTGGAACTCCACGAGCTAGTGGAGCTAGCTTGTTCCAGGGAAGATCATTCCAAAGGTTACTTGTTAAATATGTAACTTGTTAAATATGTAACTGATCTCTGCTGCTAAAATCTCGTCCTATAATATATAAATATCATTTTAGGCCCATAGGTGTGATTTTAAGACGGTCTGATTTATCCCCAGGTCAATCCATCTGGCAGAAATTGTTAATGAGAAACTCAGTCCTTCCAGGACAGTAGTTGTGCGCTTTTTGGAAGCTGAGGCCTGCGTTGAACGAATTTCGGCCAAAGTTCAAGATGCCGTGGGCTCTGATGAGCCTATTACCTTGACGGACACCCAAGGAAACGAAATAATGGACTCTGAGGGCACAAGAAGTAAGTTGTATGATCAGAAACTTGCTTCTAATTTGTGGTTTCTAATAAACCTTAATGTTGATTTTAAAGGAGTCATTGATTGCAAAAAACAAATTTACCTTGTCACAGTTGATTAACGACAGTTCAGTGGGTAAAATGTACATACAATGAACCCTTAAAGTCCATTGACACTTCTTTCATATGCAAATCTCACAATTAGAAACCGGTAGGTATGTAAAGCAGGATTTGCTAAGAAGATGTAGCTGAAAAGGTGCTGTTCTGACCCTTTGTTCATTACAACCGCAAGCTGTAGTATTATGTTGTTGCTAACGTATCCTCCCTGTTTCTATTATCGGTAGATGTGATGGTTTAGTTTATTGGCAATGTGGCTAACGTTATTTCATGTCCCTGACTGTGTTTCATTCAAATAAATAACACGTGTTTGTTTACAGCCCAACCAATGTTACATACCCTATTCGGAGACCGTAAGGAACCGTGTGAAATACCCCCAAAAAGTCAATGACCCCTTTTAAAAACAGAAGTGAAGTTAATGTTTTCTGACTTCTTAGGTTCCCAGTTCTGGAAACAGAACTCAAGAAAAATATATGCTGTGCCTGAAAGTGACTTTGTGGAGTTTCAGAATGGGAGAAGAGCTAAAACAAGGTAATACAACATTTGATCTGTAGGCAAATTCATATATGAACTAAAACTTCCTGAAGGAAATACCAGTGTAATGCAAAAGTTAAGAAAGGAAAAAGAAAGTAGAGTGGAAGAATAATTATTATTTGAACTTAATTTGGTCTGCTTTTTTGAGTGATGATCATGAATGAAGTCATTATGATTCAATTATATGACAACAATGTCTCATAGGTTGACGCTTTTACAGAGTAAATTAAGATTTATAAAATATTCAGAAAGATATTCAAACATTTGTTCATATGCACCATTTGAAAAAAATCTTTAATCCTTTCTTTTCTGTTCATACATTTAAGTCGAAGGGATGGAGATTCAAGCCTGCAGGAGGTCCTTGGACGTGTTGACCAGCTGAAGCAAGCCGCCGGGAGTCTCCAAGAGGTCACTAATTCAATCAACCAGCTGTCTCAGCTGGCCAAGTCTCAAAAGGAGGAGATAATGGCAAATGTCGGTTTGCAGCCCTTAAAGGAAGCCTTTGCATGTCTTGTGTGTAAAGGTACGTGTAAGATATGTAACAGTAGGTCATTCTACAGTACAAAACATAGCCGCCTGCCACCCTCAAGCACTGCGCTGACCAGCTGTCACGGGTGTTCATCGCCATCTTCAACATTCACTCTGCGATAAAACACACTTCTGATTGCTTAGTTAATTTCCTTCTATATTGCAACTAACAATTAAATGTTATTTTCTGCATCAATTTATAATATACATTTTTTTAACCTTGCAGCTGTAATGGCAGATCCCATGTTCGCCACATGCTGTGAATCGATAATTGGATGTCGTACCTGTGTGGAGCTGTGGTTAGTCACATCAGACCACTGCTTGAAATGCAGGGCAGGAGACTTTGAAAATAAAATACATGAAGTGAAGGGTCTCTCTGCTGCCTTGTCACTTTTCAAGGAGAGAGAAATTGATTTGATTTGATAGATAATTGTTTGTTATTGTTTGTTATGTTTACATTACTGGAACTACCTCAGTTTGTTTGTTGGATGTTATTATGGGTACATGACCAGAAAGATGTTGTTTGTTGTAATGTTTATATTGTGTGTGACCGTTTTAAAAAAAAGAAAAGAAAAAAAAGACAACTTCCACTTTATCATTGTTGTAATAAAATGTTATTTTTGGTATACTGCTTCTTCATTGACCATTGCAGGTCACTGTGTAACAGGTCGCACATGTCTTGAGGTTATATCAATCAGAGACCTCACTGCATTTTTAAAAGGGCCATAGTTATGGTTAACCACATTTTGGAAGAGGGATAGCAAATCAAAGAGAGAACCAAACTCAGTTTCAGTCCATTGTTGGGCTTCTTCAGAGGGGAAAGGATCACTTCCAAAAATGGATTCTCTTTTCAAGGCTGATCCCATTTCCTGCTGATACAGGTCAGCTGCAACTGCACCGACTGGCAGAAGGTCCTCAGAAAGTTTTGCAGGACACCCTTCTTTAGCCAGTTCGTTTGGTATTCCCCTTCCTGCAAGACAGTAAAGTGAGTAGTGAGATTAAAGGGGTTACACTTGTGGGGAGGTAATCATTTTGCCAATGATGTTTTGACTTGTTATTTTAGTTGTCTTTCACAGCATATTGGAGTTGACAATAATGACAGCTTCATTCAGATGGGGGTCATTCCTACAAAATTCACCCAATGTAAATGCCCTCAAATTAAAGATGAATGTCTGTGCTTTGAGCATGTATTCATTTACATTCAACTCCAAACCTGTAGAAGTCATCTAAAAAAGCAAGAACATGGTCAACGTCCAAAAAACTTGATTCTAACTAATAACATGTTTTACTAATTGAATCTGCCCCTCTACAGAAAGTACTGGATTTGCAGTGTTGCAATTTGAGCTACACATTTGTGAATCCATTTCAGATTGAACTCTACAATAGAACATCAAAATTAATTTACACTGCTTTATTAGCAAGTTATGCCTGTAATACCGCCAGTAAAATGAAATTAATCATACCTGGGATCCTGTGTGCATTCCATGCCTGTACATTTGTGATGCCAATCCTAGCCAGCTGGCATGTCAGGTTTGACACACAATACCTGGATGTGTTGTCCTCCATGTCCAGTTCCTCCTGGTCCACCAGCTGTACCAGAGCTGTCTTCAAAGGGTAGTTGACTCGAGCATTCACCTCCGACCACATTCTCTCTATCACATGGTTCTGTGCAGGTTATAAGGATATTGTCAGTCTGCCTGCCCTCATTAGAAATACGCCTCAATGGCAAGAAACCAGGATTAATTTTTAACAACACATTTATTTTACCCTTGTAGAAGGTGTCTGAAGGTAGGGCTGCCTTTGAGTATTGTGTCGATGTTCTGCCAGTTTTTCCTGGATGAATAAAGCCAGATAGAATTCTTTCCCACAGTCAACTCTGACCTGGTCCCATATTCCATAGGAAAGAACAGCAGGCCTGAAGATAAATCACCGACAAACGTAAAATATACATAAACAGCATCAGTCTCTTAGCCATGGCCAGCTAAAGTGACAATTACATTTTTTTGTCAAAATTGGAATGATATCAATAATAGTAAAACTGGAAAATTAACTAAGAAACTGGAAGAGGGAAAAAGTTTTTTGTTTTTTCCAAATTAATTATTTCCATATTACAAATCTAGGTTTTAACCTTTTTTAATGTACTTGTTCAAGTCTGGGTCATCCTAAGGAGACAACTTTGGGTTCCACCTTACAAAGTCTGTGAAGTTAATTTACCGGTACCCTTCCTCATAAATCACGATGTTGTTCTTTATTGGCATGGTGGAGTGACCGACCACCTTCTTGCTGAAACCATCGATAGCCATAACATGAGTCACTCCAAACATAACAAGCTTCTCATTCTGATCTACATGCAGCTTGTGACCCATGTATTCTGCATTGTAGGGTATGGGGTTCAGATTCCGGGCACCCTAAAATATAAGAATTCCATTATAATAAAAACTCAATAATCTTTCATTCGTATGATTAGAATCTCAACACGTATGTTCTATTGAAATGTAGAAAACACAATGCTATTTGACCTTACCTGCTGTCTTGCAATGTGGTAGGGTTGATGAATACTTCTCAACACATTGCCCACTCTGCCTTCAGAAGCTTTAACCCCTTTTGCGGATAGATATCCAGTCATCATTTTTCGACCAAAAGACGATCCAGTCTGGGGGGGTGGGGGGGGGGGGGGGGGGGGTGTAGGTATGATGTTTAGCATACATAATATATATACATATTATAAAACAATTGGGTTCTATCGAGTTATTAAGCCGTTTCTGATTGGACGAGAGACGTTCCATGAGTTGGAATATCCCAGGACATCCCAACTCGGACTTTCACAGCTAATAATAAATCACTCTGCGATGAAACATTCTAAAGCGCGCTGATGATAACTGTTAGTTCTTGTAATTCCAAACCAAGACGTTGACTGGAACTATTTTTTGTTGCGGAGAAACAATGGTGAAATTAACATTTTTTAAATCAATAACTTTGTGTTGAAATGTTAATTGGTTGAATATAAAATTGTTTTATAAAAGCAATATAGTACTCGTGCGAGTGGGGTAGGTAAGGGATATTGTTACCTGCTGTTACCTACGGCCGAACACCACCCGTGGGAATATCCCTTACCTACCCCACTCGCAGCCTACTATATTGCTTAAATATATATATTTAATTATAAATAGTAAATCATCTTAGTTTAAATTTAAGATTAAGACGTGCATTTTTTAAAAATACAGAAATATTTCCTGTTGATTAACAACCAACGTGTTTATGAATTAAATCCAAAAATTGCATTAGCACCAGTCAGATGCCCGACTTTGCATATAACTGGTCAGCTTTTTATGTAAGAGTAGCATTCCTTTGTATGCTTAACAAAAGCGGTAATCGTGAAAGGCGGATGATAAAAAAAAACCTACCTCGAGAATACCTTCAGCGACTTCAACTTCAAGTTGACTATCAGGGCAGAAGTCCCTGACAAGCCCCTGCTCAGCACACCACCTCCGCACATTCCTCTCGGAAAACCCCCGTGTAGTTCCAAACTGGGTGCATAACGCAGTGGCGATATCCCCACAGGACATTCCATTATTTCGGTGTTCTGAAATAAAACCTGCATATTCGTGCAATGCCATTTTGAGGTGTGTCTCAAGGATGTCTGGCTCCAAATTAAATACACCGCCAACTACTGATAGCTTGGCTCCAAATTAAATACACCGCGCGCCAACTACTGATAGCTTCCGGGTCACAACACAAAAATATTCGCAAAATTGAGAAAGAAGATTTCCACGCAGTATTTTAATTCCCGATGTCCATGTTTAAGCACATCAAAGAAAATCAGATAACTGGTCGTTTTACCGTTTTCCGTTTTCTATTATCAAAACAAAATTCGGAAAATGGGTCATTTTCGGATTTTTGTTTTCCTATCTCTATATGGTAATCGGGAAACAGCTCGTTTCCCGATTTTGGTTTTCTCATTTCAAAACGAAAATCCATTGGCCGCAAAGTACACGGACCCTCTTGCTCACATTCGAGCAAGGTACGTTTTATTACTCTGTCACAGAATAATTTACGCAAGCAGAAACCAGAAAACAAGCTGTTTTTTCAATTTTTCGTTTTGACAAGAAAACGAAAATCAAAAGTGCAGCTCCTTTATTCGTCTTTTCATTTTGTCAAAAAAACGAAAATCTAAATTGCAGTTTGATTATTCCTTTTTTGGTTCTTACTTAAAGGAGCATTTCACCGGTGGAGGCATGAATATGTATTGAAATTGGGTCCTATATGTAGTCGAATAATAAAATAAAATTTGGTGCCGTCTTGACCGAGAAAAGGCAGAAAGTGACTTTTTGGCGCTTGTGGATTGAAGACAACAACTCCCACCATGCACCACGATGCCCAGCTTCGCTGGCCACTCCCGCTTATCTAGATCTCCGCCTATCGGACACCTGGCTGTTCCATCTACCAAGCTGGTACCGCAAGACTGCTTGAAAATCATTCACACAACATTTCTAGTGAAGAGTGGTTGGTGAATGTAAATGTTGGTGAATTAGTAGTGAATAGAAGTGAATTAGTCCTCGTTTGTATTTCTTTCGAAATGGTGAACTTTTACATGGTGCCATCTTCTATGTCAGATCCAGTACCTTCCGCCATTGTACTTCCGTTTTATCAACAGCCTCTGTTAGCTTAGCTTCAGACGCTGTGGATGTTAATTTCTGCTGGTGAAGTCCCACCCACTGGCACTGCTCTAATAGGTCTGTAGCGTCAGTGGGTCCCACCCCCTATAGAGGGGTGGGACTAGTGCTTGTAGTCTTACGAGAATATTCCCCTCTTACACTATTTAGTTCTGCGCAAAAATCGTCATATTGCGTGATCTTAAACAGGAAGTGTTGGAGATCGATACGGATCTCTCCAGTCTCTCCAGAAAATAAGGGAATGATGCACGACCATTCAAAAATATGAGTGGGTTTCTAATGATACAAAGCTTGATGGAAAAGGGTGAAGTTTCCCTTTAACAAAACGAATATACCACTCAATATCTGGTTTCCGTCGCTGGGCGGGTCCTCTTATTGGCTAGCGTGCTTCGTTGCCCTGTGCTCTTCATAATAAAAGTTCTTCCGTTTGATAATGTTGACAAAAATATTACTGTATTATAGACACTAGCAGACACAGAGGACCACACCACCCACAGTCAAGACTGACACGGCTTCAAATAACAATAATAGTATTCATAATCATTTGAAAATGAGAACTTATGAAGTTATGATGACTTCAATGCAGTTGATGTTTAGCCACAGTTAATACATGCAGAGTAGACCTGAGGGCTTTACTACGACATCATTGTCCGGCTCTGAGCTTTGCTCTATGTGTGCGTTCACATCAAAGCAGATGCGATAGCGGGCTGCTGATTTCCTCACAGCCTGAGAGCTAGGGGGATTACAAGTGATCCCAACACATTTCTGACAGCTGAACATTGCGCATCTGTTGACCTATATCCATTTACAGTAAACAAATATTTTTTTCTTTTTGAAAGATATTTTATATTGTTTTCATATTATTATTTACTGACGGTGATTACAGAATACAAGTGTGTTTTATATTGAAAGCGAGGCTGGGTGTGCCTATGAATATACTGTAGGTTACAGTGAGTTTTTTGAGGTGCTGTACAAGCAAATCATATTGTCTACTCTGTACAGTGACAAAGAGTGTACAGTAACCCACTTCAATATCGAATAGGCTACTGTAGCCTGCACTATAGGCAAATGGTTTTGCTCTTTGCTCATGGCAGTTGTGACAGTCATTTTAACATGTCAGCAGGCAACCTTCACTCATTCCAGGATGTATTATGCTTTGTCCTATAGCCTACTTGGAACGTGTTTTGAAATGGATCTATAGTAGCCTATAGAAATGTGCCAGCTGGAATGCAAAGCAAACTCTCCCTCAAATGCACATTCGTGGAAGTCTTGTATTGTCATCCCAGTGTATTGTCAATAAAATGTATAAGAGCAGAGCTGTACAACTCGCAAAGGTGGCTGCGCCATAGTTAATGGGGGTTGAGATGTATTTTCTTTGTATTTGTACCACGTTGGTGGTTTTAATGTCGTTTTTAAATCCTCTTACACAGTTGATTTCATTGCTGCTTTAATCCGGTCTTGCTTTGCGTGCAATTCGTTTTGTTTTCAAGCTGGTTTGCTAAAGAGGCTATGTTGCTAATGATGAATAGCCTGCTACTACTCCCCCTCGTGGCTCGACAGGAACACAAATGGCAAACTGGAAGTCTGGAGCAAGGGAAATACGTCAAGTTCTCACTGAAGCTGATCGTTCGTACCAGCGTATCATCCAAATGAATAGCAGCATAATGTTCTATACATCTTTAATAGACGGGTCTTTTCAACGTTCCTTTCACTTGCATGGGCACTTCACAACTTCCGGCGGTCAATTATTTTTGGATAATTCATTGGCAACGGATGATTAATGACCGCTGTCAAGGTAAACAAAATGACTTTTTGCCTTTGGTAACACTCCGCACGTAGTCCGGTAACTTGTAACTTGTCAATGTAGGGTGTGTCCCAATTCATGAATTGGGACACACCCTACATAAGCGGGATATGTATCTATGTATGTATCAACCCAAGCGCTGTCGGTTGCTAAGCGACGACGTCAACGTCTTGGGCGGACTATTTCTCTGCTGATCAACACTATGAATGCTGGTAACAAATACATTGTAAATAAATTGTTTCGTTTTGGCAAGTAGCCGTGTAATAAGCGGGATAATGTATAGAACTTTGCCGGTCATTATCGTAAAATAAGCCCCTTCATGGCGAAGCAAGACACCTCCACTGCGCGTCGGTGTCCTGTTCGCCCTGTCGGGGCTTATTTTCTCGATAATGACCGGCGTTCTATACATTATCCCTTACATATCCAGGGCTCTCAAAGTTTGAACTGAGTTCAGAGTGAGATTTTGTCGGGGGGGAGGGGGGTGTATATTAACATGTGACTGCATACATATGTGGTGCCATAAGGACATGCTGACAAATGTACGATAATAAGCATTATTGGCCCTTAACACTAATATTCAGAAACAACACTGCCTCAAAAGGCTATTGGCCTAAGCAACACAAGTAGAGGCATATACTTTTCCCTGAACTTGTAAACATTACAAACGTGGAAAAAAATAATTAGATGTTTATTTGGCATTCAGTCCCATGCTTAAAATATATCTGTGGCATTCAGAAGGCCAATGCTGTGTTAAAGTGTGTGTAAAGTATGACCAAGTGTTTCTTTCTGTTCAATAGAAACAACTTTATCCATCCCCTGTAGGAGAAATTTGTTAATGTTCGTCCCTATAAAACAATAATGGTAAAAATCTAAACAAACATGACCGTAACTCTAAAGTCGCTTCCACCAATGCAAAGAGAACAGAGTAGGGGAGGGCGTAGCCTAACTAGTTTGTGAACGACCCAGAGAAACGCAACATTAAATAGCAGTGCAAGTTGGTGGGCGCTACATAGGTAATTTCTCTGCGTGACAAATATGAAGTGTGGCGTGTGAGCGTGTGCATGGGTTGAAATGCGTAAGACTTCAGAGCCCTGTATATCTATATGGCCGTTTCTCAATTCGCGTACTTGTGCGTGCTCGTGTGCTTGCGGACTCGTGAAACGTCATCAGTCGTTGCCCGAGCACTGTTCCAATTCGAATTACGCATCAAGCGAGTACTGTCGTAAAACCCGGAAGTGTTCTTGATGCGTGCTCGATCTCGCCAATAGGGTCCGACTGCGTCCTGCGTCCTCCTGCAAGACACGCCCCTCGTGTGAAATACACGCCCCTCGTGTGAAATACACGCCTATACAACGACTGACCAATCTCAGCGTGATGACGTAATACGTATGTACGGTGTCACAATGACAATGGGATTTCCACTGAAGTTTCCCCCGTCCTTCCTTACTCTGATGTTGGAGTTTATTTGTAAGCAACTTTATTGGAGCTCCAGCAGTTGTCTTGTTGAGCAACAACATCGTTAACTCTTCTGTTACGAAGCTGTTCCGTTTTTGTCAAAACCTACAAAACGTAGTTATCTTTGCCATACAGCTACACAGCCTGCCACACCATAGGTACACAAAATGGGGTTTCAATATTTCAGTTAACTTCTGTAAGTCCAGATATTGCCTGGTGTTTGTAGGCTACGGGAGGGAGTCAATTTACTGTAACAGTGGAGTTAAAAAGTTAAGATTATGGCTCTGCACGAGGCTATGTGTGACGCCAGACGCCGTCGTGAATCAGACCAATCAGGGCCGACTAAATACACGCCCTCCTTACAAGACACGCCTCCTCAAAATACACGCCCCCGTCTTGCAGGACGCAGTCGGACCCTACTCGATCTCGCCGTTCTATTTCATGTAGGCTACGCCGTCTAGGCTTCGCCTTATGGGCTTGTCCCGTGCGCGCGCCTGCGCGCGCTGAAAATTCAAACTATGCACCTATCAGCGTGGGCACCGCCCACATTTCCCACGGTATCGTGTCTATATAACGCGGTGTATACCGTCGCTCATCCTCCCTTTTCTTTCAGCACTTGTGCTTATCAGCGAGAAATTGAGAACTACAATTAAGAAGATGAGAACTTCAACACGGATCTCCCAAGCCGGTGGCAGCGGCTCGGGCGAGGCCGCGGACAAACGGCCCTTTTCAGGGCCACCTGAGAGCACTCCTAGAGCTAGGTCCTTTTCAGGACTCCTATGCGCCTCCTGTCCCGCCTCCCTGGCACCGGGTGACGGGCACTTGGCGTGCTTTTGGTGCCTCGGCGCCGACCACGCCGCGGCTGCTATGGCGGCCCCCGTCTCCTGTGTCGCCTGCCGGGAGCTGCCTGAAGAGGGGATCCTCTCCAGGCATCTCTTCTTTTCCCCTGCGGTGGAAATGGCTGACGCCATCGACCTGTTCGGACCTGACGTCGACGATGGCATCATCGACGCCTCCCTGGACGACGTCTTCGGCGACTCGGCGTCCGGTTTTTCCCGCTCTCGGGTTACAACCGCCACCGTCATACAACACGAGGGTCCGCGCCGGATGACCGATCTCTTCCGGGAGATCATGGGTGAGGCGGCGGCCATCAAAGGGATTCCCATGCCGGTCCCGCCTCTCGCCCCCGTATCTGACGATATGCAGGGCGAGTGCTTTCGCACCCCATCTTTTTCCCGGCGGGTTACCCAGTGCCCCTTGTTCCCGCCTTTGCAGCACTTGTTTATTGCTGCCGGTGAGGACCCTTCGACCCTGAAGGCTCCGGTAAGATCCTACACGGATTTCACCAACGTGGAGGGGTGGGCCGATACTCAGGCGAGGGGGATCCCTCGCCTGGAGCCTCCCCTGGCAGCGCTTCTCTGTCCGGGCGCCGGGCTCCTTAACGAAAAGCCGCTGCCCCCCGACCGCCTCCAGAAGCAGATTGTCGGCCTAACGGACAGGGTGTTCGTTTGTGCCTCTCAATCCGCGGCGGCGGTCAACAACATCGCCCTGCTCTCCTCTGCCATGGTCTCCTTGTCGGCTGACAGGGAGGCCTACGGCTGGCGGTTTCCCGCTTTTCCAGCGCCATCCTCCAGCTATGCCAGCCGATAGCCGTTTCGGCCGGCCAGCATATGGCGTGGGCTACCATGATTCAAAGGGTCATATGGCTCTCCCACACTGCGGTGCCGGAACGAGAGCGGGCCAGCCTCGTCCAGGGTCCACTAGCGCCAGATGGCCTATTTGGTCCCAGGTTCTCCGAGGTGCTCGCGCACCAGCAGTCAGTCCGTGAGAATCGTTCCCGGTTCGGGACGATTCTCACGGGCTCCTCCCGCCAGCAGGCTGAGAGGAAGCGCGCTCTAGACCGGTCCCAGCGTTCCATGGGACCGCCTCCGACTCCAGCCCCGGTGCAGCAGCCGCAGCCGCCGCGCACGGGGAGAGCAGCAGCGCCACGGACCGGGAAGTTCCGGACGCTTGCTCCTACTTTTTCTTTCCCTATTAAAGAAAAGAGTAAAGACCGTTCGGCCGAACGGCAGTACATGGTACCTAAAGAGCGATATTCCCCAGGCCACCTGCGTCCTACGCTTGTGGTGCGCTCCTCCATGTTGCCTATTTCCCCCTCTCAGCTCGGTGGCTGTAGGGTGACGGTCGGACGGCGTGTTCACATGGCCTCTGGTTCACCTGCTTCTAAGAAGCGGCGTCCCTTGGAGCCTCATGGACGGATCAGAGACTCGTTGCACGAGCCCGTGGATACGGCCGCTTGTACCGGTCTCCTGGTTCCCCACATTATAGGTGAGGAGATGGGTCCGCGCGCTGTGGCTACAGCCTGCGGACAGCGCATGCGCACAGGTGCTGCGGCCGGACGGCTCGCTCCCTGTTCAGCGGGCACGAGCGCGACGTCTAGACAGCTCGTTGTTTTTACAGCTGCTAGTTCTGGTACGTCTCCTACGCTCGCTGAGCCTCCTCCCTTTCGTGGGAAGCCCCCCTTGGTTCACACGCAGTGTGGAGGCGGTAGGGGCAGAGCAGAGGAATACGGGTTATTCCTGGACGGTCTTCCTCAGCTGTCGGCTCGCCCTCTCTCCAACCGCTATGCGTGTTGGCAAGAGCGGTGCGTTCTGCCATCGTGGTTGGACGCCACGTTGAGATGGGGCCATCCCATACAGTTCAAGCGTCGTCCCCCACCCTTTATGGGGTTGGTGGAGACCACGCTACGGGACCCGGCTGCGAGCACGGCTCTGGCAGCAGAGGTGGCACGTCTCTTGGTAAAGGGGGCCATCACTGTCGTTCCCCCCCACGAGTCTCACCTAGGTTTTTATTCCCGCTACTTCCTGGTTTCCAAGAAGTCAGGGGAAATTAGACCTATTCTGGATCTTCGCGTGTTCAACAGATTCGTTGCCACGAGGAAGTTCAGAATGCTCACGGTCGGAGCATTGTTCCGGTGTGTGAGAGAGGGCGATTGGTTCACATCCCTGGATCTCAAGGATGCTTACTTCCACGTCCCTGTTCGGCAGGCGCACAGGAAGTTTCTCCGCTTTGCCTTTATGGGGATGGCGTGTCTGCCGTTCGGCTATTCCCTGGCTCCGCGCACCTTCTCAAAGTGTGTGGAGACGGCGTTGGAACCGCTCAGACGTCAGGGAAAGAGGATTCTCTTCTACCTAGACGATCTGCTTATTCTGAGCAACTCAGAAGAGACCGCGAGAAGGGACACCATGTTGGTGATAAACCATCTCTCCTTCCTGGGTTTTGCCATCAACTGGGAGAAGAGCTCCCCGCTCCCCAGCCGGCAGACAGTCTACTTGGGGCTTTGCCTAGACTCAGCCACCATGACTGCGATGCTTTCGCCTCCTCGGCGAGACGCCATCCTGTCGGCGCTCTCCCGTTTTCACGTTCGCAGAAACGTGACCGCACTGTCCACCATGCGCCTGATGGCAGCTGCCCACCCCGTGGTCCCCCTGGGTCTGCTTTTTATGCGCAGACTCCAGCGGTGGTTTGCTCGCCAACGGTACAAGCCCACGGGACAAGCCCATAAGGCGAAGCCTAGACGGCTACGCCTACAATCATAGAACTAGAGTTATAATAACATAACTATCGTTTCACCAAGCATGCATCGGAGGTGGCTCGTGTGTACTTGCAACCACTATAAATCCCAGGATGCATTTCGCACTCGCAGTGGTACGATGGCGGACAATATGGAGAAGACGCACAACTGTAGCTTAAAGTGTAATTCCGGCGCAAATTGAACCCAGGATCTTTGTTTTGGCATTAAAACCCATCAAATAAGCCTCCCAGATACTTTTTCATTGAAAATCGAGTATTATAGTTTGCCGGGCGCAATGTTTGGCGTCCATGTTGTTGACTTGGGGCATAGTGTTTCGCTTCTAAATCCGCATTTTTGAACCACTAAATAGCACCAAACCTCTGCAGTAGCATGACTAGGGTCCCTACACATAAAACGAAGCACAAACAACTTAGTTTGCAAATCCAGAGTTTATTTAATAAGACAGTTTAACAAGCATTACCGGGAGGTCTGTGTTTACAGGAAGTCCACACAAGTCGATTGCCGAATGCGCCGGAGTTCAGTTCAAGGAGGAAAGTTTTGGAATTTATAATTTATATAATATATATTTATAAACAATATATAGCAAGTGTTGACAAGTAAATTAAAGGAATTGCATATGTAAGTTACAGTTACAAAATAATTGTTCGCTACAATCAAGCATGGCACGTTGTTGACGGAAGACGCACTGCACACGTGATTGACGCATAGAGTGAAGGACAGCTCAAGCACCGGAGAAGACGACCCATCCACAGCTTGAAGTCAAGAGAGAGATGGTTCGTGTTTGCGTCAAGAAACAAAGTTATAAGCCCTAACTTCATTCGAGGAAGTGAAAGATGATCTTGTGAGTTGTCCAGGTAGGTTTACCTCGATTTATTGTGTATAAGGATTTGTGGTGGGAATTTACGGACCACGTCAATCGTTTTCTGCGTCAACCGGGTAGAATAAAGTCATCAGAACGTTTAACAATTGCGGTCATATTTGTGTAAAAAAGGTACAAGACCATACAACAAACAATTAAACAAACGTTGCAAGGAGAACTCCATTGCATTGGCTAAAGCCAGGAATTCACATTGCCAAGACAGCATTGCCCCCCAATACTACCTTACCATTTGGTTAATAAAATGGTAATCTATCAGTTGAAGCTGATAATGGACTTCTCCTTGCAACGTTTGTTTTATTGTTTGTTGTATGGTCTTGTACCGTTTTTACACAAATATGACCGCAATTGTTAAACGTTCTGATGACTTTATTCTACCCGGTTGACGCAGAAAACGATTGACGTGGTCCGTAAATTCCCACCACAAATCCTTATACACAATAAATCGAGGTTACCTGGACAACTCACAAGATCATCTTTCACTTCCTCGAATGAAGTTAGGGCTTATAACTTTGTTTCTTGACGCAAACACGAACCATCTCTCTCTTGACTTCAAGCTGTGGATGGGTCGTCTTCTCCGGTGCTTGAGCTGTCCTTCACTCTATGCGTCAATCACGTGTGCAGTGCGTCTTCCGTCAACAACGTGCTATGCTTGATTGTAGCGAACAATTATTTTGTAACTGTAACTTACATATGCAATTCCTTTAATTTACGTGTCAACAATTGTTATATATTATTTATAAATATATATTATATAAATTATAAATTCCAAAACGTTCCTCCTTGAACTGAACTCCGGCGCATTCGGCAATCGACTTGTGTGGACTTCCTGTAAACACGGACCTCCCGGTAATGCTTGTTAAACTGTCTTTTTAAATAAACTCCGGGTTTGCAAACTAAGTTGTTTGTGCTTCGTTTTATGTGTAGTGACCCTAGTCATGCTACTGCAGAGGTTTGGTGCTATTTAGTGGTTCAAAAATGCGGATTTAGAAGCGAAACACTATGCCCCAAGTCAACAACATGGACGCCAAACATTGCGCCCGGCAAACTATAATACTCGATTTTCAATGAAAAAGGTATCTGGGAGGCTTATTTGATGGGTTTTAATGCCAAAACAAAGATCCTGGGTTCAATTTGCGCCGGAATTACACTTTAAGTTACTCTTAACTTATATATATATTTATATAATATATAATATAATAATATAAGATAATATATATATATATATATAAAGTCGTGTGTGTATAGCTTATACACATGACAGGACACGCAAATCTTTTCAATTTTTATTCATTCAGAATATTTACATACTATTTGAAAATGAAAGAGGCTGGGATTTTGTTTTATATCATTTGTTTATATTGTTCAGTAGTATATGCCTAAATGAGGCCGTAGCACAGTTAACGGATGAGCAGAGGTGGTGACATCATCGAGTCCGCTGCTGTTCCAATTGCAGGTACGTACTCGCGTGCTCGCAAGTCTGTGCTTGAAGTACGGACTTGCCAAGTACGTACTTGCAAGTCATCGAGTCCGTAGTACGCGTGCTAGGAATTGAGAAACGGCCATATCTGTTTATATCTTTGGTTGCTGGGACGTAGAGGTCAACCGGAAGTGGCTTGATAACCACTTGTGGAACGGGCTACAGCGCCACCTAGGGTAGCGGATTCAGCCATGCTCCGGCCATTATCCGATCTATACGTTCGGATAATTGACACGGTCCGTTCGAGTAGCAAAATCGGTATAAAGCTTAATCCGCTTTCCCATGTGAACGCACTGACTGTTTACATTGGGTGAGTAGTGGTGTAAAATAACGTGATTCTGCATAGCATTATTTGATAGAGGCAATTGGTCTATCCACATACTTTACCCCTGAAATCTTCAATAAAGACATTATAAACAAGCATCAAAATATGCTCCACATATTTTTACAGTGTGCATATGGTGAGTAGTGGTGTAAAATAACGTGATTCTGCATCGGGAGCATTATTTGATAGGCAATTTGTCTATCCACATACTGTACCCCTGAAATCTTCAATAAAGACGTTAAACCAGCATCAAAAGATGCTCCCCTTATTCTAACAGTGTACATATAGGGTGAGTAGTGGTGTAAAATAACGTGTTTCTGCAGTGGGAGCATTATTTGATGGAGGTGATTGGTCTACAGATCAAATGTGTGACGTAAGGTAGCATTTGGGTATCATGATTTGATAGAATCTGCTATCGAGTCGCAATACGGTAGCAAAACCTGACAAGCAGAAATTGGCATAACACACAGGTTATTGGGTATATCCTCCTTTATTCCTAGAAAAATAAAATATGCACCCATCTTGAGTCCTCCGTCATTCATATTAGTGGTGGATTCGCCACGAGGAGTCGTTCGTGAATCGTTCGTTCATTCAGTCGAGTTTCCGGTAGCACTAACTCCACTGAGTCTGACTGACTCAGCTGAGAACCGTGCAATGGGGTCCATTCCATGATGCGATTTACCGCTACCGGAAACCAGGCTGAACGAACATACGATTCGTGAACGACTCCTCCCAGTTCAGTCGAGTTTCCGGTGAATCGTTTCACCGGAAACTCGACTGAACGTGGAGGAGTCGTTCGCGATTCAGCCTAGTTTCCGGTAACGGTTAATCGCATCATGGAATGCACGCCATTGCACGGTTCTCATCTGAGTCAGTCAGACTCAGTGGCGTTAGTGCTACCGGAAACTCGTTCGTTCGTTCATTCGAGTTTCCGGTGAATCGAATGGTGAACGAGACGACCGAACGAACGAGAGAGACGAACCGGTTCGGTTCGTTCGTTCTAAAGACTCGTTCATTCGAACCGGTTCGCGAACGAACGAGCCAACACTAATTCATATGAAATAGAGCTGGAGTAGGCTAGTCCTAGTGAGAGAAGCCACTACCTGCAGGTACTTTTCAGAGCTGGAGCAACAGTTCGGTCTTACTACCGTTTTAAAACATTTTTCTCAAAGAGAAAGCTTATTCAAGGTTATGGCTTTCTAATCAGCCTTCATCTCTGGTGAAATAATGAATGAAGCAAGTGGGAAAGACTAGACTTCACATCCGTCTCCTCTTGCATACGGAGCGGCGGAGGTTCCGCATGGTTCCGCCCAGTCGTGGTGGTCAGTCATTATTAGCAGAGTCTCTTCCGGTAACTCTGAGCCCAGTCCACTTTACTTGCTTTCTTCCGGGTTAAACACCACTCTCTGCTACATTCGGTCGCCGGTTCATGTTAACTCTGCTACCTGTTCACTATGCGATATGAGGAGTTAACAACCCTTGTTTCAGGTACGTTTGGTATCCCCGTTTTAAATCTGTGTTTGTATTATATTTGTTTGCTTACCAAACGAGTTTACAACTGACAGACTTTTCAAAAGGAGAAGTAGCCTCACCACAACTTGGGCGGCTGAGTTTACCCTCAGACTGCTAGTATGGAACATAAAGCAAATGTATCGCAGCGTAGAGGGCTCCAGTTCAAACCAACAGGTGAGTGTGGCTTTACAGCTGTTCTGTTCTGCCCTCTCTTTGTTCTTCATAGATCTGGAAACGTTCCTCAATGATGGATTAAAAGGAGAAAATTTGAGCAAGAAGGCAAAGGAGAAGAAGGAAGCCTTCATCAAGCGGATTAAAGAAGTTAAACTTGGGTATGCATAATGTTACACCTCACTTTACTGCTTATCTTTTTGCCATCTTACTGGAAATACAAACCTTGATAGTTTCAACTTTTCTAATAACCATTGTTGCATCTTCAAACAGTTTTCCACAAGACTTCAAAGAGAAAAGTAGGTTGTATTTTCTTGTTATCTTTCTCTACTCAATGCATTCTGTTCCATGAAATGTAGCCCATCCCCTTATAACATCCAACAGGCGGAGAAGATTCAGGAGAGGAGGACGAGTCTGACAGCCACAATGACGGAGGGTCGATGCATTCAGAGCGCACCGACAAGGATGAGGAGGCCAGTGAAGGTACTGTAACACGTATGTCATCCCCTGTGAACGCTAACGTATGCTGTATATACCTATGCAGTGTACAGGAAGCATTGAAAACACTGCGGTTATAAATGAGTTTAACAGGTTATCCAGGGAGTTATCGCTATATCAATCTGTAGAGTCTTTCCATCAAGGAAAAATCTATTTTCATGGACATAGTGACAAAGACATTCTGTCTGTTGCCTAGCAACAACCCGGGAAGCTATTTTGGGCCCAACTGCTGCTCTCCCCCGCCGCTCTGGCAACAAGACTGCTTTATTACTCACAACCCCCAGTCCACAGAGCCTCAGCCACTGGGCTTCAGGTTGAAATACCTAGACTAATGCAGGGCCCTCAAGTATTGAACTGAGAGTGAGATTTTGCCTAAGCAACACCAGTAGAGGCCTATACTTTTCCCTGAACTTGTAAACGTTGCAAACGTGCAAAAAAAATAATTAAATATTTGTTAGGCATTCAGTCCAATACTTAAAATAGATCTCTGTGGCATTCAGTAGGCCAATGCTGTGGTAAAGTGTGTGTAAAGTATGACCAAGTGTTTCTTTCTGTTCAATAGAAACAACTTCATCAATCTCCTGTAGGAGAAATTTGTTAATGTGATTCCCTATAAAACAATAATGGTAAAATATATATATGTAGGTGAAAAACATGACAGTAACTCTAAGTAATTTCCACCAATGCAAAGAGAACAGGGTAGGGGCGTAACTGGGGATGGGTCAGAATATTCGATTATTCAATCATTCGTTCCCGTGGGTCAAAGTATTTCCAAATAACATTTGGACCGTTAACATTTTTTCCATTCAAATAAACAAGAATTAACGGACGGAACTAATGTTGGACAGGTGTCCAAGGGCATTATCCAGCTTATACCATGGTCACTTGCCATAGAAAATAAATTAAGACCATTCATTTATATTTTCATGCGTTTTACAATCCAAATATAAAGTTTTTCACAAACCATGACTTTGTTACCCTGGTAACGCCTGAGGGTTTGACTAATACCTGGAAATATCCCCTCTCGTAAGGTTCTTATGCAACGGAAACGGTGTTCACTCCTCCATTAAATAGGATGGACCTTAGCTACGACTTGGCAACGGGATGTATTCTAGTCCGCTCAGCTATGTGTTATGCATTGTACATATTTAGAATTCGAAATTCTTCCCAGCGTTAATACCACAGATATTATAGGGTCTATCGGATTTAAGTGTTGTCTGATTACAGTTTATATAATTTTTCACAATTTACCAGCTCTCGTTTTGCGCTATTCGTTTCAATGGGAATCGCGATGGTCTATACTTTCAACATAAAGTGTACATAGTTATAATTTGAAATTCGTCCCAGCCTTTATACCACAGATAGGATTACAGTTTATTGGAGTTTTTCAGAATTTACCAGCACTCGTTTTGAAGGCTGAACAGACAATTTGACTGGAACTACTAAGCAGGTAGTTATTTTTTTGTGTTTAAAGGTCCCATGACATGAAAATCTCAATTTATGAGGTTTTCTAACATAAATATGAGTTCCCCTAGCCTGCCTATGGTCCCCCAGTGGCTAAAACTTGCGTTTGGTATAAAACGAGCACTAGCTGTTCTGCTCGCCTTTGAAAAAACGGAGGCTCAAGCGCGCTGATTTGGAAATCTGTGCTCATGACGTCATGAGGAATCTCAGCTCCTCCCCTTACTCTGCCTGGCCCGCCCAGAGACGTTGGCCCGCCAATGAGACTCGACCGTGCGAGCGCCACATGTGTGTGTGTGAATACACACACTGTAACGCAAGTGTTTCTTGTCGGTTCTTTGACGTGTCTTGTATTTCCACAACGAGACTGTCGTGGGGGTTATCTAAGCCATGGTTGAGAAGGAATTGGGGGAAAGGAACTTTGGTTTGACTCGCTGAAGTACATGAACTGCGACAAGCCGCCGGTTGCCGCGAGGCACCATCGCCCGGCAGCGGGCAGCCGGCAGCGGGCAGCCGGCCGCAGGCAGCGCGCGGTTCAGTCGACTTCAGGTTGATGTGAAAGTGGAAGAACCAGAGACGTCGCAGACGTCGCAGAACCCGACAAAGTCGTTTGTGATTCATAATATCGTCTGGAGGCGCACACAATATGTTATATGATATAGATATCTATGTATTATATGATATTATTTAGATATAGAGCTCCAGGACTGTAACGCAAGTGTTGTACATTTCCTTGTTATTTGGATAACCGTTCTGCTGTTGGTGTGATGGCTCATAACACGTCGGACTCTCGTCTCCGGTATTTCTACAACGAGACTCGTATTGGGGGTTATCTCAGCCAAGGTTGAGAATGAATTGGGGGGAAGGAACTTTGGCTTTGACTCCCTCAAGAACATGAACCACGACAAGGAGGAGAAAGGGATCTTTGCCGGGCAGCGCTTATGCACCTCCGCCTCCGGCGGTGGTCCCTCAGCGGGGCTCAAGCGGGAGACATTCGCCGCCAACAATCCCTTTCTCCTCCATGTCGTGGTTCATGTTCTTGAGGGAGTCAAAGCCAAAGTTCCTTCCCCCCAATTCATTCTCAACCATGGCTCAGATAACCCCCACGACAGTCTCGTTGTGGAAATACAAGACACGTCAAAGAACCGACAAGAAACACTTGCGTTACAGTGTGTGTATTCACACACACACATGTGGCGCTCAGTGTGAGCGCCACGTTACAGTGTGTGTATTCACATTGATGTGGACGTTGAAGAACCAGGAACGTCGGAGAACCCAACGCGGTCGTTTGAGATTCATAATATCGGCTCACACAGCTTTTGGCCGTGATAATATCTATTATATGATATAGATATGTGTAGGCTATATGATAATATTTAGATATAGAGCTCCAGGACTCCCGTGTGTTCTAGAATATTTACAGAACACGGCTAAAGGCTGTGTGCGGCTCGCCATTGCGATACATCCACTGTAAACAGAGCGCATGGTGGCTGCAAGCTGCTCAGGGCCACACCCCCACCCTCCTCCTTGACACGCCCACCGAAACAGCGCATTTGGGGGAAGCTCAATGTGCGACTGGCTCGGAGTGGCTGTAACTCTGCACCACGGCTGAATTTAGGGAACGTCTTTGAATACTGTGTTAGTTGCCCACTAATACCTATATTAAAGAATACATAAAATAGCATGTCATGGGACCTTTAAGATACTAAGTGATTTCTTGCCGACGATCCATCGCTGCCTTTGTGAATGTCGGCACACATCGAATAATCAATTATTCGTCCATACCACCCACCGATTATTGGACCATGAACAATTTGAGTTAATCACATCCCTAAGCCTAAATAGTTTGAACGACCCAGAGAAATGCCACGCAAATTCAATGTGAACATGTATGAGGCTTTAATAAAATTCTGGACGATTTTGAAACTCAGCCCGGGCACATTTTTTTAAAAGTGTCTCAAAAAGAGTGCAAATCCGGGCAAAAGAGGACGTCTGGTCACCGTAGGTACGGGGAACCCATTTCATTCCTACCTGTTCCACTGTTAAATAGCGGCGCAAGTTGGTGGGCGCTATCCTGGTAATTTCTCTGCGTGAGAAATACGAAGTGTGGTGTGAGCATGTGCATGGGAAATGCGTGAGACCTGAGAGCCCACCATAGTCAATGCAAAGATGTCATTGAATATACCTTCTCAAGTAAAAGATCAGGAAAACCTAATTCCTTGTGGAGAGACAGACAGCGGCAAGCGTTCCCCCGGGCGGCAGTGAGCAGCGACCTCTTTTATGGCCGCTCGTTTACAAAAAGCAGCTTTGAAGCAGCGGTTGGACCGCTCACTGAAGTGGCTCCGTGGCCAAGGAAATCACAGGAATCCCTTTTGGTTGACCCCCGACCCCCAGGATACTGCTGGTTCTAATCACTAGGAACTAGGGCATCACACACAAACTGAATCCCATTTCTTTGACCTTATCTCATTTTGTTGAAGATTAGAGAGCATAACGTTAACTTTTGATTGTTTTGCTCATAGACGTTGTTCTCCTAGTTTGACAGATAAAATCTATTGGTATGAAACTAAAGAAATTATAATTATTTGCAAACATGTTTCCACCCTATGCAGGTGTCCAGCAGGCTCCTGCCATAGCAGCACAGGATCTGCCGTATGTGTTCAAAGCTGGATACCTAGAGAAACGTAGGAAAGGTAGGTGTTGGTGGGGTGGGGATGTGGGTGCGTGGGGGGGTGTTTATTTAAAACATTTCTATTTTTGTAGAGCACAGCTTCTTTGGAACAGAGTGGCAGAAGAGATGGTGTGCCCTGAGCAGTAACACATTCTACTACTACGGAAATGAAAAGGGTATCACATTCATGTTATTTTTTTTAACCATTAACTTTAATTACTGATAATATGCTGTTGTTTTCATGGTTTGAAGTTTAATAGAGGATCTTTGTGTAAATTGGAGAGAAATATTTGTTATAAAGTTATATTTTTTGGACACATTTGAAGTGTGTTTTTATTCCTCAGACAAACAGCAGAAGGGTGAATTCTCGATTGATGGCTATATTGTCAAACTGAACCACACCTTAAGGAAAGATTCAAAAAAGGAATGTTGCTTCGAAATTTCCGCTAGTGACAAGCGAGTATATCAGGTAGGCCGAATAAGACCATTCTTCTTTATCCACAGGCCTAACAAGCTAAATTACCTTAAAGGCACCCAGTGCAACTTTCAAGGCTTAAAAATAAACATTAAATTTCTAGTCTTTTTTACACGTAGTAAGTTTCAATAACTCCATACCATTACATACCGACATTTAAGCAGCAAAGATGAGACGTCGTTGTGTGGTGAGAACTGATACAAAATCGATAACAACAACAATGCCGCCATTTTCTTTATTTTTTGTAACCTACAATAATTAAAGCAGGCTTCCAGTCAATGGAAAAATGGCTTCTCCCCACCGGTGATTGTTGTTGTTTACGATTTTCTATCAGTTCTCACCACACAACGACGTCTCATCTTTGCTCCTTGAATGTCGATATGTAATGGTATGGAGTTATTGAAACTTACTACGTGTAAAAAAGACTAGAAATTGAATGTTTATTTTTCATTGAATGTTTACATAAAGTTGCACTGGGTGCCTTTAAACTGCATCAACAAATCAGTCAATTTATTGAAATGAATAAATCATTGTAGTGCCCTTTTTATATGCTTATCAATGAGCTTTCACTTAATTAAAAAGTAGTTAAGAAAATTTCTGCCAGTGCACACATCAACATTTACATTTGCTACAACACTTCAGCTATATTAACATGGCTTTAAATTAGCATTATCACCAAATGACCATTCAGGCCTTTCCATGTGGTACATTATACGATACATTATACGATAATTTAAGGTGACCTTGGGTGTTTTGAAAGGCGCCTCTAAATTAAATGTATTATTATTATTATTATTATTACTATGGGGTTGTTTGCTGATACTAGTTAAAATAATAAATAATAGTGATGTTGATTTCCGCCCGCCCAGTTTTGCGCATCATCTCAGAAAGAGGCAGAGGAATGGGTGAAACAGATCGACTTTGTTTTGAGAGGTGTGTACAGCATTTAATGAGCCAAATCCTCACTTTATTAAAAGTTCCATGTATTTCCCCAGCAGTCAATGGGAATTAGTAGTATTGGAAAGAAAGTACATCACCACACTAGACTGTATACATAAGTTAATTTCAATGCCTATTTAATCCATGTAGACATGTCAGGCATTATACCTGAAGACGAGGATGAAGAGCAGGAGATATACGATGACGCTGAGTCGCTGTCTCCGCTGCCCATCGACGAGGACATCTATGAAGAACTTCCAGGTTTGAAGGGCACCAAAAAACCATAAGCACAGTTCTGTTACATTTCCTAGAATACTCACAGGTATCTCTGGGCTCGGTAACTTAAAAATGAACAATTTAACTAAGAATACTTAATACGTTTTGTGTTAATGAAAATTAACTTGACTGCATTAAGTTAAAAGTATCCATCTTAGTGAATGTGAACTTATAAGAGCAGCATTGTTCTTTCTTTCTTTCTTTCTTTCTTTCTTTCTTTCTTCCCCCCCCCCCCCCCCCCCCCCCCCCCCAGAGGAGGATTTGCCTTCTCTTCCAAAACCTCCTCCAAAGTTGGAGACCACAAACAAGCCTGCTCCTCCTGTTCCAGGTACTTGTCTGTGACACAGCAAAATTGGATCAGCCTACCTGAGTTTTGAGGATGTATAATATTTTTCAGTTTTAAAGTCGCCTTACTTTGCCAAGAAGTGAATGTGTAGACTGAAGGTGGAGGTAATGCACCTTAACAGGGTTTAAACCCTTTGCCAATGTGCCAACCTACTATATCTATATCTGTTTAACGTACAATATGTATACAATAATATGTCTTAAAAATATGACGCTCAACCTTTGTAAGCCAAAGAGGAATAAGCCAAATGTATTTGGCGGGGAACATTCAAACGGAATGATAGCATTAGGAAATAACCAGGGTTACTTCCTTTTTTCGGTCATAAAATGGCAGATGGCAACTTCCTCTTTTTGTGTATGTACAAATTGTGTTTTTTCCTGGTGAATGGGTGTTTTATTAGTTTGATCATCGTCTACGTAATCCAGATAAAGTAAAATAGATGATTGGGAATTTCCAAAATATGGTAAACATGTTCAAAAGTATGACACTAACTTTCACATGTGTCGAAAGTGGTCATTAGAAAAAGTTGACAAATATGGTAATGGTTTCTGTAATTCATTGCCTGAAAACGTCTTGTTTAATAGCAAACCTGTTCAGTTGACCCATATTGACCCTTTTCTGCATCCCTGTTGGTTTTACGGAGGAGTAGCGTCTACATGGGAAGGAATTAATTCCAGAAAAACAAAATATCTTAACATGTTCTGTTCTTCCCATCCAGTTGATAAGAGCACCGACTACCCCAACTTCTACCAGAGTAAGTGGGACTGCACAGGAGACATATCGGATGAGTTGTCCTTCAGGCGTGGTGATGCCATTTATATCCTGAGTAAGGTAGGCCCAAACTTCGTCACCTCTCTCTCCTCAATTATATTGGCCCTGTAATTAATGGTAACCATTTCCTCTGACTATCGTGGACGAAATGGTTGTTCGAAGGCGGCTGGCCGGGGCATGGGGTCTGAGGGGGAGAGGCTGGCCTGGGCATGGGTTCTGATGGGGAGAGACAGGAGAAGGACCTCCAGCTCTGCTGTAATGGGGTTAGTTGTGTAACAACAGCATCTGGCTGTCCGACGTCCATCTGCAGGGTCTCGGCGCCACTGCCAGGCTGGGAGTGGGGTGACGGCGGGGCGGTCAGCAAATAGAACAGGGGTCATCAGCCCACACTCAAAGGCGTGTCTTTCAACTCTCCAGTCAGGGCCCTCAATAGGTGTGTGTGTGTGTGTGTGTGTGTGTGTGTGTGTGTGTGTGTGTGTGTGTGTGTGTGTGTGTGTGTGTGTGTGTGTGTGTGTGTGTGTGTGTGTGTGTGTGTGTGTGTGTGTGTGTGTGTGTGTGTGTGTTAGATTGAAGTATGCCATCTAGTGGTGTCTCGGATCTGTGCAAAGGAAATACCCACCAGCTCTATCTTTTAGGGCTGTAACGATACACAAATTCACGATTCGGTTTGTATCACGATTTTTGACCCACGGTTCGATACATCCCACGATTCTTTTAAATTTAAAAAGCATTTTATTTAAACAACACTTAAATACCAATTATCTTAATGTAACATTTAATAACAAATAATTTGGAACACTGAACAGATTTGAACCGAAAGAATACTATTAAAGTATAGCTAAATTAATAAAGAAATAACCAAAGATTGCAGTTGGAGGATGCTTTTTGCTGGTAGGCATAATGGGGCCCCTTTAACTGTTTGGTTGGTTTATTCAAATATCCTTATTAGCGCTTCTTATTAGGCTATGTAGCTTAAATAATGACATAATCAGGCCGTATAGAATGCAACATGTTTAATAGCCTAACTTTCAATAGATGAGGAAAAACATGAACGTCGCAATAACGAGGCATAGTGTTACGAGTAGCATATGTGTGTGCGGGGGAATGGCAGTGTGCGCATGCGTGTGTGAGTGACGTCAGCGAGTGAGTGGACGAGCGAGGAGAGCGAGCGGTAGCGCGTGTGTCTGGTGAAGAAGCGAACGAGTCCAGTAGAATAAAGTACTCATCCTGTCAATAATCGGTGGCCGCTTCATTCCGACCTATAAGCAGACAAACTGCCAGTCAAATCACACAAAACAATAGAGACAGGATCACACAGGCAATTTTTTTCGCGCTTGGCCCACTCTGGATAAATGTCGTTCATATCGCATATGAGGACTTCGACGGCTGTGGAGAAATGCAATCCTCCGTAGCCACTGAGAGCTGTGATCACAGAGAGGGCATCTCGTCACATATTTACGGCATCGATAGGAGGGGGCGCTGTCAGCAGACTATTATTTAGACAAATTATTAGCAAATTTAAATCGGACAATTTGACCGAAGAGTTAGAAAGGGCATATCGCGCTTCTGCCTTCTCACACCGCGAGACAGGTTCGTGGCTTTGAGTATCGCGATTTTTCAGTTTGATACGCGTATCGTTACAGCCCTACTATCTTTAAATGATATGCACTCTCCCTCCATTTGTGTATACATAACTTTATTATTAGATGGGCAGAAAAGGGCAATTCAAACTTTTTTTGATTTGTTTCATGTGTTTTTATGTTTAATTTACATTTTGGATGTGGATAAATAATATAATTCTGGTCCAGTATTGCTTGATTTGTTTGTGTTTTTGCGTCTGGAGAAGAGCCCAGAGAGCCAGTTACCCTTTAGACTAGGAGAGCCATTAGCTCAAACCTTGGTGTTGGGGGTATTGACCTGCTGTGGGGCAATGACCATAAAACCTGTCTGGACCGCAGCAACCAGCTGCGGCAGAAGGGTTGGTGCCCCCCACCACCCCAGCCCGCTGCTCTTCCTCCTCCACTCTCCTTTTTCTCCCTGTTCCTCTATCCCTCCTTCATTCCACAGGCCAGAAATAGCTGCTGTCTTTTCTTTTCTTCTTTTCTATGATACTGGTTGGGGTCTTCTTGAGTAATTCATGTAGGACACTAAATGATAAATTAATCTTTTAGACATGGTGATATAGGGCTGCTCGATTATGGGAAAAATCATAATCACGATTATTTTGGTCAATATTGAAATCACGATTATTCAAACGATTATCTTTGAGTTTGAAAACGTGTTGTATTTATTCACCATGTCTCTCCCAAAAAAAAGTTTGTAACTGAGAACTTTGAAATTTCGCCTTAATAAAATACACAAAATGGTCAAAAAGAAAATGTTCCAATCTAAAATGATATACAGATATGTGTCCAGCTGTTCTGACCTTTCTATAAATCATTAAAAAATAATAAAAAAAATAATAATTAACAAAAAATCGGATAACTCGATTATGTTAATTTTCTGATCGTTTGACGCTAAAATCGTAATCGCGATCAAAATTCGATTAATCGCCCAGCCCTATGGTGATAGGCCCTATCCCATAACGCTGTCCAACTAGGGTCTAGTAACCAGCAGTGGGAGCTCTAAACATCATCTTTCTGAGATAATGAAGGCCAGGAGTTGGTTTGCAGATGAGTCCCTTGACACTCTCCTCTCTGCAAGAACAAATGCTGTGGGCCCTGCTCTCCTGGAAGGAGTGGTAGCCCCTCTTGGGTTTGGTTTGTAACCTCCTTTGGTAGCCTGTCTAGGGTTTGGTTTGTAACCCCGGGATGTGAGGGGCTGAGTGGGGCACCCGTCCCTTGGCCTTGATTTACCATGTGATGTCCAGAATGATTTCTGTCCTGGCGGGACTTGGATGTGGGGTTAGGCTCTTGACCAGAGGGAATGGTGTGTATCCTCTGTTACTCTGGGGTCCCTCCCCACTGTGCCCTCCTTACATCTCGCCATGTTCATTTGGAGCTATAACCTGTCACGCCGGGGCAGATTTACACCTGATGGCCTGTGTGTGTGCGCGTGTGATGAAAGATGTCAGAGTTGATTGTAATATGTTTGCCATTTATTCCACTAATGAGAAGAAAAATAACTTAAATGAAGTCTGAACAAATGTAGACGCTGTAGATTTAGTAATAATTAATTTTCTTTCCTAGTTTTTCTGTGGTCTTAATCTGATGTACCATATCACTCCCTATGCTTCAAAGCAGGTTTATAGCTTCTCCTTTTTCACCACTCTCCAGGAATATCAGAACTTTGGTTGGTGGGTCGGGGAGCTTCAGGGCAGTGTTGGCATCGTCCCCAAGGACTTCCTCATGCAGCTTTATGAAGTTTAACTCGTGGAGGACGGCCTGAAGAAAGGAATTGCAAATCCTTTGGAGAAATGTACTGAAATTGCTCATTACCTTGTTTCTTTTGCAGTTGGTGAGGCTGAATCATCATTTTATCACATTTCATTTTGCACTGTTTTGACCGCACATTCCCTTTTCTGATCCATGCAAACTGTGACTTGTAACTCTTAAACATATGTATAATATGCTTTGTGGCTTTTGTATTAAAGAAAAGCAATTCAATAAAGATGTAAGCAAGGCTCATGCACATTTCTTAAATCGAATGCAAGGTCGGCAACCAGGTAGCAGAGGGCTGCAGATTGCTAAAACAGATCTACAAAACGCTTTTGTTAGGAACCTAATGCTTAGAGGACTGCCTAGTCACTAGTGCATGGAATGTGGAGCAAAGCATTTCTTTAAAGAATTCTTAAGACAATACTAGGGGTGTAACGGTACATGTATTTGTATTGAACCGTTTTGGTACGGGGTGCTTGGTTCGGTGCGGAGGCGTACCGAACGAGTTTCAATACGGACATATTAAGTAGAGGACCGCATGTGTGGAACATGCTGCAGCGGCACATGCACAGTTGCGCACACCGTAGCTGTGTTCGAAATCGTTCCCTATTCACTCACTCACTATTCCCTATATAGTGTTCATGATCAGTGTTGGGCAAGTTACTTCCAAAATGTAATATATTTCATATTACTAGTTACTTGCATTTGAAAGTAATACGTTTCTTTACAATATTACCTTCTGTGTAGAGTAATAAGTAATAAGTTACTTATTACTTTCACCAAAATAAACAATCAGGACAAGGTGGATGGGGGGGGGGGGCAAACATTAAAGTCTAATGAGGTCTATATTGCATCTGCATGTAGTGTGTACCATGAATAGCTGAATTACAATAATGTTATGATATAGAATAATTAAACAACCAAAACCTTTACACGACAAACTCTTTTTCTATGCCTCATTTATTAGCTCCTGAGTTACAAAGTGCAGCCACACAAACATTTAACAAAAAAGTTGCATTTCCATGAAATCAAACATGTTTATACTATTTCAATAATTTCAACTATTTCAATAATAAAATAAAAGTGCACTTCAAGAATGACGTCTAACCGCCACCAGACAGGGCATGTTTTGTAAGTATTTTAGAACCTGAGCATATATCCTGCCCTGAAATAGCAGTAATAAAAAAGAGCATGAGAACAGCATAAATAATGAAACACATTCAACATTTCAGTCCCACAGAGACTTTAACTATCTAACTTATGCGTTAGAGCCTATTAATGTTTTGGTTAGGACCAAACAACAAAGTCTTTGTAGCAGCCCTTGACACGAAATGACCGGAGAGTCTCTGACGGGTGCAACCTTTTATTCTTTTGTTGCTATGGCACCGTGAAACTAGAAAAAGTAACATTTGCACATTGTAAATCAACTACCGACCTACAACAACAACTCAAACTGGCGTACGACTTTATCGTCATTGTTCTCAGACACGCCCTCTGTTCGCTGATTGGCGGCCGCTGTGGCGGCACCAGAAAACCAAACAAGAAATGTGGGAGGAGTAGGGAAAAGACTGTTTTGCGGTTTTCGCGATTTAGCGAAAAATATTCATAGACGCAAATGGGCGTGGCCTAGGCCAAAAGATGCAGCAGACTCCAGTGCATCTGTGTGTACAAGTTTTTGGACTCTGGGAGGTTCGGTGTGGGAGTTATAGCCCCAAACATGTTTTCCTAGGTATAGCGCCACCTAGTGACCGAAATGTCTGGATTTTGTCGTCTGCGTAGTCTACACGCACCTAGATCTAGTCATGCAATTGGCGTGTGTGCACCATTTACGGTTTGGGCTGTGGTACCACTTTTAGGGGGGTAAGTATAAAAAAAAACACTACAAAAACAATAGGGATCCAACCTGTTGGCTTGGACCCCTAATTACATACAGCAGGTCCAGACCTAGTACTGAAGGGAAATTCAAATTGAGCGGAAGTACTTAGGCGGGCGGAGCCAGGCTACAGTGGCGCAGGGTAACATGGGACTCTCTAAATCGACGCCACTTCGACCTGGGCGGGACTTTACGTCCTACGTCACTCGCTATGGGTGTGCATGTGTGCGCATAGCCGTCACTCGCGATGGGTGTGCATGTGAGAAAGGTTTTGGCTTTAGTGTCTATGGGTTGGTAATAACGGTTCTGATGATTTTTCTGATGGAAAAGTGGTCTTTTATTTCCATAATCTTTGTTCAGTGAACGCATAAACCCGTTTGTTAGTTAGCAAAAAACAAAATGCGATCTCTTTGTTTACAGTTACCAACGACCAACTGATGATTGGGGGTTCGATTCCCTAGTGATGCAAGGTTTTTTCTTTCATTTTGGACTGCACACGCATCGCGAGTGACGGATACTCGCACAATATACACACATCACTGTCTTTACAATTTCTAGGTAACCGAAGTTTAAAGATTGTCAAGTGGTTAACTCTTGAATCGCATGTACTAAGACCTGATGGGTTAGTGGTCAGATAACAACTCATTAACGCGGGGGTAAGGGGTTCGATTCCTTAATGAAGCTAGCTTTTTTCTTTCATATTGGACTGGATGTTTGTATGCCATTTTGCGTAACTTGTAGTTTATGATGAAGAAATGTTACTGGGGTTAAGGTTAGGGTAACGCTAAGGGTAAGACACAAAGTGTTTTTGCAACACAATATTTCTTACAATAACAAAGTCCAAAGTTTTGATGACTCCAGTAGGAAACCTGAGATACCTAGAGAAATGCGTGAGTGCTCACAAAACATCAACAAGTCCACAGTGTGGTACAGGGTGATCATTTCTGATATACAGTACAAAAGCTGAAACTATTAGCCAGGAGTGGGAAAGATGCAGACGCAGACGCAGACGTGGGAAGCAATAAGACGCACCAACACACAGTTGCCTGTTGCAAAATGGTTCAGAGTTTCATAGAAATAGTTAGGGTTAGCTGGTATGGCGTTATCTGGTATGGCTATAGTCTAATGTTAGCTTAGTTCGTGTTGTTTCGTCATGTTTTAATCGCTGATAATAGTAAGTCATTTGTAGAAATATAGCCTATCATCACAAACTGTAGGAATGTCACCCACCCTCCATCGCGTACGACACTGACGCTCGTAATCTGTAGTGCAAGGGAGTTCGTGCACAGATCCCAGACAAACGGCTACGCGCACACATGCAAACCCATAGCGAGTGACGTAGGACGTAAAGTCCCGCCCAGGTCGAAGTGGCGTCGATTTAGAGAGTCCCAGGGTAACATACAGGAGCTTTTAGCTAATTTATCAGCAATTTCATTGACATACTCCATGGTGGGCTGGAATCCAACAGAACTGAATAACTAAACCAAGGCTTATAATATTTAAAAGAAGATGCTTTACCTCTATCACCAAATCTTCACGTATTGAATTATCTGTTATAAAACTTAGTATCTACAACCCATCTAAGAGCGGTTATTATTGTGGCCATCTCGATTGAGTATACTGATAAAGTCACCCACTCTATATCCATATCCTTTTTCAAATTCTGGAATATAAATGCCAATACCACATTGTCCTTTGGGTAATCATTTGCGTTTATCACACTGTTCATTCATTTCACTGTTCTTCCTCTCATTCCTTTCCTTATATCTTCTTTAGGCTACCTGTCTTTGTTTCCCCTTCCACTCTTCTGCCCCAGCCAAACAGCCAAAAAAAGTGTCTGGTTAAAATTTGGGGTGGGGGGTCTTGTAATAAAAGCTTTTTTTATTGTAACACTTGGTTCAAATCCTATTTCTTACACATGCAGCCATTTGGACACCATTCTATGATAGCTGATAACCAAGGTACACACTGTAATACTATAATCAAGAGGACATACAGGCAGTTCAAATAAAAAGAGATAGAACTTTATTGATCTGGAAACTTCATAAATATGTAAGATTGCTCCATATAATACCATAGTAACATAGTAAACGTATGTAGGCCTAAAAAATTCAGTTCAATGTTATTGCTTAAGAAACAGATTCCTTCCAACTAACTATTTACAAAAAATGCAATCAATAATTTATATAAAAGTAAATGTTTACATATCGACCAGCAACGAAGTTGGAGTAGCCTACCCAAATAATGAATTGTAATACACCAACATTGTCAACTGTCACATAGCTAACCATAACCCTGTCATACATAGCTAAACAAGCAAATGAAAATGAAATACCTACCAACGCAACTGAAATGTTAATATTAGACAATTAACAATATTATGAAAATTACGTAGGTCTCCCATAATCATTCAGGTAATCAATACGTCCGTGCCTGTTACAGCTATTTCAATGATATGTGTGTTATATATCCGTGTTCAACGCCATTCATGTTAAGTAAAAGGACAAATCTCAGACTTTGGAAGTTAATGGAAGTTAATTCTGAATTTAATTTAATTCGGAAGTTAATGGAGCCGTGCACTTCAAAATAGGTCCATAGCAAGGAGCCGTTTGTTTCAGTACGACTCCTTTCAGCTGCCCACCCAACATAAACTGCTAATAAAACGCTTGAGGAGGCGTTTTGAAAAGAAAAAACTTAATTTTTTTTAGAACAGGGTAGAAATATAATTATGAGCCTTTGATTGATATCCAGACATTTTTTGCGGAGACACAATCTGTCATGGCCACTGTTGTGGTGCTGTGTACTCTGCCCTGTGTTGGCCACGCCCCCTGTCTGTCTCTGCCTTGCCTGCCACTCAACTGCTCACACCTGGCCTGCATCGTCTCATCAACTCCCCTACAAATACACCTGGTTTCCCTGCAGTCATCGCCAGATCGTACTTCGTGTTTCCGTGGTAGTTACTCGTTCCTGGCTCCAGTGTATCTCTCTTGTTTTTCTCTCTTGTGGAATTCTCGTGCCTCATCTTGTTTTCTCTCACCTATAGTTTTTGGATCGTCACCTCCAGCCTGCTGTCTTCACTCCCTCCAGCCCGATACGCCCCACTCCAACCAACCTCCTGCTTCACTCCTAGTTGATCTAAATAAACCTGTTCACCGTCACTCCAACTCCTGTCCGGTCTCTGTGTTCTGCTCTTGGGTCCAGCAGCTAACGCTACCCTAACAGAACGATCTGGCCAACAATGGACCCAGCGGACATGGACTCCTTCCGCCAAGCTCTCTCCACTCAAGGCGCCCGGGTTGGGGAACACAGCCAAGCTCTCCGGGAAATGATGGAGGCTTTTAAAGACCTCTCTACCCGGGTCACGCAGATCGGCGCCCAACTGGACTTACTGATCTCCCACACCACGGCTTCCCCGTCGGCAACGGTACCACCCCCTGTTCCTGCTCCCCTGGCTCAGCCGTCACAGGCCCGTGAGCCTTTCATTCCTGCTCCTGAGCGCTATGATGGGGACATGGGGACATGTAGGGCGTTTTTAATCCAGTGTTCCTTAGTTTTTGATCAGCAACCTCTTACCTACCCAACTGATAGGTCAAGAATAGCTTTTGTTTTTGGTTTGCTTAAAGGAAATGCTCTAGCGTGGGCATCTGCATTGTGGGACAGTGGATCCCAAGCTAGTGATAATTTTGATTTATTTGTTTCTGAGATGAGGAGGGTTTTCGACCACCCAGTCGAGGGAGGGGACGCCGCCAAGCGGCTTATTTCCCTACGACAGGGCTCCCGCAGTGTAGCCGAATTTTCCGTGGAGTTTAGGACAGTAGCAGCCAACTCGGGCTGGAACGACCAGTCACTACAAGGTCTTTTTCTTTCCTGTCTTAATGAGCCAATTAAGGATGAGCTAGCTACCAGGGATGAGGCAGACAGCCTTGAGGAAGTAATCTCCCTCTCCATCCGGCTGGATAACCGCCTCCGTGAGCGGTGTAGGGAGAGGACTAGCCGCCCCATGTCTTCAGCATTCTCTGGTCCCTCTTTTCCACACCTACCGAGAGCTGCTCTCCCCCAACCTGTGCCACGAGCAGCATCTGAAGGGGAACCCATGCAGCTGGGGCGCACCCGACTGACCCAGGCACAGCGCCTCCAACGGATAAGGACCGGAGTTTGTTTGTATTGTGCACTGCCCGGACATTCCATCTCCGCCTGCCCCTCGCTGCCAAAAGACGAGGCTCAGCAGTGAACATTGGGGCCCTGCTGAGTCACACCTCGTTCTTCCCAGTCCCCAACGGTTCACGCACCCTGCTGGATGCTACTCTCCTGTTCCTCGGCAACCCCCTTTCGGTGTCCGCCATGGTGGATTCTGGGGCTGATGAGAATTTTATTGATTCGGGGTTTGCTTCCCGAGTTGGCATTGCGTTGGAACAGCTCCCCTCTCCCTTAGACGCAAATGCCTTGGACGGCCAACACCTTGCCCGCATTACTCACCGAACGAAGCCCCTGGAATTGATTGTTTCGGGAAACCACCATGAGACTCTTCAGTTTTTTGTTATCCTGTCCCCTCAGACTCCCCTGGTCCTTGGTCACCCCTGGCTCAAGCAGCACAATCCCCAGTTCGACTGGTCTGCTGGCAAGGTGGTGAGTTGGAGTGATTTTTGTCATTCGACCTGCTTAAAATCTGCCCTGTTCCCAGTAGAGGGGGGTGTCCACTCTTCCAAGGAACCCCCCGACCTGTCCTTAGTCCCCCCTGAATATCACGACATTGGAGAGGTGTTCAGCAAGTGTCGTGCACTTTCCCTGCCTCCCCATCGTCCCTATGACTGCGCCATTGAGCTTCTCCCCGGTGCCCCTTTGCCCAGTAGTCGCCTGTACAATTTGTCCCGCCCTGAAAGGGAGGCCATGGAGGGGTATATTCAGGATTCGCTCTCTTCTGGCCTCATTAGGCCATCGTCTTCTCCCGTTGGTGCGGGTTTTTTTTTTTGTTACCAAGAAGGATAAGTCTCTTCGCCCCTGTATTGATTTCCGTGGTCTCAATAACATTACTGTTAGAAACAAGTATGCCTTGCCCCTCATCAGTTCCGCGTTCGAGCCTCTGCAGGGCGCCACTATCTTTTCTAAACTGGACCTACGCAATGCATACCACCTGGTGCGTATCCGTAAGGGAGATGAGTGGAAGACTGCCTTTAACACCCCCCTTGGTCACTTCGAGTACCTTGTAATGCCTTTTGGTCTAACGAATGCCCCCGCTGTGTTCCAGAACCTGGTCAATGACGTCCTCCGGGACTTCCTCAACCGCTCCGTCTTCGTCTATATAGACGACATCCTCATTTTTTCCCGCAACAAGGAGGAACACGTCCATCATGTGAGGCAAGTTCTCCAGCGGTTGCTGGAGAATAAGCTCTATGTAAAGGCTGAGAAATGCGAGTTCAGTGCAACCTCTGTTTCCTTCCTCGGTTACATCATTGAGAGCGGGCAGGTGCGGACCTGCCCAGAGAAGATCAAGGCGGTGGCAGACTGGACCGTTCCCGGGACACGCAAGAAGCTTCAGCAGTTTCTCGGTTTCGCCAATTTCTACCGGAGGTTCATCCGCGACTACAGCAGGGTTGCAGCTCCTCTCACTCGCCTCACCTCTCCCGCAATCCCATATGCCTGGACACCAGAGGCGGATGTTGCCTTTTCGAGGCTCAAAGGACTATTCTCATCCGCTCCTATTCTCATCCAACCTGACACCTCCAGGCAGTTCATCGTGGAAGTCGATGCCTCTGACACTGGAGTGGGGGCCGTTCTGTCCCAACGTGCTCCTGTTGATGAGAGGATTCATCCCTGCGCCTTCTTCTCTCGCCGGCTATCACCTGCTGAGCGCAACTATGACATTGGCAACAGAGAGCTGCTTGCTGTGAAGCTGGCATTGGAGGAGTGGCGGCACTGGCTGGAGGGGGCGGAACTGCCGTTTGTGGTTTGGACCGACCACAAGAATCTGTCTTACCTACAGACAGCAAAACGCCTAAACTCCCGCCAGGCCCGGTGGTCCCTGTTTTTTGGGCGGTTCAACTTCGTCCTCACCTACCGTCTGGGATCCCAGAACATCAAGCCGGATGCCCTCTCTCGTCAGTTTTTCTCTGATAACTCGCCGGCTCCACCAGACACCATCCTCTCTTCCTCCTGCCTCAAGGTGGCGGCTGTCACCTGGGAGATTGAGTCCCTTGTCCGGAGGGCCCAAACTTCTGAACCGGATCTGGGTAACGGCCCCCCAAATCGCCTTTTTGTCCCTACCTCTGCTCGCTCCCAAGTTCTGCTGTGGTGTCATACGTCTCACTTTGCCTGTCACCCTGGCGTGAATCGCACCCTGTCCCTCCTGAAGCGGCACTTTTGGTGGCAAACAATGGACGCCGACACACGGTCGTTCGTCCATGCCTGCACGGTGTGTGCTCGTGCCAAGTCCTCCCACCAACCCGCTGCTGGCCTGCTACGTCCCCTCCCTATCCCGGGTCGGCCCTGGTCCCACATTGGCCTTGATTTTGTAACCGGTCTTCCCCCCTCTAATGGCCACACTGTCATTCTCACTGTCGTAGACCGGTTTTCCAAGGCTGCTCACTTTATTGCCCTCCCCAAGCTCCCGACTGCCTCTGAGACCGCCCAGCTGCTTGTACAACATGTTGTTCGCCTCCACGGTATCCCTGCCGACCTCGTCTCTGACCGTGGTCCCCAATTCACTTCCCAGGTCTGGAAGGCTTTCTGTCGGGCGTTGGGGGCCTCAGTCAGCCTGTCTTCCGGTTTCCATCCACAGACGAATGGGCAGGCAGAGAGAGCGAACCAGGACCTGGGAACCGCGCTGCGCTGTGTGGTTGCGCGCAACCCATCTGCATGGAGCGAACACCTCTCTTGGATTGAGTACGCGCACAACTCATTGCCCAGTGCAGCTACTGGCATGTCCCCTTTTGAGTGCTCCCTGGGCTATCTGCCGCCCTTGTTCCCCGCTCAGGAGGAGGACATCTCTGTTCCCTCGGTTCAGCACCATCTCCGCCGTTGCCGCAGGGTGTGGAGGGACGCGCGTGCCGCACTGCTTCGCTCTGCTGAGCAGAACCGGCGAATCGCCGACCGTCGCAGAGTTCCCGCTCCTGCTTATCGAGTGGGTCAGCAGGTGTGGCTTTCCTCAAGGGACCTCCCTCTTCAGACTGGTTCGAAAAAACTAACCCCTCGCTTTGTGGGCCCCTTCCCTATTGATGCCATCATCAATCCGTCTGCCGTAAGGCTTAAGCTGCCTCGGGCTATGCGTGTTCACCCCACTTTTCATGTCTCTCTGATAAAACCAGTCTCCACCAGCCCTCTCTGCCCCCCAGCCGCTCCCCCCCCTCCTCCCCGTTTGATTGATGACCACCCAGCCTTCACCGTCCATCGGTTACTGGACGTACGTCGCCGGGGTAGGGGTTTCCAATACCTTGCTGATTGGGAGGGATATGGGCCCGAGGAGAGGAGCTGGATTTCGCGGGGACTCATCCTCGACCCCTCTCTCGTTCGGGATTTTCATCTGGCTCACCCTGAGAAGCCTAGGCCGCCAAGAGGCGTCCGTTGAGGGGGAGGTCCTGTCATGGCCACTGTTGTGGTGCTGTGTACTCTGCCCCTGTGTTGGCCACGCCCCCTGTCTGTCTCTGCCTTGCCTGCCACTCAACTGCTCACACCTGGCCTGCATCGTCTCATCAACTCCCCTACAAATACACCTGGTTTCCCTGCAGTCATCGCCAGATCGTACTTCGTGTTTCCGTGGTAGTTACTCGTTCCTGGCTCCAGTGTATCTCTCTTGTTTTTCTCTCTTGTGGAATTCTCGTGCCTCACCTTGTTTTCTCTCACCTATAGTTTTTGGATCGTCACCTCCAGCCTGCTGTCTTCACTCCCTCCAGCCCGATACGCCCCACTCCAACCAACCTCCTGCTTCACTCCTAGTTGATCTAAATAAACCTGTTCACCGTCACTCCAACTCCTGTCCGGTCTCTGTGTTCTGCTCTTGGGTCCAGCAGCTAACGCTACCCTAACACAATCCTGTTCCCCACTTGTATTGGAGTGGACAGCGATATCTACTTCTTGGCCACATGAAATGACGGACCCCCGTCCACAGCCAGCTTAAACAGCTGCAATACCAGGCTTGGCCTCTGAGCACTGGTGGATTGCGGAAGTATGCGCCTATCCTGGGGGCCTGATGTTACCCAGGCCCCCAGGATAGGCGCATACTTCCGCAATCCACCAGTGCTCAGAGGCCAAGCCTTACGACGGGTACATCGTATGTACACTCAAAATTTGGGTATTATTATCCTGCAGATAATGTGGATAAGGAGATTTTTCCGGCAAAAAAGATAGATTGAGTGAAAGTCATCAGGGCTAAAGATTGGGGGGGGAGTAAAAATTAATCTGATCAACAACTTGAAACTGTTTGGTGTTGCAATTGTTCATTGTTGCACATTAGATTGAGAAAAGATTTGTTTTTAAAGAAACAGTCTGAGCCTTATTCATGTTATTTAATCTGAGCAACAAATTGAAACTGTTCAGTGTTGCAATTGTTCATTGTTGCACATTAGATAATATATTGTTTTAAAAAACAGTCTGAGCCAATGTTATTTATTTTTATTTCTACATTTCAGAATCTTTATATTTTTGAGCAGAATTCTATCTTTGTATTGTCTAATGTTCCTATTGTAAAAAGCACAAAAGTGTGTTATGAACAACTTGAAGCACATGTTATGAAGCACATTTATATTATTTAGCATTTTGATTTCTTACTGTACCAAAAATGAACCGAACCGTGACCGTGGGTCCTGTCCGATCACAGCACCCCGTCCAATGCACTCATGCGCTGTCGGAGACCATTTGTAATGGGAACCTTCAACGCATGTACAGTGAGAGAAGAAGCTAGATTGGTGGAGCTAGCACACTGTGCTGAGGAGTGGGGAGTGGAGATCCTGGGAGTCCAGGAACACAGAAGAGGAACACTGATGACCAGATCGTTTACCACAAAGTAGAGAGATGCACGTTCATCACCTCGTCTGCGTGGTGAAACGAGGCCCAGGCCGCAACAGGCGGCGTGGGGCTACTGCTGGGCTCTCGGGCGCGTAAGGCTCTCCGTCGGGTTTACCAACACACCGAAAGGATCCTTATCGCAGAGTTCTCATCTAACCCATTAACAACAGTCATAGTCATGTACTCACCCACCAACGTGGCCCCAACTGAGGAGGCGGAGAAGTTCTTCGAGGGCCTGGCAACAGCCGTGCGAGGTGTTCCAGCACACAACTTCCTGGCAATCCTGGGGGACTTCAACGCAAGGCTCGGACCAGAGGACACACCCTTCCCATACCACGACTCTACCAACCGCAATGGTGCATACCTCACCGCCCTTCTCATGGAGCACGAACTACTGGCAGCGAACACCTTGTTCCAGAAAAGACAAGGCAAGAGATAGACCTTCCAGGATCGAGCCACACGTATGGTACGCCAACTGGACTATATACTTGTGAGGAGAAAATGGAGGAACTCCATCCTTAATGCCGAACCATACAGTTCGTTCAGCTCGGTGGGTTCGGACCACCGTGTGGTGTCCATGAGGGTGCGACTGAGCCTCAGGGTCCCCAAGCCTAGTCCCAAGATCCGGCACGATTGGAAGGCCTTCGCAAACGATCCTGGCCTTCAAACCAGGTACACTGAGGAAGTCAGGAATCGGAGCCCAGCAGCGAATA
Organism: Gadus macrocephalus; assembly: GCF_031168955.1. NCBI lineage: Eukaryota > Metazoa > Chordata > Actinopteri > Gadiformes > Gadidae > Gadus > Gadus macrocephalus. The sequence continues at coordinate 1,174,467 of NC_082387.1, read as the reverse complement.
TATGAGATTTGTCGCTGCAAACAAGGAGGCAACCAGGATGTGTGTGCCCGTGTTGGACAGAGCTAGAACCTCCCTGAGGTCCAAACATCCGGAGGTCGTAGCGGCACGAGGAAGTGTGGAGGAAGCACGCCTCAACTTTGAGCGTGAACCAACCCAGCAGAGACGTGGGGAACTGAGAGAAGCCAAGCAGCTACTGTTCAGTACCTACGACAACATCAAGGGGGAGGAACTGATGGAGAAGGTGCGAAGGGTGCAGGCTGCGCAAGGCGAAAAACAGTATGGGGAATCCTGGAGGGTCATCAACGAAATGACTGGGCGGAAAAGGACAAAGGAGGGACAGGTTGAAGGTCACAGCCCTGAGGAGAGGATGGCAACCTGGTTCAACCACTTCCGAAGCCTTCTGGGGCCAACAGCAGATGGGGCCGAGGAAGAAATTCCACCAGTCCTCCGGAACCTAGACATCGATGATGGTCCATTCACTGTCACTGAGCTAGCCCGGGCGAAAGGCACAGTGAGAGCTGGAAAAAGTGCTGGGCCAGATGGCATACCCCCAGAGGTTTTAAAGAACTGTGACCTCGATGACATCATGCTGGAGTTTTCCAACCAAGCGCTACTGCAAAACAAACTGCCTGAAGTATGGTCTCTCTCCAACATCCTCCCAGTGCCTAAATCAGGAGAACTCTCAAAGCCAGACAACTACCGGGGCATCAGCCTGACATGTATCACGGCAAAGATATACAACCGCATGATACTAAACAGGATCAGGAGCGCCATCGACCCTCACCTGAGGGAGAACCAAAATGGCTTTCGCGAGAGGAGAACCACAACAGCCCAGATCCTGGCACTAAGGAGAATGATCGAGGAGGTGAAGAAGGATAACCTGACAGCTGTACTGTGCTTTATCGACTTCAAAAAGGCATTTGATTCGATCCACAGAGGCACGATAGTGAAGATCCTTAAGGCCTATGGTGTTCCTCCCAACCTACTCCGGGCTATTGAGACCATGTATGCAGGAACAAGGTCCAAGGTGGTTACCCCAGATGGCAGCACTGAGGAGTTTGATATCCTGGCTGGAGTAATGCAAGGGGACACACTAGCCCCCTTCCTCTTCATCATTGTCCTGGATTATGCACTCAGAAAAGCCATTAGTGGGCGGGAGCAGGGCCTCGGCTTCACCCTAACCCCAAGGAGGTCAAAGCGAGACCCTGCAGTTGTCCTGACAGACCTGGACTACGCGGATGACATCAGCCTGCTCTCCAACAACGTGGAGCAAGCACAGGAACTCCTGAACAGAGTGGAGCTGGAGTGTGCCAAGGTAGGCCTGAGGCTAAATGCCAAGAAAACAAAGGTCATCACCTACAACATCTCACCGGAGCATCAACCGCTGACAACTGGTGGCAATGTGCTGAAGGAAGTCGAGGACTTCAAGTATCTGGGCTCATGGGTCAACTCAACCGAGCAGGACCTAAAGGTGAGGAAGGCACTCGCATGGAGGGCCCTGAACAGCATGACCTGTGTGTGGCACTCCAACCTCCCCCGTCAAATCAAACTCAGCTTCTTCAATGCAACGGGAGAGTCTGTTCTCCTCTACGGCAGCGAATGCTGGTCCCTGAAGCCAACCTTGCAGAAGTCTTTAGACGGGTGCTACACCAGAATGCTGCGTGCAGTACTTAACATCAGCAAGAGTACACATGTTACCAACAGGATCCTGTATGAAGGAATACCAAGGGTGAGTGAGAAAGTAGCTGCCAGGAGAATGAGACTGGCAGGACACTGCCAAAGACACCAAGAGCTGCCAGCCAGCAAATTGGTACTGTGGGAACCAACCCATGGGCATCGGTCTCGAGGACGTCCTAGACTCACATTCGTGGATGTACTCAAGAAGGATGCAGGAGCGCAAAGTACCAATGAACTGGCCAGATGTATGGAGAATCGGGATGACTGGAAGCAACGATGGAGGGCTCGTCTGAGGACGACCTAGAGAGAGAGAGAGAGAGAGTGACCTCAAAACCGAGGTACGAACTGAACCGAGATTTTTGTGTACCGTTACACCACTAGACAATACCATCAATACAAAACTCCTCAAACATAATGTACACATGCCATGATCGTAAACAATGAAACAAACCATTTGGGGCCTGTACCAAAGCCTGGGTTAGTTGTACCAAGAAAGTCGATCTCTTTTAGCGTCGCTGTATCACCATGGTGACTTATGCTCGCAACCAAACCTGGTCGGGAGCAGTTTTTCGGCTTAGTCTAGCCGGAGATCGGCTACTTAAATCGGCGTGCGCAGCTTCCTAGCCCCTCCTCTGACAATGGCGTCACCATTTGTGGCTGTTCCCGTGGACCTCGGCGCACTTCTCGTACAGGCGTCTCTCCGGAGACAGAGGGTTTTTTACGGGACAGAACCGATCCCTTGGCATTGTCTGACGATATTCAGATTGCAGACTTTATTGTCATTGTGCAAACAACGAAATTGGGGTTCTTCATGAGAGATAGCCTACAGATTCTCATCAGAGGGTGTTCGTTATTTGATCGTCCTTGTTGGACCTTATATAGACAATGGTTACTGTTGCGCATTGTGTCTCCGTGACAGAGTGCTAGAGTGGAGGTAGCGCGTCAGTCTTGAATATCTGCGCAGGGGGTTCGACTCCCAAGTGACGCGAATTTATGTGAAGCTTAAAAAGTCCAAATTCTCATGCATATGGAATACTTATTCACTAAAGCTTATGGAATTATATTTTTGTGCTTATTTCGAACTTGAACCCATATTTTCAAGGCCGTGCTGGCACCACATCTATGGGGGTAAAATGCATGATGACAGACCGGCGAATTTGAACCCCGGTCGCTGGCGTTCGGGTCTTATACTATTCCACTACGCTACAGCTGCTACCTCTCAGCAGTTGAAAACATGCTATGCATTTCTTAAATAGGGTGTATTTAAAATGAATTCCCTAAATGATAGAATAAGGCAGGATGGACGTTGCTTATGCATTTTTAAATCATCATCATTCTATTTGGATTAATGGCGAACAATTCTGCATTTGGCATAGTTATTTTATCGACAATATGCAGAATATTTTGTCTTATACGCATATAGACTGCTTGATCTATCGTAAAGGTGAGAAAAATTACGGAAAAAACGCCCCTTTCACGTGAACGCGCACTGAACCTAAAGCAGGAAAACCTGGTTCAACTAATTGAATCTAAAGTGAGCTTCGTGGTACCATTTAACTCTGATTGCGAGTTGCGGCTCTGTCAAGCCAGGTTTTCCCAAGAAAGCCTGGGTATGTTCAGCGAGGTTCGTGGTGTACCCCCCTGGTGTGATGTGTGTATATATATATTTGTTGATGGTTTCTTCGCCACACCCTGCAATGCGCTGCCATTTTTTTCGTCTGCATAAGATTGTGGTCAGAGTGCAGGGTGCAGCAGATGTCTGGCTGCTCAACGTATTTTGAAATGCTAACTAATAATACTTGATGCTGCACGGCTAGCAGGATGGTGATCACCCTCTGTGGGGCTGTTTGATAACAGGGACCAGCTCTTAGCCCCCAACCCGACCTGTTGAAGGATGTTGCTAATTCCAATCTGCCATGTGCCTCCTTACCACAAAACCAATATTGCTGGTCAATTTCATCTCCCTTTTATCACTCTTGCAAACACAAAAAGCGCTATAGGCCTCCTCGGCTACCAGCTCTCGTATCTCGTGTCTCTTTTCCTCCTCTTCCTTTTTTCCATCTCTTGTCTCCCAGTTCTGCTGAATGATGCCAGGCTATCCTCCGTCCTCTGGGTGACATTCAAAGGCAACATAATTCCTGCTTTTTATGGTGTGCAGCAGCAATAAAGCCTATCTTCTAATTGAATATGTAATGAATTACCATAATTAGTTATTGAATACATTATATTGGATGGAGAGAGGAAGGCTTTGTCTAAAGGACGTGATGGATTTGGATGGGATCTGTGATAGGAGGAATTGTAAGTGCTTGATACGATTGCTTAACTAATTTAGTTTGTTTAGCAACAGCTGTGATCTGCTTTCTGCGATGGGATGCGTCTGTAAGGACATTTCGTCACCTTTGGTTGCCCAAGTTAGCTATTTTCCACTGAGGCCTCCTTCCTTCTTAATGTCAGGCTAGGCTTAATATTGCCTCTCATTTTTATGTTGCCAATAAAATTTGCCAATAGATTTCCTTAATGGGTGTCAACTTCACCCCATCCCCCTTGTCTTCGGACAGTCATCTCCTCAGAATATACAAGCACTTTTATTGCAATTTAACATCAAGATATAATGTTTCATAGATAAATGCCACAGTGCAATTAATCTACTGGGCACTAAATTTCACTAATGATACCAGAATATCCCCAATTAATGCTTGCAACCATAAAGATACACTTTGACCAGCAAAATATATTGATTGAGTTGCTCTGTAATAATAAACGGAGAAAGTGTGGCTGAAAGAATTTATGGAAATATAATTTCTCTCTCAGACACAATTTCCTATATCACACAGCTTCCTGCAGTCATCTTATTGTACAAATATAAATCTTGTTGATTCAGAAACATTTCACCAAGCTTACCTGCCGCTTATTCTTAACATGCCTTTTATTCTAAACTGTCTACTATACCGTAGGTCTGTGGATTATACAGACCTAGGAACATTTACAATTACAGTAAACAAATCTACCCAATGCAATGTGTACAGTTGTACTGTGTCATCATAGATAACAGTCCTACCTTGCTTCTCAATAGCCAAACCCTTGATGTACAGTGCTTTAGAGCAGTAGTTTTGATCAAGCTGTCGGCTGTTCTGTTGCTCTTTAACCAGGTTATCCAGCCGTAGATCACCAGACCACATCATACAGAGCTTCTGTCGGGAATAACACAGGATTATTTATATGCTATCCCTGGGCATTCAGGGGGTATTTATTACCTCTCCAACTGGCCCTATTTCAGCATTCCATTAAAGGTTCTCGCCACCTCTAAATCCTTAAATCAGAAATAGACACTCTTTAAATGGAAGTCTCTTTTAATTGAGGTCAGTTTCTGTAAATGCAACTCATGCAACTGACAACTTGAGAGTTCCATGGTTGGCTTATGACATTGCAGAAGACACAGCTTTTTTACAGTGCAGGCTAATTATGATGACAGACAGTTTTTGGGGCCATAATGGACGCAATTCACCGGGACATATTTAGTTTGTGTCCAGGCGAATAAGCCAGCCACTGAGAGGAGCATTGGCGTTATTTGTTTCTGGTTTCTAGAAATGGTCAAGAAATATGTTGTTCTGGCTCTGAACCAGGGGATCTAGACTTCTTAGAAAATATATCGTCATGATAATATTTAATAAGACTCGATAGCAATAATAGTGATAAAACCCATTCTGTCCATGCTGTCATGAAGGAGAGAGAGGGGGGGGGGGGTCCACCTGCTATCTCCCCCGCCGCATGCCGCAATGCTCTGACAGTATTTACTATGAGGGGGGGGGGGGGTTGGTCCGTAGGAGCATTCGGCTCCGTCAAAAAGTTTAAAAAATGTTCACCTTTTTCGGCAGCAACAGATCAGTCATCCAATCAGATCGCGTATGCAAATTTAAGCACTGTGACGCGACTCGGGCTCTGACGATACTGGAAAGCGGGTCATCTTGCATCGCAACAAGCAGGAAGAAGCGGGAAGAACCCGGCGTAGCGATTTGATTGGCTGACGGATGCCTCTGCAAAGACTACTCCCCCATCCGTCAGCCACGCCTTCCCACGTCCGTTGACTGACGGTGCAGTGGGCATGTAGGGTCAGGCCTCGTGCCCACTACCTCCGTCCGTTGACTTATCCCCATTGACTTTGAATGGGGACGGACGCCCAATGCATTGTGGATCCGTCCGTTCCGTTGGAGCCTTCGGGTCCGTCAAGAAGTTGAAAAATGTTCAACTTTTTCGGCAGCGACGGATCCGTCGTCCAATCAGATCGCGTATGCAAATTTAAGCACTGTGACGCGACTCGGGGTCTGACGATACTGAAAAGCGGGAAAGCGGGTCATCTTGCATCGCAACAAGCAGGAAGAAGCGGGAAGAACCCGGCGAAGCAATTTGATTGGCTGACGGATGCCTCTGCAAAAGACTACTCCCCCATCAGTCAGCAACGCCTTCCCACGTCCGTTGACTGACGGTGCAGTGGGCATGTAGGGTCACACTACCTCCGTCCGTCGACGGATCTCATTAACTTTGCATGGGGCGCTCGCTAAATGCATTGTGGGTCCGTCCGGCTCCGTGGCCTGCGTCAAAAAGTTGAGAAATGTTCAACTATTCAGGCAGCATCGGCCGTCGGCCAATCAGATCGCGGTTATGCAAATACACACCACGCGTTTCCTGGATCCATTTTGCAATAACAAGCAGGAAGAAGCAGGAATAATCCGGCCGTTATATGTCTTTTAAAGAAATATGGAATGATAGGATTGTTTTTAGTCACCTGTTGTTTGTGACATCTTTTGTATTTATATCCACACATTGGCTTTGTAGCGGAAAGCCATTTCATTGGCTGCAGTATGCGTCTACAGAGACTAGTCGTCCCCTAAACGTCAGACACGCCCTCGGCCATCCGCCGACGGACGCATGTAGTGTGAACAAGGCACGCACACGCACACGCACACGCACACACACACACACACAGGGATGTTAAACCCTAGTGTCACATTCTGAACCTTCCTCCGTGAGAAGTGTCCTGCGTTTCTCTCAGGCTGGGGTAGGGTTACGTTTTTGTGAGAAAACAGAGTGTCAATGGATCCTGTAGAGCCAGGCTGGTTTACGTGGCTCAACGTCAAACGTATGGACAAACAAGACTCAGGCCACGTTTATACGTAGCAGGGTATTTATAGAAACGAATATTCCCCCCCCTTCCGTTTTCAAAAATAACATTGTGCACACAACATCGTTTTCAAAAAAGTTATGGTTTACATCAAAACGCATAAATACGCCGTCGAGCGCAATGAAGCCATGCAAGCCAATCAGAATCCGCAGAATCAACAACACCGATTAACACGAGCGTCTTCCTGTAACAAACAAAATGTAAACATAGGGCGCTCATATGACGTTAAGCATTTCCTGGCGCATAATGTGACGCTTCAGAACCTAAAACCCTGTTTCCCCCCGTTGACACGACAATACATAACCGGCGTTTTCAGAAGTCTCCACTTTGGCCGGAGTTTTTAGAAATGATCGTTTTCTGTGACAAAAACTGCGTTTTCGTGTAAATGCGAGGCCAAACCGCGTGGAAATATCTAGGTTTTCCCTTCGTGTAAACGGGGCCTCAAACAAAATGAGGTTTTCAAATCCTTTGTTTATTTAGTTTCTAACGAAAGCTTCTGAACATTATATGAATTAGGTCAATACTTTGGGCACTTTGGTGCCACATTAGTGGGGAGCTTGTGTGTGCATATAGAACAGACTTACCCTAAGTGGTAGTTGAGACAATTTAGGGTAGCGATTACATATGTATTACATGAATAGCAGGTGGGGTATTTTCAGTAATTTGAGCCTATATGCAGACAAGGGAGATGATAGACGGCGCATGGAGAAGACAAGGCGAGCCGGCCCTTGGATCTATTGCAAAGTAAGGAGAATTTAGACTCATAATAAAATATTTCTCCTTGCCTCTTATTTCACTTGGACACTTTTACGTTCTTTTTATTTTCTACCTCATTGCAGCCGTGAGCTGTCTGCTGATTTACACACACTGGTGCTGAAGCAGGAGGCCTCAAGAGACCCTTACCACTACGCCTCTCCTCTCCACCTCTCTCTCTCCACACCCTCTGTCCTCTGGACTGCCAAGCGTCGCCTGGGTCCTCTCTCTGTCTCTCTCTCTCGCTCTCTCTCTCTCTCTCTCTCTCTCTCTCTCTCTCTCTCTCTCTCTCTTAAACTTGATGTATCTTTCTCATTCTCTCTCGCTCTTAAACTCTCTCTCTCTTTTAAACTTGCTGTCTCTCTCTTTAACTCTCTCTCTTTCATCATGGTTCTAACAGAGCTTGCCGTATCCTGGTTCCTTTAGCTGTTGTCCACCCCGCTTGTGGTGACATCACCACATTCCCGGGTGCATGATGATGAAGCATCTGGTCATCTAGGTCTCCAGCAGCTCTCTTGTGGTAATGAATTGATCCTAACTCCTCCTCCCACTCGGCTGGGTGCCCTGGTTTCCCACCGATGGCCTCCTGGAGACTGAGGAACCTGGCCGGATTCTTCTTATGGCACACTGATCACCCGTGTTCTCGGTAATTGCTACATTGGCTGCATAAAAAGGGTAGCAGCATAGGCTGGGGAGGGATGGAGTAACAAGGCGGAGCCAGGGAAGGGGTGGCTGGCCAATTGACTTTGATGAACGACGGAAAACTCTGAAAACTGCTGTTCAGAAGAAAGGGTTTCAGCCTTGAGATGAGATGAAACAAGTGATTCAGAAAATGCTCACAAATCACATGTGTTTATGACCTTTGTTTGTGTTTTGGTGGGCAACTATGAAAAAAGATAAACGTTCAACAGTCAGTGTGATCATGGTAGTTCACACTCTCACAATGCACCCTATTTCCCATTAATTCAATAAGTAAACCCCAGTATCACCTCAAATCCAACCGTCCTTTGATGGGTCAACGCACATCTCCCTCTGTCTCTGTTCCTACTCTGACCCTGGTCGGGCTGTGTCTCTGCTCCTCTTGGCTGGCTGTGTTTCTGCTCCTCTGGGCTGGCTGTGTCTCTGCTCCTCTGGCCTGGCTGTGTCTCTGCTCCTCTGGGCTGGCTGTGTCTCTGCTCCTCTTGGCTGGCTGTGTCTCTGCTCCTCTGGGCTGGCTGCGTCTCTGCTCCTCTGGCCTGGCTGTGTCTCTGCTCCTCTGGGCTGGCTGTGTCTCTGCTCCTCCTCTGCCCATGGGTGTGTGTGTCTCTGCTCCTCCTCTGACCCTGGCTGGCTGTGTCTCTCCTGGAGTTAAGCTTAACACTAGGAACGCCGGGCCACTTTTACTTACGACTAGCGCCACAAGAGGGGTCAAATGACCCCTAAGTCATTTGAATGAGAGGCTGTGCATTTGCACATAATGATCACTAGGTGCCGCCAATGAGCTACGATCGCGCGAGCGCCGTGTGTGTCGCAAGCCTAGTCCTCACGATTTTGTCATAAATGTACATATATTAAGTACAAACAGCCTATATTTTCACTAAGGGTTTAAGATTAAATGATGAAAATGAAGTAATTAAATTAATTGAGATATGCCTATATTGTTATCGTGGATATTTTCTCAACACATTTTCAGACAAATATATGTATTCCAGGTATTTTGTGAAACCTCAGTTGGCTGAGTGGTCTAGAATCTGCCCTGCAATACAGGCGACTCGAGTTCGCGTCCTGGGTACGTCATTTGATTCTTGCCGTTGGCTTATTTTTGTAATTTCCTTTATATCAGAGAAATTAGGCCTTACAATTTACTTTTTCAATAATAAATATGTCTTACAGTGTCCCTAGAACCCAAATATTCCTTGCAAAAACTCATGGTAAAGTTAATGTTAATATTAATGTTACTGATAAGCCTTTGTCACAATGACAAAGACACTGCATGGGAAATTGCAGCCACATGAATTCCATTCAGGTGAGTTTCGCGGCAGGCAGCCAAGAAACTCACCAATGAGCATTGACCACTTCTGTTGAGAATAATTACTAGAATATTCAAAGAAATGGAAAATAAAAGACATTAAAAGTTATTTTTATTCCTCCAGTATTCCTTCCTAAAACACTGATTCGGTGGGGATTGAACCCCGGACGAACGGGTGTTAGAATAATTTGCTTCTCTCTCGTAGATCGCACCATCTTTCAACGTCTTTGTTTAATACGACTGCATCACCTTCTCTCTCACATTTCACTTTATCAAGTTTGAAGTCTGCTAGTCAAGACTGCTCATGATCATATCGCTGCGTTATCTCTGTGGAGATCCCCCATTACTTTTGTAATGCGTTACTGCCCAACACTGCAAATAACCAAATTACTTGGGTTTTAAATGAGTGTATTAGAGTTTATTAGAGTATAGAGTACATTGACATTCAGTAAGTCAGTAATAAAGAAAACAAAAAAAAAATGCTGACTTTGAATGAACTAGGAACTGGATGAAAAATAAATGTCTTTCGGGACAACAGTCTTTTTTTTTTATCTTTCAGTTTCAGCAAAGTCTAATCAACATTCACAGCAGATTATTTTAGCTGGCTCACTGCATTTCCCACAGACAAGTCGCCTACATGACTCACAGACGTCACTAGTTTTGTTCCCACTACATCTGGCGACTTGACACTTTTTCCTTTTGGTAGGTGGGGAAGGAGTTTCAATTTGAAGTCGCCTACGTGCCACTGGTGCTGCCACTGATGACAAAGTCCTGGCCATTCTCTGAGGCGCACACAGCTGTTTCACAAGCTCCAGAATAAATCTCTTTCTGGTCATGTTGACGTCCATGCACTGTTTGTACAGAATGTGTGCATTGATTGCAGCCAGGTCTAGGATGTAGAACACAGCTACAGGCCAACGCCTGGTCCCTCCCTTTACTGAATACAAGCGTGCCATCTGGTCCATAACATCATCGCCATATTTAGTGCTGTTGTAGTGGGAAACAGTTTCGGGCATTTTCTTGGGGCCATTGTCAGTTGAAACTGTCTGGTGCATTGTGCTGAGGAGGCTGACGTTTTTGCGTGGTTTTCCCTGGTAAATGGTGAGTGTGGCTTCCCCAGCCCTCAGCACCTTGGAGGAGAATCTTTCCATCTGTGCCTTTGTACACGGGGGCAACATCTCTCGTCTGATTCTATTCATTGTGCCAACAATGGTGGTTTTGTGCGCCAAAAGAGTGTTTGCCAGTGGTAACGAGGTAGGCAAGGCAAGGCAAGGCAACTTTATTTATATAGCACTTTTCATACACAAGGCAGACTCAAAGTGCTTCACATATAAACATTGTCATACAATAAAATAAAATAATAGGTAAGTAAAAGAAAAACATATGCAAAAAATAGAAAGTTAAAAAGGCATTTTAGTATTAAAATAGAAAATAAAGGCAAAGTTAAAAAAGCTTTTTAGAAAGTGCAATGTATTTAAGATTTAGCAGAAAGCTATAGCAAACATAAAAGTCTTCAGTCTTGTTTTAAAGGTGCTCAGAGTTGGGGTAAGTCTTAAATCCTCTGGGAGTTTATTCCAGCTATTTGTTGCGTAGTAACTAAATCCTGCTTTCCCATGTTTTGTGTTTACTCTGGGGATAATTAACAGATTGGTCTCAGAGCTTTGGTCTTTGTTAGAACTCTAGCAGCAGCATTCTGAACAAGCTGAAGCTTCCTCAGAGTTTGTTTTGGGAGACTTACAAGCTTACTAGTGATAAAGGCATGTACAAGTTTTTGTAAGTCTTCGGTGGACATGAGCCCTCTAAGTCTTGCTACATTTTTAAGGTGATAATATGCCGATTTTGTAACTGATTTGATGTGACTGTCAAAATGTACATCTGAATCCATGATAACCCCTAGATTTCTGGCTTTGATTGAGGTTTTCAGGGACAGAGAGTGAAGGTGTTGGGTTACTTTAAGCCTTTCCGTTTTAGAACCAAATACAATTATCTCTGTTTTGTCCTCATTTAGTTGAAGGAAATTTCGGCACATCCATTCCTTCACTTGCTCAATGCACTGGCACAGCAGATCTATGGGCCGATAGTCATTTGGTGATAGCGATACATAGATTTGCGTGTCATCAGCATAGCAATGATGGTCAATATTGTTATTTTGCATGATTTGCCCTAGTGGGAGCATGTAGATGTTGAATAAAGAGGGTCCTAAGATCGAACCTTGTGGGACTCCACATGTCACGTTGGTTGATTCTGATACAAAGTCGCCAATGGAAACAAAGTAGTTCCTATTTTATAGGTAGGACCTGAACCAATTTAAGACAGTGCCTGAAAGCCCCACCCAGTTTTCTAACCTTTCCAGAAGTAATGTATGGTCTACAGTGTCGAATGCAGCACTGAGGTCAAGTAGCATTAGTATTGAGGTTTTGCCAGAGTCTGTGTTAAGACGGATGTCATTTACAACTTTAATAAGGGCGGTCTCAGTGCTGTGCAGGGGTCGAAATCCTGATTGGAAGGTGTCATAGCAACCAGTTGATGCCAGGAAGTGATTTAGTTGCTGGAGGACAACTTTCTCAATGATTTTACTTATGAAGGGTAGATTTGATATTGGTCTGTAGTTGTTAATAATAGAGGCATCTAGGCTCCGCTTTTTTAAAAGGGGTTTAATAACTGCAGTTTTCAAAGCTTTTGGGAAATTGCCTGACTGGAGAGAGTTGTTAACTATCTGCAATATGTCTACTGCTAGGCAGTCGAAAACATTCTTAAAGAGGTTGGTAGGTATAGTATCAAGGCAACAGGTGGATGGCTTTAGTTGTGTCACAGTTTCCACAAGATTTTGAGAGTCTATAACATTAAAGCATGCCATCCTTGCCACGTAATTTTTGCCTGAACAGGGTGGTAGTCCAACATTTTTGTTTGAAGTGGAGATATTGATGGCGCGTCTGATACCTTCAATTTTATCAATATAAAAAGCTGCAAACTCATTGCATTTCTGCGTGGAATGGAGATCAGGTGGAATTTCTGTTGGGGGGTTGGTCAGTCTGTCAACAGTTGCAAATAGGGTTTTTGCATTATTAGTGTTGGTTTTAATGATATTGGAGAAAAATGTTTCTCTAGCATTTTTTAAGTCTAAATTGTAGGCACGGAGGCTCTCTTTATAGATATCATGGTGAATATGAAGTTTTGTTTTACGCCAGATGCGTTCAACCTTCCTGCATTCCTTTTTCTGTGCTGTTACAGAAGCAGCTTTTCTCCAGGGTGCCTTTTGCTTTCCAGAAATCGTTTTAACCTTATAAGGTGCAATGACATCTATGACTTTCAAAATTTTCAAATTTAAGTTTTCTACAAGATCATCAGCAGAACATGGATATAGAGGTGGTAGCAAGGAGATGGCCTTTTTAAAAAGTACATTAGAATCTTCATTGATATACCGTTTTTTGACAGTGATCGATTTTGTCTGTATGTCGGGAATAAAAGATATGTTAAAGAAAACACAAAAGTGGTCAGACAAGGAAGGATCAGTCACAGAGAGATCAGAAACATTGAGGCCCTTTGTGATAACCAGGTCTAGAGTGTGCCCCTTACAATGAGTAGCCTCTTTCACATGTTGAGACAGTTCAAATGTGTCCAAAATGGCAAAAAGTTTTTTTGCACACTTGTCATTCAAATCATCAGTATGAAAATTGAAGTCACCAGTTATAACTACAGTCAAATTCTGTGGAGATGCTAGACAATAATTCTGTGAAGTCATCGAAAAAATTTGCAGAATATGTGGGTGGCCTGTAAATAATTAATAGGAGAACTCTGGGGGAGCATTTCAATACAGCACTAAGGTATTCGAACAATGGAAAATCACCAAATAACATCTGTTTCCCCTGAAATACATTTTTAAATATAGCAGCAACCCCTCCACCTTTTTTTCCAGATCTACATGCATCAAAAAAGTTATAGTTGGGAGGAGCTGTCTCTATCAGAACGGTTGCACTGTTAATTTGTTCCAGCCATGTTTCAGTTAAAAACATAAAATCCAGTTTAGAAGTGGTAATAAAATCATTAACTAAAAATGATTTGTTATTATTTGTTATTAGGTAAAGTAATTGTCTGTCGTTACATTTCTTCCTTTCTCCAGGAACAACCCAGTCTCACCAATATGCGTACAGATCGCACGGTTTGACACTTTCAAAATGCGTGCAGTACACAGTACCAAATGTCCATTTCGCGTGCATATGATACGCAAAATCCAGCATTAACTGAATGGGAAATGCAATATTTTAGGACAGATTCACCATTAAACGTGTTTCTAATGACATTTCTAGCGAGAAATGTACTTTTTCCTTGAATGATCTTCAGTCAGTGAATGTGTATGATCTTTATTATCTGAATGGGAAATGCAATATTTTAAGACCGATTCACCGTTAAACGTGTTTCTAATAACATTTCTAGCGAGAAATATACTTTTTACTTTCATAATCTTCAGTCAGTGATTGTGTCTGATCTTTAGTTTTATAGTTATTAGGAAGTCGCTCGCTCGCATGTTTCAACGACGTCAGGGTCAGGTTGTTAGGGACCCTGCTTTCGCTAAACTAGTAGCTCACGTGTTTCCTGCGTTTGTGTTATTAAACCGTTACTTAATGTAACTTTTAATGATATCATCTTGTTAGAAACACGTATATCTGAGAGCCAACCCAGTCGCCAAAAGCATACGTTGACAGTATACGTTTTCGTGAACACTGGATTATGTCGCATTTCAACATAAAATAGCGTGTTATACACACACACACACACACACACACACACACACACACACACACACACACAATGCATTTCGCTGCTAAATAAATAAATACTAAGGCAGAATAAAGAATAAATTCATTCATTATCATTCAACTTCAACATGTGTTATTACAGTATAGTGGTGGAGGGATGACGTATGTTGGCCAACCCGGAAGTGAGCGTCGCCCTGGGTTCCCTTGACAAGAAGCCAACAGGTTTTTCCATTGGATTTTGGATTATTGCAGAAAAATTAGCATCTTTGAAGCATCTCCTCAAAAACTGAAAATAAATAAAAATAACCGTGCTCCAAAGAACGAAATGTAAACCAATGCATTCTGAATGGGAGTGTTTCTCCGATTTTTCCATGCTTGTCCATTTTTTTTATAACAGTAGAACAGGTAGGATTCAATTCAAGTGGGTTCCCCGTACAGTAGGGTGACCAGACGTCCTCTTTTGCCGGACATGTCCTCTTTTTGAGACCTAAAAATGTGTCATTTATTTTCCATTTCTTTGAATATGCTAAATTGACTGACCATAGTATTTTTTCTCAACAGAAGTGGTCAGTGGTCAGTGGTCAGTGGTGAGTTTCTTGGCTGCCTGCCACAATTTCCCATGCAGTATCTTTGTCATTGTAACAAAGGCTTATCAGTAACATTAATATTAACATTAACTTTACGAACTTTACGAGTTTTTGCAAGGCATATTTGGGTTATATTGTAAGACATATTTATTATATAAAAAGTAAATTGTTAGGCCTAATTTCTCTGATATAAAGGAAATGACAAAAATAAGCCAACGGCAAGAATTACATGATGTACCCAGGGTGTACGCAGGGTTATAATTATATTGTATTTATTTATTTTTAAATTATATTAATAAAATAAAAAATATATAATTTTTTATTTATTTTTTTTAATGTCACGCAATCGACCTGCACTACTCTCGCAGTTGTACAGTCGATCGCAGTCGACGTATTGGCCACCTCTCTCTGTCTGTCTGTCTGTCTGTCTGTCTGTCTGTCTGTCTGTCTGTCTGTCTGTCTGTCTGTCTGTCTGTCTGTGTATATCTACCTATAGATATCAATCTTATTCACTTCAGAATGTCCCCTTGCGACCTCTGCTGACAGAAAAAGAGCATTGCATCCTTGGAAAAAGAACAATTACACAGGAATGCATAAAAAATGCTCTATAATAATAGCTTTCCCGGTCTGAAAAAAAAAAAGTATGAACACAGGGTGGTACAACAGACATATTTAGGAAAAGTCAAGAAAGTAGGGATTTGGAACGTGATCGAGTGCAGAAATATTTTATTTTAACTCACAGGGGTAATTTGACCCCTTCAACGGCTGTTTTAGTGTTAAGCCCCAAAACAATAATCTCCTCCAAGGTCCTGTGGAGAGCGTCAGTCGCAGTAGAGATTTAATATCTCAAGTGGTGTTGAGGGTTCCTGTTGCAATTAATAGATATTAATTATATAATGTGGCTCTTAAAATGCATGAGCCGCCACTGATTTATATAATTTGCCTCCGCTGTTAGGTTTAGGCTCTGCTGTCGGTGGCCACGGTGCTTTTTCTAAGCGCCTTGATTTGGGGGTTTATGTGTAACGGAGTTAGAAATAGTTTTGTTTATGTGTGAGGTTCGCCAGAGTTAAGCAGCCTAAGATTGTATTATTTCTAATGGAGCCTCTTGCGGAGTTGTGGGCCGTTTCTCAATTCCAAGTATGCGAACTACGGACTCGCGGACTTGGAAGTTCGTACTTGCCAAGTCCGGACTTCAAGAAAACACTTCCGAGGACGGGAGTACGCACCTGCAATTGGAACAGCAGCGGACTCGTCTGTTAACTGTGCTACGGCCTCATGTAGGCATATAACTACTGAACAATATCAACAAATTATATAAAACAAAACACCAGCCTCTTTAGTTTTAAAATAGTATGTTAATATTTTGAATGAATATAAATGAAAAGTTATGCGTATTCACACGGCAAGCCAGCTGTACCCTACATATAGTCCTAAACAATCAGTGGCTTGAATGAGATTGCCGTTTCTCAATTTTCCTATATAGCCTATTATTATATTATTGGAGAGTAGGCTATTGATATAAGAATTACGAACGAGCGAGAATAGAATATTAACACACACGCACGCGCGCACACACACACACACACACACACACAGGCGTCGATTACGGGGTCCCCCCCACTATTTAAAATACGAATTTTGTCCCCACCACGTTTAAAAATGTGCAAACCAATTGCGACTGAAAAAATCCCCACATACTCAACCGAAATCGTTGAGTCTAAAATCATGCGATAGGCGCGCAAGAATACATCATTTATTAGATAGGCCTACCTAATAAATCGTTGGAACACACAAGACCGGAACCCATAGCAACGCCGGTAAACAAACCCAGAGAAGCCCAATCCCTATGAGAGCTCCCCGCGCTACGGCCATCCGGAGGCGCACTGAGCTTTTGGCCGTGATATAATATATACAATTATATTATATTATATTATATACTATTATATATAGAGCTCAGAGAGTCGTAAACGGCATCAATCACTTTCTCCTCCATGCTGCAGTTCACCCCGGACTGCACTGCACTGAATTTGACGGTTGAACGCTGATTGGCTGTTACGTTACACATGTCACTCAGTGGCCACGCTGTTGAATGCTGATTGGCTGTCGTCACGCGAAATCCGTGTCAAAGTTGAAGTATTTCAACTCGATGCCAATTTGTCGCGCCACAAATCTCGCGAAGAATTCGCCCGATACGCGTCTATACGTTCACTTTGTATGGGATCCTGTCGCCCCATCGCGTTTGGTGTGAACGCACAGTGAACGCACTGGAGAAGTTCCAAGACTGACAGCCAAAATTGACATTTTTATTCAGAAAATAGCCGGTCCTTTTGCTTCCTGTAAAAAGCATGTTTGTGACACTGGCTAACGATATGGATACATAATCTAGCCTGCATGTGGAGGGCCACATAAGGTAAGAAATTGGTTTGCGTAAACTTTGCTGCTGGTTCTGTTTGCTCGTGATGACCTGGCCAAAGGTTACCCACGGTCCTAAGCGATTGTGATCTGATTCTGGTTGGTGCTCCAGCTAGTATTCATTCTATGTATAGATTGCAGCTAGTAGCAGCTACACACGGTGCGATTGCTATGCCAATGTGGTTATAGTTGTTTTGTCTGATTGAGATATGTGACGGCTTGGAGCCTGGTAGGCCTATCCTGACATAAATATGTTCTCGCATAACCTGTGTGATTATCCTAAACTGTAGGGGATTTTATTTGCGGGCAATTTGCTTATGATGTTGTAACGAGTGAAGTCTACATTTGTCCTTCGCAAGTGTTTACTGGTGGTCAGGATTTGGCAGATGCGATTCTCCTCTGGGCGCTTGTTTTTTCTTTCTTTTTTTAATGCAGCATAACATATGCTACCAGCAGCCCTTGCTCGTCTTCAAAAGGCTGATGCTCAGTACCTCGTTTCATTTCGTACCCCCTTTACAGTCTTGCATTGTTTGTCTGGTAAACTTTGTTGATGTCAAGATAAGTGTTAAATTGCCAACACTGTACTTTGTCCTGTGTAGTGGCAGCTTTCCAGCGGCCACTTCTGGGAGCGGAGACAATCGGACAACGCGCGTCGTAAATTATAGGTTTATTTATTTCTTCTTAGTCAATATAACATGTCCCTATCGCATTCACGCGGTTGAAAAATTGTTTGCCACTTCCGCTCTCCCTGGTCATAGGTAGCCCATCTATATATTTGACATCTGCCAGTCAGAACGTCAGACGTCACGCTCAATAGGCCAGATAGAACACGGCAGTCAATAATTTTTCACACATAGAATTGGGTAATTGTAGACCATAAATAAGACCATAACTATTAAACCATATTACATGAACTTAAATATTATAATTATTTCAATAGTGTTACCAATCCTAATCACATTTGCAACATAAATATCAAATGGCTCCAACACTCCGGCCTCTAATTGGCCATAATAAGGCAATTCATAACAAGATATTCATGGGAGCCACACAGTTCAAAAGTCCATTGCAATATTATTCATGTTTCACATTTCTTTTTTTTCTTTTTTTTTCACATATTTGTTTCAATAGTTCATGAAAAGTCCAGCCAGAAAAGGCTTTCTTCTTTCAAAAATATTACCCCTTATAAAAATCAAGGGGAATTCAGAGTCCTTTCTCCAAAAATATTCCAATAGTCCTTTCGATAGTCCATTCAATAGTCCTTTCGATAGTCAAAATCATATAATTTCACATTAATACATTTCATTTAACCTTACTTTTTTCCATAAACATCAACAGGTAAGTATCCAATAAATTCATATGTATTCTTTGCTCGTTCAAAGGTGAAATATACTAGAAAAGGATTTCAGTATTTTATCAAAATAAATGTCATGTTTGTTAGCAGTGTAGTGTGGTGTGTGTCAGTGTGTAAGTCAGTCAGTCGGGTCAGTAAGATGGTCAGTCAGGACATGTCTTTGAGAAGACACAGCTTGGTAATAGGTCTTTCCAAGATGTTTGTCTGAGTTTTTACTTTGACACGACGCACAAAACCCTTTGCGTCTGGAAAGGTTTCCATGATACGTCCCATAGGCCAGGAGTTTCGTGGAGAGGTCTCATCTATGATCAGTACTATATCTCCAGGTTTCAGATTTCTTTTGACCTCATTCCATTTTTGTCTCTCCTGCATTAGCGGGAGATACTCCCGTGTCCATCTTTTCCAGAAGAGGTCTGAAAGGTACTGAACCTGTTTCCACCTTCTTCTAGAGTAGCTATCCTGCTTGGAAAAGAGCCCGGGTGGGAGAATGGGTTTTCCTTTCAAGAGCAGAAGGTGGTTTGGAGTTAGGGGTTCAGGATCTTTTGAGTCTCCAGATGTTACTGTAATGGGACGGGCATTGAGAACTGCCTCCACTTCGCACAAGGCAGTTTGAAGACATTCGTCATTCAGGGTCTGTTCCTTTGTGATAGAGTAAAGGATTTTTTTTATGATTCGAATGAGACGTTCCCACACACCTCCATGGTGGGAACCATAAGGCGGGTTGAAACTCCATTTGATGCCTTTTGTATTCATTGAATCCTGTATTTTATTCATGTTCAGGTGAGCAAGTGCTTCTTTTAATTCTCGCTCTGCGCCCACGAAATTTGTTCCGTTGTCTGAAACTATTTCTTTGATTTGACCACGTCTGCAGATGAATCTGCGCAAGGCTGAGATACATGAATCTGTATCCATGGAGTAAGCCATCTCCAAGTGTACAGCCCTACTGGCAAGACATGTAAACAAGGCTCCGTATCTCTTCACCCGGCTACGGCCACTCTTGACCTCTATGGGCCCGAAATAGTCCAAGCCAGTGTGAGTGAACGGGGGGAGATCTGGTGTTATGCGTATGAGCGGTAAATCAGCCATTTTCTGTGTCATAGCACTGCCATGCCATCGTCTGCAGAGTGTGCAATCGCGGGTTATTTTCCTTGCAGCCTGATTGGCTTTGGGAATCCAATATTTTGTTCTTAGCTTAGAAAGCATCTGATTTTTTCCACAATGACCAACCAGATGGTGGGTGTGGTTCAGAAGAAGTTTTGAGAAGTGGTCTACATTAGACAGAATAGCCGGGTGTTTGAAGTCCTCCGGCATAGCCAACTTACTTAATCTACCTCCCACTCTCAGTATTCCATCACTAAGAATGGGATCCAACTTGTAGAGTCTGCTGCTCCTTCTTACAGCTTGGCCTGCTCTTAAGGCATTCACTTCATCCCTGAAGGCTTTCTGTTGAACATGAGCAACAAGTGATTCCTCAGCTTCTGTAAAATCCTGCACGGACAGTTGCTGGTCAGATAGCCGCTTGTCCTTCACACATTCTGATTTAACTGATGCACTGTGTGAGGTACCTGCTTTTTTCAATTGGATCAAGTGTCTCAGAGTCCCTTTGAACTTCAAAAGCCATGCCGTAGATCTGATGAGTTTGTCCCATGATGAGAAGGATTCAATGAAGCGAGTCAGAGGGTCTTCGTGGACTGTTGTTGTGAAGGCCACAACAGTTTTCTTTACCTCTGAGTCACTGTCCGAAAGTACCAGTGGTTGAGTGGAAAGTTTCGGCCAGTCAGCTTCGCATTTGGCCAGAAAATCTGGACCGTTAAGCCAACATCTTTCTTTCAGAAAAGCATCAGCTCGCATTCCCCTAGACGCATTGTCTGCTGGGTTGAGATCAGTCTTAATGTGACGCCACTGAGATTTCTGTGTCAGGTCACGTATCACGGTTACTCGGTTAGCCACAAAGGTCTTGAATCTCTGAGTGTCATTCAGAATGTACTTCAGGACAGAAGTACTATCAGTCCAGAAGAAGGAGTCTGAGATCTGAAGCCCCAGTTCTTTCCTGAGCATATTGTCAATACGTGCGGCCAAAACCGCTGCGGTGAGCTCCATTCTGGGGATTGTGACCACTTTCAGGGGTGCAACCCTTGCTTTTCCCATCACTAACGAAATGTGAGGAGGTTTGCTGCCGCTGGTAAATCTTATGTGGCTGACAGTCCCATAGCCACTTTCACTGGCATCGCAGAAGTGGTGTAATTGGGGGTCAGTGACATCAAAATCCACGGGTTTGTAGCATCTTTCAATTCTGAAGTCGGAAATCCCATGAAGATCTTTCTGCCACTCGCTCCATTTTGACGCAAGGGCAGGTGGGATTTCCCCATCCCATCCGCAGTTGATCTTACACAGCTCCTGCTGTATCAGTTTCCCTGTGAGCATCACTGGTGATAAGAATCCCAGAGGATCGTAAACAGAATTGAGCACAGACAAGATTCCCCTTCGACTAACTGGTTGTTGTTTCGGAGTGATGTCAAAGAAGAATGTATCGGACTCAACATCCCACCGCATGCCAAGTGCTCTCTCTACAGGAAGCTTGTCTTTCTCAAGGTCAATGTTCTTTACTTCTTTTGCCCTTTCCTCTACAGGTAAAGATGCAAGGACAGAACGGCTGTTGCTGGTCCATTTGGTAAGTTTAAATCCTCCAGTTGCACATATTTTCTTTAAGTTCTGAACCAGACTAATAGCTTGGTTTTCATCTGGAACTGATTTAACACAGTCATCCACATAGAAATTGTGACGAATTGTGTTCAGTGCTGAGCTATCAGCTTTCCCTTCATTATCCTCAGCTGTCTGCTTGAGGGCAAAATTTGCACAGCTGGGAGATGAAACTGCACCGAATAGATGCACAGTCATTCGAAATTCCCTCAGTGCTTGGGTAGTGTCGCCACCTGGCCACCACAAGAACCTCAGAAAGTCCACATCCGTTGCAGGAACCTTCACTTGGTGGAACATTCCTTCGATGTCGCCCATCACAGCTACTGGTTCCTGTCTGAACTTCAGAAGTACACCTAGCAAGGTGTTTGTAAGGTCTGGGCCTTGCAATAACTCTGAGTTCAAAGAGGTACCTCTGTAGGCCGAAGTACAGTCGAAGACCACCCGGATTGTTTTTTTACGTTTGTGGTACACTCCGTGGTGGGGAATGTACCAGAGTCTCCCATCAGTCCGGTGGAGCTGTTCTTCGGATACCATCTCTGCATGTCCTTTCGATAAGACATCGTTCATGAAGCACACGTAATCCTTTTTAAATGACTCATCCTTCTCGAATCTTTTCTTAAGGCCATATGCTCTTTGTTCAGCCATTTGCCTATTATTTGGCATACGAAGATCATCCTTACGGAAAGGAAGTCGGATTTCATAATGACCGTCTATTTTTCTTAAAGATTCTTTCATGATTTGCAGAAATCTTTTATCTTCGAATGAATGTTCGTCTTTCTCCTCATAGCTCAATTCGGGGAAGTCTTGATTGTACTGTTGGATCAGTAGATCGCCCAAGCGAGCCACTGATATTCTGTTTGTCGTTATTTGAGGTCGTCCATGTTTGTTTACGTGTGAGCTAATTCCCAGTGGGCCATTAACTATCCACCCAAGGTTTGTCAGGACAGCATACGGGCCATTGTCCTGGCTGTTGATGACCTTGAGTGGTTCCATGGCTTTGGGGATGTTCATTCCAATCAACAGACTCACGTCTGCTTCAATGGAGTTCAGTTTGACCTCATTTAGGTAAGGCCATTGTTTGAGATCTTCTTCTCTCGGGATGTTCTTATCACTTACAGGAATAGTGCATTGTGTAAAGACCTCTGGGAGTTCGATGAAGTCTTTGCCATCAAGGCTGCTTACTTCCAGTCCACCCAATCTGAAGGTTTTTACTGGCTTTTCATAACACATGGTTTGAAGCAGAATTTCTGTTTTCCTCCCTCTGACAGACAGTTCCTCCATTAGTTTTTCTGTACAGAAGGTAGCGGAACTCCCGGGATCCAGGAATGCATATGTTTTTATGGAATGACTACCTTTGGTCGCCTTCACTATCACGGGTACAATTGCCAATTTGTGGTCTGTATTGCCGGCCTCTGTTTGGTCGGTTGGTGGCAGGGTAACTGTGACAGAGTTGGCTTGAACGGCTGTGCCACCACTATTATTGTTCGTGGCTACTACAGGTGCTTTAGTGTCTATGGCGCCATCTGCTGACCAGTTTTCGATGTGTAAGAGTGTTGGGTGTTTCTTATCACATGAGTGGCATGTCAGGCGTTTCTTACATGTTTTGCCGAGATGTCCTTTTGTCAAACAGGCAAAACAAAATCCATGTTTCTTTAGAAATTCAATTTTCTCTTTGTGTGGGAGTTTTGACATTGCTTCACATCTTTCCATTGCATGCTCTCTCTTACAGTAAACACAGGGTCTGGAAAAAGCATAACATTCATTGAAAGGAGTGAGATTTCTAAATTGATCTATCTTTTCTTTTACATTGGCTTTTGCAACAGCATTAGTGGTGACTGGAGAAACTGCAGTGAGAAAGCTCTGCTTGCTGGCAGATTTTCTATAGGGAAGGTTCACTGTAGGTGCTCTCACCTTTGCTTCTCTGTGAACGTCTTGAATGTTGCCAAAGACCGGATCCTGCAATATTCGGGACTGTTTCTCAATGAATCTGACGAGATCATTGAATTTAGGCCTCTGTTGCGTTTGTTCCATAATGTCACATACCACTGTTCTCCATCTCTCTCTGAGTTTGTATGGGAGCTTGGAGACTATTTGTTTCATGTTGGATTGCAAGTCAAGTTCCGACATGTATTGAAGGTTTTGGGCAGCATTACAGCAACTTCTTAAATATAATGCATAACTGTAAAGTGCCTTTCCGTCATCTGGTCTGATTACAGTCCAGTTTAAGGCCTTCTCCATATAGGCAGTCGTGATTCTAAAGTCATTGCCAAAGTGTCGCTTGAGCAGGCGCTTGGCTTCAGCATAACCTTCCGCAGCGTCCATGTGAAAACAGCTTCTGACAAGTTCTTTTGGTTGTCCGACCGTGTATTGTTCCAAAAAGTAAAGTCGGTCTTCATTACTGTCAGTCTTATCTTCTATGTTGTATTTGATTGCTTGCATGAACAACTGAAATTCCAGGGGGTCACCATTGAACACGGGAACTTCCTTCTTTGGAAGTGCTGATTGAGCTACAACAGATACAAGCAGATTTGTCAAGTCTGAGTTATCTAGGGGTTCTAATGGTTCTCTTCCCGGAGTAGATTGTGCTCTTCTTGGTTGAGTCAAAGTAGTTCTAGTGCCTCCGCTTGATAAGTTGAGCCTAGTTGTTGCAGCAGTGGTTGTTTGCGGTACTGCCATTGATTTCTGGGCTAGGCCGCCACGCATAGCCCTCTGTAATGGTGTTTTAGGTACTGCTCCCAGATCCACGAAATCCGGCTGAGATATCCCTGCATCTCTGCTGCTTTCCACTGATTCGGAAATTGGTTCCTCCGTTCTGTGTGATTTCTCCATATATTTCTCCAGATAAGCGTTCATACCATCCCCAGGTCTGAAAGCTGTTCCTGCTGTTGATTCAGTTGGATCAATTTCTTCTATGGCCTGTAGTTTGGCATTTGTGACAGCAAGATCCTCTCTTAGTTGAAATGCTTCCATTTTAGCTCGCAATTTAAGCTTTTCCATTTCCATTTCCATTTCCATTTCGTGTTTCTCTCTCAATGACTTAGCTCTGGCCAGCAAACCAGCTTTATCCACAGCAATTTTAATTCGTGCAGAATGAGCTGATGATGCTTTTGAACTACTCTTAGATACCATTGACACACTATCATGCACATCATCAGGTGATTGTGGGTCTTGCTGATGCCTTAACCATATCTCGGTTTGGCAAATAAAGTCATTAAACTTTGTTATCTTCGGTTCATACCAGTCAACATTTTCATTTTCTTTCACGTCATCAGATAAAAGCATTTGAACTGATTCATGAGATGTTTTAAATGTCTTCAATATTTTGTGAAACTCTTCCAATTGTGCTTTCACAGCAACAGCATCTCCTCTACCAAATCTTATGTCATTATTAATCTCATTCATTTTTCGAGTGCAGTGCCCAAGTTTGCCACGACGAGTTGCGCTGAGCTCTTTAATCCCATGTAAGTGATGTTGCTCACCCGTGTCTGGGCCTATGGCCGTCTCTTCCTCAGACATGATCTCGGCTCTTTTATTTCGTTTTATAAATAATTATTACTTCCCACGTCGCATCAACAAACAAATGAACAGCGTCTTAATTTCTTTAATTCCTTTAATTCTTGCCGTCTGTTTAGTGTTGCGCACATAATTTATTCATTTGCAAAGTCGTAATTATTTTGTAGATTTATTGCAGGTTATGCTTAGTCATTGTTGTCTTTAGTCTGTCATAAGCAATATTCTTAAGAGAGTGTCCACGTTGAATTAACACGTCGGGATCTCAGTGATCGCTTATATGCTTCTTTCCTGCGATCGCGCAATTCGAATTGTCCCATCAAACATTTCAGTCTTTCCTGATGTCTGATCGTATGGGTCTTGATTGCGCAATCCGGATTGTCCCATCAAACAATTCAGTCTCTCTCCTGATGTCTGATCGTATGGGTCTTGATTGCGCAATTCGGATTGTCCCATCAAACATTTCGGTCTCCCCTAATGTCTGATCGTATCATGGGTCTCTGACTACAATGGAATTCGCCGGGTTACTCACGAAGAAGCAAGTTGATGCTGAATGTGTTCCAGCGTATTTCCAACCACAGCTCAAAGATACAATCCATCAGTTTCCTTTGTCCAACGTTTCGGATGGGCAATTTTTCAACTTAATGTAGTGGCAGCTTTCCAGCGGCCACTTCTGGGAGCGGAGACAATCGGACAACGCGCGTCGTAAATTATAGGTTTATTTATTTCTTCTTAGTCAATATAACATGTCCCTATCGCATTCACGCGGTTGAAAAATTGTTTGCCACTTCCGCTCTCCCTGGTCATAGGTAGCCCATCTATATATTTGACATCTGCCAGTCAGAACGTCAGACGTCACGCTCAATAGGCCAGATAGAACACGGCAGTCAATAATTTTTCACACATAGAATTGGGTAATTGTAGACCATAAATAAGACCATAACTATTAAACCATATTACATGAACTTAAATATTATAATTATTTCAATAGTGTTACCAATCCTAATCACATTTGCAACATAAATATCAAATGGCTCCAACATCCTGTGTGTATTAGTATTACATATCCCGAGCCAATACCCTGGTATTTCCAACGCCGTTTTGCAAAACAAGACAAAACACAAACTGTGGTTTTCAACTTTTATTGTTCGAATAGGATTTTCAACACCTGACAATACACTGTAGAGCATATTGTAATGCAGCGTTGAATAATAATAATAATAATAATATAATAATAATGTGAATAATAATGAATGGATGAAAAGCTTACATAAGGGTACCCAGCACTATTCAAACCACACTCAAGCTTATGGTTATTGTCCCCACCACTTCTAAAAACAAACTAACGCCCTTGCACACACACACACACACGATCAGATGGATCCGACCAGGATTTCCGTTGCGATGGGTTTCCTCCATCAGCGATTTATAAAATCTAAACAAATTATACAAAACAAAACCCCTCTTTCATTTAAAAATAATAGTATGTAAATATGTTGAATAGGCCTCCATCTTTGTTATACTTTTAAAATGTTCCTATATAGCAGTGGTTCTCAACATTTTTTGAGCAAACGCCCCTCTGACCTTACCCTGATCCTCTGACGCCCCTTTTCGTGGAGATTACGCTCAGAGTAGCTGGAACTGAACAAGAGGAAGGAGGAAAGCGGGCTATGAAACAAAATTTGATATTTTTTTGTTTGTCAGTGTTATTATAGAGATCATGACGATAGCTGATGTAACGGGAGTCCGGGCGTGTGCAGGACCGAACCGCGCTGTATTATCACTGTTCCACTGCGCATAGACAGTAAAAAAGTAGCTGAGACGGTAGAGGGGTTAGAAACCAATAAATGAAAATAGGCTATATATTTCAGGTAGCCTATTTCTTCACCCAAAAAAATAATCTCGTTCCCAGCGCCCCCCTAGGTTGTGCTAAGGTAAAACCCTAAGGGGTTTTTTTAAGCACTAGATGGAACTAAATGGAAGAAACACGGAATAACACAATAAATGCCATAATTAATTTGGCTGACTATGTCGACAGTAATGTTCCATTACTATGACTATGACTATGACTATGCTCTAACGAGGTTGCTTCAGCTAAGGGAAAACTTGGAAGCATCCAGCTACCATTTAGAAGACGCTGTTCGGGCCAAGTTTGATGAGGTGGAGCATTTAATTCGCCAAATTTGTAACATTTCAGAGATTCAGCCCTGTCTTCTTGACTTACAAAGAGACCAGTTACAGCTGCTTATATTTTCCTTCGAAAATATAATTTTCACTGACCGAGGAAAGATAGGACAAGCGGTGATAGCTACCTTTCCTGTTTTGTAGGCTTGGTCATCACTAGAGTACGTTTTGTTCGTATACAACATGGCAAATCCTGAGAAAGCATATTAAAATATAACGTTACATTCAAGTCCTGATAAATGTTAGGTGTAATGCTATGGAATCTTCAGGGGCTACATTTCTCAACAGCTGACTGTATTTTCATACTTAATACTTTGAAAAAATAGTTTCAGCAGAAATTTAAAGGTTGGGTATGGAATTCGCTTTTTTGGCCATTTTTGCAAAATTACTTGAAATCCTTATCATAACCCGCTTACAGCCACTGAGTTAGAAGTACTGACATGAAAATTAAACAAGTCAATCATCTGTGGAACGGGCAGGGCTAGAAAAACTCCAGCCAATCATTTCCATTGCCACCGAGTTGCATTGGACAGTAAGTACGTCAATCAAACGGTCGTACTGCACTCCCCCTCCCCCGCGCGCGACCCCTTCGTGCAGTACTCGTGACCCAGAGCTTGTGACCCAGAGCAAGCTCCTGTTTGTTGTTATCCTGCGGTAGCTACTGGAACTAGTTAGGTTGAATCTCAATCCTTTGCTCGCTTCAAAATCTCAGCCCTAACCCTCGCTGTTGCGCGTTCACGCGCCGTGGAGCCATGTCCCAATACCAGTTTAAAGGTAGCTTAAGGGGTAGGGGGAGGGCTAACATCCCCTCAAAATTGAGATTTTCGATGGGCACCCTCAAAGCGCTTCAGTTCTGACTTGCTCCCACAATACCTTGCGAGAAAACGGAAAATCAAGAAATATCCTAGACAAGATGGCGGGCGAAAAGATGCGACAGGATTGGAAAAACACAAATGTAAGTGTTTTCTCTGTAATTAACTAGTAATTATTTTATTAATTATACTCTGCATACTCTGCGAAGCCCGGCCGCGGACTCTTGGAAGATCGCGGAAGTCTGTGGCCGACTTTCGCACAAGATCGCGAAAGTCCGCGGCCGACTTTCAAGGGCCGCACGACCCCGGTATTCGGCCGGGCTGCATACGACCGGGCTGGATATCATGTCGTATGATATCCAGATCTTCCATGTTCTAGTGACTCCAGGTTAAAAATAAGCTTTATACTAATATATTAGATTATATTAGTAATATTCTCTAAGTAATAGTATATATACTAATATATTATATTATATTAGTAATATTACATGGCTAATCAATGTATTTTTTGGCAGGACTATATTGTGTACATAGCTATTATATATTGTACATAACATATGGCCATATCAACCAGTTCTGGCATATAATTCCTATTTCCTTCTTATTCGTTTTCTTTCAGGACTTCGTTGAGTCCCCCCCACCTCTCCCTCATGCTCCTCCACCCCAGGCACCTCTTCCACCACCCCAGACCCCCTTCCAAGAGGAGAGTGCCAGGGGGCAGGCGAGGCATGAGGAGAGCGAGGCAAAGTTGGCGGAATGGTGGAGAAGATGTGATTCTCCACCATTCTCTCAAAAGCTGAGAGAGTGTGTGTGTGTGTTTGTATTTTTAGGTGTGCGTGTGTGTGTATTTTTAGATGCATGTGTGTGTATTTTTAGATGTGTGGTTCAGTGTTTCTTATTTAAATAAAGTGTTTCTTCTAAAGTGTTCTTGTTCATAACCGATTATCTAAGGGTGCACTCACACTAGGCCATCTGGCCGTGGCCGTGGCCGTTTTAGCACCTAACCGTGCTCAAATCTGCCAGTGTGAGTGTGGCCAGTCTGGCCAGGCCGGGCCAATTTGGCCACTTGGGAGAGGTGTGCTACTACGGCACGGGCCGCTACGGTACAGATGCTAATGAGCCGACACGCGCTACGCAACCTGAGCTGGATGACGTATAGTCAATGCGACGACCACGGACATAATAAAGGCGACGAGCCTTCTTTCCCATTAAACGGTAAACATCGCGTCAAGCGGTTCAACTGTTGGTGTGTTCTCTGTGTTGTTGTCCATTGTTGTTAAAACTCTGACTGGCGGCAGACTTTATTATGGTCCATGCAGCGGACGCTTGGTGATGACGTGTTACGACGTGATGACGTATGTACAAGAGCCTTCCGTGGCCAGGCCACAGCTGCAACGGCCACGGCCAGACGGCCTAGTGTGAGTGCAGGCCAGAGAACAATGGGGCCATTTGAGCACGGTTAGGTGTGAAAACGGCCAACGGCCACGGCCAGATGGCCTAGTGTGAGTGCACCCTAATACCACCTTTAACATGTAGCTAAGTGACATTCAAAATAGAGGTATATTACGAGGGACAAATAGTATTATTTTTTTAATTAATTAATTATAACACTTTATTTAAACATGCCAATTACAAAATATAAATACCATTTCAGGTTAAACATCTTTACAATGGGTCTTGCTCGTTGCCCGAGACAATGGCAGCCAGTCTGTCACTTGTAACATTACCAGGGGTCTGGTTATCTGCTAGGGGGCACGGGGAGGCCATGATGAAGTCACAGGGTAGGGTTGTCCCATTTGGTAGGGGATCGGTTAGGGGTAGCAATGAGGGGTAGCAATGAGGGGTAGCAATGAGCAATGAGGGTTAGGGTTGAGATGTAGGGTTGAGACAGTGAGCAAAGAAACGGGATTGGGCCTATATCCACATTTGGACCTAGCAGTAGAAGACAATTTCCATGGCAGACAAGACGCCACCATCCCCACCACCACCACCACCACCAGCAAAGAGAAGGAAAACTATTTTTCAGAGAGTAATTGATAATAAAAACGCTGACAGAGAAAAACTGAAATCAAGAATAATCCTAGGCGCTGCTTTCGAACGTTGGCGGCAACTGAAGGACGAGAAGGGTCTAAAAACCGATGCTTGTGTGGCGGTTGACGGCCCAATCTCAATACTTCCCCTTACCCCTTATCTTCCCCCTTACCCTTGAAGTTGCGCGTTCATGTGAGAGCTAGTGGTGTCTCAATACCCAATTTGATCAAGATTAAGGGATAAGATTGAGTGCTATGTACCCCTTATTTTTAAGATGATTTGAGAGCTCACTTGCTCCTCCAAGGGCTATCCCAGAGCACATAGCGAAACCGGGAATTAAAAAAAAAACATGGCTGCTTGAAGCGAGGAATATTTTACAGCTATCTACACAACTTTTTATATGTTTATAATGACTCGGTTTGATCTGAAATGTGCTACACGAACGATGCATAGTATTGTAGGTCTTAACTGAAGCTTTCAAACGGTAGTTTTAGGATACAATTAGCGCGTATACCACCACTCCATTGGCTTAGATGGTAGCTTGCCAGCTAGATGCTACAGGGCCTGCAGCGGATTCGAATTGTATCCGAATCCGTTCGGTTCGTTTACCACAGTTCGGAGCATTCTGGAGATCCGCGGATTTCGGTTTCATGAAGGCATTGCCTTATGTAGCGTACTTTGCCAACTGTAGCCTACGTCCGATACAAAAGGGTGTTTAGGACCCAGCGGAATGCATTCTCTCCAGTGCTGCCCGAGCCAATGAGACTTTTCCCGCCCCTCCCTTCAGCCTGTCAGCGTTCAAAACAAACTGGGCTTTAAACTTCGTTGCGCTCGTCGCCAGAGTTCTAAGCCTCGTCGGCCGTTATCCCTTACATGTTACACTCAGTGCACCATGTTTTCAAATGCATTTAGGGGAACATTTATTGCACAAAAAAGCCTTGCAAGTTGTCTGATTGCAGTCAATTAACACATTGCAAATAGCCTGTGGGTCTCATTCATTTTTGTGTTTCTCCCCCAAACCCTCCGTCAAAAAAAAGTCCGCCTTTTTACTATCACGGACATGATCCTAATCCGAACCGTATCCGAAACCGAGGCCCAAAACGGTTATCTGAACCGAACCGTGGACACACTGATCCGTTTCACCACACACACCCTCAACTCTTCAACGATGGCGGCAGCATCTAAGATATATATATATATCGCTCTTCTTCTCTGGCTTTTATTGGCGTTTCGGCGCTCTGGTGACGGGGCAGCCAGCTGGCGACGATGAATGATGACGTACCCGAAACCGAGTGGCGTCTCATTTCATAGGGGAAAGATCTCAGCCCTTGGCCCTTACACTTGCAAGTGCTAGGGTTAAGACAAAGACAAAGACAAAGCAAAAGGGGCAAGGGGAAGAATCGAGATTCGGCCCTAGTTTCAAAGTTTATACCGTTTATACTCGGTAATACCGGTGTTGAGACGAGTGTATTACTCGGTGTGAAAATGTCCACACCGCGGCAACCCTAGTGAAAACCAGGACTTCCAATACAATTATATGAAACAAACATACATTTTCTAAAAAATAGTAATGATTTATGTGACCGTTTAATGTTTATAACATCTGGTGCAACCATAGCCGCGAGAACGTATTCTCAGCAGGGGGTGCTGGAAAAAAAAAAACTCAGCCTGCACTAGACTCGCAACTCGTTACATTGATAAAAAAGATATATAGCAGCGCAGCTCAATTACACCAGTGCATGCGCGCACAGTTGAAAATCGATCGTTGTGTTCACTTCCTTCACACCATGGTTCACATCCAGCTGCTCACAGAACAAGTTTAGCGCACCATCGCTACCCTCACACTTTTTCATATAACCTTTTTTCAGCACTAGGTCATATGAGCATTAAATAAATGCTGCGTCGCCTTGGACAGCAGCGAGGATGACTCGCTTTGCCACGGGCCGAAACAGTTCGGAGCGACCACAGCCAGAGCGAACACAGCGGGGCAGAGGAGTGTCAGGAATAGTCTTTGGTGTACACATCAGTACGGCCTATTTGCACTACTGTTTAGTGGCAATGCAGTGTTTTATTCTATGCCTTTTTATTTTCGTATATTATTTCAATTAATACAATTTATTTATTCATAAAAACAAGATCTGGTCTTCAAATCCTTTTTCCAAATATAGGTCGTCTTGCAATGGGGTTTGTGTTTATATTCGGACCAATACGGTACAGCGGGCGCTCACATGACGTAAAGCATTTCCTGGTGCATATATGTGACGCTTCAGAACCTAAAATCCCGTTTCTCCCCGGTGACACGACAACACATAACCGGCGTTTTCAGAAATCTCCACTTTGGCCGGAGTTTTTAGAAATTATCGTTTTCTGTGATAAGACAGGGAGTGGGGCAGCACCCCCAGCACCCCTACTTCCCGCGGTACTGGGTGCAACTTACAGCTGAATGTAGTGCCATGTTGTTAAACGAAAACCTACGCTAGCCTGGCTCGCTCTCGCGCATCTCTGTTCGCGCTCGTGCATGATTGCGCGTCCAGGTACTTGGAATGGGTGGAGTCAGAGTCAGCGTTGAAGGAGAGGGGGTAGGAGCAAGGTACGTTTTATTACTCTGTTTTCTGGGAATAATTGACGCAAGCAGAAACCAGAAAACAAGCCGTTTTTTGGTTTTTTCGTTTTGACAAGAAAACGAAAATCAAGATTTCAGTTCGTTTATTCGTTTCTACGTTATGTCAAAAAAAAACGAAAATCAATATTTCAGTTCGTTTATTCGTTTTTTGGTTCTTACTGAGCGAAACGAATTTACCACTCAATATCTGGTTTCCACCGGTGGGCGGGTCCTCTTATTGGCTAGCGTGCTTCATTGACCTGTGCTCTTCATAATAAAAGTTCTTCCGTTTGATAATGTCGACAAAAATATTACTTTATTATAGACACTAGCAGACACAGAGGACCACACCACCCACAGTCAAGACTGACCCGGCTTCAAATAACAATAATAGTGTTCATAATCATTTGACAATGAGAACTTATGAAGTTATGATGACTTCAGTGCAGTTGATGTTTAGCCACAGTTAATACATGCAGAATAGACCTGAGGGCTTTACTACGACATCATTGTCCGGCTCTGAACTATGCGCTCTGTACGCGTTCACATCAAAGGAGCTGCGATCGCGGGCTGCTGATTTCCTCACAGCCTGAGAGCTATGAGGAATACAAGTGATTACAACACATTTCTGACAGCTGCACAGTGCGCATGGCTCTCCGCGAGACGCACGCAATTCAACCCATGCACACGCTCACACCGTCACACGCCACACAACTTGCGCCGCTATTTAACAGTGGAAGGGTAGGAATCAAATGCGTCTGGGTGAAATTTCAAAATCGTCCGGGATTTATTAAAGCCTCAATACATGTTCACATTTAATTTGCGTTGCGTTCCTCTGGGTCTGTCACAAACTAGTTGGGCTACGCCCTCCCCTACTCAGTTCTGTTCGCTTTGCATTGGTGGAAGTGAGTAGGGGGAGTGGTTAAGTAAAGCCTTCAGATTGGACGGTTTGACTTTAGAGTTACCGTCATGTTTTGTATTATTTTTTTTACCATTATTGTTTTATAGGGACAAACATTAACACATTTCTCCTGCAGGGGATTGATAAAGTTCTATCTATGTAACAGAAGGAAACACTTGCTCATACTCCATCAAATATTCATACTCATACTTTGCACACTTTACCACAGCATTGGCCTACTGAATGCCACAGATATATTTTTAAGCATTGGACTGAATGCCACATAAATATAATATATGTTTTGCACATTTGCAACGTTTAAAAGTTCAGGGAAAAGTATATGCCTCTACTGGTGTTGCTTAGGCCAACCTTTTGAGGCAGTGTTGTTTCTGAATATTAGTGTTAAGGGCCAATAATGCCTACTATCATACATTAGTCACCATGTCTGTGGACAAATTTGTATGCAGTCACATATTAATATATCCCCCCCCCCTGTAGAATATAGGAATATAGAATAGAATATATTATTATTTACTGACAGTGATTACAGAATGCGAGTGTGTGTTATAGGCCTATTGAAAGCGAGGCTGGGTGTGCCTATGAATATAGGCTACAGTGAGTTTTTTAAGGTGCTGTACAAGCAAATCATATTGACTACTCTGTACAGTGACAAAGAGTGTACAGTAACCTACTTCATTCAATATTGAATAGGCTACTGTAGCCTACACTATGTACAAATGGTTTTGCTCTTTGCTCATGGCAGTTGTGGCAGTCATTTTAACATGTCAGCAGGCAAGCTTCACTCATTCCAGGATGCATTATGCTTTGTCCTATAGCCTACTTGGAACGTGTTTTGAAATGGATCTATACTAGCCTATATAAATTTGCCAGCTGGAATACAAAGCAAACTCTCCTTCAAATGCACATTCATGGAAGTCTTGTATTGTCATCCCCAAATAATGCTGCAATGTAATAATATACATCTTTAAATGCACAATAATGAGTCAATATTTTTATTATGACTTATCAAAGATTTTTATTGGCTCCCAGAATGCAGGTCTGTTAGTGACTCCCAGTATCTCTAAAAACAGACCGGGAAGTAGAGCATTCAGTTACTGGGCTCCTTTACTGTGGAACCAGCTCTCCCCATGGGTCAGAGAGGCTACTATAGATCCATTCCAAAACATGTTCCAAGTAGGCTATAGGACAGGACAACGCATAATGCATCCTGGAATGAGTGAAGCTTGCCTGCTGACACGTTAAAATGACTGTCACAACTGCCATGAGCAAAGAGCAAAACCATTTGTACATAGCGTAGGCTGCAAGCCTATTCGATATTGAATGAAGTAGGTTACTTTACACTCGCTGTCACTGTACAGAGTAGACGATAGGCCTATGATTTGCTTGTACAGCACCTTAAAAAACTCACTGTAGCCTATATTCATAGGCACACCCAGCCTCGCTTTCAATATAACACGCACTCGCATTCTGTAAACACCATTAGTAAATAATAGGCTAATATGAAAACAATATAAAATATCTTTCAACTAGAAAAAATAATTTGTTTACTGTAAATGGATAAAGGTCAACAAATGCGCAATTTTCAGCTGTCAGAAATGTGTTGTGATCACTTGTATTCCTCATAGCTCTCAGGCTGTGAGGAAATCAGCAGCCCGCGATCGCATCTCCTTTGATGTGAATGCCCACAGAGCGCAGAGTTCAGAGCCGGACAATGATGTCGTAGTAAAGCCCTCAGGTCTACTCTGCATGTAGGCTATTAACTGTGGCTAAACATCAACTGCACTGAAGTCATCATAGCTTCAGAAGTTCTCATTTTCAAATGATTATGAATACTATTATTGTTACCGTGTCAGTCTTGACTGTGGGTGGTGTGGTCCTCTGTGTCTGCTATAGTGTCTATAATACAGTAATATATTTGTCGACATTATCAAACAGAAGAACTTTTATTTTGAAGAGCACGGGGCAACGAAGCATATTAGCCAATAAGAGGAACCGCCCACCGGCGGAAACCAGATATTGAGTGGTAAATCCGTTTTGTTAAGAAGAACCAAAAAACGAATAAACGAACTGAAATTTAGATTTTCGTGTTTTTTTTGACAAAACGAAAAAACGGCTGGTTTCTGGTTTCTGCTTATGTCAATTATTCCCAGAAAACAGAGTAATAAAACGTACCTTGCTCGGGTAGGACCATTTGAGTTGTGTATTTTCAAAATCTGCTGGCGTTTCGCAAATCCCATACCCAACCTTTAACTAAATATTGTTTATTTACTTTTTTATTTTTTAACTGTGGTTCTAATAGTGCAACCCGGCATCACGCCAAGGCGTAAAATAGATACGTTTGTCCACATCGCAAGGCGTGTTCAGGGTCACGCTTTGCCTGACCAAAGCGTCACCCTGAACACGCGTCCTTCTCCATTCGAAATTAATGGGGGAATAGCACCAACAGGGGGCGATACGTTCTCCTAGCATTTGGTGGAATTGTTACGTAGCCATATTAATCGTTATTATCTGAATGGGAAATGCAATATTTTAGGACAGATACACCATTAAACATGTTTCTAATGACATTTGTAGCGAGAAATGTACATTTTCCTTTCATAATATTCAGTCAGTGGTTGTGTCTGATCTTTAGTTTTATAGTTATTAGGAAGATTTTATCGGCTCGCTCGCATGTTTCAACGACGTCAGGTTACTAGGGACGCTGCTTTCGCTAAACTAGCAGCTCACGTGTTTCCTGCGTTTGTGTTATTAAACCGTTACTTTATGTAACTTTAAATGAAATCATCTTGTTAGAAACACGTATATCTGAGAGCAGGGGTGAAGTATTGTTTAGATTGCTGTCAGGTTAGCCTGCTGCAGCCACATCCTCTCGGTACAGTTGTTATCATTTAGCATTAACTAAAGGCCGATATATGCTCTGTTTTAGACGTAACGCGTAAGCACGTAAGATACATAACCCCCCCTTGCGCGGTAAAATATCCCCCCTTACGTGCTTAAGTGCGTCACCCAAAATTCCTGACTATGCGACTAAAACACTACGGCTCTACGCAGCTCGCAAAGACTGTGATTGGCCAGCTAACCACATCCTTTCAGGAGTCTCACATTTCCGGTTGTTCAGAGTGTGTAAAAAGACCGCTAACCTAAACTTAGCTACTGCTACTCTCGTCGAAAATACTGGAAGTGCATAAATATAAACAAGCCAGCGATTTCCACTTCCACGCCCACAGATTCGTTCGTTGCTCCCCCTACTGTTCTGGCGGAGAATCCCCTTGCAACACGCGCAATCCTTAAGGAACCTTAAAGGAACCGTAAATCAAAACTTGTCTAAAACAAGTCCCTTGTGTAAATTACGTGCTTACGTCTCTGCGACTAAAACGACCCTAAATCGGCCTTAAGCCTGGCCACCAGCGAAGAAGAAGAAGCCGGTCCTCGCCTCCGTTTCTATTCGCGTGCTTGTGCGTGCTCGTGTGCTCGTGGACTCGTGAAACGTCATCAGTCGTTGCCCGAGCACTGTTCCAATTCGAAGTACGCATGCATCGGAGGTGGCTCGTGTGTACTTGCAACCGCTATAAATCCCAGGATGCATTTCCCACATATATATATTTATATAATATATAATATAATAAATAATAATAATAATATAAGATAATATATAAATATATAATAATAATAATACATTTAATTTAGAGGCGCCTTTCAAGACACCCAAGGTCACCTTACAGAGTATAAAAGTTATCATAAATCGTTTAAAAACAAGACATTGTGGAAAATAATAATAATAATAATAATAAATAAATGGAGTTTATTTAACCCTTTATATATATAAAGTCGTGTGTGTATTATAGCTTATACACATGCCAGGACACGCATATCTTTTCAATTTTTATTCATTCAGAATATTTACATACTATTTGAAAATGAAAGAGGCTGGGATTTTGTTTTATATCATTTGTTTATATTGTTCAGTAGTATATGACTAAATGAGGCCGTAGCACAGTTTACGGACGAGCAGAGGTGGTGACGTCATCGAGTCCGCTGCTGTTCCAATTGAAGGTACGTACTCGCGTGCTCGCAAGTCTGTGCTTGAAGTATGGACTTGCCAAGTCATCGAGTCCGTAGTACGCGTGCTAGGAATTGAGAAACGGCCTCAGTTTGAAGAGTACACCTGCTTAATGGATGACTACCAACAGAGGGCGCCCATTAATGTCAATGTCAACAAAACAACAAGCAGCGTTGAAGTATTACCGTAGATTCCTCCGAACTTTAATTTGTATAATTTCTTTGTTTGAAATGGGTTTTATAAGATTTATCATTGATGTCGTCATGCTATTTATATTTACGTAGCGGTTTATGTCAAATGTATGTAAAATATAAAGCAACTAATGTTAGTCTTAGTATAAGAGCAGTGAAGTTAGCTTCAACAAGTTAGCCCCTATAGCCTTTTGCTGGATCGCTAACGTTAGTTGAAAGGTTAGTGTTATTATTACTATTACTATTTTATTTTTTCATCAGTTGTATCTAAAAGCATTTCTATATATTGTCGGAGGTCGATAAACAAGTATAATATATAATGATGTGGATGAGCCTAACAGAGTATAAACAGTATTTTTACATTATCTATAAGGCTATTCCATACAGGAACATAAGGCACATATAAAGATAATTAGGTAACTTCAAAGGAAGGAGAAATGCGTTCAAACACATGAAATGTAATTATAGTCAGCCCTAACGTTACAGCACCCCTTTATTCTCATCCATCGTTATCTGCAAAGGTAAAATCTTCATTAATGCACATTATTTAATGTTGGTGTAATCCATTCGGAAAAGGTCCATTTTAAAAATCGCTTTATGGTTGCTTGCATTTAGCCTAAACAATAATGTTTGTGCTATGGGGATTTTCTATCACTTAAGGCCATGTTGGCTTAACAATGTATAGATTTCATGTCAATAATTCAGCTAGGTTTAGTAGTAGATATCAACTGTCATTATGAATGTGACTAAACATTGATGGTTGAACACAAGGTCCATCAAGCATCCTTTTACATTATTTTGTTTATTCTAACAGTTCTGCTTTTCTAACATAATAAATCCTGTAGGTCCTGTTGCAGGATAAATTAGTGTTTTTATTTTCCTCTGTCTTACAGATCCCGTCTTTTCCTGCCCTTCATTATCCATCTCTTTATTTAAAGCAAAACAACGGCTCTTTTAAGAGCCACTCTTTTCTGTACTACATAAACACACAGGCATATCACTCACTCACTCACTCACTCACTCACTCACACACCCAATCACTGTCTGTCCGTCTGTCTGTCCGTCCGTCCGTCTGTGTCTCTAACTCCAGAAGCCACTGTCTCCAAGTAAGTATTGGTACTTTGTTCTCAATCTTATATATATTCTATCCTTAAGCCAACTCACTGTCCAAACATACATGCCCTTTTACTTTTACTGGACTGTGCCTAATCCTCCTACACTGTGTTCTTATTTTTCTAATCAAGCTGTTTATGCTTTTGTTATTTAGTGCTGTTGAAATGGCTAATCAACAAGACAGAGGCAGGGCAGAGCAGGCTATATTCCTTGCTGATATGCTTCTTGCTCGAGAAAAAGTGAGTGTCAGGGTTTATTGAGACAGTTATCTTGCATTAATATTGTTTATGCCAATGTTTTTGTAAATGTTTTTCTTTATACGGCTTTTGATAAATGGCTAAATTACCAAGTGTCATCATACAATGATCACTTTCTCTCAAGCAGAAAAATGATGCAAAGGGCAAAGCAGCATCTAGTAAAGGTGAAGTTGAATGGGTGGAGAGGGATTCGGATGGTCGTCGAATTCCCAAAAGGTGCAGAATTGGAGAAACACGGATGCAAGCCTCAGCTACAGGTATTTTATGTCTTTCAAGATTATTTGTTGTGATTACCCACTTGCATCATCTCTCTTAAAGGCTGACTTGTTGGAAAATTAATGGCTGTGTTTTGAAAACAGTATATTTAGACATCACCCTATACAAATATTTCTAAATTAGTCTTGTTTCCGGCATGAAAGTCTTCCAGACTTTAGCCACCATCAGTGGTTAATAGGTTGATTATTCATTGTGAGAACTTGTTTTCTTTGCAATTTAATGTGACAATTTTTTTAGTTGCTATAATAACATTTAATTTTTAACAAATTAAACTCATCTCTACTTTTCTGTCTGTACATTCTTTCAGTTGTTTCTCAGGATGTTCGTGAGGACTCTGCCCCTTTTGAGTCAGCTGGGGAGGATCATGCAGTGTCCGGGTGCCCTCAACAGTTACTTGGTAGGATGACAACTTACTCTAATTAAGCAAGTTAGCAAAACAAGTTAAATGGATTTTATGTATAAAGAAAAAAAGTTTTTCAGAAAATGAGATGCAGAAACTGTTGGAAATTCTAACAACGGACATTGAGACAAAGGACCATCCGTCGATGTCAGAATCATGGTCATTGCGTCAATCGGCAGCTCAGGATGAGTGGCGTAAAGCAAGGCCGTATCATTTGAACAGTTTGCTGTCATGCAATGAAGTTCCCATAAAAACATGCTGCAACTGCTCATCTCAAGCAGTCATTCGTTGCAGAGACTGCATGCCCAATGAGTGGCTCTGCATTGATTGTGATGTGACCAAAAATCAGTCCCTTGCACTCCACAATCGTGAGTCCTGCGTCAATGGAATGTTCATGCCCATTGAGCCAGGGCTTTGCCTTGTGCATGAAGATGGCAAATATGAAGTTGTCAGTCAAGGTAGCACTTCTGTAATATTTAAAAGTTTATACATTTTGTTTTTGTCTTTTGTGTCATTATTTCCTTTGATCACAACCTTAATTGGTTTTCAGCCATCTCACTGATAATTGAGCATATTTTTTTCAGTACGTCTGTTGCCTACTATCAGACCGGAGTTGTGCTCCTGTGATCCATCAAACCTCGCGGAGTCAGCTGGCAGATCAGTCATTTTGGCTACCATGAATGGTATAATCTATTGCTTTTCATTGATGTTCATGTATTTATTTTTAAATATTTTCATGTTTAATTGTGTAATAAATAATAATGCATCTACGGTTCTACATTTTTTTAACAATGTTTTAAGGTCGGTATGATCTACACTTGCCGAAGTTGGCATGCAAGTCATGTCCAGCCCAGTGGACACCTGACCGAAAGGATTTAATACAAAGTGGGTATTGGCCAGCGTCTGTCAAGAGTGACACATTGTTTGCAGCTGATCTGCTTGCAACATTTGAAGGGATGAAAACTACAGCACCCAATCTATCGAGACAGGGTTTTTTGCGGATGTTGGATGGGAGGACTTCTCACTTTGGAAGAGTAAGATTGTTTTTGACCAAAGTTGTCTAAAGTAGTGACAAGGATAGAACTATAGTTGTTTTAATTTACCACTTCCTGCTGTTCTTTCCTTCTATCCTTCCTTCTTTCGTTATCAATTGTAAAATGTACAGACTGGAAAAATACATGGAGACATCTTCCAAAGGAGCTTTTTGGAGAACACATTCTGTAACTACCAGTGCGAGAAAATGTCAAGTGTGGAGCACTTTACATGCGCAGCATGTACCCCAAACATGCTGGCGCTGTGTGCAGATGGCAACAGAAAGGTTTACCGATTTCGGCAGTCTAAAGGGTGAGTTGTTTTTTGTTATGTGAAATTAACATATTATTTTTACTTAAAATAATATTCTTTCTTGTTTTATTAAGGTCTGAACAACCGCATTTTGATGGTGCCTTCATTGCGAAAGATGCCGACGTGCACAGTTTTGTTGAGGACATCATGAGCAAACAGAAAAGTGTTGGTCAAATTTTTGTTGCTTATAATACAGTGTCACCAATTTTTTTTATAAGAATGAGTTATGAATTATTATGTCCCTATTTAAGTATCACAAACTAGTATCTTCCCTTTCAAGAAGCCATTGGAGCAGTATGGAGCATCTCTTCAAAGCAATATGTGCTGATGAAATGTAATATGTTGGCATCCAGTTTATTAGTTTCATAATTATTGTAATAGATGGTTGGAATTGATGCAGCTTGTTGCCCTGCCTTTATTATTATCAGTTTACCTGGATTAGGAAAAGCAGAATAATAATTTTTCTGCAGAAGGAGCTTCAGGCAGCCACAGGCGGGCAGTTCTATTGCACGGATATTGCCTGCAAGTACTGGCCCTACCTTGAGAGATTGGCAGTCTCCATGCTGGAACTGACCCCTTTATTGCAGATGAGACCATTCCTCTCCGTCATGCATGCCAAAGCCCACTCAACAAAGTGTGAGGTATTGTTGTCATGATCCTGGAATTGTAATTATCAGGAATTGTAAGTATGGAACAAGGCTTGTTTATTGTGTGAAGAACAATAGTATGTAAGTTAATTTACTTTTGGAGGTGGTACTAAGTAGGCTTTACAGTGGTGCAATTTGACAACCTTTGTTTAAGAGGAGGGCGAAAAAAACGCAGTCAATACTGGTGTATTGATACTGAAAAAAAACGAAAGATAGAGTTTAAACCATTTTTAATATTCTGTATCGATATGTATTATATTTTAGCACCTTTGACAATGCGTGTGTTTGTGTTTAAAACTGGACAGATAATCTGGAGTGGCAGAAATCAAGAGGGTGCTGGCACAACTGCAGGAGAAGAGGTTGAAATGGTGAACAGCTACCTTTCTCGTTGTGGCCTCACAACCAAGTACATGACCAAATCTGGTAAGCTTTGTTTGTATTTTTATATATATATATATATATTGTGTAAGTGCTAATTTCATTGTAGTCATTA
Organism: Gadus macrocephalus; assembly: GCF_031168955.1. Classification (NCBI taxonomy): domain Eukaryota; kingdom Metazoa; phylum Chordata; class Actinopteri; order Gadiformes; family Gadidae; genus Gadus; species Gadus macrocephalus. The sequence goes on along the minus strand of NC_082387.1, from coordinate 1,132,198 downwards.
ATTATTTTTACAAAAACAAAGCAATGATAAAAAGAACCCTGTTAGAGGTTTTTCTAATGAACCAGTCTTTAATCTTGTGCTGACATAAACTCCTGTAATCCCCCGGTTCACATTTTTCTCTTGCTTTGACTTTAATATCAAACCATTTATTTTTCACCTGAGCCACAGCCCATAACATTCATCATTAATATGAGTTATGTCAAGCTAAGCACAGACAAGTAACATGGCATGCTTTGTTTTGCTAAAAAGCCAGGAATGACATGCTCACCATACATGCCATTGGGTGGAACAAGCGGAAGCAAGATGGACTACATCTTGCTTTGTCTTGCAGATATGTCAAGGTATGTACCAAATTACATGAACCAGATCTGGTTTGCTGACCATATTAACAAACAACAAATTTCCAGAATGGGCTCTTAATCACACGTAACATTTTATGATATTTCAAAGTTGACAGTGAGAGTGTTGTTGAAAAAGTCCATTTGTTTTTGTCGTCTTTCTTTGACTTTAGACACTGCAAAAGGCTGAGGCTGCGTCTCAGAAATTACGTGATTTGTGCAGTGACCTTGACTGCCCTGAGGACATGGTGCACCAGTGGGTAGAGGACGTGAGACAGTGGGCGAAGGCTGGTAAAGTCTTTTCTTAACATTTTTCTATGTAGTTTCAGACTTAGACTTAAGCACTACTGTATCAAATAAGCATGAAAAAAATAAAAAAAATGCTATGAAAAAGCTTGTGGTAGAATGGAAATTTGCAATAAAATATTGCCAGATGCTGTAAATCCTCTTACCAGAGGGCAGCAGAAAGAACTGTGACTATAGGTGGGTGTTTTCTGATGTTGGGGGCCCTGGTCGGACAGCATCTGTTCTCAAGTCAGTAGTTTTTCAAATTTTCTGTTGTAGTAATAATCATGAGAGGTTTAGCTTGATTGTAGTGAACCAGAGTTAATTTTTAAGGTCTTGGTCTGTCCCTGTGTGAAAGACAAAATAAATGGTGAAAGATAAACCTAAATGTTAATTTTTAAAAAACATTGTCTTTGTTAACTTATATTGTAATGTTTTCTATAGATGCTGTAGGTACCGGTTCTGATGACCAGCACCAGCTTCAAAAATCAATTGAAGAGATCTTTCTTGGGGTTCATCAGAAAAAAGCGAACCTTTACAATCAGACCGGTATGTCTGTATTCTTATATATATCTTTTGGGTTTAGAAGCTGTCTTATCTCAATTATTATGTTTTAATTTTCTTCCCATTAAATGTAACAGATTTTTGTTTTTTTTATGATAAATGTGTTATGTTCGTTATAATTACGTTACACATATTTCTCTTAAACCGAATTTGATCAAGTTTGTTGAACATGTTTTTCTGTGTTTCTGTAACTGCAGACAGCAACAAAATTCGTCATTTAAGGCGAAGAAAACTCTGGACAGAGAAGAAAAAACTCTTCGAAAAAATCTGGCTTTATAATCAGCAGGTGCCAGAGGAGGAGCGCATTGTTGAGGAGAAGGTGGAAGGAAAGCTGTCATTGTTGGGGGGAAATGATGAGGAAGACAGTCTGATCTGGCCATGGGAGATGCACAGCAGTGGTATGAAGGAATTTATGTTTTAAGGCTATTATGTGTGTGTGCATTCAAGTATTTACAGTGTTAATTTAATTTAAATATGGAGTCAACATAGTTTCTATTGAGTTCCTGCGCCTGTCGTCATAGTTGCTGGTCACGTGCCGAAAAACGATTTGTTTGAGGTGAGTAACATTAACTAACGTGAGAGAGAGAGAGAGAGAGAGAGAGAGAGAGAGAGAGAGAGAGAGAGAGAGAGAGAGAGAGAGAGAGAGAGAGAGAGAGAGAGAGAGAGAGAGAGAGAGAGAGAGAGAGAGAGAGAGAGAGAGAGAGAGAGAGCTGTCTGTCGTGCATTTACATTTTCTTGGAAATGTTTATCAATGTACACTGTCCCTTTTCAAATAAACACATAAATAAATAAGATATAGTGACACCAGGAGAGGGTACAGTAGGTGTGTGTGTCTGTGTGTTAGAGAGAGAGACACCAGGTTAAGGAGGGGGTAAAGTACATCATTGGCTCTGAGTGAGTGTGTTTTGTAACACATTTTAACAACAATCTTTTTTGTGTGTGTATTTTTTCCTAGGTATTTGGCAACAGGGAACTCTTACCGGTCCATTGCTTTCCACTTTAGGGTAGGAATAAGCACTGTGGCTGGAATAGTCAGGAGTGTGTGCGAGGCCATTTGGGACTGCCTGTCTGGGGAGTTCCTGGCCTTTCCTACAGAGGCTGAGTGGAGGAAGATTGCAGAGGATTTTGCAAGAATGTGGGCATTTCCCAATTGCGTAGGGGCAATGGATGGGAAGCATGTTGTCATTGAGGCACCTCCATTAAGCGGCTCCCTTTATTTAAAATTACAAGAAGTCATTCTCCATTGTACTGTTGGCGGTAGTCGATGCCCACTATCGTTTTAGGGTGGTCGACATTGGAGCCTATGGCAAAAATAGTGATGGAGGAACATTAGCTGCCTCTGCCTTTGGGTCTGCCCTGCGGCAGGTGACCCTCAACCTCCCTGGGGATGCCCCCCTACCTGGAGCAGAGAACTTGGGGCCCATTCCTCATGTTTTCCTGGCGGACGAGGCATTCCCCTTGCGGAGAAATCTCCTTCGCCCCTACCCTGGGCACACTCACGGGGAAAAGCGTGTTTTTAATTACCGCCTCTCTCACGCCAGGAGAATGGTGGAGTGTACCTTCGGCATCCTTGCGGCCCAATGGAGGATATACCGGAGGGTGCTTGGTGTGTCACCACAGGTAGCAGAGTCAGTTGTCAAGGCAACGTGTATACTACACAACTTTCTGCGATGGGGGGGTGCTACAGAGGCACTGACTGGTCCAGCAGAACCATCTGCTGGAATGAGAAGTATTGGCAGGCAGGGCTCCAGAGTGCGACCTATTAGGTCGCATATGCTCCGGTGCTACTTGCAGGAGGACGATTGAAAAAAATATATATATCGTTTTTTATTTTTTTTTATTTCTCTCCCCACTCCCGCGGTTGTGGTTGATAATAAAATCTTACTTTCTGGCTCATTCCAGCGAGTCCACTACTCTCTCTCGCTCCCTGTCTCTGCCTGCCTGTCTGTCTGCACCTTTTACAGTCTATGGTCTGCACACTACACGTGCACAGTCTTGCTGCGCGCTGCGCACGCAGCACGCACAAAAAAGTAAACAAAGCAGATACAATACGAAGCGGTCGATAGTCGATTATTTTAAGAAAAGAAATGTGCCAGAGGAAACAAATGAGGCTGTTGTTTAGTGGTGCAACGGTTTACGGATTTCCCGTGATCCGTACGGTGCAACCCTCATGGTTCGGGACGCAAGTGATCCGCAGATCGGCTGATAAAAAAATAAGTTGTTTTTTAACCGGAAACCGGAACCGGAAGCGGTCATATTTATGTTTGGTTGTAGTCTTTTTGCTCGGTTCTCCATATGAACAGTAGGGCTAGAACCGAGCGAAATTACCCTTGCAATGAGCAATGAGTCTTCCAACCGAAATCAATGGATTTACAAAATGCCAAACAAAACACGACAGAAACTGTATTTCGCTACCATACTTGATGAAAAAAAAAGAAGATGAGGATGTCTGCATTGTCTTGGGAGAGTGTAGACTCTAAACTCTCCCAAGGCAATGCAGACATCCTGAATTTAAAGTTGTAAATCCAGGGTTAGGGATTATTTACTATCCATGTTAAAAAGAAGAAGGAATAATGCCTCAGATTGCATTTTTTTTTAATATTGACTATGCTTGAAGGAAGCAGGATTATTACCAAATTTTTCACTTTATTTTGTTTTTACACATTTTAAGATTTTATTTAAAGTCACATTTGTCTCGTTATCTTTTTTGCTGTTGTTGATCCGAAAATGATCCGACCCGTGATTCAAAAACCGTGACACGATCCGAACCGTGAGTTTTGTGATCCATTGCACCCCTACTGTTGGTGGTGGAGAAGGGTTAGCAGAGGAAGCGACAGTGAGAGGTTGGCGAAAAAGGCGGGGGGCAGTGGGGAGAAAAAGAAGACAGTTTTCAACAACAATGGCTGGTGCAGTTCCCGTGGTTACGATATGGGGGACAAGCCATGGTGTGTGTGTACTGCAGGACATGTGGCCCGTCCGTTGCAGGCAGGACACATTTTATAAATGGATCTTCACAATTCAAAGTTCAGTCATTGAAATTACACAACGAAAGCCAAAAGCACAATACGTGCAGGGACCGCTGCATCACACGAAGCTCCCAGCCCCTCCCCACCTCATTTGATAGGATAGATGAGACCATTCGCTCGGCGGAGAATGAAGAAATAATCATCAAGTTTAACACCGCCTACAACATCGCTAAAGAGGAACTCCCGTTCACAAAAAAAATAAATGGTGCTACCTTATTTGTTTTGGTGCTACTAAATGAAAAGCTAGGTGGCACCAGTGTTACCTGTGAAAAAGTTAGTCTGGAGCCCTGTTGGCAGGGTTGGCAGCAACAACGCCAGCAACGAGGCCATTACTGTGAGGACCAACTTCACAACTTATTTTTCATCTGAAGCTGGTCAAGTCCCCTGGCAGAACCGCCCCCTGCACATCCCACATGCCCTTCAGTAAACTTTTAAAAACTAAATCAGTTGAGGTGTGGTCTTGTGAGTTGTCATTTAAAGAACAAATTAAGCAACGTGTCAAGGCAATGTCAACAATGTGATTAATGACTGCAGGTAAAGTAAATATAATTATAGGTTTATTTTCATCAATAATCATAACAATAACAAATACAATAATGATGTAAATATATACAAATATTTTACTCTAGTTATATGCTACATATATTACTCTAGTTTTATATTACTCTATTTTATACTATACAATATATATATATACTACTACTACTACTATATAAACTATATTTATACCATTTTATATTACTCTATTTTATACTATACAATATATATATACTACTACTACTACTACTATATAAACTATATTTATACTATTTTATATAACACTATTTTTATACTATACAAGCCTTATATGACATTGAATCTGGAGAATAGTATACACTATTCTCCAAATTCAATGTCATACAAGGCTTGTTGAATCCGAAGCTTTGCGAGGGCTTGTTTTCGCGGGTCTAACCGGTCAATTGCGGGTGCCAGACTGAGGAGGTAATGTTGTGTCTCTGTGTATTTAGTTTGGTCAATTCTTTGAAGAATTTGGGCCTGGTATGCGGTCATATCTTGTGGTGCCTTCCTCTTCCCCCTGCCAATAGACGTGGTCCTCGGTGAAGGGTCCCGGTAAGGTGCGCAAGTTGGTGAGGGAGGCGGGTTATCGGGGGTCACTTCAGCTTCAGGGTTTGCTTCAGGGGTTGCTTCAGGGGTCTCTTCGTAAAGCATCAGGCTATCCTCTAGGTCAAGGCTTTCCTCAGCTTGATCCTGTAGTAAAAATTTAAATAAAACCCAACACAGCACTTATTAGAACATTATTAGAAGTATTAGCATGTTCCAGGTTTATACATGAATTAACCCCATACACACTGCTTTTCTGTATACACATTCCTAATAATCGCCTACTTAATTACCTGTCCTGCCTCTGAACAAATATTATTTAGGATAACTGTTGCCGTCTGCGGATGGTAGTTAGAGGTGGTCTCCCTGTCCTGATTATAAGGCTCTAGGAACTCCAGTATATGGAGGTACTTCCATTTCCTCGTGACTCCACCCTCGGCTCCACTCCTGGACTTCTCCTGCTCCTCTCTCTTCTCCTTCTTGTACTTGTCCCTCAAGTATTTCCACTTTCTGCTGCATGCATTTGCTATGATAAAAATGAACCTGGCATAAGTCTACACTCGTTATACCTATATTGTGGCTATCTATCGTTATTCTAACACAACGGGAAATAACGGAACACACGGTTTTCAAAAAAGTTCAGTTGAAATTCCAAACAAGTTACCAGTCGTAACCAGTCGTAATCTAGACACCCACCATTACTAAAATATGTAAGATTGATTGATTAAATATTTTTCGATCTATAAAGGTTTATAATGGGTTGTCACTTTTAATAACTGGGGCGGATTACGATATCAATTAATAGGTTGGGTTACGATATCGATGAATACAAAGTAACGTCAGTTGAATGAGAGTTCACGTGTACTTACCAGAAAAACCCAAAGTCCTGCCGATCTGTTCCCAGATTGACTCCTTGTGGTGGATGTTTGAGTACCTCTTATGACTCAAATCATACAATTCAGTATAATGAGCCACAGCAATTACGAGTGTCTCTACTGGTACCATCTCCATCTTGGTCTTTTTTAGAGGGCACCGGTAACTAAGATAGAATGTTACTAGGGAAGGTACGCGTGTACCTACTCTCCTCGTCCTGATTGGTCAGCTGTCAAAAAGGCGCTTGACGTCACCCGGCGCCTTTCTGAAAAGTTGAGAAAATTGAACTCAAAAAGGCGTCGGAGGTTGCGCTTTTTTAGAAGTTTATAAAAGGCGGCGCCTTTCTGAAAAGGCGTCCGCCGTTTTGCTTTTTCCCATAGAGTTGCATGTAAAAAAAGACGCAGAAGGCGGCGCTTTTTTCTAAAAAAAGAAGTCTAGTGTGAACGCGGCCTAAGTCCGGACTTTGTGCCATCGCTTTTTAGCTATCTTCCGTCTCCAGAGAAGAGGAGACGGAAAGCTAGACTGGAGGTGTTCAACAGGAGGCAGAAGGCGAAATTGCAGAAAATAGAGCAGGCAAAGCTATGTGCAGAAGCCACCCGTCTAAGGTGGGTAAAACTAGTTGTTAGATCAAGCCCCCGTCTGATTGATTATTTTCGTGTTGGGTCTACTTGTGATCGGTGTTCAAATAGGTAACTGCCATGATATGGTTATAAACAAAAACATCACACCAGTCATATAATGAAGGATAATGTCATGTGATTTCCATGAAACATCCCAAACTGTAAACGTGTAAACATGTCATTGTCATCAGTATTGTATGCATGATAACTTCATTTGCTGCTTCTGTGTTTTCATCAGGGCATCAACTGATTGTCCCCAAAACAATGCAGCAACAGAAGACCAAACCACAGAGCCCTCCATCACAGAAGACCAAGTCATAGAGCCCCCCATCACAGATCCTTTGGAAGACTCAGGTGATGAAGATCCTGTCCAGCCTGATCCAGCAACACCACCATGCACCTCTGAAACCTGTAGTAAGCGCATCGAGTCTCTTGAGCTAGAATGCCAAGCTCTAAGAACTGAAAATATGTTGTTAAGGGACAAAATAAGTAGGAAGACCCTGACAGAGATAAGTTTGCAAAATGATGATAAAAAGGTGAATGTCCTCACTGGGTTAGCAACCTATACATGTCTGATGACCATCTTTCAATCTTTGACTCCATTTCTCAAACTTAAGGCATCGATAACATGTTTTCAACAATACATGTTGACTTTGATGAAGATGCGAATGAACTTGACATTTGACTTTTTAGGTTTTTATTTTGGCATTGACCCAACTACTGTCTCCAGACACTTCAAACACTGTGTTAATTAGATTTATTGTAGACTGGTGCCAAGTCTAGTGGTGTGGCCTGAAAGAGAATCTCTAAGAACATCTCTTCCATATGTATTTAGAAATGGCGGCTACGAGAAGACTGTTTGTATCATAGATTGTTTTGAAATATTTCTAGAGAAACCAAGTAGATTGCGACCCAGTGCACAGTGTTACTCAAAATACAAATCACATCACACCATGAAATATTTAATTGCCATTTGCCCTCAAGGTACAATTTCTTTCATTTCTACTGGATGGGGACGTCGCACCAGTGATAAGTTCATTACAGAACACAGTAATTTTTTACCCAATATTCTCCCAGGAGATGTTGTTTTGGCAGACAGGGGGTTTCTGGTGAAGGAGTCTGGTGAAAGGTGTCAGGCTGAATTAATAATTCCAGCATTTACTCGTGGGAAAGTACAGTTAGATCCTGTTGACATAGAGAATACAAGATCTCTAGCCTCTTTAAGAATTCACATTGAAAGAGTCATAGGAGTACTTCGTCAGAAATATACTATCTTACAAAACACTGTGCCAATAACTTTCACAGATATAGAGACAGAAAATGATGTTACTTATCTTGAAAAAATTGTGAGTGTATGTTGTGGACTAACAAATGTACCAGATTCTGTGGTGCCCTTTGAGTGATGAATTTGTGTGCCAACAGAAAATATACCTTTTTGATTGCTTCTCACTTGTTTGTTGTGACTACTTTTCTCACTCACTAGATTTGAATGATCTATCCATGTTTTATGATCGCTACAGATACTACTACAGACAGTCAGACACAGAAGAGAACAACATTGGCTTAACAGTTTTTATTAACCAAATAAATATTTACATTGCATCAGCTAGTTCATATTCACACATTGTGTAATTAAGTAAGACTAAGTAATTAAGTTTTTTTTTTTGGGCATTGATTAGTTTCCTACAGCTTGGACACACCCACTGTTTCGGTACCCTTTTCATCCGAAGGCAGGTTTGGTGGAACTTCTCCACGGCACAGAACCCTGAGGCACAAACAAGCATGTTCCCTGCCGCAGGTGCGCGGCAGTAGCACCACTGTTGCTGGGGATTGGTGTTTGCAGTTGCTTGTTTTGGTGCAGAAAACCATTTGCCTAACAACTCTGGGATTATACATTTTATAAAGAAGGTACGAGCAAGTTCAAGTTCTTTTTGGAACAATTCTGAGTCGAATGTAATGCGTTCCACAAAGAGTGAATCATCTTTTTCCGTCCACAGAATAAAATCACAGTAATCACATTTCGTAACAAATAGCTGCATCTGGACTTGGTGGAAGTATGCATGGTCTCGCTTAACTTTAATTTTTCCTTGGGAATCTTGTTCCAGGCAAAAGTGTCCAACAGACTGTACAGCTTCACTGATAGAAAGGTCCTTTGCTGAAAATGGACACTTAATTTCTATAACCCCTGTACCACAGCAGCTGCAGGAAACATACCCATCCGGTGAGGCCCCAATAAATGGGTGGAGAGTTGATATTTTAAATCCGGCTGGTCTAATCAGGACATCTCTGTGTGATAGACGATGTTGCATTTCGTAGTATTTTCTGGCTAGTTCTTCATTCTTGCATCCCCAACTGAAGAAAGAATGTAAATATTAGGTTTGGACAATAGTAATGCCCCCCACATTACTACGTTCCTGCCCTTAACAAAATGTTTACTGCTGTACTTGGTTTACCCTTCTGCTCTTTTTTTTTTAAAGAATAGCCTAGTACTTACTGCATTTACCCTCTCTGTTCATTCACCTCACAACTTCTCTATGCTCATGAATACCTGGTAGCCTCACTGCTGAAAACATGGGACTTTGGGTCACATATCTGTCTTATGAGAGACACTGCTGGCTTTCTGGGGTCTGTTCTTGTTGCTGCTCTGAAGGTAGATCCTGTCACCCTACCACTCCTCTGATCAAACCAAATTCTGGACTTGGACTGGGCTTGCGTCTCCTCCTCTACAATATCACTCTGAAGAAAACATGCCAATCCAGTTACTCAGTTACTCATTTACATTGCAAATTAGCAGCACACACAGCACATGTGCACATAACATGGTAGATCTTAGATTTCAGTCAATAGTAAAAAGAATATGTTCTCTACCTGTTGTTCAGTGACAGTCAAGTCATCAAATATTCCTTCTGCACGCTCTTGTAATTCAGCCAGGCTCAGGTCTCTTGCCTTCTTGTCGTACAAACTGGTAAGGGGTTCAGGTAAATCAAGCTTGACAGCCTTTGGTACATAGGTTGTGGCATACCCGGGAACAACTGACAGAACAGCAGGTCTGCAGGACTTCCCATCTTGAGTCCGGCACTGAGAGAGGTTTTGGTAGCACTGCGCTTGCTCAGCAGCAGTCAGGGGTGGGAAAGATGGGGGCGCAGATGTACCCTTGGTGGAATTCCCCTTTTTATTTTGTTGACTACTGTTGAATATGATGTCCTTTCCCTGTTGGTACTCCACATTCTTCCCAGCATCCTCACTGGGAGAGGTCCACTTGCATTTTTTGGACGTGCAGCTGATCTCCTCATGCCTTGCATTGTTTTTTTCCCACAGTCTGAAGAGCACAGCTGACACATGAGAACAACTCTCCCCAAGTCCTGCTGTGCAGTTACAGTGGGCTCCCATCACTACACCGTCGTTCCTCACCACCACCCATGGCTTCAGTTGACTGTCATTCAGCCGTTGGGAGTGATTAACCTATGTATGAAATTCAAAAAATATAAATTAAGGTTGAAAATGACAGCCACTTAGGTTGGGTACGTTCAAAAACACAAACTAGCAAGTTACAGATGCACTGCAGTAGCTACCCAAGATAATAAACAAACATGCTAACGTGACACTGCCGTACCTAGTCAAGCTAATAAACAAACAATGCTAACGTGACACTGTCTATCAAACTGGTATAATTTAATACTTACCCTTGCAGTGATGATACCGAAGTCTTTGGATGCAAGACTCCACAGTCGAAGTTGAGTTACAAAGCCGGACTTACACCATTTATAAGCATCCAAGCCTTTGTAAGCTCTGAGGGAGTCCCCAGTGTAGACTGAGGGGAAATTTACCAGATAGCTGTGGATGTCAGCGTAGCGCAAGTCAGGTAAATAATCTTCGTTGGATGTTATGCTCTTGAAAAGCACCCCAGGAGCGTTATATGGGTCACTTATATTTAATCTATGTAATTTTCCAGTATAAAAACGAATTTCATCTAAACTAAAATGGCACGTATACTCGCTTGGTAGGAACTCTTGAAGGCTGCTGGCGCTGGTCGTCATGTTTACTGCCAAAATGGCGTCCGACAACCAAAAGTCACGTGACGCAGGAGCTCAATAGCACAAGCATTTTAAAATATTTTCAGCTAATGAAGGTATAAGAGGTGAGTAAGAAACCTATGCTTTCATTTCTAAATATAATTTATTTTCACTGTTTCTCAGATTAGAATAAATGACTTGTGTTTTAGTTACTGAAGGTATTCCTGCCCTTGAAATGTACCTACGAGAATTGTTAGAGGGATGTTATTTAACTGATTTCCGGAATAAGCAATATCGCTAAGAAAAAGAGGATATTCGATGCATGCATGGCCAAAATGCGTGTCCAAGAAGAAAAAGTCATCCTTGTCAGAGAGATGAGAAACCACTGCGCCTACCTGAACCAGCTGGCTGGGAGCATCAGGAAAATGACAACAGAAATGTCTTCTGGTGAAAGCAGAGGTACGATCTGTTTGTTTTAACATTATATTGTATATGCTAATTAGTGTTCCAAAAGTGTATGTAAAGCACAATTGAGTTACAACTTTCTCCTGCCTACTTTTTCTTCCTTCTAGGAAATGTAAGTGAAGAAGGCCATCGGGGAATGATTTGTCTTCTTCGAAAAAGGCTTTTAGATCTGGAGGAAAAACTCCAAGCTGTGTGTGCAAGGTACCGTCAGGCTTTGGGACCAGATGCTAATTCCCTGCTTCAAGATGTCCCAGAAGAAGACATCCAAGAGCAACACGATGACCTGTACGAGAGCACAGACGACAGTGACTAAAATTTAAAAAATAAAGCGGTTCCGGGACTCCCTCCATCACTTTTTCTATTGGTTGAATCTCGTTCGTAGGCAATTAACACTCGCATGGTGATGCTTCATAACCCCTAATCCTACATCCTCGAGGTAAGTGGGAAAAAAAAGTGTGTCATAAAAATGACAATACCGAAGTTATTTTCCATGCCATCACTTCAGGTAACAATCAAACTAGATTCTGCAGTGTATTTAAATTGCCTCCCTCATGATGTAATGTTTTTGTCTGTCTTCTTGAAAATAAAAAGTGAAATTGTTAATTTTCTCCTTTTTTACTTAAGCCTCCAAAACGTACACCATCAGCCTTCTCTCTTAAGCTAATATTTGCCATATATTGTATTTTTTGTATTTATTTTATAAGGATTTACCAGAAAGAGCTTAGTTATTCAAATACAACAATATTTACTCAAGAAATGAAATATAAAGAGACAGATCCATATTTGTGATGGACTGGTAAAATATAAACCATTCATTGTCCAGTGAAAGTAGGCCTACTGTGTCTGGCACAGGACTACTATCTTTTAAAAGTTAATATCTTGGTACATTTTTGGAATCCAAGAGTTTTTGGAATCCAAACTGGTCCAAAATTGAAAAGCATGACTAAGGATAAGGTCAACATCAATATGTTGAACCCATTTGCCACTAAATAGGCCTATCCCTTAAAATATGTTCCAGTGATCTTATCAGCTTGGCTCTATATAGGCTGTGAGAAACTACACAATGAAGAGCCTTGACATGGAGCAAGATGAAAATGAAACTTTGTCGTATGATAACAATGAAGACATTGTTGGAAAGGTCCTGATCTGCATTGTACAGATATGCCACTGTGAACATTCTGGGTGGTTCCTGCCCCTCAGGAATGCCATTGGAACCTTGAACCTGAGGCTCTTTTGAAGGCTTACAGAAAAGCAGCACAATGTGATACAAACATGGGATTAACATTTTTGGAAAGCTCTTGAACTCTTCTATCGTGACAACCCAGTCACAACCATACGTTGACAGTGTACGTTTTCGTGAACACTGGATTAGGTCGCAAATCAACGTCAAATAGCGTGTTATACCTACAGTATCCGCGCGCAGCGCTTTGGAGGCGCCTGACTAAAGCATACGTTTATATAATACATAAATTCCTTGTTATATACAATTATAATGATTTGTAAACTTCCATCGCTGTCAGTACGGCGAATGTGACGGTGATGCAGGGTTGCAAGCTTCACGGGTTGTTTTAACATGTGTTTTTAGTAGAGCTGTCAAGCGATTAAAATATTTAATCGTGATCAATCGCATTAATGTCATAGTTAACTTACGATTAATCGCGATTAATCGCAAATTCTTTTTCTGTGCTAAATATCCCTTGATTTTTTTGTCCCATAATTCTTCTCATTTTAATTATCTTATCAACATGGTGAAGTGCATCGGCTTGCCTTGTGCAAATGATTTTTTATTGATAACAACATTGGCATATACTGATCAAAACAGGACGATACAAAAAAAGAGCCTATAGTGCAATTAAACGACTGCTTTGAACAAATGTCATTTGAACATAGCAGTCAGGCTACTGCTTCTTTGTTTTGAGCCAAAGAATTTTTTTAATTTATTTTTTTAAATAAAATAATTACGTTAATCGCGCGATAAAAAATTTAACGCCGTTAAATTTGGTTTGCGTTAACGCCGTTAATAACGCTTTTAACTGACAGCTCTAGTTTTTAGTATAGAGTGTTGGAGGGATGACGTATGTTGGCCAACCCGGACGTGATTCCCTTGATTCCCTTGACAAAAAAACAACAGGTTTTTCCATTGGATTCTGGATTATTGCAGAAAAATTAGCATTGTTGAAGCACCTCCTCAAAAACTGAAAATAAATAAAAATAACCGTGCTCCAAAGAACGAAATGTAAACCAATGCAAACCAATGAAAGAGGGCATTCAATTATAGCCTACTACAATGATCAATTAGGAGGCTGAAGCCCTAAAGGAAGTGATGCAATAGGTGACTGAGTCGACAACATTTAAGTAAGCTCTACCTTGGGGTCTCTTATATATCAGGGGGTCTGAAAGGACGCATACGCTTCAACCTGTGGCTCCAGCCCTACAGGAAATGACTCAGCAAGTGCTCCATCTCTTTGCACCTCACCCAGCGGCTCGCTTGCAAGATTTTGGCCTGAAGTTCTTCCCAGACCTACACCCTAGCCATCCAACATACATATCTGAGAATCAGCCCTCTCTTTAATAATGACAAAAAGTTATTAGAGAAATACACATTAACTTTTTGTTATCTCATAAGCGGCGTGGTGCCGGCTCCTTTTGACCTTTTGACCCCAGACTTCAAAAACGTGGCCACAGGCCAGCTGTGTCTACACACCTAAAGCCACAAATGTACACCTCCATCCCACAAAAAATGAGGACTAAACTAACCTCTGTCTTATGTACATTTACTGTACTGTTGGAGGTCACGGCCCTTTTCCGGCCTTTTCGAGATAGCTAGGGCTGCTAAAATGTTTACACACATTTCCCGGGGCCCCGAGAACGACATATCCGAGATTTGGACTTCTAGAAAAAAAGTTTTCCCAAATGGACTGTCATTTGGACAAAGCCCCTCAGAAGTGTTGCCTGCAAGACCTAATGGTTCAGAATGTGGTGGAAAAACATTTTTTGAGATAGGAAGGTCCTACCGCCCTGAAATTTTAATACCTTATTCTAGGGCCTAACTGGGACCCCCGCACCGAAACTTGGCCCGGTCGGACCCCGAGGGCAGGAAGGGGGGGTCCTTCCATCCTGCCCGAAACTTGGCCCAGTCGGACCCCGAGTTCAGGAAGGGCCGAGGGGGGGCCTGGACTTTCATAATCTTCGCTCGGTGAATGTAAAGGATGTTTGGTCGGATGTTATGACGAAGAATCATAATGTGAATGGGAATATTCTATAAATGTCTTGATATCATCTTTCGTCTCAACACTTCTGCTGCTTCATCTTAAAGTCTCCTTAAAATATGAATCAATCCATTAGAAGTATGAAAATATCTTCCCGCGGGCGTAACGGGGCAAACAAGGTGTCCTTTGACATCTATGTTTCGAGGCGATTGCAACAGTGCCACACATGATCATATTTGAATATGTTTCGGGGTAGTAATTAGCTGTCGATTTTCGAGGCCTTTATCAATAATGACCAGCTATAGATTTGCTTCCCGATGGAGATTTTTGACAAATTACATGTTATTTAGCATCTATACATTAAGCTGAGTCCAATGAGATCAAGCTCGCCCTCTTGCTACACCGAGATCATGTCCTAGACCTAGGTGTACCATGTAAAATACATGTTACCATTTGCTAGAGTGTCATGCTGGGTGTCATTGGACTCAGCTCAACGTGTAGATGCTAAATAACATGTAATTTGTCACAAATTTCTATCGGGAAGCAAATCAATAGCTGCTCATTATTGATTAAGGCCTCCAATTTCGACAGCTAATTACTACCATTAAACATGTTCAAATATGCTCATGTGTGGCACCGTTGCAATCGCCTGGAAGCGTAGATGTTAAAGAACACATTTTTCGCCCTCTTATGCCACTGGGAAGATATTTACATGCTTCTGATTGACTAATGAATTGATGCAGCTATTCCCCCAGAAGTCAGGGGTCAAAAGGTCAAAAGGAGCCGGCACCACGCCGCTTATGAGACAAAAGTTAATGTGTATTTCTCTCATAACGTTTGGTCATTATTAAAGAGAGGCCTGATTCTCAGATATGCAGGTTGGATGGCTACGTGATGCTTGTGGACAGTAGGGTTGTACACTAGACATAAATAGGAAGCAAACTCAGGAGAAGGAATGACCTCTCACAAATATTTATTCAATAAATTGTTTCAAATAACCCTGCCTCGTTAAATCAATGAGCTTGGTGTTTTGCTTTCAAAAATAGGTTATAGAAGAAGTCTAAACTGCACAAAATAAAAACATCCAAGCTGCCTTTTAAGGATACCTTGGAATATCTGTCTATTTTTTAACCATCGGACCCTAGTTTACGACAAAAACAACACAATTTACGGCAGCTCCTTTGCCGCGTGGTTTTTAAGGTACGGCCACACCAACCGCGTTGCTCGCGGTAGGGGCGTTGAAAATCGGCATTTTTGCATAGGGAACCATTGTGGTGTGGCCACACCAAACGCGTTACTCACGTTAGGGGCGTCCAAACTCGGCATTTTTGCATAGGGAACCATTGGTATAGGCGCGTAGACGCGTTACATGCGTTGAAGCGTCGCGTTAGGGGCGTTATGCGCGGCAGACGCACGTAATTACGCACGTAAACGCAGTAACGCGCCCAACGCACCAACGCCCGGAGTTCAGAAATCTGAACTTTCAACACTCCAACGCGTGGCGCTTAGCCGCGATAGCCAATCAGCGTGGAGCTTGACCCGACGTCACTGGCAGAGAGTATTGAGCTTGGACAGAAGCATACGGCCGACATCTTTCTTTATTCTGGGTGGAAATAGTAACATAGTTACGCTATTAAATGCGTTTATGGAAACATTTTTAGCGAGAAATGTGCATTTTACTTTCATAATGTTCGCTCGGTGAATGTGAAGGATGTTTGGTTTGATAGTTATGACGAAGAGGGAACGCTCCGTTCACTTGCATGGACAGAGTCTCTGGATGCTAAGCAACCTCAACGTCTTGGCGGACTATATCTCTGCTGATCAACACTACGAATGCTGGAAACACACCAGACACACCATGTGAAGTTATTTAACCCGATTATTGTTATTTATATCAGAGATTATTTAATCTAACCCGATCTTCACCCTGCTACCCTCTGGCAGGCGCTACCGGGCCACTACAGCCCGCACCTCCAGACTGCAGAACAGTTTCATCCCCAGGGCCATCACAGAACTTAATAATCACACTACACTCCTACCCTCCACCCAGCACAACTGCACTTTTGTTAGTGGTTGCACAAACAAATTTCGTTGTGTATCCAATGCACAATGACAAATAAAGTCTATTCTATTCTATTCTATTCTATTCTAAACTCTTCACCCAAACACGGCGGCGTTTGGGTTTCCTACCTCGGACTCCAGCGCAGCCACGGCCGACAACTATCTTTATTCTGGGTGGAAATAGTAACATTGTTACGCCATTAAATGCGTTTATGGAAACATTTTTAGCGAGAAAAGTGCATTTTACTTTCATAATGTTCGCTCGGTGAATGTGAAGGATGTTTGGTTTGATAGTTATGACGAAGAGGGAACGCTCCGTTCACTTGCATGGACATGGACTCATCTAGCTGCGGTGGCGCGGTGACGCGGTGGAGCGTTGAACCACCACACACCGGTCAAGCTTCAGGTTAGGCGCGGTACTCGCGGTGTCCAACGCGAGCAACGCGGTTGGTGTGGCCGCACCTTTAGAGCCATGTAAGTATGAGGGGGCGGTCGATAGCAACCACCATAGCAACCATGACGGTCAAGTGACTGGTTGCAGCCCCGTTGAAAAAAATAGAATACCACCCTCAGGAGATTAATGATATTTAAATGATTATGACCATGAAGTCTTTATTTGCATGGGTTTACATTTCGTTCTGTGTAGCATGGAAAAATCGGAGAAACACTCCCATTCAGAATGCATTGGTTTACATTTCGTTCTTTGGAGCAAGGATATTTTTATTTATTTATTTATTTTCAGTTTTTGAGGGGGTGCTTCAAAGATGCTAATTTTTCTGCAATAATCCAAAATCCAATGGAAAACCCCGTTGGCTTTTTGTCAAGGGAACCCAGGGTGACGCTTCCGGGTTGGCCAACATACGTCATCCCTCCACCACGCTATACTGTAAAAACACATGTCCAAGTTGAATGATAATGCATGAATTTATTCCTTATTCTGCCATATTATTTATTTAAGGGGGGAGGGGGGGCATACAAGTCTTTTGGCCATAGTGGATCCAGATCTGTTCCGGAGCATTTCAGCACCTCGGGCAACAGCGCAGGGTTGCCTGGTCCTGCAAAAAACGTCCTGCCCACATACCGTTCAAAATCCACCCAAAATGTCCTAGAAGCAGCCCAAATAAAAAGATATTCCACTTAGGCCAATGTTTTGAAAGTAATAATATTTGAGGGAATATTTTTTGTTGTTGTTTAGCAGCGAAATGCATTGTGTGCGTGTGCGTGTACCACGCTATTTTATGTTGAAATGCGACGTAATCCAGGGTTCACGAAAACGTACACTGTCAACGTATGCTTTTGTCGACTGGGTTGGCTCTCAGATATACGTGTTTCTAACAAGATGATATCATTAAAGGTTACATAAAGTAACGGTTGAATAACACAAACGCAGGAAACACGTGAGCTGCTAGTTTAGCGAAAGCAGCGTCCCTAACAACCTGACGTCGTTGAAACATGCGAGCGAGCCGATAAAATCTTCCTAATAACTATAAAACTAAAGATCAGACACAATCACTGACTGAAGATTATGCAAGTAAAAAGTATATTTCTCGCTAGAAACGTTATTAGAAACACGTTTAACGGTGAATCGGTCCTAAAATATTGCATTTCCCATTCAGATAAAGATTAATAAAAATCATACACATTCACTTGCTGGAGATTATGCAAGGAAAAGGTATATTTCTCGCTAGAAATGTTATTAGAAATACGTTTAATGGTGTATCTGTCCTAAAATATTGCATTCCCCATTCAGATAATAAAGATTAATATAGGCTACGTAACATTTATTTTTTTGATGCAAACTATAATTACGTTTTGGTACAGCACCTCTTCATTCTGTACAAGGATGAGCGAATGTTCTCCTTTTTAAATGAAAACAACCTACCCATCATTCGCTGGCACTGGAAAAAATAAAATAAAAAGATATAATAAATTCCCTACCTACCCATGACCTCAACTGACAACCAACAGGAACCAAACTTTTTTTTTACACTAAACAGTTAATTTATTTGAATTTATACAAACCAAACAATCAATATATGATTAGAAGAATAAACAGATGAATGCTTAATAAAAAAATTCTCTTTGGCGCACATCAATGGTTAACATGTATCTCCATCGGCTACCCACTCCAATGGCCACGTTTTTTCACTGCAACACAGAAAAAAAGCTGTTTTGTTTATGCTGATAAGCTGTAGACACATCACAGGACACAGTAGGACTCTTTCAGCCGTTACATTACAGTGAATTTCCATTTTGTCACAGTAGGTTGATGGTAGTCAGCTTTAATGAAGAGTAGACAAGGGCGAGAGGGCACATCAAGATTGTTCTTAATGAAAGTGGTATAAAGCTTGAATGATCCTTGAAGTCCGAAAGATTAAAAAAAATTGAAGAACACAAAGTCACCCAACATCGCTGATACAACCTTTCAGGTAACTGATGATCCTCAGTCATTTCTTGAGACTTTACTATTTGAGAAAAAAGACTTGCCTTGAAACGCCCTTTATAAAAGACACATTTTCCTCAGGGATGTATAATAAAGCTTAAGATGTTTGTGCAAATGGCTGAATTGTGTTGGCCTACATAAATGTGGAAACACAATTTGTGTGGCGTACATCTGGAGAATACAAATATTAGCCTCACTTTTATCATTTTTATACCTAGAAGCCTGTTATGGGGCTCTGATGAAAATTCATAATACTTTTTTCCCCATTTGGGGTCACTTACAATAATGTATTTGAAAATGTGAGAGCACTGAGCCATAAGTAAGTGTACTCTAAGTGTACTTACGTAATTACCTGATTTCGGACAGAGTAAATGTTTGAATAAAGATATTAGTGACCACATATTGAGCACCTTTGTAGCAGATATAAACAAATTTAACCTTTAAAATGTACCTGTGATTTGTTAATGGTATGCACTTGTTCGCTGGTTACATGCTACACATGACAGACCATACATACCAGAGTGTGCATGGCTCCCACTGAACTTGTTTCATCTTCTGCCCCTGAAAAATAGAGAACTTTTTCAGTTACGCATTTCTGGATGGCATAAAGTTTAGCCCATTGCATTGAATACTTTACAACAGTAACAAAATATGGCCCCTATAATCTGCAAAACACTTCAAATGGTGGAGTCAGCGACCCGAGATGAAGCTTGTTGATATTTTAATTGAGCACCAAAACAAATCCCCCTTCCTTCCTGCTCCCTCAGAAGCTTCGCCCCAAGAAACCCTTGCCTTGGGGCAATCGTACGGGCATCTTCAGCGTGCAGTGTGGCCGCTCTAATCTTTTACCAAAAAAAGGTAGATGCAGGATGTGTGTTCCGGGCCTGATACCTGTTCAATAGCATAGTTGTTACTGCCATCACTAACGCCGCCTGTAGCTGATTGGTTAGATAAGTGTTGCCAGACTTTGTCCCACTCCCTTTGTTTGAATGCCCGTTTACAGAGCCTGAGCCGTGTTTAAACACTGGTCTTTTTTTCAGCACTGACAAAATGGATTTTTTTCATTTATAAACATTTGCCTGGCTCACACCAAATACCATAAACGTGCAATTAAAAGCTAAATCCATCAACATTATCACATCAAAACTAGCTCAGAAATGCCTCTTTTTGGCAAGCATATGTGGGGGGGGTTGAGTGGGATTTTTAACCTTAATAACTTTGCTTTTGGCTACCCTCTTCACAGGGTAAAATCCCTTTCTCCCTGGCATTTTGAAATTGTACTGTCAGTATCGGAAATAATAACTAGTCTTTGCAATAAATGTTATGCTAAGCTACAAAAATGGACAAACAATCATAGATAAGGGGATTCAGACATCGATGAAGGTACAGAAAATAGTTGAATTGCCTTACACTAATAAATCATTTTAAATCTACTGTTTTATTGACTTGCAATAGGAAGAATGACACCTATGTTATTCCATAAAGCCTGCACTAGCTGGAGGCAAAGTCCCAAAGTGACCCGAAAATCACGCAAGCAGTTATCACAGTAACATGTAAATGTACATTTATTTACAAAGCATATTAAAAAAACAGTTGACCAAAGTGCTAATGCCCTAGTGGTGTTAATAGTGTTGATGCCATTAGCCCAGCAGCTCTTTAGATTTGTATCATCAATTTGTTTTGGGCTTTTTAAGGTTATGACAAAAGCTAAGTGGGGCAGTGCATTGAAATTGAAGCGAAGAAATATAATTAACTCAAACTTCTTTCAAACAAAACAGATTACGGGATTGATATTGCTAAGAAGTGGTTTACATTTTCTAACTTGACGAAAGTAGTGTGTGGTTGCGTGTGGCTTACAACTCATTATAATGCTCTTTACACACAGAAGCTCATTCCTTCTTCAAGAGTTTTTGAGGAGGCTCCTGCAGGTGTGTTACGGCTCCAGGATGTTAGCTTGCTACGTCTAGGGGGGGGGGGGGGGAGTAGGGGAACCATAACACATGTTACTGTTAGACTGACTGGGAGAACAACAAAACAGGGCACAACAGCAAACTAGGTAAATAAGTGTGTTTATTTGGCGAGCGTTCCGCCAAGGGGAATAGGGAACTATAAGCGGAGCCAAATCAAAGAAAACAAGATAAAGTGACAACTAACTAGTGCACACATACAACCTAGCTAATACATACAGAGGGTGGCCCCGCTTCTAACCTGATGTGATAACAGAGTAAATCTACGTGATGGTAGTGTAAACCCAAGGGTATCTTACCTATTCACCTAAACCCCTATGGCATCTCAAAAACAAAAGGCAACAATATGACACAGCCCACACAGTCAGACAATGGCGTTTTTCAATGGAGACAAACAGGTGCAAGTTATCAAGGCCTGATAGATAGATAGATATATACTTTATTAATCCCGGGGGAAATTCAAGTATCCAGTAGCAGCCGAAAACACACATAAAAACAGTGCAGATGGATGTGCAAAAATACAGATATAAATAAATATAAATAAATAAAATGTCCATTGTTGTTATCTATTGTCCTCCCTGCCTTTACTGGGAGCTGTTGTAGTCTGATGGCCAGGGGACGAAAGAGTTTTTTAGTCTATTAGTGGAGCTGGACTGGGACAGCAGTCGGCCACTGAAAACACTCCTCTGCCTGGTGAAGGTGTCATGCAGAGGGTGGTGGGTGTTGTCCAGGATGGACAGCAGTTTGTCAAGGGTCCTTCCCTCTGCCACTGTCACCAGAGAGTCCAGCTCTGTTCCCACTACTGAGCCAGCACTCCTCACCAGTCTGTCCATTCGACCAGCTTCTCTCCTCCTGCTGCTTCCTCCCCAGCAAACCACAGCATAAAAGAGCACGCTGGCCACCACAGACTGGTAAAACATCTGCAGTAGTTTTTTGCAGATGTTGAAAGACCCCAGCCTTCTCAGGAAGTACAGACGGCTCTGCCCTTTCCTGTATAAAGCTTCCATATTTGCTGTCCAGTCCAGCTTGTCGTCCAGCTGCAGTCCCAGATATTTATAGGTCCTGACCACCTCCACATCGACCCCCTCGATGGACACGGGTAGGAGATGTGGTTTCTTCCTTCTGAAGTCCACCACCATCTCCTTGGTCTTGGAGGAGTTCAGCTGCAGATGGTTGGACCTGCACCACCTCACAAAGTCCTCAACCAGGCTCCTGTACTCCCCCTCCCTTCCATCCTTGATACAGCCAACTATCGCAGTGTCGTCTGAGTATTTCTGCACATGGCAGAGCCCAGAGTTATGCTGGAAGTCGGATGTATACAAGGTGAAGAGGACGGGAGAGAGCACGGTGCCTTGTGGTGCTCCGGTGCTGCTGACCACAGTGTCTGACGTGCAGCCCTTCAGTCTAACGTATTGTTGTCCCTCTGTGAGGTAGTCCGTAATCCATGTAACCAGGAGTGGGTCCACTCTCATCTCTGTCAGCTTGTCTCTCAGCAGGAGCGGCCGGATGGTGTTGAAGGCGCTGGAGAAATCAAAAAACGCGATCCTCACAGCGCCGCTCTCCCTGTCCAGATGAGAGTGGGCCCTATGGAGCAGATAGAGGCATCCTCCACGCCCACCTTCTCCTGGTATCCAAACTGCAGTGGATCTAGTGCGTGGTGGACCTGGGGTCTAAGGACATGGAGCAACAGCCGTTCAAATGTCTTCATAATGTGTGATGTCAGTGCTACTGGTCTGAAGTCACCCGGCTCCCTGGGGTGTTTTTTCTTAGGAACCGGGATGAGACATGAAGTCTTCCAGAGCATTGGGACCCTCCCCAGCTGCAGGCTCAGGTTGAAGACATGCTGGAGTGGCTCCCCCAGTTCAGCAGAACAGGCTTTAAGCATCCTTGGACACACTCTGTCCGGGCCTGCTGCTTTCCTTGGATGAAGCCTGATGACACTGATTGGCCAACAGACAGCTCCCAGATTGGACAGGGGGTTGGACGATGGTGGAGGAACAGCCAATGGTGTGAGACCTACAGAGAATGAGAGGGGCGACACAGGAAAACAACCACACACGTAACACCCCCACCCATAAGAGCAAAAAATCACACACGAGAAAGGGCATCCGCACACATATTCTCGGAGCCCTTCTTGTGACGAATCACCAGGTTGTACCCCTGCACAATCAGCGCTCACCGCATGAGGCACTGATTCTGATTATGCCTCCGGTGGAGAAATACCAGTAGATTGTTATCCGTGAAGACCACAATAGGCCTAGAACTCGATCCCAAATAAACTTCAAAAAACTGGAGCGCAAACAGCAAAGCCAGAGCTTCCTGTCGATAGTAGAATACCGTGTCTGGCACTCATTGAACTTCCGTAAGAAGTAGCAGACCGGATGGTCCAGACCGATGGAATCCTCCTGGATATGAACGGCATCAGCACCTACATTACATGCGTCTACCTCCATCTTAAATGGCTTCTCAAAGTCAGGAGCCACCAGAACAGGGGTACTACATAGCAGAGCCTTAACGGAAGCAAAAGCGTGTTGGCAACCTGGAGACCACGCAAACGGGACAAAGGGGCTCAACAGACTAGTCAGCGGGGCGACAACAGAGGAAAAATTCCTACAGAAACCACGATAGTAACCAGCCATACCCAAGAAGCGGCGCAGCTCACGCCGGGTGGTGGGCACTGGGAAGGCAGTGATAGCAGTCACCTTAGCCTCCATGGGGCGCACTTCACAACCTCCAACCCGTTTACCAAGGTAAGTAACGGTAGCCCTACCGAACTCACATTTTGCCAAATGCAGCACCAAGGAAGCCCTCGCCAAACGCTGGAACACTGTTGTCAAGGTATTTACATGATACAATTTAAGCATGTTGACATGGCAAATTCTTGACTTGCGCCTCCGATCTGGGGTCTGTATAACATAATCTGTGTCACTGAACTTCCGTCCCACACAATAAGGACCGGAGAAACGGGCAGAGAGAGAGAATCCGGGAATGGGCAGCAGAACTAGAACCGGGTCACCTGTCTGCAGTGAACGTGGGACAGCCTTCTCATTATACTGCTCCAGTGCAGAATCTATCTTTTGCATAGCAACCAGCTTATTACAAGTTATCGGTAGAGGCAATGGGTCGAGACTATGGCCAGCACACTCAACGGCACTGTTCTTATCAGGCTGCGGAGAGGGCACAGGGGTAGAACCAGTAACCTCATTTACGTCCCCTACTGGGACAAGAAAGGAGTCAGATAGGTCAACCACATCACTCAATGTTCGGGACTGCGCCCGTGTGACAGCACCCACTGGAAAAATCCCAGGGAATCTCTCGGCTAACTCATCCTCAGTGTTAGCTTCGGGACAGTCCAATACCTCTAACATAGGCAGCACTCTGCCTCCAGCAATATCATTGCCCATGATAAACTGAACGCCTTTTACCGGCAGGTTATGACGTACCCCGACTTTGAAAATTCCACTGACTAAATCACATTTTAAATGTACCAGGTGCAAGGGGACTGGCACAAACCCCATCTCTATGCCCTGAACCAAAACACTGGAACCATAGAATGAATCACTTGACAATGGCACTGCATCAGAGAGGATAAACGACTGGGCCGCCCCAGTGTCTCGGAGAATCTGAACCTTTTGCTGGTCCTTTGGATCACCGGTCAGTGACACGAGACCACTCAAAATGAATGGTTTGTAGCTGGGGTCAGGAAGGTCAGAAACGCACACATTCGGCATAACTGCAACACTGCAAGAAACTGTACTCATCAATCCAACCCCCTTTGGTTGTTGAACGGGCGGTGGATGATTTCTCATACGAAGCTGACAGTCAGCAATTAAATGGCCAAGTTCATGACAATAAAAACACTCCCGTTCCTCCCTAAAGCGTAAAGGAAGTGAAACTGACTTGCGAAACTGACTGGTGGGAGAGGTAGCAAACACATGAGCGGGCTTGTGGGTCAGTACAAACTCGTCCGCTAACACAGCAGCCTGGGACAGTGACATCACTTTTTGCTCGTTCAAGTATGTTACTATTCGTTCGGATATACTATTCTTAAATTCCTCCAGCAGGACTAATTCTCGAAGAGAGGAAAAATCAGTAGTTTTAGTGGCGGTGCACCAGCGATCAAACAAGGTGGCCTTCTCTCGAGCAAACTCCATGAAAGTACGATCAGGAGACTATTTGCAACTCCTAAACTTTTGTCTATATGCCTCAGGCACTAACTCATACGCACGAAGAACAGTGGTTTTAACAATTTCGTAATCTAGACTGTCCTCCAACGAAATGGACGCCAACACCTCTTGAGCTTTACCAGATAGTTTACACTGAAGCAAGAGGGGCCACACCTCTTTAGGCCACTGCATAGAAACTGCGATGCGTTCAAACACACCAAAATAAGAATCGATTTCCGATTCCCGGAACTGCGGAACCAAAGCCATTTGTTTAGTCACATCCAATGTGCCAAATGAGCTAGCTAGTGGAGAAGAGAGGGTGGTTTGGGTTGAACGTGCCGCACTTGCAGCCTCCAATTCCAACCTCCGTAGTTTCACCTCCTTCTCTGCCTCAATCCGTCGAATCTCCAGTTGGTGCTCACGCGCAGCTTGCCTCTCTCCACGCTCAGCCTCCATTTGCAAGCGGGCGTCCTGAGTCGACATTGATAAAGTAGGTGACAACGGATTAAAGCGCGGTAAGGTAGCGGGTGGCTTAGCCTCTGCCCCAGCCTGCATGTCCGCCCTGGCATCACTACAAGGAGAAGCCACAGTCACACCAAGCACCTCCTTGCCCACCAGCATATCCACGACACACTCCTTAAGTCTCGCTTTGAGCAGGGTCCCCTGAACTGGAAACTCAAAATGAGCCGCTATGGCATATAAATCAGCCTTCCGGCATCTGTCAATTCGATCCATACACGGATCAGCCAAAAAGACACCCAAATCAAAAGCCTCCATAACGAGCCCTACAAAAACAACTACTGCCTATCCTATACACACAAACCAGCTACACTATGCGCACACCTGCATCGAACAACTCACAGCCAGCCCGACGTGGAGTCCTACAATGAGGATCCTGGACGAGCCACCAAATATGTTACGGCTCCAGGATGTTAGCTTGCTACGTCTAGGGGGGGGGGGGAGTAGGGGAACCATAACACATGTTACTGTTAGACTGACTGGGAGAACAACAAAACAGGGCACAACAGCAAACTAGGTAAATAAGTGTGTTTATTTGGCGAGCGTTCCGCCAAGGGGAATAGGGAACTATAAGCGGAGCCAAATCAAAGAAAACAAGATAAAGTGACAACTAACTAGTGCACACATACAACCTAGCTAATACATACAGAGGGTGGCCCCGCTTCTAACCTGATGTGATAACAGAGTAAATCTACGTGATGGTAGTGTAAACCCAAGGGTATCTTACCTATTCACCTAAACCCCTATGGCATCTCAAAAACAAAAGGCAACAATATGACACAGCCCACACACAGTCAGACAATGGCGTTTTTCAATGGAGACAAACAGGTGCAAGTTATCAAGGCCTGATGACACTGATTGGCCAACAGACAGCTCCCAGATTGGACAGGGTGTTGGACGATGGTGGAGGAACAGCCAATGGTGTGAGACCTACAGAGAATGAGAGGGGCGACACAGGAAAACAACCACACACGTAACAAGGTGTATCTGGAGGACAGGGTGGAGGCAGAGTGGAGGCTCCTGCAGGTGTCTCTGGAGGACAGGGTGGAGGCAGAGTGGAGGCTGCTGCAGATGTCTCTGGTGGACAGGGTGGAGGACAGGGTGGAGGCTGAGTGGAGGCTGCTGCAGGTGTCTCTGGTGGACAGGGTGGAGGACAGGGTGGAGGACAGGGTGGAGGCAGAGTGGAGGCTGCTGCAGGTGTCTCTGGGGGGGTCCAACCTTCATTGGAGTAGAACAGAGTTATTTAGAGAACTATATACTTTGACTAGTTAGGACCCGAGCACCAACAAAGTGAAAGGCTGATTGTATTTACAAACTACACTACAGTATATACTCCGTAAAGAGTTTTATTAAGTTTGAATAACAAATATTCAATGCGCTTTAGCTAACAACTGCTGTTTAATTACAGAAAATAAAAATGTACAGCAGTCTGAATGAAGAAAATGTACCCTGCATTTACCATCAAATAAATATCACTGTAAAGCATGTTACTAAGCGGCTGTAGCGTTGTATGAAAAGACATGTTTTGACATAATAAATGCTGAATGTTACAATAGATTACTTATACCAAACAGTAGTTATTTATCAGAATAAGGTGAACAAGACGATGTCAGTTCATAGATATTTGAGATTAACTGCTTGCATGTCGCTTGTTGAGCAATTGTGATTTGTTTCACAAGTAAATCACACTTTTTCTAATGGAAGTGTATCATTAATATCTCCATACTTTTGTTACGTATTTTAAGAATCTAAGCTACCCACACATAGACCAAAATGAAGCAGGACCAAACATATAAGCCGTAATTACTATACATAGCCACAAGGGGAGCAAGACCTTATTGGAGGCTGCTCCAGCCACAGATAGTAGCGCTTTTATATATACGAAGAAGCCGAAGCCAGTACGGCACCCCGGCCACGCACACTAGGCCACGCCCACTTGACGGTCTTTACCTGAGGACAAGGGGTGGAGATGGCCAGAGATCAATAGGTAGACGACAGAGAGCACCCGGGCCTTAGCCCGGGGGGCTTGAAGTAGATCACGGTATTTTCCTCTCACACGTGTTAGATTCAATTCCCTCCGTATAGCTTCACTTACCATGCCGAAAACATGCCGAAACATGCCGACGACTTTATAATAAATGAAGTGAGTTTAAAGCAACCCGGGATTGGACAACTTTCTTCGAGAATATGCAATACTTTGCAGAAATCGTCAATCATGGGGGTAATGAAGCTCTAGAGCAGGGGTGCCCAACCTTTTTTGACCCAAGATCTACTTTTCAAGTGCGATCGACTGGTAGACCACGATCGACTGGTTGGGCACCCCTGCTCTAGAGTAATAACTGTCTACTTTGCTGTTTCAGAATCACAAGCTCCTATCAAGTGTATTGCCTTTGTTAAAGCAGTGAGTAAGTTTGAAAAGGCAACCCATCTGCATGCATCTCCATCCTGTTTTGTTAAACGTAACACGTCAAACAGAAACATTGACATAGGCTGCCATTTAACAAGTTTTATACTTATCTATTGATCATTTTACTGGGAAACCGCTTAAACCCACCCTTTTCCGTAGACATGAAATCCCAACCCCAATTTAACGATCCAAATCCATTTAGAAATGAAAGTGCAGCAATACACGGTGCCCTTTAATGCACTGTTAAAACATGACATAAACAATATGCAACAAGTACAACTATCACAAGTTTACAAGGATATACTGTCACTACAAGGTTTCAATGTCGTTAGACATGGAAAAATTTAAAAAAATCAATTAAAACATTAGGTAGGTGTTGCTAAAGTTCAACAATCTAAATGTAACGTAATGTATGAAACATTAAATAAACAGGCAGATATTTATTCTATTAATATAGCTTATATATTTGCGACGCTTTAAGGGAGAGGCTTTCCAAAAACATTTTTCCCCATCATAAATCACACATGGGCCAAAATCACAGAAATCTCTGACGGGCCTGGCTCCAGACGGGGGCCACGGGCTACCTCAGGGCAAGGTCTTTTCCTCTTTCCAGCTCTTTCATTGAGTCTTTTGAAACATTCTTGGTCAATTTTAATTTAATGGAAGTTCATTGTCTTCTTCAGGAGGAGACAGAGATTTTACTGTGATTTGACTGCAATAAATCGGTGACAACGACTCTAAAATATATTAATATCATAGTCTGTAAAAAGCCTAACTAATAGTAATGTTTTGTTGGGGTTATCAGCGTGATCACACGTAAACTTTGGTTAAAATCAATCAATCAAGCTGTGCTGTGCTGACTGTTACAACCGATATCGGCTCTGAATGACGCCGTTAGCAAAGTAAGGAAAATATTTGTGGTATCAGGCCCTCCATTACAATGAGATTGGTGCTCACTGCGAATGGACCACTACAGCACCCACTCTGAGCTTCAAATATCGCTGCAGATGTCCTTCTACAATGTGTTGTAGTATTTTTCAGAAAGGTTTTATTCACACATATATCCACAAAAGGTTTTTTAAAAATAATAAAAATATATTACCTTCAATAACGTGATCAAACAGTGCCTTCATCCTTTCCAGACACGCAGAAGACGTCTCAGACAGATGGCAGAGAGGGGCAAAAACTTCAGAGTGCCAGCAATTTTTCTTTTTCCCAGGTCTTGCCAGGAATAAAACGGGCCTCCATCCAAGGGCCTGCAATTTCTCAAGCTTGAAATATACAATAAACAACACATATGAGAAGACAATAAAATGTTAATATTTAAATGTAGAGGGCAAACGAAAGCAACAAATGAAAACTGAACTGAACATGAGAATAACGGATGCAGTTGCATACCAACATGCTAGCCTCATCCCGAACGTGAGAGCTGGTCCGGTTCTTTTGGTGGGTTTGGACCCACGTTTCACGCTTTCGATTGAAGCCTTCAATTTTTTGTGCAAGTCTAACCTTGTATGGTTGGATAGCTTGACATGCCTTGCATTTTTTGCAGGCAACATTTATAAGTGTGCCACAATTGACACACTTCCTCTGTGTCGACCCCTTCGTTGGCATGTTTAGCCACGAGGACAGAAAGACAGACAGACAGACCGACAGACAGTGATTGGGTGGGTGAGTGAGTGAGTGAGTGAGTGAGTGAGTGAGTGAGTGAGTGAGTGAGTGAGTGAGTGAGTGAGTGAGTGAGTGAGTGAGTGAGTGAGTGAGTGAGTGAGTGAGTGATATGCCTGTGTGTTTATGTAGTACAGAAAAGAGTGGCTCTTAAAATAGCCGTTGTTTTGCTTTAAATAAAGAGATGGATAATGAAGGGCAGGAAAAGACGGAATCCCCATAGCACAAACATTATTGTTTAGGCTAAATGCAAGCAACCATAAAGCGATTTTTAAAATGGACCTTTTCCGAATGGATTACACTAACATTAAATAATGTGCATTAATGAAGATTTTACCTTTGCAGATAACGATGGATGAGAATAAAGGGGTGCTGTAACGTTAGGGCTGACTATAATTACATTTCATGTGTTTGAACGTATTTCTCCTTCCTTTGAAGTTACCTAATTATCTTTATATGTGCCTTAGGTGACCTTGGGTGTTTTGAAAGGCGCCTCTAAATTAAATGTATTATTATTATTATTATTATGTTCCTGTATGGAATAGCCTTACAGATAATGTAAAAATACTGTTTATACTCTGTTAGGCTCATCCACATCATTATATATTATACTTGTTTATCAACCTCCGACAATATCTAGAAATGCTTTTAGATACAACTAATGAAAAAATTAAATAGTAATAGTAATATTAATAGGCTACTAACCTTTCAACTAACGTTAGCGATCCAGCAAAAGGCTATAGGGGCTAACTTGTTGAAGCTAACTTCACTGCTCTTACTAAGACTAACATTAGTGGCTTTATATTTTACATACATTTGACATAAACCGCTACGTAAATATAAATAGCATGACGACATCAATGATAAATCTTATAAAACCCATTTCAAACAAAGAAATTATACAAATTAAAAAAGAATTTGAAGCATGCTGATCTTATAGTGCGAACACACCAAGCGCGTACCTCGCGTACCATGTACGTGCGTAACGCAGCGAAAATGTGTACGCGCGTACGCATACGCGCGTAGATGAGACCGCCAGGGGGGGGGGGGGGGGAGTTTTGGGCGGTAGTCATATACTACTGAACAATATAAACAAATGATATAAAACAAAATCCCAGCCTCTTTCATTTTCAAATAGTATGTAAATATTCTGAATGAATAAAAATTGAAAAGATATGCGTGTCCTGGCATGTGTATAAGCTATACACACACGACTTTATATATATAAAGGGTTAAATAAACTCCATTTATTTATTATTTTTATTATTTTTCCACAATGTCTTGTTTTTAAACGATTTATGATAACTTTTATACTCTGTAAGGTGACCTTGGGTGTCTTGAAAGGCGCCTCTAAATGAAATGTATTATTATTATTATATATTTATATATTATCTTATATTATTATTATTATTTATTATATTATATATTATATCAATATATATATGTGGGAAATGCATCCTGGGATTTATAGCGGTTGCAAGTACACACGAGCCACCTCCGATGCATGCGTACTTCGAATTGGAACAGTGCTCGGGAAACGACTGATGACGTTTCACGAGTCCACGAGCACACGAGCACGCACAAGCACGCGAATAGAAACGGAGGCGAGGACCGGCTTCTTCTTCTTCGCTGGTGGCCAGGCTTAGTTAATGCTAAATGATAACAACTGTACCGAGAGGATGTGGCTGCAGCAGGCTAACCTGACAGCAATCTAAACAATACTTCACCCCTGCTCTCAGATATACGTGTTTCTAACAAGATGATATCATTTAAAGTTACATAAAGTAACGGTTTAATAACACAAACGCAGGAAACACGTGAGCTGCTAGTTTAGCGAAAGCAGCATCCCTAGTAACCTGACTTCGTTGAAACATGCGAGCGAGCCGATAAAATCTTCCTAATAACTATAAAACTAAAGATCAGACACAACCACTGACTGAATATTATGAAAGGAAAATGTACATTTCTCGCTACAAATGTCATTAGAAACACGTTTAATGGTGTATCTGTCCTAAAATATTGCATTTCCCATTCAGATAATAACGATTAATATGGCTACGTAACAATTTCACCAAATGCTAGGAGAACGTATCGCCCCCTGTTGGTGCTATTCCCTCATTCATTTCGAATGGAGAAGGACGCGTGTTCAGGGTGACGCTTTGGTCAGGCAAAGCGTGACCCTGAACACGCCTTGCGATGTGGACAAACGTATCTATTTTACGCCTTGTCGTGATACCGGGTTGCATAGTGTGCAACTTTCTGTGCACTCAGACGAGAGGACTTGAACAACAGTATCAGTGACGAGGAGTTGGACGTGATTGTGTCTGACATTCATCGCCATTACCCCAGCGCTGGCTACAAGATGATATTGGGTCACTTGAGATCAAGGCAACTTTTTGTCAAAAGTATGAGCACTTGACTGATTTGTTCAGAATGCCTTTAAATAGCCCATCTTCATAGTTTATATGAACTGTGAAAGTAATGTATACAACTGTATTTATGATAAACTGTCCAAATATGATCTCATTGTGGACAATGTATGCTACATCATGTGTTAATGTAACTCTTATTTTAAAGGGGACGTGTGCTGGCATCATTAAGACGTGTGGATCCTCAAGGGGTACTACTGATGCGCAGGCTGTCACTACGAACCTTAAAGCGAAGATGTTACTCTGTTCCAGCTCCCAACAGCCTTTGGCATATTGATGGCCACCATAAGCTTATACGGTAGAACAGTTGCAATGCTTTCACAACTTCTGTTTATGGCAGTGAGATGACCATATAGATCAGGGGTCTCAAACTCGCGGCCCGCGGGACGATATTTTGTGGCCCCCTACTTGATATCAAAGTTAAGTGTTAGTGCGGCCCACACGTTTTAATTTTAATTTTATTATATTTTTTTGCCGAGTCGCTGCGCTTGCCCGTTGGCCTCATTTATAAAGCTTGCTGCGCACAAAAACCTTGCATAAGACGGAGGTGAAATGTGCTAGGCCAACGGCATGTCTTCTCCCAAGTCTGTGTGCGCTGGAGATACGCCCTTTCTGTGTGTATCTCTTTCCAAACACCATGCACCTGACCGGGTTCTCTCCTGTGTGACTCCTCTGATGTATTTCGATCTTACTGAAGCATCTGAAACTAACCACTTAGCAACCGAGTTCCTGAAGTTGTGGAGCTTCATATCCCTGAGCATGGAATGTGCGTCAGTTTTTTTTCACTGCAAACGTTGGTAGGCGATTTATAGAAAATGTCTATGGTCTGACATGATTGATTGCATTTTATAACTGCATGGGCCTGGATACGTCGGTAGGGGTGTGTGTGTGTGTGTGTGTGTGTGTGTGTGTGTGTGTGTGTGTGTTCCTGTGTGTCCAGTGGGAGAGGAAATATCGACGTGTGAAAGAGTGTTTTGTATCAAGTTGAGGCCGACACATATTAATCGAAATGTATATATCATAAGTTACACATGTATTAAAAAAAAACAACACACACACACACACACACACACACACACACTAACGTTTGCGGTGAAAAATGCTTCTGCACATTTCACCCCGTCTTCGCAAGGTTGTTGGGCGCAGCAAGCTTTATAAAAAAAATATATATAAAGCCCTGCATGGGCCCTGCAGGAGCTGTGTGAGAGGAAGCGCTGCCAGGTCTCTGGCAGTAAGGAGTAGGCAAGAAAAGCCATATGTTCAGAAGGACACTTCATGTTCTGAAGAAGGTTCATGTTTTAAAGCCATTCATGTTCAAAAAAGCATTCATGTTACAGAACTGTTAATAGTAAAGCTTGAGAAGACTAGATATTTGTACTTTTTTGTGGAAAACTTGATGCGGCCCAGCCTCACCCAGAATCTGCCTCCAGCGGCCCCCAGGTAAATTGAGTTTGAGACCCCTGATATAGATCATGG
Organism: Gadus macrocephalus; assembly: GCF_031168955.1. Classification (NCBI taxonomy): domain Eukaryota; kingdom Metazoa; phylum Chordata; class Actinopteri; order Gadiformes; family Gadidae; genus Gadus; species Gadus macrocephalus. Next base: position 1,098,568 of record NC_082387.1, on the reverse strand, counting down.
TGTTTTTTGGTAGGAGGGTGTGAGTGCATGTGTAGTGTGGACTCTCTAACAACTCAGGAATCTCATTTGTTTCTAACTACTGAAGAGCAACAAGTTCACCAGTAGGCACTATTTACTATTTCGGTTCCCTGCCAATTAGTGCAATCCTTTATCCTATTTGATTACCTGTGTATTGTGTGTAATCTGCATTGTCTCAAACACCACTGGCCCAACAATGACAAAACATTGGTCCCCATAATCAACAATAAGGCATGGCATGTTTATTTGTTTCACAGAATTCATACACAGTGGGTGCACAGTGAGTTTTACAAGACCTTGATCTGATCAAATTTTTCAAAAATCTTAATGTGCTTCTTAATTGACTTGATCTGTTGCTTGCAAAAAAATCCTGAATCAATTGTTATGCTACGGCTTGGTATTTAGTTTTACGAGCCAGTGAGTCAAGGTGAGCAGTTAGCTTTTTCTTTTGCACCAGATGCTATTTCATTCACATTGTCTTTATCTGAAGGGTGTTCTGCATCCTTATTATCTAAAGGGGTTCTGCATCATTCCTGGGAGATGACATTTTCTGCAATTTCATTGTTCAGTTATGGTCTTAATCTAAATGTTGTACTTTGCCACATCTTGTTTTCACATTGTGTGTGTTTCAATGCTACCTCTGTCAGAAAGTGGTTTAAAAGGACCTTCTTTTTCATATTTGTAGATGGCGAGTGGTTGTGCATGGTGGTATTGATGGGTTTTCACGGCTCATCCTTTACCTGACTGCAGCGACCAACAACAGAGCCCAAACTGTCCTGGAGAGTTTCCTGTCTGCAGTAGAGCAGTATGGTATCCCCTCTAGAGTCCGCTCGGATAAGGGAGGGGAAAACATTCTGGTTGCACGCTTCAAGTTCATGGTGACCAGTCGTGGACTCAATAGCAACTCTCACATTGCTGGAAGAAGTGTCCACAATCAGAGGTGCTTGACACACCAATAAAGTAATTTGATTAGTTGAGTTTCTAGATATTTGTATTATAGTAATTGTTACGGCCACAACAAAAGAAAACTTTTGGCTCAACCTTGTGATCAGCAACATATACAGAGGACGCCATCCTGAGGATTATTTTTAAACAAAAGAGATTTTATTTACAAAAGTTTGCCATGAATTAACCAAAACTATGAGAGTCTGGAGGCATGGCCAAACAGAACAAAAAAAAAGGTGGGAAGACTGGGCCAACCACACAATGGGCTGTTACATTTTATATACTATATAGTTGAAATTAAAAATGATCTATCCAATCGTTGTTATCAGCAGTATGTCGATGAAAAGATGGCAATGACAAGTGAATGGTGAAACTGACCTGTTTGTGTTTTTGACTAGCTGTTTTTATTTTTGTTTGTTTTTAGAATTGAGCGGCTGTGGAGAGATGTATTTGAAAATGTCATTGATCTCTTCTATACCACTTTCATCGTCTGGAAGCTGAGGGATGGCTTAATCCAGACAAGGTGACAGACATCCAGGGGAGTAGCTTGGGCCGGGGCTTCCGGGGCGGGGCCCTGGGCGTCCGGGTAGCCCCGGCCACGTGGGCCCCGCCTAGCCCCCGTCGGGCCCCCACGCGGCCACGGCCGCCCGACGGTCGCCGTGCTGGCGGCGGTGTGAAAGCAGCATAAGATGTCTACAAGTGATTGTAGAAAGGAACTGACCGCAGTATATAGACTCCCTTCTCTCAGAACATCACATTCAGGGTGGCTCATATATTTTATCTTCCTCTGCCTTAATGTATGTCATTTGGTTACAGTAGTGATATTTTGGCCAGGAATAAAAAAGTATATACAATCGCACTTAGGCAAGATAGGGCCTGCTGGGAAATCTGTTCGACCAATCACCGTGATGTTTTGAGTGTACATACGACGTAACCTACATGTTACTCTCGTATACCACAATGCAATGCGGTCGTGTTTTTCCGAAGGAGAAGAAGAAGCTGATTAACCACTGTAACGACCCAGGTGGGTCTCAAGGCTCCGCCCATTTGTGCTGCTTGCCTGTTCGGTCACCTCCCTTTCTTGTGTGCAGGTCTCAGGTGTGTGCAATGACCCTGCTGATTGGGGAGTGTAGAAAAGACCTTCCGTGCCAACACCCAGGGCTCTCCTCTCCTCTGCTGGCTTTAGGCTTTTGTTTGGTTGTTCCCATGACTGATCTCACACCACACTTTTGGTTACATTACATATTACTGACTTACACCACACCCCATTAACTTTACCGTAGTTTCTGTTCAATCTTATATAATAAATCATTGTTATTCCTTTACCCTGCATGTGGCCTCCCCAGTTTATGTTCATGCCAGAGCCAAGCATGTTACACCGCGAAAACGAATACATTTAATGATGGAGTCTCCGTCTTCGTTTAGAAATGTCAACAATTTATTTGGAATCTAACACAGAAAATTTAACATTCAAAATTAATTAAAAAAAACTTGAACAAGGAAATGTAACATTCAACATCAATCCAACATCCAGCTTTCCTTGTGAGTGCCCGGATTGTTTACATGATGTGGGCGCATCTGTCTGCGTCACACAAATACCCGGCGCATTTACTGACGCACATGACGTTTAAAAATGTTCAGCGTAGTGTCCGAATCGTCGTTTGTTCGTTCCCTATATAGTGCACTATATCATAAACACTATATAGGGAATAGTGAGTGAGTGTATAGCGAACGACTTCGAACACAGCTAGTATCTCCAACTCTAGCATATTGTTAAAAGCTAAGCCATACCATTGCAATGTTTAGCAAGCTAAAAAGTGGTACTAAAAAACGTAAAGAGAAGAAAGACCTGGATGCGCGCAATTCGAAATGTTTGCACAGCGTTTTTCCTGTACCTCACCATACCAGTGACAGTAGCTAGCCACGGCAGAGCGGTCATTTTCCAAGCTCAAATTGATCAAGACTTCCCTAAGGAGCGCCATGGCACAGTAGCGATTGAGTATATTGGCCATACTCTCAATCGAGAATGAAAGAGCAAGGAAATTGGATTTCACCTCTATTATCAACGAGTTCGCTGAACAGAAGGCACGCAGAGTAAACTTCTGAACGGGTAAGAGCAGTTGTTATTTTATTATTGGTTATGGCCGCTGTGCCATGTAGGAGTATGTTACCATTGGCCATTTTGATTAGGCCATAGTTGTGCTGTTTGGGAAATGTAGTTGTGTGGTCAGCTGAATGGAGTATTTATGTTTTGTTTTTGATAGTAGGCAGTGTGTTGCAAATACAGTGTACGTGGTCCTAATAATGTTTCTGTGATTTTGACGTGTGATCTAGGGATGCTAAGTCTCTGTCCATGGTTCTGATGATTATTTTGCGTTCTCTCGTTGTTGCGGATGTTGGCTTAGGCCCTATGGGGGAGTGGATGCATTTGCGTGTGTGTGTGGGTGTGTGTTTGTGTTTGTGTGTGTGGGGGGGGGGGGGGAGGGGGAATCGCGCCCAGCGCGATCTTGCCCCGAGGTCTAGCACAACTAAGCTACGCCACTGCAGACCTCTATGCTTTACATAGATGTTACATGCCGCATATCCAGTCACATCTGCAACAATTCCAGAGAGCATGGAACAACCACTCCTTAAGAACCGCCAGAAACCAATCCCCTCTGCAGCTGTGGTGGAGCAAAGCAAGAGAGGGGAACAGGACAAACTTTTGTTGGGTGATTTTTAATTTTAATCAATATAGTGCCTTTTACTTATTTCGAAATATGTAACCTTGCCAGAAATAAAAAAAATATCACTTTTACACCTAATCAACACCTAAATTCCAGGTACATGACGAATGCAGAGTTGACTGGAGAGGGCCACAGAGACCTGTGACAGACGGAGTTCACATTCCTGAGTTGGAGCCCTGTCTGTGGCAGAATTGGCAACACTGCCAAATCCATCTGTACCATTGCCAGAGACAATACCAACTTACATTGAGACAGTACGCATTCTTCGAGAAATGCTGTAATCATGTATGATTTGTCATACAGATAAGAGTACTATTGATTGACCATTTATAACTTGTAGTTAGAGCTGATATAACTAATATTTCTGAAGTGGACACTGACATTTCAGCATCTAACAAGTCGGTTTTTAGGTTTTCTTGCAGGTGACTTCTCTGTTATTGTGTCACCTTAAGCCAAAGCAAGCAGCTGTTAATAGGAGAATAGGAGCACTAAAAACCTAGAACAGAACAGAAATACCACTACAATTGGATGATGATGTTGCTTTGTGTCTGCTGAATCTGTTAATAAACAGCTGCTTGCTATCAATGTGTATGTTTTGTTTACAGCTTGTTGCACTGCTCCCAAGTGGCCAAATAAAAGTTTGATTTGCCTGGGGCCTGTACCACGAAGCTCGCTTAGAGGGTTAGCGAGGTATGTTGAGCTCAAAGCCTGGGTTAGTTGTACCCCGAAAGTCGATGTCTTTTAGCGTCGCTGTATGTATCACCGTGGTGACTCAAGGCCTGATTCCACCGGACGCGTTACGGCAACGTTACGGCTGCGGCACGTCTTGGCCGCGGTCACCGCAGCAGATAGGTTCCACTCTAATCAATGAGACCATTTCCACCGGGCGCGGCTGCGGAACGTCTCAGCAACATCCCAGGAGCGGCTTGCCGTGCCGCAGCGCTATCATTCCGTAACGTTTCTATTTTTGCCGCAAGCCGTTGCTGAACCGCGTCAGTTTCAACAGAGCAGATCGAGCAGGGCAGGAAGTGAAAAAGTAAAAGCCATAGAGCATCCGGTCAATTTTCAAAATAAAACACAATACTCAGCTCATGTAGCCTATCACAACGTAATTTATGTACCAAATCATCCTTTTTATAAGGGCAATGGCCGGAAGGACAAAGCGTGGCATTTAATTGCAGTCGTTATGGGAGTGGAAGTTGAGTACATTAGGTTTAGGATTATCGCGTGATCTCGTGATCTCGCGTGAATACGGCTGGCTCGCAACGCATGTTGCGCTGCTGTAACGCGCCCGGTGGAAATGCAAGCAGGGCAAAGTCGCAGCCGTTCCGTGCCGCGGCCGTAACGCGTCCGGTGGAATCCCCGGGTTATGCTCGCAACCAAACCTGGGGGGTATACCACGAACCTTGCTGAACATACCCAGGCTTTCTTGGGAAAACCTGGCTCGACAGACCCGCAACTCGCAATCAGAGTTAAATGGTACCACGAAGCTCACTTTAGATTCAATTAGTTGAACCAGGTTTTCCGCTTTAGGTTCAATGCGCGTTCACATAAAAGGAGCGTTTCTCGCGTCATTTGACTCACCCTTATGCAAAGTAAATCGCGCGAGAGCTGTGTATTTCATCCAAGGCGAGCAGTGTATTATTATGAACTCCTACGAGGAATTCAAAGTTCAAATCACAGCCAAGGGGAACACGGTTGCCCATAATATGGCTAGGGTGGCGTGCTGGCAAAAAATAGCCGACCGTGTTAATTCGTAAGTGAAAAGATTCTGCATATTGTCTAAAAAATATTATGTATCATCATCCCTTTTACCCCCATATATGTGGGGCCCCATGTTTGCTCCTACGAACATGGGGCCAAGTCAAAAATAAATATAAAAATATTATTCAATGTGGTAAGCCTATGATTTGGTTTGAGGTGATTTTTCGTAAACAATTCTCACAGCTATAATATGAATTTGTAGAATAAAAAATGCCTAGGCCTAATTGTGTCACTGACATAGCGGTTATATAAGGGATAATGGACAACACGGCACTTGACTATAGGTTAATGTACGTTGAACGTGCGGGGCCACCTTCGAACTTGAAACACAGACACACTGCGCAACACTAGCCGCGTTTACATGGCACATCTGATCCGCATAGATTACTATGCGGAATAAAATACTGGGTATGAAGTATTTCAACGTTCAGCCTGCAAAAGTACTAGTAGTAGCCTACTCATTTACAGTTATCTCGGACGCGCGCGGACACTACGATACGCGAACACGTCATTAATAAACACCCATGTCCCGTCGCTTAGCAACCGGACACGCTTACCGGACTACTTACGAACAAAGACGTGAATCAGGCAATAAATCCACTCTCCTGGACAGCGGTCAAGTTCGGTGTGCATTAAAGTACCAACGGAGCTCAGTGGACCAATTGCGAACTACTGCAGCTGCTCTAAGTTAAACCCCAATCTGTTCGGAATAAGTGTATACATGTCGATTAAAACGGACTACACCACCTCTTCTATTCGGCATAGAATTATATGCCGAACAGATAATTGTATTCTGAATGAGGCGTATATATGAACATTTTCTATTCCGCATATTCTATGCGGATCAGATGTGTCCATGTAAACGCGGCTAGTAAGTGCACGGCTTATTTGTGTAGCATTGACTACATACGGTCCAACAAGGAAGATCAAATAACGAATACCCTCTGAGGAGAATCTGTATCTCTCATAAAGAATATCGTCAGGCAATGCCAAGGGATCGGTTCTGTCCCGAAAAACCCTGTCTCCGGAGAGACGCCTGTATGATAAGTGCGCCGAGGTCCACGGGAACACCCACAAATGGTGACGCCATTGGTTGCACCAACATGGATTAACTCTTAAACTGGATTAATTCAAGGTTTAACTGTTAACCGTGTTGCACCAAACTCTAACCTGATCATATTAATGTTTTTTTTCGATAGAGGGTCCGTAATCATTGGTGGTGGTCCTCCGCCAGTTTTAAACATCCACCTCCTCTCTTCTGCCGCATCCTTTTTTGCCTTTGCCTTTAAGTTCTTCCAGCAGGCTTTCAGTTGTGACTTGTCCCTCACCTCCTTAATGCCAGTTGAGTCATTGAAGCGCTCCGACCGCTAACATGACCCAGGTCTCCTCCTTTTTTTCCAGCGTAACGCTGTCAGTCCTTTTATCCTCAATTATAATCCCAAAGTCCTCCATCAATTCCAACAGCAACATCTTTTCAAATGTTGAAAAGTTCGATCCTCTTTGACGTGCCATCTCTTAATAAATGTAACAAGTGTTCACTGTCAGTGTCAAGTGTCAGTGTCAACTGAACAGTTAAGGTAAATTAACGGTTAACTTTATTCAAAAAGTGAACCGTTGTTTTTTTTCACGATGTAGGCTAGAAAAAAGAAAAACCAGGATATAAAATTGTGGATTATATTGTTCACATTTCACTGGGATCCATCATGGCAGACTGAACACAAACTAATCATATTTTAATCCTTGTTTAAACTAGGTTAACTAATCCTGAGTTAAAACTAAGATGTGCATCTCGGATTAATTATAAACCAGTTTAAACCTAGATTTACTAACCCTAGATTAACCCTAAACCAGGATTAATTTAATCCATGTTGGTGCAACCCACCCTAAAGGTTTTCCCAAATGGACTGTTATTTGGACAAAGCCACTCAGAAGTGTTGCCTGCAAGACCTAGTGGTTCAGAATGTGGTGGAAAGACAGTTTTTGAGATAGGAAGGTCCTACCGTCCTGAAACTCTAGGGCCTAACTGGGACCCCCACACCAAAACTTGGCCCGGTCGGACCCCGAGGGCAGGGGTCTGAGGTTTCGAGTTAGAAAGTGAAAGTGAAGATGCAATAGGTGACTGTAAACCTTTTTTCTCTAAGGGCTAGTAATCCAATCCCTAACACAAGGTCATTCAGGACCAGGGACGTTGGTAGTAGGGGTGCGGGGGGGGGGGTGCACCCCCCCCTCTCACCACCGCCTGCACCCCCTCTCCACACCCCCACACTTTGCCCTGTGCTCCCGCGATTGCTCTCTAAACAGTCTCATAGCCGATGTCCTCTCTTTCCCATCTCCTGCTGCCTTACATCAACTTCACATTAACACTATAATATATATTATGTAGGGCCTTGTAGGCAGACCCGCCGCATTTCTTCACCGTGCCCAGGACAAGATTACGTTTATATTGCCCTGTCTTCGCGCACTTCGGTAGAGTCAGAGTGCTGGGGGCGCGCACTAATGAGCATTACCAAGAGGTTATCTGAACTGTATGCTTTACAAAATAAAATAAATGTTGTATTGGAAAACAGAGTTTTTGTGTGACGTTGTCTAAAGCCAAGGGACATAATAACGTGTCCACCTCCTGTTTTTCAGAGCTCAAGCTCTTTTTTCAATTGATCCCAATGAACTTTTATTTGTTTCATTTGATTTCTTACTACGGTCTACGGATCGGATGTCTCCGTCCGTTTGATAAGACTAGTAGCCTATTATTATTAAATAGCCTACAAGAAAATGGTCAAGTGAAATTGTGCGTTTTTTCCTCTACACTGTGACATAAATTGGTTGAACAGAACAGGACACTTAAGCCATGCATAAAAAACACGATGGACAAAACAGGATGGGTCACTGTGAGCTGCTTTGTGTGCGCGATCAATTGGGGGCGTGGCACCCCAAAGAAATAGTTCCAACGTGCCTGTTCAGGACAGTGAAATTCTTGGGACAAGGCAAGCGACATACGTAGTAGGCGTTCGAAGAGTTTTGGGCATGTTGTCAACAAGGCCTTGGATAATGTGTGGGCCTACATATAAAATTGGCGTTGTTTGTTCTGAATTTACCGGAGCAGGGAACTCGGTTAAACGCACTATAAGAAATGATGTGGTCATGTAGATTTAAAAAAATGTATTGGGTCAAATGTATTCAATATAATTCTCCTTGATTTTGTGGCAATTATTTAAGTAAGTATCAGATAAAGTGCGTCTAGATAAGCTAAAGTATCTAAAAATAACGATCGATCCTACTTCTTAAACGTTTCAGTGAGTTAGTCATAAAATTCATGTCTGGTTTAAATGTCTTTACATGTTTCATAATAACCTGGTCGATTTCGCAATGCCGTTAACTGTGGGCAAAAAGGCATGTAAACTGAGTCAAATTAGCATAATCATTTATCTCATAAAGTTTTACGGTTTTATTAATATGGTGTTAATACAAAAACGATTCAATCGTTTTATCTACACTGATGTCAAAAATTTCCTTGCTAAATATTGAGTTGAAATGAGCCAAGGTGTCAATCTTTTTTTTTTGTGGAGCTCCCGTCTTACTATACGGCCGAATGTACGACCTACCTTAGCAGGAGACAGGTTTATAATTTCTGACAATCAAATCACTAGGCTATAAAAGCATATATTCTTTATGTTGTAAGGAAATATGAAAGACAGAAATTAAAGTCAGACAAATTTAAGCCCCAATTCTTTATTAAAAAAACCTAAAAAACAACAACTTTGGTGCAGTAAAGGGAAGCTGTCGCACCCCGCACTCCTACTTCCAACGTCTCTGACTGAAAACATTAATTTGTGTCAACATTCAAAACTTATTGACTGTTACTTAAAATCTAAAACAGTGCACTATGAAACGGGTGAAAATTAGAAAACTCAACATTTCTTTAAACTTAATAAAAGTGCACAATGAAACTGGTGGATGTCTAAGCTACACCAAGAAGGGCATTGCACATTTGTGCTTTGAATGACTCATAGGGCCCTATCTTGCATCCGGCGCAAGTGACTTAGTCACTGGCGCATGTGTCGTTGCTAGTTTACAACTGGCGAAGAGCGTTCTTTTCCCACCACCGCCACCCGCCGGTAAATTAGGGATTGATCATGCGCCCCAAGGGGCGGTTCGGCGGAAGGAGGAGGCGTGTTCTGGCGCAAACGGTATTTTGCCGTTTCTGAATACCGTTGCGCTACTGACCAGGAAATACCTGGTTTAAAGTCAGTGGCGCGTTGTTCAGATGCTATTTTAAGGGCGCATGCATACATGCGCATGCGATGCATACGGATTGCTTGTGCACCTCGCGAATACACTTTGCTTCTCCCATCTACCTAGCCGCACATTCTTGGTAAATTATTATTTGGGAAAGAACAGCGGTAATAAGTTGTACTTTTAAATCAATGCATCTGCAAACACCGTACAGCAAACACATATTTTCTTGACACAGACATTGTGTAGGCATACATGCCCATAACTTTTAGGATTGATGAGTATTTGATCGTGAAAAACATTGTTTTACCGCGAGTGAGAATAAAAAGAATGAATGAATGCGGGCGCGCGTGTGTGCTCTATTTAAACACACGCAAACTAAACACGTAACGCATAATACAATCAATGGGATAGCAAAGGATAGCATACAATACTGATAAGAAACAATGTTTATAATGTATTGCGTATATCATTAAATAGAACCACAGTTACCGCATATCATATGTTATATCATATACGTTTTCTTTGCCGAAATTTATTTGAGGACTCAGTATTTCTGAAGTTGTGGAAGAAAACCCCTTATTCCATGTGTGAATTAGGCCATATTATTTGGCAATAAACTGAGCCATTTGCAGTTTGAAATTCATGTGCATCTGTCTCATCGGAGACTGCAGACGCGCTGTCAAAATATCAACTCGTCCGATTCAAATGCGCTCATGGCTCTTAAAGGGGATGGGAGCTGGCACTCTCATTGGTTTGTTGGACGTTACGCCCAAACCACACCTACGGGTAACTAGGCTGCTTCAGACCAACCCTTTTGACACTTGCGCCGCGACGCAAGTGGCATTTATCCGCCTGTAAAATAGCGATAGCGCCGTAGAACCGCCCACAAAGCTACTTGCGCTTTGCGCTTCCCACTTGCGTTTCAGACCGTTAAAATAGGGCCCATAGTCTTTGTGGACTATGTGTTTGCTTCCGGAAAAATCTTGCCCGACTCTTCTGGAAGGATTTCAATTGTGGGCTGAAAGAGAAAGCCATTGGGAGGTATAGTAGAGGACCCAGAGGCAAACTCCAGCACATTCTCCAAGGTCAAGGGGGCACATTCTCCTTCTAAAATGAAAATTGAGTTTATTATTGAGCATAGGGTGAGAAGCTCAGCCATCCGTGAGGAACTCGGATTAGAGCCGCTGCTCCTTTACTTAGAAAGGAGTCAGCTGAGGTGGTTCGGGCATCTGGTAAGGATGCCCACTGGGCGCCTTCCTTGGGAGGTGTTTCAGGCACGTCCAGTGGGGAGGAGACCTCGGGGAAGACCCAGGACTAGGTGGAGAGATTATATCTCAACACTGGCCTGGGAACGCCTCGGGATCCCCCCGTCAGAGCTGGTCAATGTGGCCCGGGAAAGGGAAGTCTGGGGCCCCCTGCTTGAGCTGCTCCCCCCGCGACCCGACCCCGGATAAGCGGATGACGATGAGGATGATGAGGATATTGAGCATTTAAAATAAATGTTTTTTCATTCCAAACAATTGTCCTATAGCAATTTGCAAGTGTTCTTTAAACTAAACTTGTACGATTCTTCAAGTTTAGAAAATCTCCTTAACATATTGTTCATATTGCAACCCTTGGATGCCAGGACAGACAGGCCATTACATTCACATGATGAATTTAAAACTCCTTTCTGAATACACAAATGTATGTATTGTGGTTAACAGATCAGGCTATGTAGATTTGGACCAACAGTTTTTTTCACAGCAACTATAATGAGTAAAGTGAATGATTACAACCCAGCACAATTTACAATCCATTTAACAATAATAATAACAAATGCTTATTATATTGAGGGTTCAGTACCTTCAACATCGAGGAGCCAATCTCTCCAGAAGCAGATAGTCCAGTTTTCTATCTCTCTTGCGTGTGTCCCTGGTGCCGAAAAGCTGACTTGAAAAAGTGCTGAGAGGTCTTTAGCTTTCAAAGGCGTCACATCCTCCTCAAACATGCTACGGAACAGATCCGGGTGTGCCCTCATCTCCTGGAGGAGGCCAAGGGTGTTGAAGCCCTCCAACAACCTGCACACACAAATGCATTTAAAATGAAAAAAATCAACCAAAATATCAGCAACAAATAAGTACTTCACTTTATGGCCTCTACTTTATGAGTAGTAACCCAGTTGGGTAACAATAAATTCTGTAGTCATCGTGTGTGGAAAGGGAACATGGTGGCAGCATGGTGGCAGCGGCAGTGGACTTGGCCTGTGTTATCGGTGCGAAAGTAAGCGTTCCTCATTTTAGAGTGTAGAAAAATCCCTAACCAAATCTGTTATTGACTGACATGGCAACGCTTGCCAATAGCAGATACCATCGTGCTTTGGGCCCTTGTCCATTAATGTGTGCTTAAACTTATACTTACTGTTGTAATGCAACATTTAATCTGCCCTCAACAAAGAAGTCAACAGCAGATTGCACCAGGGCATCCCTCTGCTTCAGTGTTGTGATGCTTCTGCAAGCCCCAACAATAGCAAGACTTTCCTCTGCCTCCTCTATTGCAGCTTTTGCATCTCCAACAGTTGTTGCTTCTTTAATCTAAAATAGTTATGAACAATCGTTGCTTTGAATGTAGCGTGAATTATAATGCTAGCACAAGATACAATAGCTGTAGATCACACTGAGGTACTGAGAGGCAGGTTTAATTTGCTGATATATTCCTTATTAGTGTACACTGAATAGTAGGACTCACCTTCAAAAGCTTCTCCTTGAACGTGACATCACTCACTTCCTCCAATGTTGCAGGGTGAGTACGTTTATCACAAAGCTGACTAAACAACCTCTCTGAGAAGAAATTTGGTGCCACACTTCCATGAATTACACACACGGATATCATCCGTGCTTTCTGTGTATACAGTTTTCCTTCCAAGGCAGTAAACAGAATATATTGAATTACTATGATAGAATGTCCAATACTGAATGTTTCACCATTCATACGATAGGCGTTTTAAATTCTGTTGTCAGGTAAGAAACTCCAGTATTAATCCCCGTAGAGATGCCACTCCTATGTATGAGGATGTGTTGAGGACATTTCACAAAACCACCTTCTGAGTATATGTCCTGAAACACCCTAATTTACAAGGATGAGTGGGATGTTCACACAGAATTAAATGCTGGGTTTTCCCCACCTGCAACGGAACTTAAAAGTGTTCAAAAACTTCAGAATCATCCCATTTCAACACATAAAGGGAATACATGTAGAAATTACCACAAGTGTCGAGGATCAATCTTTTGTCTGTCTCAGGTCCTTCAAATATGCTGGACTGATGAATGGCCTTCATTAGCAACCTTAAATACTCTCGAGTGGGTCCACCACTATCTACTGCACCTTCAGATGTTTGTTCACTGTCAACAAAAACCATGTCCAATCTGGCCTCTGGATTGAAACGCCGCCGTCTGAAGGCCTGAAGGGAACTCCTCAGTATGTTGTGGACATTGCCAGTGTAGTCTCTGCATATGTTGATCTGATTGCTGGTGGGGCATGAAGTGTGATCAATCTTCTCCCCAAGTCGGTTCAAAATGGTTCTAAGGTCAGTCCTGTATAGAAATAAAAACAAACATTAAAAAAAGGGATTAAATTATAAGGCTGGCAATAATATTTGTAATTGTCAGCAAATACCAAAACATAAAAGGCTGGCCACTGTAGTTTTTTTGCAAACTCTACTCAAACAGGAGAAAATGTTTAGTTTGTTGGGGACTATTTTCAGCAGCAGTTTATTCCACACTTGGTGCTCTAGTGAGTTCTTGTGGCAGCAGGACGGTGTGTGTGGGACTGAGTCAAAATAAACGAGTGTGTGTTCATACTAGTAATGTAAGCCAGTGTAACAGTGTGGCTTATTTATGTTTATTTTAATAGTATGGACAACAATGGAGCTCTATGATACAGAGGAATAAGATATACCAGGCTTTGATACATACAATACTTTTTAGGAGGATCAATGCATTGTTGGCTTTATCCTCCTCATTTGTTGATAAAAAAAGACATGTTACTAAAGACTAAAACCATGCATTTGCAAAACAACATACCCTTCAGGAGAGAAAGACCCGTCATGCCCAGGTGAAGACATGGGTGATGGCAAAGGGGACCAAGTGAACTGGTTGTTGAAATTGGGAGATTCAACTTGATTGGTGGAATCAAGTGCTGGGACAAACTGCAATGATTAAGCATGTGTTGGTATTAACTTATCCATTTAACCTGGTAGGATCAACTTACAACCACATAATTACTAAGATGACTTAGACAGAAGGTCAATCAATATTACCACCATCACTGTTATTAGTTGTTATTAGTTTCTTTGTTATTTCTTTGTTTTTTGCAGTTAAAGCCTTGCAAAATACTCAACACAAAGGTAACACGGCTAAAAAGCATGGCTCTCACCTCAGGATCATCAGTTTGAATCCAGTGGACATGAAGTGTTTTTGACCCACTGATGTTGTTCTCCAGAAGTGATCCAGACATGTTGCTGTTGAGAGTTGTCACTGACAGGGCATCTTGAATATGAAAATATTCTGTGGCATCTTCTTCTTCTCCCACAAAGTCAAATAATATCTACAAAATGATACATGAAGAAAATCTTTGCATTTAACACTCGTTTTCAAAACTGGAAACGCTGCATAGTATTCACAGCCTGTATTTTATCATGTAACAATGATAAAATAGTGGACAAATGACCAACCTGAATGGATTCAGATAGAACAAATCGTCTTGTTCTGGTAATACCACTGGGGTATTTAAATCGGAGGGGTACACCATGAGCTGCCTCAGGAACACCAGCCATTCGCAACTGCCTCTCATGTATGGCCTACAATTAAAAACAACAACAAAAAACAGATTTGTAATCATTAAAATAATTAGGGCTGTAACGGTTACTGTCATCAGTTAACTTACCTACCATGCTCTTGACTAATCAATTAATAGTTTGGTCTACAATGTGTCAAAAGATAGTGAAACATGTCTGTCACAGATGAAAGTCCCAAGTTGACATCTTCAAACGTCTTGTTTTGTCAAGCAACAGTCTAAAACCCAACCATATTCAGTTTACAATCACATAAGACAAAGAAAAGAAAATATTTGAGGGAAATATTCACACAGCTTTACACACTTACCTTTGTTAAAAATAATTTGACAACACTTATATAATTTACAACAGCTCATACCTTTTTGCGTCTTTCCTCCATTTCAGAGGATTTCTTCTGCAGGTCATGCTGTGATGAATATTAAAAACAAGACAATTAATGCCATTCAGCATAAATTATGCAATGACTCCTCTAGGTCAATCTCTTGAGATGCTATGTTAAGGTCAAACAATGATGGACATGTTGGTCCTAAGTTTGGTGAGGAACCAAGACTGTTCAGATTGTGGAGGAAAAATTCTAAAAATTAAATGAGTCTTTATCTAAACCCACATAAACTGCAAGACATACCTTTTCTTGGTCTGCAAGCAAAGACTCCTGGTACTCTTTATCCTGCTGAGAACGTACGGATCGCCATTCATCCAAGGACTCCTGATAAGTAATAAAGAGATGGGACCATTTATTAAACCAAATTTGAGATATTTTTCAAACACTATTGAGAAAACCATTGAATAGCTTTGACTGCTGTGAGGGGCTGCAAGTTCAAGACGATGTGGTACCACTTTTGGGAATTTCATATAAACCTTAAAGCAGTGTTATAGAATATGTAGATTTACAATGTATGTATTTCCAGGGAAAAAACACTTTTTGTGACTAATTTGAAAAACAAACAAATTCCCATCTATAAAAGTGTAACACAGGTTACAAGCATTGGCTCATCTTCTGTCAAGTCAATCCTCTGTAATGTTGCAGCATCTGTGGATGATTGATCTATGTCCACTTCAACTGAATTAGGGGTGTAGCAAAATTCTTGGCTGTCTGGAGGACTAATGTTGGGTGATGCTCTGCTGATCTCACTTGCAGACCTTTAAAATAAATTGTAATGAGTATTCAGAACCAGACACTCCAAAGTAAAAGACACAAGTACAAATACACAGATAAATGATAGACACAGGTCTTGAAGGAAAATAATTAATTTGTTACCATAAGATTTTGTAAGAAAACTCTGGCTACTATCCAAATGTGAAGACAGTTCCAATAGGTACAGTATATTTAAAATAAACAGTAACTACTACCACAGTATATATGCACATCAAATTTACATTAAATCGTTTTGAAAGTTTTAAATTCAAGAACCTAAGCTATGTACCCTAAAACAGTTCAGTCAGGTACATTTAAAGGCTCTGCAGTTTGTGGGAGCTCTCAACGAATCTGAGCAGTGACAAGAGTGCTAGAGTGGTGGAGGGAGCTGCAGCAGCAAACTGCGTTAGCAAGAGCACAATCAGCAGATCAATCAGCCGCCGCCGGCCCCCGCACCACACATTGGTCCTTGGTCTGTGGGAAACACTGATAACGTTAGCTCTCTGGCTCATAGCTGAGTGGACTAGAATACCTCCCGTTGCCAAATCGTATCTAAGGTCCGTCCTATTTACTGGAGGAGTGAACAACGTTTCCGTTGCATAAGAACCTTACGGGAGGGTAATGATTGTTCCAGTATTAGTCAAACCCTCAGGCGTTACCAGGGAAACGAAGTTATGGCTTCTGAAAAACGTTATATTTGGATTGTAAAATGCATGAAAATATAAATGAATGGTCTTAATTTATTTTCTTTTGCAAGTCACTATTTGAGCGGGTAACAGACTTTGACATAAGACCCAGTGATAACTTCTAACGGTAGCTAGCTAGTAATGCTAGGACCATAGATATGGCTAGGACTCCCAAGAAATATGTTCACAAGCTAACATAACTCCATAACTAAAAACTCTAGCCAAATATATCTAAGCATTGTCTGTTGTTCCTAAATGAGCGGGGCTACATCGAGTGATGCTAACGTTTTTGCCGTGCATATTACCGTCAACAGGGTGTCTTGCCAGGGTGGGTGCCGAAGTTGAGGGTGTCTCCACTGGTGCAACACTCTCCGATGGTCGGCGCTCCATTTCACTGGCAAGGTCCCTTAAAATTCTGGATATTTCAGTGTTGGACATTTTAAGAGCTTGAAAGCCAAAGCAAAATGCGGCTGGCAAATAACTTCGGTTCTTAAATGGGTCTTCTTTTCTTGGCGCCTAAACAGTGTTTAGGCGGGCGCGGCTCTCTAACCAATCAGAGAGCTGGTTACATGGCTAATTTGCATTGCTTTACCTCGTCTTACCAGCGCAAGGACCAAAGTGTCACGGAAAAGCTAAATGGAGAGGCTAATAGGAGAAGCTAAATGACTAAGCTAATCAAATAGCTAATAGGAAAAGAAAAAGCAGCGGGGAAATGGAAATGCAAATGCCAAGGAAATCGCCAATTTAAATGCCTGATTAAAATCTGTATTCTTAATTCAATTTGTGAATCCAGTTATTTATTTCTCTTTTTAAACTGCATTTTCAAATCGATTTATTTATGAATTCATTAATGTATTTTTAAATGATGTACTTATTGACTGTTTTATGTTGTTTTTGTAAATCCCTTTTTAATTTGAGCTACTTATTGATGGATTAATATTTAATTTGTGAATACATTTTTTTAATTCCTCTTTTATTGCCCATTAAAAGATCAAATAATGAATTACTTTATAATTGAGTCTATTTCTTTATTACTATTTCCGTGACACTTGTGGTCCTCCATATGCTCCAGTCCAAAGTGTGGTATATGAATGGCAATCTTGTATTTCGGTTTGTGTTAATGTTGTTTATTATTTCATATGATTAGTGTGTGTGTTTGTTTTGTAATGTTTGAGAAGTTGTTTTGTTTTTAGGTATTATTTTGATATAATAGTTTAGTTAAAGCTGTGTTGCCACGAGACAGAGCCTGTAGGGACCAACACCACAACATTGTGAAGACAAATTGTTTGTTCTCAGAAATAAATAGGATAAAAAGTACGTTGTTGTTCATCAATTCCTCAACGAATGACCACCGTTACACTGGTGCCGTGACCCGTCGATCTTCTAGATCAACGCCGATCGCCGTGGATGCTGCGTGGACATACAGATCAAGTGTGGTCAGAGTTGTTTTCGTAAATGGTTGTTCAGTTCTATAGTTGTTTTTTATTTTGTTTGATGTTTCTATTTTATTTTCACATTTGGTAATACACAATGCAAGTACGTGTCATTATGGCCGAGAAGCCAGGTTTTAGCAGTGATAATTTCTCTAGTCCCATTTTCTCTAAGGGAAGAGGTGTATTGAGAGCGGGCCCAAGTTTCACAGACAGTAATGTTGTTGTGGGGGGATTGGACTGTAGGGGGGAGGGACTTTCCCAGTCATTAGCTGACAGCGGCAGGGATACAGGGTAAGGTCAGAACCCAGGTTGTACTCCTGTTGGGCAGTTCATGGGGGAGGGTCCTCACACATCCACACCTGGTTTTGCTGATGGTCAGGCTCTTCATCAGCTTTCAGACATGATGGGACAGTTAGGTACTCAGATTGGGGAGTCCATTGTTGCCAAGTTAATGTCCGCTGGTGTAGTTAACATGAGACCACAACACCACGACACATCGTCTCCGATACATATGGTTGACGATTCTAACGCTGTTAGACAGGAAGCCTCACACGTTACAGTACATGTCAAATCAGACAGAGAGCCACAGATATTCAGGGGTGACGGAACTGACAGATACTCAGTCCAGGACTGGATTGACTTGACTAAAGCTTATCTAAGAAAGCAAAAGTGTCCCGTGCATGAGCAGGCTGAAGAGATAATGGGGAGGTTGGTGGGCAAGGCCAGAGACATTGTGAGGGTCAGCCTGCGTAGTGATCAAACACTCACTGTGGGACAGAACCAGTGACGGACTGGACGGTCTGGCATTCGGACAGATGCCAGAGGGGCCGCGGCCTCTCGTGGGCCGGCCAATCACGGGGCCGCATGCTTGTCAGGTTCGCGCGGCCGCTTCGTCGCAACGTGGCCCCACATTATCTCTTGGCCCACTATCAAGCATCTGTAGTGTTAAAAGCTTCAAATTAGCCATTTGTCTCTAAATCCCTATTCATGCTATATTATAGGAAACGAATGAGTGTTTATACCAGATATGAGTGTCTATATACTACAGTCATGGTTGCCCTTAATATTAACATCCGTCTACATTATTTTGTAGCCTTATTCAATCAGATGTTTAAAAAGTGCATTGTTTGAAATTGAAATACGACAAATCTGCCTGTATTTTCAATTGTATTATTGGTTTACAAAAGTTCTATGAAGCAATGACTTCTGGGAATTTCAAAACCGAATCAGACCGCGTCTGCGTACAGGGGGTTGTTGGAAGTTGAAAGTTGGAAGATACCAGAGTCTGCTGAGGTTACTATGAGTATGAACTATGAATCGAGGAATTAAGCGACAGAAGGGAGGAGCAGAGAAAAAGAGAGCGAAATCCAGGAAATTACTGTTGGCTGACAGTGAAACCAATGGGGCTACAAAAGTGCGTGTTATTTCCGTGCATGTGAAGTTATATCTGTGTGTTGCGGGCACGCGCGTGCGTGCGCGTCCCCGTGTGGCTCGCTGGTGGGTGAAAATGCCAGGGCCGTTTTTTAATCCCAGTCCGTCACTGGACAGAACCCTGGTCTGATCTATGATGTTCTCCTCCAGTACTTCAGTGATGCATCATCATGTCTCCCACTAGCTGACTTTTATGCTACCCTGCCCAGACCCAACGAGAATCCAGTAGACAACTGGTTGAGGATCAACAGAGCTGCCGATCTGGCTGATGAAGGCCTCCGCAGGCAGTGTAGGCAGATGGAGAACACGGGTAAGGAGGTGGCACGCATGTTTGTGAAGCATTGCCCCGACCCTGAACTTGCCTGTATTTTCAAATGTAAGCCTATCCAGGAGTGGAGCTCACGAGATGTGCAGATGAGGATTGATTATTATCAGAGGGAGATGAGGGCCTCTGGCAGAGCTAACGGACCTGTGCCATTAAACAGCCACAACGCTGCCTTTCACGCCATGCAGCCCAGCCCAGTGCCTTACAGTCAGCCCATGCCTGAGCAGTGCCTGAGCAGTGTCATACTCAGTTCCCCCACTCTGTCCCCATCCCGGATAAGCAGCGAAGAGCTGTAGTTCACAAAGCGGCCTCACATAAAACCAAAAATTATCAAACTTCTTCACAATTTTTTTTTTGTTTTCTTTGCATGAAAAATTATCATTTAAATCCACAAACAACATATGTGTAATCCAGGGCATATAAAGACTGGGACCAGAAAATAATTATTTTCTCTCCATTGACACCCATTCATATTTTTCGATCTCATAGGTCCCATGAGCTCTACCGGAAGGGGCGTGACTTCGCCACTCTATACAGTTTGATGGTTGAATAAACCGTGGACTAGACACTTCCTCCGCCTCGTATTTGAGAACATTATAATATATAATATCACGGCCAAAAGCTGTGTGCACC
Source organism: Gadus macrocephalus (assembly GCF_031168955.1). Lineage (NCBI taxonomy): Eukaryota > Metazoa > Chordata > Actinopteri > Gadiformes > Gadidae > Gadus > Gadus macrocephalus. The sequence continues at coordinate 1,078,405 of NC_082387.1, read as the reverse complement.
TCCGGAATATTATGCACAGAATTGCAACCCTTTGTTTGCGACAGTTTTTAAGCACTCTCTACAAATTACGTGATTTTGTTATTCGTCAGACAACTTATATCCAAACCATTTCCATACTATGAAGCCGTTGGTCTTTCGCTTGCAAACAAGCTCCTCTGAGCTGCTTGTGCAGGCGGACTCCATAGCTGTGTTCGAAATCGTTCCCTATCACGGATATAGTGCACTATATAGGGTGCTCGCCATTTTGTAGTGGTGTTCGAATTCTCAGTGGTTAATTTCATGCACAACATAGTGCACTTAAAATACCCAATGAATAGTGAACGATTTCGAACACGGCTCATGTTTCGCGATTTAAAAAAGTGACGTGAGTCAGTGGGGGGGGGGGGGGAGCTGGTGTTATTTGGAACAAATGTGCTGTAATTTCAACGCAAATTAAATGATATCGATATTGACGATATGGTCTCGTTTCATATCGCATTTGAAAAAATATCGATATATTTTAAATATTGATATATCGCCCAGCCCTACCTGCACCCCGCTTCCATCCTAGAGGGGTTCCGCCCTCCACCTCCAGTCATTATGAGTCACATCATGGTTGAAGAGAACAAAACCCAGTCTGAGCCATCTGAGTGAACCAGAGAGAGAGATAGCTCACCAGATGCTGAGAGGGGAGTCTGCCTCATTTTCCAAAAACAGATGATGATGTTGGATGCATTGAAAAACTGCAACTCAGCATTTCCCTGAAAGACTGTGAACCTGTGCCAAAAACCTACATGTCTGTGCCCAAGCCCCTGTACAGGGAAATGAAAGATTACTTACATGACCTCATCGCACAGGGCTGGGTCCAGAAGACGAACTCACCATATGCATCACCAGTCGTCTGTGTTCGCAAGAAGTGTCTACGACGTGTATTGACTGTGTGCAGGACATCATGGATGGCCTAGGAGGAAACTCCTGGTTCTCACTTCTAGATCAAGGGAAAGCATATCATCAGGGCTTCATGGCCAAAGAGAGCAGACCTGTTACAGCCTTCGTTACTCCCTGGGGTCTCTATGAATGGATCAGAATTCCCTTTGGCCTGATGAACGCCCCCACCGCCTTCCAGCGTTGCATGGAGGAAGGACTGAGGGATGAAATCAGCATCCCGTATTTAGATGACACCCTGGTATTTAGTAGATCATTTCAGAGTCACGTGGAAGATGTCAGTACAGTACTGCGGCGACTCCGGCAGCACGGCATGAAGCTGAAGCCCAGTAAATGTGAGATATTCAGGCGTGAGGTCCGCTACTTGGGGCGAATTGTGTCCGCTGATGGCAGTAAAATGGACCCTGCTGACATGCTGGCTGTGCGGGCATTAAAAGAGAAGAGACCAAGAACTGTGGGAGAGTGCAGGGCAGTAATGGGTCTTCTCAGTTATTACCGCCAGTACATCAGAGACTTCTCCCGTATTGCTGGACCCCTGTATGCCCTGCTTGAAGCGGAACCAGGAGCAGCGACACAGAAGAGCAGCAACACAAGGATGACGAGAGGAAAAGTGAAGAACAGAGGGGTACCTTCGAATAAGCCGATCACCTGGACTGATGTGCACCAACAGGTATTGGAGAGATTAATTGGTTGTCTGGTTAACCCTCCCATCCTCGGGTTCCCTGACTTCAATAAGTCATTCATCTTGCATACATATGCTTCAAACCAAGGCCTAGGTGCAGTGTTGTATCAAGAACAAGAGGGAAAGCTACGTGTCATAGCGTATGCATCATGTTACGTATTTTAAGAATCTAAGCTACCCACACATAGACCCAATGAAGCAGGACCAAACATATAAGCCGTAAATACCATACATAGCCACAAGGGGAGCAAGACCTTACTGAAGGCTGTAATAAATACTTTAGCCACAGAAGGCAGTACCACAAACCAGGCGAGAAAACCGAGGGTTACCTCACATCGGCTCCCCCCACTACTTCCGGACTGCGCTGTTCAGACCATAACAGCCTACAGATCGAGCATTGTCTTCAGAAACTCCCGGTAGCTCTTGGACAGGGGTTAGGTCTATTGATCAGCTAGGAGTCGCTCAGCACGTGTTTAGAATACATCTTCAATCTCTCTTTGCTTCAGAGTATCAGTTTACCATACCGAAAATACTTTATACAAATAAAGTCTCTTTAAAGCTATTCCTTTGGATTCGATCACTTCCCTTGAAGAACTCTGCAATCAAGAACACTGACCAAGGCGGAAAATAATTACCCTCTCCACTCTGGGAAACTAGAGTTCTTAGCCTTGAAGTGGGCTCTGACCGAGCGCTTCAGAGATTATTTGATGTCTTGTTCTTGCACTGTGTACACGAACAACAATCCACTTACCTACGTGTTGTCCACAGCCAAGCTGCACGCTACAGGGAGTAGGTGGGTTGCTGAACTAGCAGACTTTCATCTCATCATCAAGTATCGTCCAGGCAGAGAGAACGGTGATGCTGATGGGCTGTCCAGAATACCCTGTGACATCGAAGAGATGATGGGGAACTGTACAGAAGAAATCTCCTCCCACTCAGTACAAGCCACATTGCAAGCTATAGAAACCAGAGACTCTCAAACAGTATGTTGTATGATGGCCCTAGGGTGTGTAGGGACAGACGAGGAGCTACCCACACCCTTCTCAAGAACAGAGATCTGTCAGGCACAGAGGGATGACCCGAACATTGGCCCCGTAATAGACTACAAACAGTCAGATCAAAGACCTGTGGGACAGCAATTAAAGTCATCCAGTGCACAGAGCAAGCGTCTACTCAGAGAGTGGGACAAACTGAGTTTGGATGAAGATGGCATACTACACCGAAAGACTGTCACAAGAACACAACTTGTCTTACCAGACAACTATAAGACAACAGTCCTGAGACAACTCCATGACGACATGGGACATCAGGGTGTGGACCGTACCACATCACTTGTGCGAGACCGTTTCTTCTGGCCACACATGCAGCGAGAGGTGGAGACCTACCTGTCCCGATGCTGTGCCTGCCTCAAACAGAAAAAGCCCTGTAGAGAAACAAGAGCCCCTCTCATCCCCATTGTCACAAAACAGCCATTCTAATTAGTATCCATTGACTTCATGCATTTGGACAAATGTAAAAGTGGCTATGAATACATCCTGGTCATAGTTGACCATTACACCCGCTTTGCCCAGGCCTACGCCACAACCACGAAATCTGTGTGTTGCTGACAAAATATTCAATGATTACGCCCTTAAGTGGGGTTTTCCCCAGCGAATCAACTATGACATGGGAGGTGAATGGGAAAAAACTGTTGTTTTCACAGCTACAGAAGAACAGTGGAATGATGGGCTCGAGAACAACACTGTATCATCCAGAAGGAAACGGCCAGGTTGAGAGGATGAATAGGACACTTCTACAAATACTGAGAACGCTCACTGAGAGACAAAAGTCTAACTGGAAAGAATCACTGAACAAACTGATGTTTGCATACAAGCACACAAAGTGAAGTTACAGGCTTCTCCCCTTTCTATCTCTTATTTGGGAGATCCCCAAGATTGCCTGTGACCTTGCTGTTTGGCTTGACCTCTCCGGAGACAGGGACTGCTGACCACAAAGAATACATGAGGAAATGGAAAGCCCAGATGCAGGAGGCATACGACATAACAACAGAGAATGCAAAGAAGAGTGGTGACAGGAACAAGCGGAACCATGATAACAACAAAGTGAGGAGTTCCGTGTTACACGAGGGTGACAGAGTCCTCGTTAGGAATATGACACCCAGAGGAGGAACTGGGAAGCCGCGCAATCACTGGGAGGACAGTATCCACAAAGTCATCCGTCAAATGGGAAAAAACCTGCCGATATATGAAGTCATATTACCTGAGCAAGGGAAAGGAAGAGGAAGTTGGATTCTGCACCGCAATCTTCTGTTACCATGCGATAGTTTGCCCCTGGAGATCCAGTTACAACCTGCTAAACAGAAGAGGAAAGTCACAGCTCAGACCAGTAAAGACAAGGAAGTAATACATCAAGAGGATGATGAGAGTGATGATGAAGACTATGGATATTACTACAGGCCCATGGGTGAGCCTCTGCCTGTGATGCAACCTGTGAACACGGAAAGAGAGGATGTCAATGATGCTGAACGTCAGCAGCAAAATATACCCCAGCAGCAAGATGCTCAGGACATAGGAGATATGCTGGTGGAAGAGGAGATATTGGATCAAGAGGAAATGCATGTTCAAGAGGAGCCTGTCGTGGAAGAAAGAATTTCAGCACCACCGTCACCTGTTCCAAGTGCCAACAGCCAAGCTCGCAGCACTATCAGCGACCTGTAAGAGAGAGGCGACCTCCGAGAGTCTTCACATATGACAAGCTGGGACACCCTGTATGCCACAGTGCAGGACTTCCAGGCAACATCTTGTACTGGTACCCTCCAGTGCCCTTGCCGTATGGAGCCATGCAACTGACGGGTGGATGGATGACTAGCCCTTCGACTACCAGCCTGCTATCCCCGGGTACTGAATGAAGAGAACCTCCAAACTCCCCCTCTCCTCATATCCTTTGCCTAAATGTCCCACACACCCACATACATTATACATACTAGGGATGGGCACGAGTAGTAAATTCCAAACTCGAGTGATCAAAGGAATTCCTCGAGGACTCGTTTAATCAAATCTATTTTTAGAATGCAACGCATCTGCAGCAGGAATAGGCCTAATGATGAACGGCAATATTACCAACCAAACATGTAATGCTTATTCTCCATCAAAACAGTCAGAGTTATCAGAGTATTCATTATTTATTTTTGCAAACGTTCAAAACACATTTTCCTTACAAAAATAAATATGCGACTCACAATTTAAATCACGTCAAACCAAGGCCTGTAACGGTTTAAAAAAAGCAAAAACGAAACAAGTAGCCTATCCATTGCAAATAATTTAAAGCTGCAAATAAAACGGCAGCAAATGGACTATGGAAATACTCAGCGTTGTGATCTTCTCTACACGGCCGGGATTACCGCTGCGTCTTGCGGTGGTGAAAATAGCCGACACACTTGCTTGCTGCGGGTCTGACCAAAACTCATTCTGACCAAAACTCATGAACTCCCCCCCACAATTATTCCAGAATTCACAAAAGTCACTTTGTGTCAACAAGAGACTGACTCCACCACTGACTATCAATTGCAAGTGCAAAAAACACAAAAGACCTCGCCACAGCACCAGCAAATCTTAAGCAATAAATATTGCGTCTTACCTTTATTTATGTGGCAGTGGTCTGCAGATGCATCCCGTGGTGTAGCCTACCACATCCATTTAGTTCAACAGGTTATCGTTCTGATACTGTCCATGGTACTAGCAACCTGCTCTGGTGCTTCTTACCTATGCATTCAGGCTAAAATGACTTGATTGTATGATGCCTCATCATCCCAGAAAAGAGTATAGGTATTATTAGTAATGTCTACTTGACAAATCGAAAAAATAACTTCACACAGTGTGTCTTTTTCCAATGTATTTGTTATCATTCGTAGCGTTGATCAGCAGAGAAATAATTCGCCAAAGTCGCTTAGCAACCAAATACGAATGTAGTCTACAGCATTGAGAAGAGCCGTGTAATAAGTAAGGGATAATGTATAGAATGCCGGTCATTATCGGGAAAATCAGCCCCGACAGGGCGAACAGGACACCGACGCGCAGCGAGGGTGCCTTGCTTCCCACTCAAGGGGCTTAATTTCGACCGGCGACTTTCTATACATTATCCCACTTATTACACGGCTACGTGCCAAAACGAAAAAATGACTTCACAGTGTGTGGCTTGTTACAATTTATTTGTTACCAGCATTCGTTCTGTTGATCAGCAGAGAAATAGTCCGCCAAAGACGTTGACGTCGCTTAGCAACTGAAGACGCTGGGGTTGAAAAGTTACCGGACTACTTGAGGAGTGATACCAAAGACGTCATTATAGGCAAAAAGTCCTTTGTTTTCCTTGACAGCGGTCAATTTATACCTAGCATTCACCGCCGGAAGTTGTGAAGAGCCCATGCAAGTGAACGGAGCGTTCCACGGCACTGAGAAGACCCGTGTAATAATCCATAATTATTCAACTGGATTATTATTTTTTTTTTTTTTCAAAAGTGGTGGGTACAAAATGAATCTAGACGAAATCTGGTGGGGACGCGTCCCCGGCGTTATCGACGCCTATGGAGAGACGGATAATCTAATTAGCCAACTGTCTGCGTGGCATCACTCTGCTGGCCTGCTGGCTCTGTATGAGCTGAGCTGACGCCAAGGGTGGGAGCGACCATGCAAAAGAGATGGACTGAAAGTCAAACTTGTGTTTTATGTCCAGCTGTGTATGAGATAGAGATAAAAATAGGAGGAGAGAGACGGATGTGAGATAGAGAGGAAAATAAGGAATGAGAGAAAATGTCAAAGAGAGAAATTGGGATGGAGAGAGAAGAATAAGGGAAGTGAGGTAGACAATGTGAAAGAGAGAGAGAGAGAGAGAGAGAGAGAGAGAGAGAGAGAGAGAGAGAGAGAGAGAGAGAGAGAGAGAGAGAGAGAGAGAGCTATTTGTTGTCACTGCGTCTGGCACATGGTCCACGTGATCCATTTTCCAGCTGGGAGCATTTCAGGCTGTCTAGATGCAAGACCCTTCAGACAGGAGGGAGTTTGCAGGGGGGGTCCCCAGACCTCCTACCTGCTGCACACCTGACAGGATGGGGGCCCTTAGGGCTCCGCAGAGAGGTATTGTACGTTTTTTACACCTCACGGGCACAATATGATGCTTCAGCCCAAACAAGAGCACTGCAATATATCATTTTTGTAGTAGTAGTATTCTTCAAGGCCTATTATGGCATGTTTCCAGCGGTGGTAAGGTATGAATAGGTGCAGAACAACGGCGAAAGCTTTGTTTATTGAGGAAATGTCACGCAAATGTTTGCCGTCCTATTTACTGCAGCTATTGCCATCCGGCTTAAACCCCGCCCTACCTTAAGGGTTCTGTCGGTGGTGAAAACGCAAGCCGTAACTGAGCTGCACCTAACCGCACCTACAGTACCAGACCTTATCGTACTGTTCCTAACCACACCACCCGGTGAAAAGGCGCCATTAGTATTTAGGTGAGTGCTGCATGCAGTGCTAAACTGTTGTTCTTCTTAAGTTTTATTCTCAAAATAGGACGGCAACTCTGCCTGCTCTCACTCATTTGGAACCCGTTACAGTGGAGCCCAACGTGGGGCTAGAGTGCAGGAAAAATGGACCAGTCCCCATTGGGAAACGTACTTGGGCACCTGGCCCAGATGGCGGAGAGACAAGGCCAGCTCCACCAGGCGCAGAACGAGGTGCTCTCGGACCTGGCCCAGTCCTTGTCCGCCGATCGGGCCATGCTCCGGGAGCTCCTCGCCTCCGGCGGACGCGGCGAAGGACCCCGAGGGGCGGGACCCGCAGCGCACATACACGTCCCGAAGATGTGCGAGGCAGACGACGCGGAAGCCTTTATCGAGACTTTCCAGGGGGTGGCCTCGCCCGGAGTGGGCGCACCGTCTCCTGCCGCTCCTAACAGGAGAGACGCAGCTCGCGGCCCACAGTCTGCCGGCCGGGGCCCAGCGAGACTACGACGCCATCACCAGGGCCATCCGAGACCGGCTGGGCCTCTACCCGGAGGAACATCGACGGCGGTCCCGGGCGCTGGCCTTCAGTGAGGGGGACCGACCCTTCGCCTTCGCCCAGCAGCTGAGGGACCAGGCAAGGAGGTGGCTGGTCCCAGACCGGAACACGGCGGAGGACGTGGTGGAGCAGGTGGCCCTGGAGAGGTTCGTGGAGGGGCTGCCGGCTAGGACCTCCGCCTGGGTCCGATACCACCGTCCCGAGAGTCTCTCCGCCGCGGTCGTCCTGGCGGAGAGCCACCTGCAGCCACCACCAGCGAGCCAGCGACCACCGACACCGAGCCCACGTACCGGTGCGGCTGCCCCACGGCGGGATAGGCTAATCCCGGTGCCGAGGGCGAGATGGGGGGGGGGGGGGGGGGGGGGGGGGGCACGTGAGTCCTCTCCCACCCCCACTCCGCAGACGGGCGCTCAGACGGCAGGGGAGGGGTGCTGGAGGTGCGGGCGGCCTGGTCACTTCCGGCGGGATTGCCCTCTAATGGAGGTGGGCCAGGTCGTCCGTATCACCGGTGCCCCGTCTCCTCCCCACGGCCCCGGCGAGGCGTACCGTATCCCGGTGAGGATACAGCGGGGTACGCACCAGGCGCTGTTGGACTCGGGCTGCATGCAGACCATGATCCACCAGCGTCTGGTGCGGTCCGAGGCATTGGTGGACGCGTCAAGCATTTTGGTGAAGTGTATACACGGGGATGTGCACGAGTATCCTTTGGTCCCTATCGAAATTCGTTGTGGGGGGAAAAAGCATTGTGTTAAGGCGGCGGTTAGTTCGAGCCCCACGCATCCCTTTATTCTTGGGTTGGATTGGGCTGGGTTTCCACAGGCTGTTAGGGGGACTATGGGGGTGTGGGCATGACCGGTAGGGACATATAGGTCATGTGCTGTGTTCTGCGCCGAGGCGGAGGCGGACGACGCTGCTCAGGGATCGGGGGAGGCGGGGGATCCCCAACCCGAGGTCCCAGCGCCGAGGTTCCCACCGGTGGAGGATTTCCCCCTCGGGCAGTCTCGTGACGCCACACTGAGCTCAGCCTAGGACCAGGTGATAGCTATTGATGGGAGTAAGGTCCGGCCAGACGCAGCACTGATTAACCCACACTTTATAGTGGTTAGGGATAGGCTTTATCGGGTGAGTCGTGACACCCAGAGTGAGGAGGTTGTTACCCAGTTGCTGGTACCCAGGAGCCGCCGGGAAATGGTTTTCCAGGCGGCGCATTATAACCCAATGGCGGGCCATTTGGGGTACGATAAAACACTTAACCGGATAATGGCCCGGTTCTATTGGCCGGGGAATCAGGCGGAGGTGCGCATCCTGCCCCGAGTGCCAGTTGGTGATTCCCCCGGCCGTCCCCAGGGCTCCCTTACGGCCCCTTCCCCTGGTGGAAGCCCCCTTCGACTTCTGATCGACTACGCAACCCGATACCCGGAAGCAATTCCATTGCGCAACATCTCCGCGAAGAGTGTTGCGCAGGCGTTGTTTCATGTCATATCGCGGGTGGGAATCCCAAAAGAGATTCTCACTGACCAGGGCACCAATTTCATGTCATGCACGATTAGGGAACTTTACGGGTTGTTAAAGGTCAAGGCCATCCGCACAAGCGTCTATCACCCAGCCACGGACGGCTTGTGTGAGAGGTTTAACCGGACGTTAAAGTCTATGATCCGTAAATTCGTACACGAGGATGCTCGGAATTGGCATCAATGGCTAGACCCTCTGTTGTTTGTGCCCCAGGCTTCCACGGGGTTTTCCCCATTTGAGTTGCTTTATGGGCTCAAGCCCAGGGGTGTCCTGGACCTCATTAAAGAAAACTGGGAGGAGGGGTCCAGTGACGGCAAGAACGAAATCCAGTACGTCATGGACTTGCGTGCAAAGCTTCACTCACTAGGGGTATTGTCACGTGAGCACTTGCACCGAGCCCAGGAGAGTCAGAGACGCCTGTACGACAGAGGGACTAGATTACGCGATCTCACTCCGGGGGAGTGAGGTCCTTGTACTATTGCCCACCTCTAGCACCAAATTACTCGCGAAGTGGCAAGGGCCCTTTGTGGTCACACGGCGGGTTGGGGACGTGGATTACGAGGTAGCGCGTTTGGACAGGGGCGAAAGCAAGCAGGTCTACCACATCAACCTCCTAAAGAGGTGGAACGATGCGGTCCCTGTCGCATTTGCGTCGACGTTACCGGAGAAGGAAGAGCTCGGGCCGGACGTCCTTAGCCCAGGCCTCACCCCCCCTGTTGGTCAGGGCGAGGGTCTCTCAGGGAGTCAGGCACGGGACGTTGCCGGTCTGCAACTCTGGTTCGCCGACGTGTTTTCGCCCCTGCACGGTCGCACCCCGCTAATTACTCACAACATCGAGACGCAGCCCGGTTTAACGGTGCGGACACGCCCCTACATGCTGCCCGTCCACAAACAAGATGTGATGCGGCGCGAATTGGCAACCATGTTGGAGTTGGGCGTGGTCGAGGAGTCTCACAGTGACTGGGGCAGTCCCGTCGTGCTGGTGGGGAAGCCGGACGGGTCTGTCCGGTTCTGTGTAGACTATCGTAGGGTGAATGCAGTGTCGAAGTTCGACGCCTAACCAATGCCTCGCTTCGACGAGCTCGTGGACCGGCTTGGCATGGCCACCTATTATATGACTCTGGACTGCACAAAGGGCTACTGGCAGATTCCGCTGTCTCCAGCAGCCCGGGAAAAAACAGCCTTCTCCACTCCGCTCGGTCTTTACCAGTTTAAGGTGCTTCAGTTCGGGTTGTTCGGGGCCCCGGCCACGTTTCAGCGGCTGATGGACCGGGTGTTACGGCCCAACACCGCGTATGCTGCTGCCTACATTGATGACGTCGTCATCTGTAGTGGAACGTGGGAGCAGCATATGCGGCAGGTGGCGGCCGTCCTTCAGTCGCTGAGACGGGCGGGGCTCACGGCCAACCCGAAGAAGTGCGTGATCGGGCGGAGGGAGATTCAGTATCTGGGGTTCCACCTGGGGCGGGGGAAGGTCCGGCCGCAGGTCGGTAAGACCGCGGCGGTCGCCGCCTCCCCTCGGCCCAGGACCAAAAAGGAGGTGAGGCGGTTCCTGGGGCTGGCGGGCTACTATCGGCAGTTCGTGCCGAACTTCTCCGACCTGGCCAGCCCCTTGACCGACCTCACCCGTAAGAGAGCCCCAGATACAGTCCAGTGGTCGGAGCCATGTCAGGTGTCGTTTGAGGCTATTAAAACAGCCCTCTGTTGAAAGTCGGTCGTGTGTGCTCCTAACTTTGATCTCCCTTTCTCCCTGAAGACGGACGCGTCGGATAGGGGGTTGGGCGCGGTCCTGACCCAGCAGGTGGAGGGGGTCGACCGCCCGGTGCTGTACCTGAGCCGTAAATTATCGGACCGGGAGGGTCGGTACAGCACGGTGGAGAAGGAGTGTCTCGCAATCCGGTGGACGGTCGGCGCCCTCCGCTGCTACCTGCTGGGTCGCGTTCACCCTCTACTCCGACCACGCCCCCCTCCAGTGGCTCCACCGCATGAAGGACGTCAACGCGAGCTACCGGTGGTAGCTCGCGTTGCAACCCTTTAATTTTCGGGTCGTGCACAGGCCTGGGGCGCAGATGGCCGTGGCAGACTTCCTCTCCCGCTCTGGGGGGGGGGGGGAGTGAGTTGGCGGCCGGATGTGACCCGGCCTGTGTCAGGCGGTGGGGGTGTGTGGGGGGACGTGCGACGTCTGGCCTGCAGGGGGAGTATGGGCAGGTTGGGAGCGCACCGGATTGGCTGGGGGGGTTGGACCTGAGTGCGAGCAGGTATCAGCCCTCAGGCCAATCAGGAAGTGTTTGTACTTATGTGCCTGCTTTGTGTTGTAGATAGGAGAAAGGAATTCAGGAGAAAACGGACCAGAGAGATCCAGAATGGACCAAAGAGATACTCTGAGAGAACCTTTGTTATAGTTTAAGTATTTTTGTTCGGCTTTAAAGACATTAAAACGATCTTCCGCTGAGGGACGACAACTCTGCCTGCTCTCACTCATTTGGAACCCGTTACATCACTATTGGTCTTTTACATGCCTATTTTGTGTGTATTAATGTAATCTCATTGAAGAACCATTTTCTGCTGCTGTCATTGTGTTCTTTACACAGATAGCCTGGTCCTACCAGACCATCGTACTTCATTTCATTTGTACTGACGTGAAATGAAAAATGAGCGGAGGTAGGTAGGTGGGCGGCGCCAGGCTAGAGCAAAATAGCAGCCAGGCAGATCATTGTGAAGCAAGGGCAGACTGCTAGTGTCTTAGGCCCCGTCCAAAGGAAGATTCGTCCGTCGCCCCGAACGTTGCCCCCGGAACTACCCTTCATACCTCCGTCTGGTTACAGCGTTGTTATGGATGTTATGCAATAAATTTGTTTCACAAATGAACGGCATCGACAATCGCAAACATGACATCTGTAGAGATGAATTTGCTTTGTGTCATCCGAAATCGGCAAAAAAAGTGCAAAAAGTGTGCGGTTGCATGTGACAACCCTCACCAACCCGCAGATTATCTCCTCAAAATGTTGTTAAATGACCAGTTACAACTCATTGCCAAAGTAGGGGAACAATAAACAATCAAATAAAAATGTCAGGTATATAGTATAATATAAGTACAAAACGTCAAATACAATATATATATGTGGAGGTGGGGCGGCGTCTGGCCTGCAGGGGGAGCATGGAGCACCGGGTCTGCTGGGGTGATGGGGTCTGATTGCGGACAGGTGTCTGCAATCTGACCCAATCAGGAAGTGTGTATTTATGTGCCTGCTTGTCTTTCAGTCAGGGCTTGAGATAGGGAGGAGGAAGACGCTCTCTGCGAGCCAGAGAGAGCATCGTAAAACCAGGAGACGGACGGATTTGAACAGTGAACCGTTGTCCTTTTGTTCGTGTGTCTTTAAGATTGTGTAACCAAAGTGGAAATAAAGAGGAGTTCGCTCCATTTCCACCAAGAACTGTGTCCTGACTCCGTGAACCCGTTACAATATATATATAATATACATATCAGATATTATATTACTCTATCTATTTTCGCGAATGGTCTGACGTTTTGACTCTATACTGCCGCCTCGATTTCCGGTGGCATTGCTCCGGTTCTCCCGGAGCACTCCGGATTCGTAAGCTCAGAGGCGACAGACCCATTTACGGACGAAACACCTCCGGGACCGGACGAAACGGTCCGTATCCGTATTTACCGTAGGGTGTGAATGGGCCTTTACGGTTTCGATCTATCCGGTTTCGGAGTATCTAAAATAAATAATAAGAAGAGGCGAGCATGCGCATAAAGGGTGAGACTCCGCGGGCTTAACAGTCATTGGCTAGAGCAGGGGTCGGCAACCTTTGTGACATGGAGTGCCAGTTTGAAATTTTCTTCTCATCTAGTGTGCCATTATCAACAATAACGCAAAGTTAATTTTTTTTTTTTTCCAATATACCTGGAATTTTATTCTCAACAATAACAGTATCTGTATTCTTAACAAAATAGACACATCAATATTTCAAAGACTGAAAAACAGCTACACATTTAAACTAAAACTAGTGTAGGCTGAGGCAACATCAAATTATCAGATGCCTACCAGAACCCTGGCTGTGATCCCTGGCTTTTATCAACAATAATGCAAAGATAAATTATGACACAAAATACAAAAATATTTACAATATACCTGGAATTTGATTCTCAACAATAACAGTATTTTTAATCATAACAAAATAGACACATCAATATTTCAAAGACTGAAAAACAGCGACACATTTGAACTAAAACCAGTGTAGGCTGAGGCAACATCAAATTATCAGATGCCCAGACAGTGTGATCCCTGGCCCTGCTTTGCTTGACTGAGCTCTGTGATCTGTGGCTTGTAGTTAGTTACTTTGAGTAGCAAACATGCCTCAGAGTGCTCCGTTGTTAACCGACTGCGGGTGGGGCTGAGCACATGTTTCATGTGTGAGAACACCTGCTCACAGAGATATGTTGACCCGAAGACTGACAGCAGCGCCAGTGCAATGCCCCGGAGACAGCTGAATTTCTCAGGTGCAGATGCCCAGCAGGTGAGGATGTGGGCTCCGTGATCTTTCACTGGTGTGGCTTCCAACAGTTTTCTGAGCTCTGCAAACTTGGTCACCCACAGTGTTGAGCTCTTCAGCTCAATCAGCTGCATTTCCATGTCCTCTGTATCCATCCAGTCGATCAGAGTAGCATCCAAATCATGTCCATCAAAGCTGTCGGGCTTGATCAACATAGAGAACATTGGTCCGTACCTTTTAAAATCGACAAATCGCGTTGTGAACTCCGCCTCCAGCACACGCATGTACGCGGTTATTTCAGTGGTGTTGATGTTGCGCAGGGAGGACAGCTCTCTCAGGTGTCGGAAGTAGCGGAATGTGGAGGTGGAAATGTCATCTGAGAATACTGCCAGCTTACCGACAAAAGCCGTCCATGTCTCAAACATGTCCAAAACAGTTTGTCCTGCACCTTGCAGTCTGAGATTGAGCACATTCAGATGTCCCGTAATGTCCGCCAGAAACATAAGTTTCACAATCCATTTCTCGTCCTCCAGTTCTGGATACTTTTGGCCCTTTTCAGCCAGAAAGGCCTTGATAGCATCAAGACAGCTGACAAATCGCTCCAGAACTTTTCCGCAACTCAGCCATCTCACTGCTGAGTGGAGCGGCAGATCTGTGTATGCGCTGTCCAGCTCCTCGAGCAGGGACTGAAACTGCCGATGCGTCAGTGCAGATCGCTTCACTATGAAGTTAATAATCTTGGTCACCGTGGCCATAACTTCATTGAGATCGGAATTTGACATTTTTGCACACAGATTCTCCTGATGGATTATGCAGTGGAGTTTCATGATGGGGTGGCCGACTTTTTCTTCTATCAGTTTGACAGCGCCCTTGTGTCTCCCAACCATAGCGGGGGCGCCGTCTGTGGTCACTGCAAACACTTTTCTGATGTCAATCCCTCGTTCTTCAAAATGTTCAATTAATGCCTTGGCTACGTCTTCACCTTTTGTAGTGTCAGGCATTGGCTTCAAGCAGCATAGTTCCTCTCTGACAGTTGAATCACAGTACCTTGCCATGACTGCCAAACGCGGGATGTCATTCACATCCACGCTTTCATCAAGTGCAATGCTAAATACCGCAGCATCTTTTAATCCAGCTGTTTGCTGAGCTCTGACATTTTCAGCCATTTCATCAATACGTCGCTGAACACTTCTAGCTGACGTGGGAATGTCCTTGATTCGTGACTTGATCGTTTCTTTATTTGGCAAGCTTTCAAAAAGAGCATCTGAACAACTGAGGAAAGCCTCCTTAATAAATTCGCCATCTGTAAACGGCTTCCCATGCTTTGCAATGCAATGCGCAATGCGATAACTTGCTTCTGTCCCGTGATCTTTAGCATTGGTAAAAACCTTGAAGGAGCTAGCCTGTTTTTCATATCTGGACACAGCACGTTTGATTGACTCTACTTTGTCTGCTTGGTCTTTGAAGGTCTTCTCGTGCTTCGTCTCAAAATGACGCTTAACACTTGACGTTCTGCACACAACATTCTCACAGCATAAAGTGCACACAGCACGGTCCTTCACAAACACAAAACCAAACTCTTGTGTCCAGCAGCACTGGAATGGCCTAGTTTTAGCTGCAGCGGGTGTTGCCATTGTTCGCAATATCACGCTCTGTCATTAATTTATGTCAGCACGAAGACAGCGGACAGTGCGCTTGAATTTCAAACACTTTGAATTCTCCCGCTGCAACCTGACCAATGGCCACACTCCAACATCAATGGTGTCCTCCGGGTCCTAGTGCCGGCAGACAAAAGACGGCTTTTTTTTGCTTTTTTTTTAACGGGACAGAAAAAGTGAGTATCGTAACACTGAGGTGCCGTGCCAGTGTTTATTCTGCGGCGTGCCAACCGTGGCACGCGTGCCATAGGTTGCCGACCCCTGGGCTAGAGGGTCGAGGGGTGGGTGATGACGTCACGGTTTACGGTTTCAGTCGGTTTCAGGCATCCACACGAATCCAAAACTAAACTGGGTAGATTTTAAACCACCTATGAGGGTGGTTTCAGAAGTTTACGCTTTTGGTCAGCGGATTCGCCGGCATCATGTAGACGGAAGGCCGAACCGTTCAAGACCTTTGCGGTTTCGCCGAGAAATCGGCTTCGTGTGGACGGGGCCTAAACTAGCAGTCTAAAGTCAGTTTGTGTGTATCCCGGTTGGTGAAATGAAGAAGTCACGTTGTCAGGGGAGGAAGGAGAGGAAAGAGAGAGAGGAAAGAGCTCAAAGCGGTCGACAGTTCGTCACCCAGTTTTTTACCAAGAAAGGTATATTCCTTCCTCTACACTTTCCCAACAACCTGATAACAAGCCTAGCCTAGCAGCTAGTGCTACTGTAGCTAAAATAATTACAGCCTGCACTGGATGATAAAACTGAAAAGATCGTTTGCATTACCATTCACATGATATCCAAAAACCTACCTATCTACAAAAAGCCTACATTATTTTTACAAGCCGAGCGGACTATTTAATATCTCCCGTATGCAGGCGTTGCCAAGCAACGCCTTCAGCCTATTAGCAATCACCTTCGCTTTCCGCCAAAGTCAACTCTATTGTCAGATTTAGATGAGAGACGATTGATGATTTGATTGATGAAAAAACAGAGAAACTCACACATACATACAATTGTTAGCTGAAGTTTATTTTCTGATCTTACATATTTATGTAGGCTGAGCAATTGTTTTTATTTTCTTGAGTATATTGTTATACTGTATACTATTGTGCTATTGCCTTGGGGGCAAGTGAGAAATGTAAAATAAAGCAACATGGTAAGAAGATCACAATGACTCCATAACTCCATGTAGGACGTTTCTATTCATAAATGTAAGCACTGTGGCAGTAGTAATGCAATATTTAGAAAATGTACTCTTGATACTCAAGTACTTTTAAAAACAAGTACTTCAGTACTTTTACTTAAGTAGACATCTGACTGTAGTACTTTTACTTGAGTAAAATTTAGCAAGGGGTATCTGTACTTTTACTCAAGTAAGGAAGCTGTGTACTCTGTCCACCTCTGAAATTAACACTTTTTAACCTACACCCTCCAGCCAATCAGAATCGAGTATTCACCCAGATCATGGTATAAATCGAGATAATGCAATTTTTAACATTCCATACTGCTTGCCAGCATGATAATAACATTTATGTAAACAGATTTTGAATATTTTGATTGGCTGCATTACAATATTTGTAGACATTAAACTATGAATACTTACATTTTAGCTGACTAAAGTTTATGTCAGCTAAAATTACAAGTAGTCTACCCTTAGATTAATAGCTGCTATTTATTGTAGGCTAATCCAGCTAATCAAAACATACAAATACATATTTAGTCATGCCCAGCTAAATCCAATAGACTGTTGACAACATTGTTTAATATGTTCAGATAATTATGAGACATATTCTGAATTATATGATGTATCCTAGAGTCAGGGCCCTCTTCAAGCCATGATGAACCCACAAAAGAAACCAGTGAGGTTGAAATAGAAGGGGAGAAGGAGGGCAGTCTAAAGGCCGATTTAGGGTCGTTTTAGACGCAGAGACGTAAGCACGTAATTTACACAAGGGACTTGTTTTAGACAAGTTTTGATTTACGGTTCCTTTAAGGTTCCTTAAGGATTGCGCGTGTTGCAAGGGGATTCTCCGCCAGAACAGTAGGGGGAGCAACGAACGAATCTGTGGGCGTGGAAGTGGAAATCGCTGGCTTGTTTATATTTATGCACTTCCAGTATTTTCGACGAGAGTAGCAGTAGCTAAGTTAAGGTTGGCGGTCTTTTTCCACACTCTGAACAACCGGAAATGTGAGACTCCTGAAAGGATGTGGTTAGCTGGCCAATCACAGTCTTTGCGAGCTGCGTAGGGCCGTAGTGTTTTAGTCGCATAGTCAGGAATTTTGGGCGACGCACTTAAGCACGTAAGGGGGTATATTTTACCGCGCAAGGGGGGGTTATGTATCTTACGTGCTTACGCGTTACGTCTAACGCCCCGTGCCCACTACCTCCGTCAGTTGACCGTTGCCCATTGACTTTGAATGGGGACTTTGAATGCATTGTGGATCCGTCCGTTCAGTTGGAGCGTTCGCCGCCGTCAGAAAGTTGAAAAATGTTCAACTTTTTCGGCAGCGACGGTTCCGTCATCCAATCAGATCGCGTACGCAAATTTAAGCACTGTGACGAGACTCGGGCTCTGACGATACTGGAAAGCGGGTAATCTTGCATCGCAACAAGCAGGAAGAAGCGGGAAGAACCCGGCGAAGCGATTTGATTGGCTGACGGATGCCTCTGCAAAGACTACTCCCCCATCCGTCAGCCACGCCTTCCCACGTCCGTTGACTGACGGTGCAGTGGGCACGAGGCGTAAAGGCCGATATATGCTCTGTTTTAGACGTAACGCGTAAGCACGTAAGATACATAACCCCCCCTTGCGCGGTAAAATATCCCCCCTTACGTGCTTAAGTGCGTCGCCCAAAATTCCTGACTATGCGACTAAAACACTACGGCCCTACGCAGCTCGCAAAGACTGTGATTGGCCAGCTAACCACATCCTTTCAGGAGTCTCACATTTCCGGTTTTACAGCAACCTTAACATCGTTCAGAGTGTGGAAAAAGACCACTAACCTAAACTTAGCTACTGCTACTCTCGTCGAAAATACTGGAAGTGCATAAATATAAACAAGCGATTTCCACTTCCACGCCCACAGATTCGTTCGTTGCTCCCCCTACTGTTCTGACAGAGAATCCCCTTGCAACACGCGCAAGGAACAAGGAACCGTAAATCAAAACTTGTCTAAAACAAGTCCCTTGTGTAAATTACGTGCTTACGTCTCTGCGTCTAAAACGACCCTAAATCGGCCTTAAAACAGAGCATATATCGGCCTTAAGTAGAAGCAGCACTGTCAGTCTATTAACTTATTTCTGTCTATAGTAACTACAACCCAGTAGTAATATGTGTAACTAAATACTAACTATCTAGTGTACAAAAGTAGCCTAGGTAAGTAGGTATAGGTTTATCATGTTGTTATTCAGATGTTATTCCTTTTCTTCTGATGACTATCCAATTTTGAACCAGTATTACCCAATATTTAATGATTATAAAATGTGAATGAATATATAACATTAAAAATGTAGGCTATATATAATTTTATATTTTTTGAAAATATTTTATTTATTATTTTCCAGCTCCATAACTGAATTCTGTCAGGGGGCCCACCAGAATTATAGGGACGTCCCTGGCTGCATGCAGCGCTCAACTATTGTTCTTATGTCTTATTCTTTTTTTCTTTCCTCTTTATTATTGTCTACAAACTTTGGGACCAATCTCCTTCCTCAATTTTTCATAGAGAATCCATTCCAAATTTAAAATGATCATATTAGCTTGGAATAAGCTAAAATATTCTAAATTGTATCTCAAATGTATTCAAACTTGATCACATTAGCTATTTGTTTAACCCTTTTTGTTTCCAACCAAATATCTTTTTTTAAATGGTGTGCATGTTCACATTGTTTACTCCATTACGATTCTATTCAAATACCTTCACTTGATTCAAGCCATTCAACACTTCTTTGCATCTTAAACTATGTGGCTTTACTGAAACATATTTTCAACCTCACTTTGCACCTCGCCACAGAAGATTAATACATTTTTCACATTACAGATGACCAAAACCAAATAATTGGTGTAACAACACTGCCATCTTCAGGTGGATCGTGTCATGCTTGTTATTCAGTAAATAAAAACCAACACAAAGACAACAGTGGAAAATAATATGCAGTGTAAAGTTTACATAACAAGGTGCTGAGGCCACAGGAGTCCAAATGGCCACAATGTGTAAATCAATTATTTCATGGAAATGTTTTCAAGACAAGACAGAGGATATCAAGAAGGTTTCCTATTGTATAGATCCTCTTGCATCCGATGGTTCAGTCTGTTCTGTGTTCAGGGCTCCGTCCATACTGCTGGGGTCTGGAACTGAGAGTACCGGACTAGAACTAACAAACAATTAGACCAAGAAGCAGCCATATCATTAGCTTACTACTACAGTCTTTACCGTAGTCCTGCAGCACCCCGATAAAACTACTACTACTATTAGTAATAATAGTAATAGTAAAAATAATAACAACAATATTACAGTACCTTTTTATTCAGATAGCTATTTTCTAAGTACTCAAAAATAACAGAAGAGGGGAGTGAAACATAACATAACATAAAATCTCTTCTAGAAATGCACAAATGATGTCAGGTGCGACACATATACACATACACACTAGCCTCTTGCTACATGTTAGAGTAAGAGGAGGAGGAAGAGCCCTGGTTCAGGTCCTCTGTAGAGGGGAAGCGGGGAAGGCTCTGCCCCCCACGCTCGATGGCCTGGGCCACAGAGTAGCGTGTCCGGCCCGCCACACAGGCGTCCATCTGGGCCACGCTGAGGCGGGACTGCAGGAACAGATGAACACAGCTGTCCGACAGCAGGTAGGGGCTCACCAGGATCCTGATACCGCAGATAAACACCTTTGTCATTTACTCTACATTGATTTGAGACTATTTTACAGACTTGGTTGAGGCGTACTACGTCTAACACAAAAAAACTAAAATCAAAACAATGGACCAACTGATTGCAATTCCTAGCTACTCTGTAATTTAGAAACTTGGTTGCTCAGCACTTTGGGATTGTATGTCTTTATTGTCAGCCTAACTTGCAAGTCACAGTTGGAAAAAAACATCTCAATGTAATGTAGTATTTATCTACCTATCCCATTTAGTGTAATGTGCTGCATTTCCTTTTTATAAATGATGCCTGGTCCCATGCTAGACCATTTATGTGACACAGTGTGTGTGTGTGTGTGTGTGTGTGTGTGTGTGTGTGTGTGTGTGTGTGTGTGTGTGTGTGTGTGTGTGTGTGTGTGTGTGTGTGTGTGTGTGTGTGTGTGTGTGTGTGTGTTCTCATCAGGAACGGTTGTTAAAACATGGGCGTTATGTCAGTGTGTGTTTACCGTAGTACTGTGGGAAAGGTCATCAGTGTATTGATTAGAGCCCTGATAACTTACTGCTCCAGGAAGGTCTGAAGCCCCTTCATTCGCTCAGAAATCTGCCGGGCGCTGTTCAGACTGAAAAACAGGTTCTTCGGCGGCATCTGTGGGAGCTTGCTACTATTTACAAAAAGGATATGGATGCGAGTCAGTTACATTTGGTTCTAACTTTGATCATCACACACACACACACACACACACACACACACACACACACACACACACACACACACACACACACACACACACACACACACACACACACACACACACACTTACATGAGCAGTGAATGCACCTGGAGTCTTTGCCTCAGCCATACAAACTCGCTGAACCGCCTCCTTGTACACGAGATCTTCTTGGTGAAGCAAAGACTGTTAGTCTGAGAGAAGGAGAGAGGCATGTGTACCTCATGTTTTTAAATTAACATGAGGAAACCATCAATCATTCAAACATTAAATAATTATTTCTACTTACAAGTAAACATATTTCGTAGTCTATATAGGCGTGCCAGAAGTCGGTGTTCTGGATCCTCGGGTCCCGAACCCAGACGCTGATGTCCTGTTGCATTGTGTGAGAAGCAGGCAGTTGTAACCAGAATACCAAAAAGGGAACTTTTCTAATGTCGTATTGAGGAAGTGCGACCATAGGAAACCCCCCACCAAAGAAGTGTCTCACATGGCTCTTCATAGTAAAGTACTAACTTTTATCAATGTATTTCAACAGAATTTAAATCTTCATTTCAAATGTAAAACAACTAGTAAAAGCTTACACTGACTGTTGTTATAGATTCAATAGATTAATAGTAAGGTGTAAGACCCACCTCAGTAACCATGCCATCAATAAATCCTGTTAGCCGAGCCCTGGCACATACTCCAAACCCTTAGTCTGTGTCTCGAGTGAGCTACCACTTTGCTTTTAATCCCTTGATACTTTATGGTGCAAAACAAGAGCAAAGGTTTCCTAATTTGGTCACCTGACTGAACTTGCCTTCCCACTGCTACTTCAATGACCAACTGATTTACAGTAGAAGACATGTGTTGAGATGTGTCATGGGCATGTTAAGCCTTTTATATCACATGGTTGTTCACATTGACCTCAACGCCTTCCTTTAACTATTCATCCCATTTTTTATGCAACTCCCAGACTAACACCAAGTTGCCCTCAAGCAATGTTTATTCCTGTTGCTTATGGACAATAGTAAGAAGAAAACAGAAAGAATAAAGGGTCATTAAAAGTGTATTTTATTCATGGCCTCCACCAAACCTTGATCGATGGTTACAATAACTCGGTAGTGTGTTCATAAGGTTCATGGTCCTGTCCCATCATTCATGGATCTAGGTAAAGGTAAGGTGCTGCCAGCAGGAGGATTTCAGCTGTTTTAACATGGTGGTGTTCAACCACTCAAAGACCATGTTCCCTGATGGTCAGGCCTTCTAAAGTGCTACATTTAAAGAATCTAGTCAGCCAGTTCAGGTGCACAATTAAGTACATTGTGAGTTGTTCTTCATGTTTCCGACTACATAACAAACAACTAAGGCTGGTATGATGCCTACATGATGAGTAAATGACATGGCATACGTTACGGAGAAAATATTGGACAGAATAATCCATAGAAAAATAAAACAATTGGTGGTTTCCATCAAAGATCTATTCAAGGTGCAAACATAGTTTGGTAAATAATGTATAATCAAAAACCAACCAACATAAAAACAGGTGTTAAGGACGTGTTCTCCCATAAATCTTCAACCATTGGAGATTTACAATGACAGTAAAGTATAAAGAATAAAACACACACGCACTAACCTTGACTAAAACACATGTTCTAACACGCCTTCCTCCAAACAGCTGCTCTAGCTACAACAAGAGGTTGTTTAAGGAGAGGTTATGACAGCAGTTAGAGTTCCATCTTCCTATTAGGGCCGCACAGATTGGGAGAAGCAGTGACAAGTGCCTTTGCCGATCTTTCGCTTTCAATACCCACGTCAGGAAAACAAGTTGCCAATGCCTGCTTGTACCATAATTGGTGCGAGCAGGCAAGTATCCTGAGCACCTTGGGATACTTAATACCCACCTCTACTAGGTTTTTTTGACACACACACACACACACACACACACACACACACACACACACACACACACACACACATTACTGGTCCTCGTCTCCAGAGTGCCAGTTGAGCCTCCGTTGGTAGAAGTCCACCACGGCCTGAGGACACCTGGCGCTGGCTTCGCGCGCCGCCAGCAGAGACACAGAGGTTTTCCTGACGCAAATGATATGATGTGGTCAGGTTATGTTAAGAACTCTAGTCCCACCCGGAACCTGAGACAAAACATGTCAAATGGGGACCCCCAGAAAGGGTGTCCAGACCTCCAAAATAGTTATGCTGTAAAAATCCCATTTCTAGAAATAAAAGTTCTTCCATTAGTAACTTTATTCAGTTGTGTGATTCTTTCGTGAAATAGTGTATAGTCATTCTAATTTGATGCAAAAGGGGAGATGAAATGTGCCACACCATTTGACCAGGAACATGAGTTCTCCGTGTTGGTCTGTGGAGCCGATGATGCACTCGGGCTCCCGGTTCAGGTCCAGCTCCAGGTCTGGGTCTGGGTCCAGGCCAGCCCCTGTCACATCCCTCTTCTGGAAGTCCAGAACAACGTCACTCTGCTCCCTGTACTGCGAGCACTGGTCAGCACAACAGACACACAACCGTCGGAGCAGTCAAATAGATTGTCTTTGAGTGTTTCAATAAAAGTTTAACGGATTGCATCATTACTGCATTTATACAGCGTTTACTATCCAGTGCCCACTCAAAGCACTTTCAAATGATTTCTATACCTACCATATTTTACTAGTGCTGCAGCAGCTTCACATACATTTGTTATAATTGTATTTTCTAACTAGACCATCAATGCATTCAATATTATTTAAGTCATAATGTTTTATACATATTACAGCTTTACAGATATGCAAGTGCTTCTTTTTTAAATAAATGACCAAAACCAGGAACAGCATCACATGGGGAGTGATGTTTGCCTAAACTTGTTACTTTAAGACTTTCACATTATTTAAAATAACAACTTTGCAGTTTGCGGAAGTTCAGAGCACTTAATCACACGTTTGTGGACACTCACAATTTCTGCCTCCTGCTCTGACAATTCCTCATCGAGTATGAATTCTTGAGGTTGTTCTTCTTCGTTGTCAGAAAGGCGCATGTTTCTGAGAAACTCATCAATGAGTTCAGGACAGTCCAGATTATCCTGTGGTTCCCAAGTATTGTCAGCACTATTAAGGACATCACAAAAGATAGAAAATTGGTCAGACTTTAATACATATTTGTGAAGTTATAACTGATGTAAGTGTTGCCATTAGCAGCCTCGAGTGGCTTGAGTATTAGAAGCTAAAGTCATAGCTAAATGAGAGGGAACCAGAATGAAACAATGTATATAGATAGATAAAAGTTACAGAGCAGGTATAGTTATGCAAACATAACCTGCAGTACTTACTCTGTAAAGCCTTTCCACTTGAGGAAATATTCCACCCTTCCGTTGAAGACTCGGCGACGAATTATTTTTTCAACTAGAAATTCCTGGACCATCGTAGTCTCCTCGGGCTTCCTCTGTCTGACGGTCTGCTTCTTCCTCATCCTACAAAACAACATCCAGGACGCTATTAAACATTAGCTCCTCGTTCATTTTGATCAATCAAAAACAACTGCTTACAAGGCAACACGCAATTCCCCAGACGATTGAGGAGAACATGGCAAGAGAGAAAGGAGCACTTTGTCCTTCAGTCCCGCTCCGTCCGTCTAGTAGACATTGTTCCACTTGCTGCTCGATTTGGAAGCAGAAATAATACAAATAACACAACCTATTGCACATAATGTCCTGCAGTACATCTGGTTAGCATTGCAAACCATGCACGATCACATCCAAGTTCCGATTAAACAAGGACAGATAAGGCAGAAGGCCTACTGTAAACAATAACGCGCACGTACGCTGTCGTTGTTGCCTTAATGTCGGAGAATAACGAACAGCGTGATCTATAGGCACTCTTTGTGGAGGAAACACACCCACACACCGCTAGAAATCCGCTTATGGTACAAATCGGTGTATTTACATAAGGTAACTACTTTCCATTAATGAGTTACATTTAAAGATGGCCGTAGACGGAGATGGGAGGAAGTGGTTGCCAAGGGAAAAGGTCATGCCAGCAACACCGGGAGGAAACAACAGACGCATCGCTGACCAATCAAGGAAGGATCCGCCGTTTGGTTGCTCTGCCGGTGTGTCGCTCCGCGGAGCCCCGAGCAGCAGAGAGCAGCCCAAGTACGGCTGGCTCTGCCACGGCCCTACCCTCATCCTGGGTTGGTTCAAATAAATAAATATGTCATGTAACGACATCATATTACAACACTAACACACACTTACACGCTCAGTTTTAAAAACTTTGTATTTGAAATAAGTAAAATAAAGTTTTCCTATATGTGAAAGAACAAAAGAATCCTGGAAGAAGAGAAACGTTATAAATAAAAATAAAAATATATATTCTGATATCCTTAAATATCTATTCTTAATAATAATCATTAATGAAAATATTATGAATGAGTCTTTGCCTCAGTCATTATTTGGTAAACATAATATATTTTAAAAAATAGGATGTCAAATTATCATAGCTTAAAAATTAATGAACAGAGAATAAATAACATTTGTATAAAAAGAGTATTCTTTTGTGTGTGTACCAATACTACTATATATATAATACCAATAAAAATAAATTGCTCTTGACATAGTTATAAGGGCTTGTTTTGTTATTTCTGGACGCGTTTATACTTACTTCTTCATGATCATTTTATTACATGGCGAGACCCCAACGCTCATTGGGCAAAATTCACAGAAATCAACTGCTGAACTGGTTTATTGGGTTAAACTTATATTGTAATATCCAACGACACTGACTGGCCACTGGTGGTAATATCCATAGATATATATTAACTAGATGCCTCGTCCGCGCTGCTGGCCAATGGAGTCGAACGTCACCACTAGCGGCCATCTTACCACAGTAAGCTGCTCAGCCATAACATTGTGTTGGTACTAGTGATTCATGTACTTTTTAAACAACCATAACTTGCTAAATTTTCAACCGATTTTCAAACGGTTTGGTTTGTTATAATCGTCAGAGATGTAGTTATGACACTGCATAATTTTGATAGAATAATGAAATATAGAATAATGTTCTAAAATACGTACAATATCATAACCACGTTAATAACGTTTGTAATAAACCAAACCGTTTGTAATTCGGTTGAAAATTTAGCAAGTTGGCAAATTGGCAATTGAAAATTGCCAATTTATGCGAACCCTTCCACAGGGTCAAAGTGCTATTTTGATGCGCGACATCAAACATCTGATGCGGGATTGTGAGCCATTTTAATGATCTTCTTGTCACCCGATATTCGTTCTATTACTGGCCTTATTTGTTTTAGGGCCCTTACATAGTCGACGCAACGCTACGCTTACGCGTCCAAAAGGCTACGCGACGCTACGCTTCGGCCGCCATTAAGCGTCGAAGTGTAGCAAAACGCGTCCTCCAAATTTTTGATACGCGACGCGCCGATCCATGCAATACCAAGCGTTGTCGGTGGGGGCGATACTGCAAATATTGTACGTTAATTTAAACTATAGGTTATATTAACAGAAGAAAATTCGAATGAAATGGCGGGCGAAGAGGAAAAATTGTGCGAGCAAATAAGATTATACCAGCATATTTATGACACTTCATCCGTGTTACATTCAAACAAAAATGCTTTGGAGAAGGCGTGGAGGTAGGTTGCAACTGCCATGGAAAAATCGGTTGCAAAAAGTTAAATCAGACTGGAAAGCCGTCCGGGATAAATACACCAGAGCGCATAAAAAGTGGAAGATCGCCTGCAGAAGTGGGGCTGGCCAAATAACTTTCGGCTATCCTAAGATCCTGACCCAACTTAGCTGGATGAGTGAGTTCATAAGGCACAGGTCCACCGAATCGAATTTTCCGGTATGTAGGCATAATCAACGTGTGTGTGTGTGTGTGTGTGTGCGTGTGTGTGTGTGTGCGCGTGTGTGTGTGCGTGTGCGTGTGTGTGCGTGTGTGTGTGTAGAGAGAGACTGTTCAATGTAGGTAATGGTAGGCTATTTACTTGGTCAGGATGTTTGAAAACAGGTGTCTTTCTGTAGGCAGGTGAGGAAGACGATGAGGAGGAGGAGGAAAGGCCTAATTTCCAGGCAGATCAGGCACCTCCATCAACCCCCAACCCCGCCTCATCCCTATCCCTATGTCCACTTCCATCTGACCCTCTAACCACTACCTCTTCCACATCTCACCCTCCCACCACTGTGATGGCTTCTACCTCTACCTCTTCCCTTCTTCCACCCCACCCTTCCCCCGCGACACGAGTGGCTTCTGCTACCTCTTCCTCACTATCCGACCCTTCCACCACCCAGATGACTTCTGCC
Source organism: Gadus macrocephalus (assembly GCF_031168955.1). NCBI lineage: Eukaryota > Metazoa > Chordata > Actinopteri > Gadiformes > Gadidae > Gadus > Gadus macrocephalus. The sequence goes on along the minus strand of NC_082387.1, from coordinate 1,051,188 downwards.
TCTAGCTCTTCTCTTCTTCATCCCCACCCTCCCACCACCCTCCCAGTTACCCCATCATCTCATACCCCGACGTCATCAGCCTCCCGTGGGGGCAAAAGAAAGAGGAAGAGCGTCAGGCCGAATGCAGATCCATGCGAGGCTGCCCTCCTCGATAGGCTGCAGGAAATCCGTCAGGATAGAGAGAAGGAGATGGAGAAGGCGAGAGAAAGGGAGAGAGAAAGGGTGGAAGAGAATGAGAGAGAGAGGGAGAGAGAGAGGATGAGGGAACAAGACATGAATGACATTCACTTCTCCTTCACCAATTACCTTTGCCAATTCTTGCGAACCCTTCCACAGGGGCAAAGTTCTTCTTTGATGCGCGACATCAAACAGTTGATGCGGGATTATGAGATTTAATGATTTTCTTGTCACCCGATGTTCCGATGTTCTTTCTATTACTGGCCTTATTTGTTTTAGCCTATTTTAATTAATTACGTTCACGTTCTTCATGTTCTGTGTGTTCAATTCAGTTCAGTTCAGTGTTCAGTTCAATTCAATTTTATTTGTATAACCCTTAATCACCATTACAGTCTCAAAGGGCTTAACAGGCCAAATATTTGTGACACCCCCCTTTACCCATGCCCCCACACGGGCAAGAAAAAACTCCCTTGAATCAGCAAGGAAGAAATCTTGAGAAGAAACGCAGTGTAGGGGATCCCTTCTACCAGGGATGGTCAGGAGTGCAATGGGTGCAATAGCCACCCTTCCTCTTCTGACCACCATTGTACACTGTATTGTATTGTAGTATTGTATTGTATTGTAGCACTTAACTGTGTAGCAACTGCAGCAGCTGCCATCATGTCTGTAATACGGGGAATTGATTAACCTAGCGATTGTGGTACTTGCACTTGGTTCTATGAACATCCTTTCTGTACCGACAGCGATATATTGATGCACTTCTTATGACAAATGTACTTATTGTAAGTCGCTTTGGATAAAAGCGTCTGCTAAATGCCCTAAATGTAAATGTGCCACAATTGACATACAGGTAAATACATGCACATCATATTAAAATGGTGATAATTTCTGTGGACATTATGCGCTATAGCTTTGGCTATAGGCGTACACTTAAATAATTCATTCATCTGTCAAGGCAGTAGCTCGTTGTATAAACATTTTATATGGATATGAATTAATGAGTTTGACATAAACCAAATTAGTTAACTTGTGTAATGTGATAACTAATAAATTAGAAGTCATGCTTCCAAGTGAACAATACGTTTATTGGTCAGTGCCCAATCGTAGCACATTGTACTGGTGGGGAAACACGCCAGCATCCGACAGAAAATAATCTGCCAGCTGCTTGCTGACAAGGGCCGCTCTTTGAGATGGTCTGGCTCTGCCGACCGAACACCGTGGTCCGTCGACCATATTCCGGTCCCCCTCAACATGCTGCCTCCACTCTCCAGGCTGGACCTCTCCGGTGTCAGCGGTCGTATCCACAAAGGAGGCGGGCATGTATCTGGCTCGTTCGGTGGATGCCAGGAAGTTGTGGAGAGCCACGCACGCCTTCACAATCTTCACCGCCTTTTCAGGTTGGCAGTCAATTGGACGGCCAAAGATTCTGAAGCGCGCAGCCAATATGCCAAAGGCATTCTCCACTACGCGTCTCGCCCTGGCCTGTCGGTAGTTGTAGATGCGCTTCCTATCCTGCAGGTTAGTACCTAATGAGAAGACAAATAAGTGTCATGCAGGAACACAGAACAGATGACAGAACAGATGACTTGGCTGACTCCAACTTTACACGGCTTTTGAATAGTAATGGTCAAGTGTGCCATTGCGCGCACTGTGTGCCTGCCTGGGTAGGCTATGCATTTTTCGTTAGACTAATTCATGTATATTTACAGAGAGAGAGCAGAGAGAGAGGTCATGTTTCCCGAAGCTCCGCTAGGCATTGGAAAAAAACTACTTAATTCATCGTTCAGATCTACTTTATCTTATTTTATTTACCTAACAGTATATAGTTTGTTTCCGTCGTCCTCAATCGCTTGATTCAACAATACATTTTGGCACTTTTTACTCCTGGATCAGACCGCAGAAAAAGCCTTGGACTTTCCTATCGCCAACATGCCTCCGCATTCGGATATCTCAGGCACGGAGACTGGGAAATGCACAGACTGCGCCAAACTGGAAAAGACATTGGCTTTAATTGAAACGAGACTAGCAGCAGTAGAAAAATGCAAAGGACTCCTACAGGATACAGTGCCGATGGGTGAGTTTTCTGAGCTCACTCAGATACAGCAAGATGACCAAAGCTACACTGTATCCTTCCCGAAGCTGGACAAGAGAGAGACAGTTCCAGCTGCGTCTCACTGGCACAGAGTCGGCGCTAAGCCAAAGCAACATACCAAAGTTAATCAACAAGTTCACTCAACGCCAAATGCTAAACTACCCAAAGCTAAAGTTACATGTATCAGCCGGATTAGCCCGTCAACCCTGCCACTGAAGAACCGGTTCCTGCCACTTCAAGAGTCCAAGAACGCGCCTGCCACCGATGCACCCCTGAGCCCCGAGATGCGTCCGGACGGACAGTGCGGACAGAGACGGAACAACCAGTCGCCACGGAGGCGGGCTGCGCATGTGTCTGCCACCGTCCAACAAGGGCCCATCTCAGAGACAGATGAACCAGACACTCTGATTATAGGAGACTCAACTATCAAGGATATAACCGGTAAGAAGATCCAAACATGCATCTTCCCATATGGAATGGTTAGTGATATCAACCATGAACTAGCCAAAATCATATTGGAAAACCCCAAAATCTCACAGATTATTGTGCATGCAGGATTTAATGATATTCAAAGAGAACAGTCAGAACTTCTGAAGAGGGATTACACTGATCTATTGGATACACTGGACAAAATACACATCAAGTCTTTCATCAGTGGACCCATACCAACAGTTGACAGGGGAATAAACAGTCGTCTACTTGCACTGAATACATGGCTTTCCAGAGTCTGCAATGAAAGAGGAAGGGACTTTATTGACAATTTCAACTTATTCTGGGGGCGCAAATATCTTTTCAGAGCAGATGGCCTACACCCAAACAGGTTAGGCTCAAAACTGTTGAGGGACAATCTTCTCTTCTCGCTTTACGCACAGGCCACAATCTTGCCATGGTCTGACGCACAGGCCACAATCAGAGCACAGGTTGAGAAGAAGCAAGACTACAGCCTCCCCCACACAACTACTCTGCCACTATCTGACACACAGATAGCAGACAGCCCACAGACCTTGAAGAGAGACAACAGCCCGCCCGACGCCATCGACACTGTGCCCTCCCCCATCGCTGATGCTGGCTTGGCGAGGAACGGCCACCCCCCACCTCTGCATTCCCCCATCGACGATGACCTCCAGCCTCATCTCTCCCATAGCCACAACAACAACTCCAGCTGGGATAGAGTCTCCGATGTCTCCCTTTGCGATTTTCCAGCCGAATTTAAGAAACTGGAATATGCTGGCATCAAACTTGCATCTGTGTCAATGATAGCATCGCCACGTCATGGCCGCAAGCTGCTATCACCCAGGAGGATGGCGCCCCACCCCCACCACCGTACTGATAGTAGTCCTGAGTATTACTGAGACAAAAAAGGGTTCAGCCGTAGACACAGTATAAAGGAAGTTTCTCATAATCTGCTGAACCCAAGGTTGCCTACGTCAAAGCAGGGCAACTTTCGCATTCATGCTGTAACCACTAAGAGAGTAAACAAAGGGAAACTTAGACACACTGCTAACCTCACAAATCTCATATCTATTGCCTCCAAACCAAAAACAACCTTAAAGCCTATCAACAGCACCATCAGGATGGCTCTACTTAATGTGAGGTCTCTTAATAACAAATCAAAAACTTTTTACCATTTTGGACACATTTGAACTGTCTCAACATGTGAAAGAGGCTACTCATTGTAAGGGGCACACTCTAGACCTGGTTATCACAAAGGGCCTCAATGTTTCTGATCTCTCTGTGACTGATCCTTCCTTGTCTGACCACTTTTGTGTTTTCTTTAACATATATTTTATTCCCGACATACAGACAAAATCAAACACTGTCAAAAAACAGTATATCAATGAAGATTCTAATGTACTTTTTAAAAAGGCCATCTCCTTGCTACCACCTCTAAACCCATGTTCTGCTGATGATCTTGTAGAAAACTTTAATTTGAAAATTTTGAAAGTCATAGATGTCATTGCACCTTATAAGGTTAAAACGATTTCTGGAAAGCAAAAGGCACCCTGGAGAAAAGCTGCTTCTGTAACAGCACAGAAAAAAGAATGCAGGAAGGTTGAACGCATCTGGCGTAAAACAAAACTTCATATTCACCATAATATCTATAAAGAGAGCCTCCGTGCCTACAATTTAGACTTAAAAAATGCTAGAGAAACATTTTTCTCCAATATCATTAAAACCAACACTAATAATGCAAAAACCCTATTTGCAACTGTTGACAGACTGACCAACCCCCCAACACAAATTCCACCTGATCTCCATTCCACGCAGAAATGCAATGAGTTTGCAGCTTTTTATACTGATAAAATTAGACGCGCCATCAATATCTCCACTTCAAACAAAAATGTTGGACTACCACCCTGTTCAGGCAAAAATAACGTGGCAAGGATGGCATGCCTTAATGTTATAGACTCTCAAAATCTTGTGGAAACTGTGACACAACTAAAGACATCCACCTGTTGCCTTGATACTATACCTACCAACCTCTTTAAGAATGTTTTCGACTGCCTAGCAGCAGACATATTGCAGATAGTTAACAACTCTCTCCAGTCAGGCAATTTCCCAAAAGCTTTGAAAACTGCAGTTATTAAACCCCTTTTAAAAAAGCGGAGCCTAGATGCCTCTGTTATTAACAACTACAGACCAATATCAAATCTACCCTTCATAAGTAAAATCATTGAGAAAGTTGTCCTCCAGCAACTTAATCACTTCCTTGCATCAACTGGTTGCTATGACACCTTCCAATCAGGATTTCGACCCCTGCACAGCACGGAGACCGCCCTTATTAAAGTTGTAAACAACATCCGTCTTAACACAGACTCTGGCAAAATCTCAATACTAATGCTACTTGACCTCAGTGCTGCATTCGACACTGTAGACCATACATTACTTCTGGACAGGTTAGAAAACTGGGTGGGGCTTTCAGGCACCGTCTTAAATTGGTTCAGGTCCTACCTACAAAATAGGAACTACTTTGTTTCCATTGGCGACTTTGTATCAGAATCAACCAACGTGACATGTGGAGTCCCACAAGGTTCGATCTTAGGACCCTCTTTATTCAACATCTACATGCTCCCACTAGGGCAAATCATGCAAAATAACAATATTGACCATCATTGCTATGCTGATGACACGCAAATCTATGTATCGCTTTCACCAAATGACTATCGGCCCATAGATCTGCTGTGCCAGTGCATTGAGCAAGTGAAAGAATGGATGTGCCGAAATTTCCTTCAACTAAATGAGGACAAAACAGAGATAATTGTATTTGGTTCTAAAACGGAAAGGCTTAAAGTAACCGAACACCTTCACTCTCTGTCCCTGAAAACCTCTATCAAAGCCAGAAATCTAGGGGTTATCATGGATTCAGATTTACATTTCGACAGTCACATCAAATCAGTTACAAAATCTGCATATTATCACCTTAAAAATGTAGCAAGACTTAGAGGGCTCATGTCCACCGAAGACTTACAAAAACTTGTACATGCCTTTATCACTAGTAAGCTTGATTACTGCAATGGTCTCCTTACAGGTCTCCCAAAACAAACTCTGAGGAAGCTTCAGCTTGTTCAGAATGCTGCTGCTAGAGTTCTAACAAAGACCAAAACATTTGATCATATTACACCAATTCTGAAATCGTTACATTGGCTTCCTGTAGGTCAGAGAATTGACTTTAAAATCATGTTGCTAACCTATAAATCCCTACATGGTTTAGGCCCAAAATATTTAACTGATATGCTTCCACTACATCAGCCTTCTAGACCACTAAGATCCTCTGAGACCAATCTGTTAATTATCCCCAGAGTAAACACAAAACATGGGAAAGCAGGATTTAGTTACTATGCAACAAATAGCTGGAATAAACTCCCAGAGGATTTAAGACTTGCCCCAACTCTGAGCACCTTTAAAACAAGACTGAAGACTTTTATGTTTGCTATAGCTTTCTGCTAAATCTTAAATACATTTAACTTTGCCTTTATTTTCTATTTTAATACTAAAATGCCTTTTTCTATTTTATGTTTGCTTTAGCTTTCAGAAATACTTTACCTTTATTTTACTAAAATGCCTTTTTAACTTTCCCTTTATTTTCTATTTTTACCAGAAAAAGACATGATCTGATACCAGAGAGAAAGGTTGTATAAGGGTTAGAGTCCTGAGTTTGTTTGTTGAATAAGGCCTTTGGTCTGGGCTAGAGTCCTAGAAGCTGGGTTAGAGTCCTAGAATATTGTTAAGGGTTAGAGTCCTGAGTTTGTATTTGTATAAGGGTTAGAGTCCTGAGTTTGTTTGTATAAGGGTTAGAGTCCTGAGTTTGTGTCCAAATTCTGTCTGGGTTAGAGTCCTAGAATCTGGATTGGAGTTCCAGAGAAAGGACCAAGTTCCTTTAGGTCGGTTTGTAGTCCCGACTTGGGTTCCAGAGAGACTGTTGATCTGATCTTAAATACATTGCACTTTCAATTTTACTTACTAAAAAGCCTTTTTAACTTTCAATTTAATTTTCTCTTAAATACATTGCACTTTCTATTTTACTCATTTCTTGCATATGTTTTCTTTTACTTATCTATTATTTTATTTTATTGTATGACAATGTTTATATGTGAAGCACTTTGAGTCTGCCTTGTGTATGAAAAGTGCTATATAAATAAAGTTGCCTTGCCTTGCCTATAATTAATTCAATCATGTATAATTAATGAATGTAATAAAAACAATAAATAGCTATTCAATATTTTTATTCTCACCTGGATAGGGACGCATCAGGTTCACCTGTAGGGGAAAGGCCTCATCCCCCAGAAAAAAATAAGGACTGGGCGTTGTGGTGCCTGGTAGGACAGCAGGGGCGGGTAGATTGAGGTTGCCCTCTGCCAGTCTGGATCCGAAGGCACTGCGACCCAAGACACCTCCATCGCTCTCACGCCCGTATGCGCCAACATCTACATAAATGAATCTGTAGATGGCATCAGCAGCAGCCATAAGGGCAATTGAAAAAAAACCTTTGTAGTTGTAGTAGTCACTTCCCGATCGTGCTGGAGCTCTGAGTCTGACATGCTTCCCGTCAATCGCCCCGACACACTGCCACTGCCTCCAAAATTCCTCCGCTATGTCCTCCGCTATGTCCTCCGCTAAAGGCCATGAACTCCCCCTGAAGGGCGTCCCAGATGGCAGAACACATCTCCTCCACGATGCCCGACACAGTGCTGGTGCCCATCTTGTAGCTCGCCGAAAGAGCTTGCAGGCCGATGCCGGTTGCCAGGTACCTCAAGGTAACCGCAAGCCTTTGGGAAGCCCCGATCGGGTTCCGGTGGTTTTGGTGCGAGTCGGGAAGGTAACGGATGACTCGCGAAAGGAGATCATCGAACTTTGGCGCCGACATACGGAAATATTGGAAATGCCTCTCCTCGTCCAGGCTTCGCATTGGAAGCACCAGAGAAACAAATTCCCCATCCCGATCTCGTGTGGTATTCAAAGGGCGCACATACCACCGCCTATCTCTGCGCTTCCTGCGTTGTCGTTGCCGGTGTAAAAGGAGTAATAAAATCCACTCTTCTTCCGTAGACATTTTGATCGGAATGTCACCCGCGATATAAGCCGCGAAAACACCGGCGATTCTGCTGCCGCCCGTGGTGTAAGTGGTGTATTGCATGTAATGCAATACACCACTACGCCCGCGACGTTCGCGTATGCTGTGTAGACTATAAAAGGAAGCGCGGCGCTCGCGTCACTAGCGTCGTTTACGCGCGTCGCTCGCGTCGACTATGTAAGGGCCCTTAAGGTGCGGCCACACCAGACGCGTATTTCGCGTACTTCGCGTATGAAATCGCCATTTTTTCCATAGGGAACCATTGGTTTACGCGCGTATTACGCGTAATACGCGTATAAGCAACATTGTACGTGCGTATTGCGCGTATATTTACGCGCTATACGCACGTAAAGTGCGTATATCGCGTACATTTCAAGAGTTAAAAAAATTGAACTTTTTACGCTCATACGCATGACGATTAGCCGTATTGCCCAATCAGCGTTGAGCTTGACCCGACGTCACTGGCAGAGAGTAGTGAGCTTGGACAGAAGCATACGGCCGACATCTTTCTTTATTCTGTGTGGAAATAGTAACATAGTTACGCCATTAAATGCTTTTATGGAAACATTTCTAGCGAGAAATGTGCATTTTACTTTCATAATGTTCGCTCGGTGAATGTGAAGGATGTTTGGTTTGATAGTTATGACGAAGAGGGAACGCTCCGTTCACTTGCATGGACAGAGTCTCTGGTTACTAAGCAACCTCAACGTCTTGGCGGACTATTTCTCTGCTGATCAACACTACAGACACTACACGAACAGAAATGGAGGTGGATCAAAATATCATCGTCGCCGTGTGCGGCCGTCCTGTCCTGTACGACACCACGATGGTGTCGTACAGGGACAGGAACAAAACAGAGAGGGCGTGGGTCGACGTGGCAGAGGATATTGGCGTTCCTGGTAAGATCAGTGAATAATGTGTGTGTGTATTTTGCTTGGCTTCAGCTATCGGTTGTGTTCTACTATGAAAAAAGTTAGCACCGGTTAGCGGTAGCACCAGTTAGCAGTAATATTAAGTGATACTACTACAACAGACTGTCCCGCTTGTCAGGTTACACAACTTAATATGTATATATGTTCTTGTCAGTGGACGTATGTCGCAGGAGGTGGAAGTCACTCAGGGACAGGTATAGCGCGTATTGCGCGTATGCGACCATTTTTTACACAAAATGGTCAAGCAACATTATACGTGCGTATCTCGCGTAAAAAGTACGCGAGATACGCGTCTGGTGTGGCCGCACCTTTAGTGTTAGCCTATTTGAATTAATTACGTAATGTTTTGTGTTCATTCACGTTCTATGTGAAACATAAATGTTCATGTTCTGTGTGAAACATAAGTTCAGTAGCCTCTTTGAGTGAATGAAATTTGAAAGCGTGAGTGTGTAGTGAATGAAAAATGTGTGCGTGTATGGTGGGACTATTTTCTGTATTTGATAAATAAACCCCTTTTCTCTAATAATGTTGCCTACCATATAATTTCTGTGGACATTATGCGCTATAACTTAAAGCCTTTGGCTATAGGCCTACACTTAAATAATTCATTCATCTGTCAAGGCAATAGCTCGTTGTATAAACATTTTATATGGATATGAATTAATGAGTTTGACGTAAACCAAATTAGGTAACTTGTGTAACATGATAACTAATGAATCAAAGGTCATGCTTCCAAGTGACCAATGTATATACATTTATTGGTCAGTGCGCATACCCAATCGTAGCACATTGTACTGGTGGGGAAACACGCCAGCATCTGACAAAAAATAATCTGCCAGCTGCTCCCTGACAAGGGCCGGTTTTGGTTACAGTCGGGAAGATATCGGATGACTCGCGAAAGGAGATCATCAAACTTTGGCGCCGACATCCGAAAATACTGGAAATGCCTCTTCTTGTCCATGCTTCGCATTGGAAGCACCAGAGAAACAAATTCCCCATCCTGATCTCGTGTGGTATTTCAACCCAGTCGCCAAGAAAAAACGTTGACGGTGTACGTTTCCATGAACACTGGATACGTAGCATTTCAACGTAAAAAATAGCGTGTTATACCTACAGTATCCACGCGTGCCGCTGTGGAGGCGGTTTCGGGGTTTGGGTTTCACGGCTTTCGCGGCAAATTGTGGACACGATTGTTTAGGGGGGGGGGGGGGGGGGAGGTAGACTGTTGTTGACCGGGGAGGGGGGGGGGGACACGATTGTAGGGGGGGGGGACACGTTAGTTGAAGGGGGGGGGGGGGGGGGACACGTTTGTAGGGGGGGGGCACGCTCGACAACAAGAGTTGGTTTTTATTGAACGCTCGACAACGAGAGTTGTTTTTTATTGAACGAGACTTCAACACGGAACAGCTGCACGAAACGATGGTCACGTCACTCTAGGTGACGGTGTCGACAACAATGAACACACGAACAATGTTAATCGAACAACACACAACCACATAACATCCCGAACCCATTAACCCCACTTAATCCTAACAACAAAACAAGTTAACAAAAGCCCCATTTGTCAACTGACAACCCCAATTCCCAGAATCCCCCGCGGCTCCGGAACACGTCGTAGCCTATATTAATCTTTATTATCTGAATGGGAAATGCAATATTTTAGGACAGATACACCATTAAACGCGTTTCTAATGACATTTCTAGCGAGAAATGTACATTTTCCTTACATAATCTTCAGTCAGTGAATGTGTATGATCTTTATTAATCTTTATTATCTGATTGGGAAATGCAATATTTTAGGACCGATTCACCGTTAAACGTGTTTCTAATAACATTTCTAGCGAGAAATATATTTATGACTTGGATAATCTTCAGTCAGTGATTGTGTCTGATCTTTAGTTTTATAGTTTAGGATTTGATCGGCTCGCTCGCATGTTTCAACGACGTCAGGTTGTTAGGGACGCTGCTTTCGCTAAACTAGCAGCTCACGGGCTTCCTGCGTTTGTGTTATGAAACTGTTACTTTATGTAACTTTTAATGATATCATCTTGTTAGAAACACGTATATCTGAGAGCCAACCCAGTCGCCAAAAGCATACGTTGACAGTGTACGTTTCGTGAACACTGGATTACGTCGCATTTCAACATAAAATAGCGTGTTATATACACGCACACACGCACGCACACACACACGCACGCACACGCACGCACGCACAGACACACACACACACACACACACACACACACGGTGCATTTAGCTGCTAAAACAACAAAAAAATATTCCCTCAAATATTATTACATTCAAAACGTTGGCCAAAATGGCCAATAATATCATTCTTTATTTGGGATGCTTCGAGGACATTTTGGGTGGATTTTGAACGGTAGGTGGGCAGCACGTTTTTTGCAGGACCTGGCAACCCTGCGCTGTTGCCCGAGATCTGGATCCACCACCCCCCCCCCCCTAAATAAATACTATGGCAGAATAAAGAATAAATTCATGCATTATCATTAAACTTGAACATTTGTTTTTACAGTAGATTGGTGGAGGGATGACGTATGTTGGCCAACCCGGAAGTTAGCGTCGCCCTGGGTTCCCTTGACAAAAAGCCAACGGGTTTTTCCATTGGATTATTGCAGAAAAATTAAAGCACCACCAAAGCATCTTTGAAGCACCACCTCAAAAACTGAAAATAAATAAATAAATAAAAATAACCGTTTTCCAAAGAACGAAATGTAAACCAATGCATTCTGAATGGGAGTGTTTCTCCGATTTTTTCCATGCTACAAAGGACGAAATGTAAACCCATGCAAATAAAGACTCAGGAGATTATCATTAATCTCCTGAGTGTGTTGGGTGGTATTCTATTTTTTTAAACGGGGCTGCATCCAGTCACTTGACCGTCATGGTTGCTATGGTGGTTGCTATCGACCGCCCCCTCTAATCCTTACATGGCTCTAAAAACCACGCGGCAAAGGAGCTGCCGTAAATTGTGTTGTTTTTGTCGTAAACTGGGGTCCGATGGTTAAAAAATAGACAGATATTCCGAGGTATCCTTAAAAGGCAGCTTGGATGTTTTTATTTTCTGCAGTTTAGACTTCTTCTATAACCTATTTTTGAAAGCAAAACACCAAGTTCATTGATTTAACGAGGCAGGGTTATTTGAAACAATTTATTCAATAAATATTTGTGAGAGGTCATTCCTTCTCCTGAGTTTGCTTCCTATTTATGTCTAGTGTACACCCCTGTCCAAAAGCATCCCCCCCCTCCTCATAGGGATTTGGAGAGTTGTTGCCACGTCCCAGTGGTGGAAGTATCATATAATATGAAAGAGGGCATTCAATTATACTACAATGATCAATTAGGAGGCCGAAGCCCTAAAGGAAGTGATGCAATAGGTGACTGAGGCGAAAACATTTAAGTAAACTGTACCTTGGGGTCTCTTATATATCAAAGGGGGTTTTCAAAGGACGCATACGCTTCAACCTGTGGCTCCAGCCCTACAGGAAATGACTCAGCAAGTGCTCCATCTCGTTGCACCTGCACCCAGCGGCTCGCTTGCAAGATTTTGGCCTGAAGTTCTTCCCAGACCTATACCCTAACAGTCCAACATGCATATCTGAGAATCAAATCCTAAAATGGTGACTTATACTTTGATATTGCTTAAGCACAAAGATAATTATTATATTCTATTACTGTAAAACAACATGCATGCTATGGATATATTACGTGTCAGATACTCCTGTCATTGATCTTGACCAAGGCACCTCAGAATTAGAGTTGGTCCCATGGCTACCACTCCTACATAGTTAGGGTAAATGCATTGCAGAGGACACATTTTCCCACTGGGTGCAAGTGCAACTTCATACTCATGATACCTATAAATCTACTGGGAATTCATCCAATAAACATTGTAAATGAACATGAATCCTCTCAAGTCAAGTCCATTTTAATTCAAGTGCAAGAACATGGATTAAACAAATATACCATTTACAAAATCTGAAAATACTACATACAATATCAAAACCTCACAAAACATTGTAAATGAACATGAATCCTCTCAAGTGAAGTCCAAACAAATATACCATTTACAAAATCTGAAAATACTCAAACAATATCAAAACATTGTAAATGAACATGAATCCTCTCAAGTGAAGTCCAAACAAATATACCATTTACAAAATCTGAAAATACTACATACAATATCAAAACCTCACAAAACATTGTAAATGAACATGAATCCTCTCAAGTGAAGTCCATTCAAGTGCAAGAACATGGATTAAACAAATATAGCATTTACAAAATCTGAAAATACTACATACAATATGATATAATACAAATACAAATAAACTGACCAGTTTTGTTCAATGGCTACCTACCCCATTCTCCCCTACAGTATCTTATAGAAGCTTCCAGAGAGTTTCGTAATCATGTTTTTTAATGCAAACTTTCCGGGCTCTTGCTCTCAGATCATTAGCCAAGCAATGACTTTGAAGCCAAGACTTGACATAAACATCTGGTTTGAACATTTGTAGTGGAGGGCCAACACACTTGATGAAAAGCAAGGCTGACATACTTTTCACCTCTAGCGTGTTTCTAGTTGTGGTTAAAATGTTCATCTGACTGAACCCACGCTCACACAGCTGTGGAGATGACCAGTGTGTTCACTGCTTGAAGGAGGGGTTTTAGCTCATCTGGTGCTTGTGGTGTCATTTCACCAACAGATTTGAGTTTCACCATATCAATATATTCCCTCATTCCTCTCTGAATTTGTCTGCCATTATCAAGCTTGAAAAAGGAGCAGAGTTCCTGTATTTCCTTTTCGGCATAACGAACACCACACACATCTGGCCAGTTTGATGGCTGCAGCACTTTGACATTGTTAAGAAAGCTCTGGTACTCTTCTTTGCTTCTCTGTTTTCCAGGCAGTGATCCCATTCTTGATTCAATTTTAGCAGCCAAAGCATGAAAGAAATGTTGGTGGTTTATTTCTCTCCTGTGTCTTAAATTATTTGTCAGTGGCACCCCTTTGAATAGCTTCAAACCCATTGCAGTCTGAGCCACTTCTGCCGCTGGTCCAGGCTGCTCTGCCATGGACTTCAACACACGGACCTGCCGACTGAGAGTTGCTACAGCCTTGGGGAGCGTCATGTTTCTGTCTTGAAGAGAGAGAGAGAATTCAGACAACTCTTCTAAAGCGTCATACATGATTCCAAGATTGTGCACAAAGGTGGCATTAGAAAGGTGATCTATTAAACCACTGAACATGCATCTCTCTGTTGAACTTCTTTTAGGATCAACTGAGGCATTAGAAAAGTGCTTGTGGATTGCAGGGTACTGCTGCCATACAGCTTTAATGGTCCTGTAACTGGATGCCACCCATCTAGTGCTGAGAATTCTCCCTATGTTCAGACACTGTAAAGCAAGTTCCTCACAACATTCAGTGAGCTCACGACGTTTTTTGGCCGATGCATGATAGAGACTGTACACTTTGTCAAAGAAAAACTGGAAGTCATTCATCCCTACAGTTTCTTCAACAGCATCTCCAACACTCAACTCAAGACGGTGGTTCATGCAGTGCCACACCATTACGTTTGGAAACTTTTCTACAATTTTGGTTGCAACACCTGCTTTACTTCCAAGCATTACAGAAGCTCCATCTGATGCAAAGCAAACAAAGCGTTCACTCAGAATAGCTTCAGAGAAGCCATGATGTGACAGGTTATTCATTAGAGCTTGATAAATTTCACCTGCATTGGTAGCAGAAAGCTCAACTAGATCCAAGAAGAATGTTAGGGGCTCTTCACTCATCCCTAGGCTCGCTCTAATATAAATTATCAATACTGATTTTTTACTGTCAGTTGTAGCTTCATCTATCATAACAGAAAGTTTTGCTCCACTTTGAAGGACCTTTCCAACTACTCTCTTTCGCATTTCATTTGCTATGTGTTGGCTGATTGTTGCACAGGAATGGTCTGAATGTAAAGTTCTTCCCATGTCTAGTCCATTCAAGACTTGCAGATCAATATCGGACGGTAGATCTGTGAAAGGCCTTCCAGATTTTACAATCTTGTACACTGTACGAAATACCCTATCAGTAGTTAAGAAGTGATCCCTTTGCATTTCAGAAGTCAATGTTTCCAATGTCTTTTCTTTTGCTTTTTCCATGGTTTTCTCAGCTGCTTGGTGATAGTCTGACATTCTATGCTTGTGTATTTTCTTACGAAGAGACTGCAGCTGTGCTGCTCGGTTTGCACCATAGGCTGTAACTTTAACGTTGGACCACTCATCAGCAATATGCAACTGGCTGCTCCCACCTGTACTTGGCCCAACTACTTTCATTTTCTGGCAGGTTAGGCAGCCAAGTTTTTTGCTTTGACATATTAGCCATGGATAATACTTTTTTTTCTCCCTGAACTTGGTAGATGTCCAGCATTCAGGGATATCTTGCTCATCATCTCCCTGGTTATTTTGGTCAGAATCATCGACACTATCTTGCTTCTGCCTCCTCCTCCGCCTCTCTTCTTTTTTCTACCACAAAAACATCAAATCTGTGTTAAAGCCCCACTTATTATTATTATTATTATAATAGGATTAGCTACATTTCCCCCTCTTCGAAAAAGAAAAGTGTCTATTGTGAATTATCAAACCTGTTCCTTCTCCAGCTCTAGGCTCCTCTGCTTCTGCCTCCTCCTCCCTTCTTTTTTCTACCACAAAAACATAAAATCTATATTAAACCCCCCCTTGGTAGGATTAGCTACATTTCCCCCTCTTCGAAAAAGAAAAGTGTCTATTGTGAATTATCAAACCTGTTCCTTCTCCAGCTCTAGGCTCCTCTGCTCTCCTTCCTGCTTCCTCGCCATGATTTCCTGCTCTATATGAAGAAAACAACGGCATTATGGTTTTGTTAGAATGAGCAGACAGTGAAGTAGGCCTACTGTCAAGTCATGTTTTTTTTCATATAAAATAAGAGCGATGACATTCAACCACCAGATGCCGTGATCACACGATTCGGAGGCATGCATCACATTTACAGACATCCCAACCTGCAAAAAGTCATTTCAGGGAGGTATTCCCCCCCTAGGTCTACGTATTTCTGTTGTGGTCCCTAAAAGTTATAAAAGCAAAAATATGTAGATTACTTTTACTATTTATTATATGCTGCTACTACTATCCTGTTTATGTTAACTGCTTTTATTTGTATTCCATTGCAACTTTAAAATTTCTTTCTTTTTTGGGGGCACTCTCCCTGTGCCATGGTGCCCCTGTACACTGAACTGATTAATTCGTTTCGGGAGAAGAGATAAAAGCCCGCCCACACTGAAAATTGATTGGTTGATTTACCGAAACCGGCCAATCAGGATGCTCCTGAAGCACACACGCACACTGCCTCACACACGCACAGTCTCTAGGTCCCTCTCCCTCTCTGTCGCGCGCGCTACACAGATGCGAACGCAGTTTGAAGAAATCAAATCTGACATTAACTTTATGAATGTATGAAAAGTCTAACCTGACGTTGGCTACTAGCAGCTAGCTGCCTGGCGTAAGGCTAGTTAACAAGAAAAAAACCGTAAGCTCCAAACTATAACTGTTTGAACTGTTAAATGTTACACAAAAAAAAAATAGTCTATGCCAATATTTTAGGCTGTTGTTGTACGGGTTTTATAGAATATTGTAATAAAATTCAGGCAGTGATTTCAGTTTAGACATGACTAGGCTAGTCCTATATAAAACCATTGACATCCCCACAATTGTTTTATACCTCAGAATTGTTTGTTTGGTTGTATTGTAAATTAGGCTTATAGGCTGTAATCAGATAGCCTCAAAGTTTTGAAGATTTTAACAGTCTAAAAGCTGAACTGACAATTACGTCGCAGAGTCAGCTGAGCCCTGACAATGAGGGTATGTTCACGAAGTCCGGCAGTTTGGCTGTCAGTGTTTGATCGTGATTAAAAAAAAGTACACATTCAAAATGCACCCCATCTATCTTCAAGATTGAACAACTATGTACAATTGAACAACTATACTGGCTAATGTAGGGTGAAGATGAAAAGCAAAAAAACAGGGATTAGAGCAGAAGCTTTGGCAAGCGGCCCTGCGTTGCTAAGTAACGAACACCTTTACTGAGCGCAGAGCACAAGTAAGCGCATTATCATAACATCCTTAACTGTGTTGTTATCGCCTCTGTCCAGAGATTACACCTTTGGTGACATATCATAAGTATTCTTGAATTACCTTCGGTGGTACTTTTTGTCCTCTTAAAGTGCATATTGGAAGTTAGATACTGCAGTGAAGAATCATATAGGAAAAAAATTCGAATACACGATTATTTAGTTTTTATTAATAAATCTACACTACAAGTGGCATCTTGAGCCGTTTTTGTGATACAATTTTACTTCCGCATCTCAAACGCTCGTTTTCGAGCGTTTGAGTAGACGGACATTCTAATTGGTAGACGGACGTTCTAATCATCATAGACTACATAGGCAACATAACAACAATGGATAACAGTTTCGGACCACTTCCGTACAATTTTGAGCCAGCTAGCCGTGAGGGAGAACAGCAACCACCTAATAGGGGGAGACACCATGGCAATAGGAGGGAGATAGAGTTGTGGTGTCAGGAGAATTATGGTGAACCAGGAGCGGCTGAACATCAACACGGCCACGGAGGAAGAGCTCATGACCCTGCCCGGGGTCAACCGCCCCGTGGCACGGAGCATCGTGGAGTACCGGGACTGCATCGGGGGCTTCAAGAAGGTGGAGGACGTAGCGCGGGTGAGTGCGATAGGCGCCACCAAACTGGAGATTATTAAAGTGGAGATCTGCGTGTCGAGTAGGACCAAATCGTCGCAGCACTCCCCGTCCTCCCTGGGGAGAGACCCGGAGCATATGTCCTCCTGCAGCGGCATGAACATCAACACCGCCACCCCGCCGCAGCTCATGAGCATCCGCGAGATCACGGAGAAAATCGCCCGGAACATTGTCGCCTATCGGACCCAACACGGTCCGTTCAAGAGCATCGAGGACCTGGTTCAGGTCGATCACATAAACTGCTCCCTACTGGACAAGATCCGTTTCCAGGTGTTTGTGGAGCGCTCAAGAACTCCGTCCACCAATACCAACGGCGGGCTGACCTACACGGGTCGGTCCCATCCGAGCCCAACCTCGTTCAGCCTCCGGAGCGACGACCTCGACCTCCCGCCGGGAGGACCCACGCAGATGGTGTCCCTGCGGCCCCGCGTGGCACCGGGCCCGCGGGACGGCCGGGCCGCGGTGCGCCTGGCCACCTGGGACCTTCAGCGCTGCTCCAGTGAAAAGGCCAACAACCCTGGCGTCAAATAGGTCGTGTGTATGCCCCTACTGGAGAACGAGTGAGTACAACTAACGTGAGGGTTTGCAGGCTCGAAAGCCTGCTCCATCCTTTCTCCGATCGGGGAAACTGTGAAATCGGAGATGGTCGGACAGGAGGTCGGAGTTGGAACAACCCCCACAGATACAAAACCTCATCTCGTCGATTAGAAAAACCCAAAAACCACAGGGGGGGGGGAATACAAGACCCCTCACCGCGGTAACTACTCACAACTACGCATAGAGCTGAGGCAGCAACAGCGACCGCGTCTACCAATTCCTACGTAATATGACGCGTTTGACGTATCACATAAAAAAACAACGTTTTTTTAAGGCTTGCTCAAAATAGTCACTTTAAAACTGGATTTTTTGCCGATATACTTTTTTAAACTGATAAAATCCTGCATTTTAATTTCAAAGAGCAATTTTCAGAGAATGTTATGTATAAATATTTTTAAAAACATTAACTTCCAATGCGCACTTTAAAGCCGAAGTAGTCCCTCAGATCAAGCTGTCCTTGTCGCTTATTGTTGGCCATGTTGCTGAAATCACATGTGTGCACGAGCCCCTCGTCCACAGTATTTTAGCGGCTAAAATACTGTGGATGAGGGGCACGTGACGTGGTGCACATATAAAATGTAGAATGTTGAAAATTAAATAGTGGCAATATTTCAACATTAATTGATCAAATAACAGGGGATGGGAAGGGGGGATGGCCGTTTCATAAGGGGGATGGTTTTGACCATTTTAGGCCCCGTCCACACGAAGCCGATTTCATGGCGAAACCGCAAAGGTCTTGTACGGTTCGGCCTTCCGTCCACACGAAGCCGGCGAATCCGCTGACCGAAACCGCAAACTTCTGAAACCACCCTCGGAGGTGGTTTCAAATCTATCCGGTTTCGTTTTGGTTTCGTGTGGACGCCTGAAACCGACTGAAACCGCAAACCATGACATCATCGCCCCACCCCTCGACCTCCTAGCCAATGGCTCTTAAGCCCGCGGAGTCTCAGAAATCACAACAAAAAAGATGATGGCGGACTACAAGCTTGTAATCGTTCTGCAGCATATCATGTCCCTTGTTGGGTTGCTAAGCCATTATTTATTGAGAATCTAGTTCGCCATCGTAGAAGAGCTGTTTGTTTGTGTTGTTAGTGGTTCGGGGGGCAGCCTTTATGCGCATGCTCGCCTCTTCTTCTTCTGGATTTGTGTACCAGAAGCAGCGCCCCTTATGGGCCTGGAATGTTTACTACAGCGTTTCTACAGATCTATCCGGTTTCGCTTGGCTTCGTCTTTACGGAGATACTTCGAAACCGGATAGATCGAAACCGTAACGGTTTCGCCCGTTTCGGCTTCGTGTGGACGGGGCCTTAATACCTAAGGGGGATGCCATCCCCCCCCATCCCCCCTCAACTCGACTACTGCCCGGGTCCTATGTTCCCCTCTTTGTATGAGACTGGGGAACATAGGACCCTTTTTTAAAAAAAGGGTCTATATTGGGGTCTATATTATATTGGTAACAATCACTTTCTCCTCCATGCTGCATTTCACCCCGGACTGCACTGCACTGAGTTTGCCGGTTGAACGCTGATTGGCTGTTACGTTACACATGTCACTCAGTGGCCAGGCTGTTGAACGCCGATTGGCTGTCATCACGCGAATGTCGCGTCAAAGTTTAAATATCTTTAAAGATTGATAGATTGCGGGGAACATAGGACCCTTTTCCCAGAAAAGGGTTCTATGTTCCCCGCTTTTCCCCAAAAGGGTCAAATGCTCCCCGGTATGTATGGCTACAGGGGAACATAGGACCCTTTTTGGGAAAAACGGGGATCATAGAACCCGGGGAACATAGGGATGACCCCGAAGCATATTACCATCGCTGCGCGTCGGTGTCCGGTTCGCCCTGTCAGGGCTTATTTTCCCGATAATGACCGGCATTCTATACATTATCCCATACTTATTACACGGCTCTTCTCAATGCTGTAGACTACATTCGTATTCGGTTGCTAAGCGGCGTCAACGACTTTGGTGAATTATTTCTCTGCTGATCAACACTACGAATGATAGCAAATACATTGGAAAAAGACCGTGGTAAAGTTAGTTTTATATTGGACGTTGGATATTCGACACATTCGAAAAATCTATTTAGCACTGGCTTCGATGGACGAATTTGTGTCAAACCAACTTAGATGTGTTAATACAAGGCCTACCTATGTAAAACAAAGCTTATTTCTTTAAAAAAAATAACTTTTGATTTTCTAAAAAAAATTAATGTTAAAAAAGGCTATAAATCTATTATGCGGCTTGACCTTTTGACCTACACATATCAAAACACATCTGGTGAACTCAGCTAACTGCCCCACACATAACACAAAGCTTCTTTTCTAAAAACACCTACCCTTTGATTTTATATTTTTTACTCTCATAAAATGCTATAAATCTATTATGCGGCTTGACCTTTTGACCTACCCATATCAAAACGCATCTGGTGTAATCAACTAACTGCCCCACACATAACACAAAGCTTCTTTTCTCAAAACACCTACCCTTTGATTTTATACAATTTTTTTAATGTTAAAAATGGCTATAAATCTATTATGCGGCTTGACCTTTTGACCTACCCATATCAAAACACATCTGGTGTATTCAACTAACTGCCCCACACATAACACAAAGCTTCTTTTCTCAAAACACCTACCCTTTGATAATGTTAAAATGGCTATAAATCTATTATGCGGCTTGACCTTTTGACCTACACATATCAAAACACATCTGGTGTAATCAACTAACTGCCCCACACATAACACAAAGCTTCTTTTCTCAAAACACCTACCCTTTGATTTTATACAATTTTTTTAATGTTAAAAATGGCTATAAATCTATTATGCGGCTTGACCTTTTGACCAACACATATCCAAACACATCTGGTGAACTCAGCTAACTGCCCCACACATAACACAAAGCTTATTTTCTCAAAAAACGTACCCTTTTATTTTATACTATTTTTTTTATGTAAAAAAAGGCTATAAATCTATTATGCGGCTTGACCTTTTGACCTACCTTGTCTGTTCCCTTTGGGCACATGTTTGATAAACATGTTGCTTGTTTCACATAATCGTACTACTATAATAGCAGGCCTGTCGCAACAGTTACTCAAGTTGGTCAGTGCGCATGTTTCCAAGCAGCCTGCAGCTCACACACACACGCAGCATTCTCGAACGCATGCATACACCGCAAGCACGCACATACACACCGCACACATGCGCACGAACATACACGGAGATGCGCACAAACATACACAGAGATGCGCACAAACATACACGGAGATGCGCACAAACATACACAGAGATGCGCACAAACATACTCGGAGACGCACACACACACACACACACACACACACACACACACACAGCATGTGAATTCCCTTATTCAAAGGAAAACATGCTGCAAATAAGGAGATGGTGGTGTACTTTTCTCCTGCAGAACTTCCCCATGCGGTAAGTGCCTTCAATATCAGACTTTTGCATCACATCACAAGTTTTACTCACTGTCAACAGACGAACATGAATGTTTTCATAGTGAATGTATGTTGTCCTTAAATCACCAAGGTCTGAAGAAGACAGATTGAAGGACAAGAAAAGGTGACGAGAGGAAGGAGGGCATCAGGTGAGGTCATGTGACAAATAAGTCTTGTAGTCAACTATTGCTTGCAGACTAGTTACTACTAACTAGTATTAGTAGTAACGAGTATTCTTAAAATCAGCTACTGATCTTCTTTCCATCTTGCATTG
This sequence comes from Gadus macrocephalus, assembly GCF_031168955.1. NCBI lineage: Eukaryota > Metazoa > Chordata > Actinopteri > Gadiformes > Gadidae > Gadus > Gadus macrocephalus. Next base: position 1,029,280 of record NC_082387.1, on the reverse strand, counting down.
TTATTGTGCCTATAATTGTTTGATCATACCACCAGGAGAGCAAAATACCTTGATACTTGCCATTGTAAAACATTCATGGAAGCTTAAGGAATGTACTTGACCAGGCTATAACATCTATCTTTTTTCTCTTTACAGATCAAACATGTTAAGGCCTGGGGTAAAAATCAATAAAAAATCAATGATGCAAAGTCTTCTGATGTTGGTTTATTTGACTTAATAATAATTGACATTTGTCTTTATGCTGTTTGTCACTCTCTGAAAAAATGCTATGGTGTGTGTATATATATATATATTTTTGTGATTGTTATTTTTATTAGTAATATTAATTATGTAGGCTGGTATTGACATTTAAGATACGAAAATGTTCTCCCCAAATAACTACATTTTGGCACATATCATGCAGAGTTAATCAAAGGTAAGTTTAACTTAATTATCAGCTCTCCCTGTGTATTTTAATGAAATTATATTATAATCTATATTATATAGTTATTATAAGCTATGTATATATATTATAATCTATGTATAATATAGATAACGTTTTTCTACAGCGTTGGTTTTACACCACTCTGTCAGTAGGCGGAGTCAAACGTTTAGCTCCGCCGACATTTAGCCAGCTCCCCGATCTTCGTAATGCAGTCAGGTCAGGTGCAATTGCGCGCAATCGCGATAGATTTTTAAGGCCATCGCCATCGACGCACGCGCAGGTAAGAACACACATGCATTGCACACACCGCAGTGACATGCCCAGGTAAGACGTTAAGAAAATTATCGTTGGAGTGTTCCTGCCCCAAAGTGTGTTCGCACATGGCCAGATCTACACTGCCAAGTTAGGGTGGTTAGTTAATAGGCCTATATAGGCTATATCTACGGTTCCGATGGGCTAGTGTGAGTGCAGGCCAGAGAACAATGGGGACCGTTGAGCACGGTTAGGTGTGAAAACGGCCTACCGCCACGGTGCCATGCCGTAATTCCGACGCCTCATTGGTCCGAAATATTTCCCATTAGATCGACATGCCACTATGCCGACGGTTCAATGTTCCGAAAACGGAACCCATTTGTCCGACTTTTCAAAAAGGAGGCGCATTAGGCCGACGGTTCAATATGCCGTATGGGCCAAGGCGCAATTCCACATGTGTGATTATGAAACCAAAAATAAAAGACGATGTAGGCTAAGTTCCAACAGTGCACTTCACCAAGCCAGACTGTTGCTGTGGGCTTGAACGGTCACAAGAGGTGAATGTATGAAGCGCACGTTATACAAGGACTAATACTTTTCCGTGTGTGTGTGTGTGTGTGTGTGTGTGTGTGTGTGTGTGTGTGTGTGTGTGTGTGTGTGTGGAGAATTAGACCTACGCTCTCTGTCCATGGGGCTGAAACACCGTGTCGAAATGAAGCGCTGTCACTTTGCTCTCCATTATTCATCGTGAACGTGATATGAAGGCCTATGTTGTATTTTGGATAGAGAGAGAGCGAGGTATAAAACTCTTTATATGTAGGCCTATTCGGCATATTGAACCGTGGGTTCCGAATGGGTTCCGTTTTCGGAACATTGAACCGTCGGCATAGTGGCATGTCCATCTAATGGGAAATATTTCGAACCATTGATGCGTCGGAACAATGAGCTGTCGGAATTTCGGGCAGGCCCCACGGCCAGATTGCCTAGTGTGAGTGCACCCTAGTTTAATTAATTAATTAATTAATTAATTAATTAAGCGCGGGCGCTGCCACACCAAAATTGTACCGAGGAAGAAAATTGTACCACCTACGTAATCCATTCCAAACCTGCCTGGCAACGGATGATCGGGCGCGAACATTCGCGCCCGTTCATTGAGCGTCACAAGACGAAATAACATTAAACAGATAACACCTATTTTACAAATGACATTTATTAGCGTTGCTAACTTTATATTTATATTTGTATTGTATTTAATTATTTAATCGCATTTAGCTAGTAAACTGAGTGTTTAAGGTGTAGTGAACTGATTGATAGATTATCTATAATCGATCTATCATCTATCTATCAATTATCTAAATTAAATTAACACAAGCTGAACACAAGCTAGCTAGACTATGATACACTTTAAACACTAAGTGTATAAGCTAAATTCGATTAAACAATTAAATACAATACACATATAAAGTAAAAACAAGTGTATCTGTATTATGTTATTTTGTCTTTGGCAACAAGAGCGCAAATGTTTTTTGAAACCTGCTTTAAACACTCAGTTTAATCAGGAAGTAGTTGATTTCAATATGTAATTGTGTTTCCATTTATTACTCTAGGTGTTATTAAACTTACAAATGAATGAAAATAAATCATGCCAAAAATACGGAGAGGACGTGGAGGTACCAGAAGGGACCTTTGGATAGTTGCTGGGGGAGAAGACAGGGTGTTACAAAGTTTCATCGCTATTGGGATTTTGCCAAACCATATATCATCAAGCTCTGAGGTTTGGACTCGACTGGCTTCAGTGGTTTTTGGCCAAGACAACTCAAACAACCGTAAGTGGCTATACACTACATGGACACTAAACCGAAAGGGCATAAAAACCAGGGTGGAGGCAACACTACAGAGACAGAGTGAACAGGCCACAGGACATATATTGAGTGCTTCCCAAGAGCAACATGTTGAGCAAGACCACCAGGTGACGCAGACAGGCACAGTGTCCGATCAAGTAAAAGAAGAGTAGGAGCTAGAGCTACTGAATGATGATGACAGGAATGATGACAGGGGACAGGGGAAAGAGTCAGAAGATGATTCAGTGGATGAGCAGATGTATACAAATGATGATAGGGAAACTGAGACAGACACCAACTCAGAGTCAGAAGATGATGCAGACACTGAGCAGGTGGAAAACGATGAAAGGAAAAAAAAAAGATAGGCACAGAGTCTGAGGAAGACAATTATTCAGAGGTGGTGCAGGGGGAGATTAAAAGTAAGAAGATCACACAGACAGGTACAGACTCTGAGGAAGAGGAAGAAGATGATTCAGAAATAGAAAAGTCTGTTGATATAAATGATGACAGAGAGATACAGACTGGCACAGAATCAGAAGAAAGTGAGTCAGATGTTGAGCAGGTGGAGAACAAAACTATGAAAGTCAAACAGAGAGGCATGGAGTCTGAGGAAGATGAGGATTCAGAGGTGGAGCAAGGGAAAGATGATGAGGAGGATTCAGAGCGAACAATAGAATCAGAGGAGTCTACGATGAAGGTGAAGGAAGAGACAAGTCGTTACAGAAAGATACCACCAATGCCAAGTAAATTCAACATAACTTTAACAAGACACCAGTGGCTATTAATAGCACCGCAAAAGGGAAAAGCTAACTTAGCTACACCATGGACCAATGTACTCTACAATGAGATCGTAAAACAGCATCCAGGTTGTGTGCTAAAGTTCACGTATCACCACATACGTGTACCAGGTAGCAGAAAACGAAGGGCCCCATACTTGTCTGTCCGTGCAGTATGCACGTTTTTAACTTGCAAGGCCTGTTTTTTGATACAAATGGCAGAAAGACCATCAAAAAAACAGAATATCATTAAAATGTCTGTACATCGCTCTGGACTTGTCCGTCACCTTAAAAATGAAACCAGGTGTAGACCAGCAAGCAATGTAAAACGAGGCCACATAGCGAAAGCTGTGAGAAAAGGCATTAGCAGGGTGTATTATAGTCGGCTGCGTTCCACTCCACTGCATGAACTACTGGCTGGCAATTTATCCCACAGCTTAAGCAAGAACATTCTGAAGGAAATTGCAACAGAAATGAAAGAAAGCAAGCAGCTTCACGACAATGTTCTTCTTGAACTTTCACTCACACAGGATATCATCAGAGAATGTGACCGCAGTCATGTCAACATGCCAGGCTACATTCAAGTCCTGCAGATAAACCCATTTGCTGTACACTTGTCCACAGAGGTTGGTCTAAGCATTTTGGTCAACCACTTAAGGAGGGAAAAAAAGGTAGCCTTGTACCTCGATGCTACAGGAGGTGTTGTTAGAAAGATGCCTGGTGACAAGAAAAGGGTTTTTTACTATGCCCTCACCCTGCCTGGAGCGGGCAGAGATGCTCCCCCTCTCCCTGTCTGTGAGCTCCTTTCGAATAACCATTCAGTTCCACCTCTGGTATATTGGCTACTTCAGTTTCTTCACACATTAGGCAAATACACAACACACCGTGTCAATCAAATTGAAACAGACTTCAGTTGGGCACTAATGCAGGCCACACTACTGTCGTTCAACAGAGAGAGTGTGGATGCATATCTGGCAAGAACGTTCACCATAATTAATAGACAAAAAAGGTGGGATGAAATAAAACCCACCACAATACTCCACCTCTGCTCGGCACACATCATCAAAGCAGTGAGCAACACTGTCAGCCGCAAGACAGATGACCCAGGTCTCCGAGAATTTGTGACTTTCGTGTTTGCACGAATACAAAACACAGTGTCCCTGCAGTCAGGCCAGGACATTTTCAAACATCTCTGTACTGTCTTGCTGGCAGAACATGTGCCTCCAATTGTTGATCAAAGCCTAGACTTTCTGCAACAACTGATAGCCAAGGGCAACAACCCAACCTTCGAAAATGGGGACATAGTCACAGAGAGTGGATGGGAGGAGGAAGAGCAGAAGCGGATGCAGACAATTGTGGGTAGGTCCCCGTATACCAAATGCTTCCAAGAAGCATTTCAGGAAGCCCAGACAGCAATAGGAGAGGCAGAGGAGGATGAGGATGGACATCAGCCAAACCGCTACCACTGTCCTGCGATATTAAAGGTGCTTTTGGGTAATTATATGGGGATCTTCCCACTGTGGAGCGGTGCTATGCTTGGCGACCTGAGACGCTATGCCCGAGACAAGACCCTTGTTCCGGATACATCTGAAGAACAGACCAGAGACACTAACTGTCATGTAGAAACGTGGTTTGGCATTGTGAAACACTCCATCCTCTCCAAAAAAAAAAACCTTAGGCCTGCAGAATTTATCAGAACTATGTATTCCTCTCTCAAAGGGAGGTACATCGAACACATTCTCAGGCATAATCTACCAGAAAACATACTCTTAAAAACAATCAAATCAACAAAAAAGGTGTCCCAGGCTGAAGAGACCTGGCTGAAACGAGGAGAACCCATTGTCCAAGTGAAGAAATCCAAATTTTACAATACCCCTCAAACAATTCCAGAACCCAAAGTAAAGGCTAGCAAAAGAAAACACACAGACAGAAAACAAGAACCAGATACCTCAGGAAAAGCTGATAAAATAAATCCATCACAAACAACACCAGAACCAATCAGAAAGGCTGGGGGGAAAAGGGACAAAGTCAGGAAAGGAGAACCAGCTATCTCAGAAAAAGCAGACAAAAGCAGAGTCAAATTACCTGCTACACCAAACCAGCTGGCAGTCACAGTGGACCAGGGGAAAGAATGTACAAAAATGGTATGATAAGATATAACCAGGTAGGCTAATATAACAATGTTTTTCAACCAGTTTTGTTGTCATTTAATACAATTTATTTTACAGACAAAAACACTGTGGGAACAAGGTGAGACTGAACTGGTGGTGTCAGTTATAAAGTCACGAGACCAGTGTTTTACTCTGCGGCATTCCGAATTTATGACCTTACGCCCACAAGAACTGATCTGTGGTGAGGTAAGTAACTCACATCAGTGTTCTTATTAATAAATATGAACAAATAACTCTGGAACCTTGCAATATCAAAGGGATTCATGTCATGATTTTGAAAACACTGGCCACCCTGCTGCCCATGTGTATTGCTCCTTGTTTCTGTTTTGTTTTTTTGATCATGGGCTCCGTTATCTATCATGTGTTGTCTCCGCCATTCTCCTTAATTGGTCTTTGCTTCCTGTGTCTGCTTGTTCCCTCCATTTTGTGTTCTCACCTAATCCGTTTTGTCTCAGAATCGCTTGTTCATATACAATTGTTTTAAATTCTAACTTCCGGAATCAGCTGTGGGGGCGACTGTTGAAGTCTATACCAGTATTTCTGCATGACTATTAATGTTATTGAGACAATCTTTTATGTTTAAATAAAGTCTGGATTGATTTAAGCCTTGTTTCACTGGTCATACATTTGGGTCCTCCTTATTAAAATTCTGAAAATGAAATCCTAATTCATATCCAAATACATTGAGAAGGATGAATTAATGCAGGTTAAAGATTAAGATAAAAATATATTTTATTATGAAATTCACAGATAATAGTGTTCACTTATTAAAATATATATAAAATATATATAATATGAGGAAATAACTAAACGGATCAGTTCACAAATTATGTAACTGAACATGTGGTGAATGTCCTTACAGGTCATCGAAGCTTACATGCGAGCCACCCTTAAACAGCACGATCCTGCTCATCGAATCTTTCAAATAGACCATTACACAAATGGTGTAATTCTTGGAGGTTCAAGGGAGCAAATGAGTCGACACCTGATGCGAAAAGTAAGGCCACCGTAACACGTGTTGATTGATGCTTACTGCCAATTTGACCAACAAAATGTGTTGCCTCATGCTGTTGTGCTCATTTTTACACAGGTGAACCTGGATACCTTTGACGCTGCTGTGTCATTTGTGAATGTAAATAACAACCACTGGCGGTTCGTGGTGAGTAGGCTACAACAACACAAAGATTTGCAAATAACGTTATCAGAGGATAATTGTGGATTTCGTAATGTGCTCCTGCTTTTTCCTTATGTTTTCCCAGTATCTTCATGCACCTTCAAAGAGTATATTTGTGATGGATCCTGCTGCTGCAGAACAAGATCTTCACCTCTCCACAACTGCTGTTCAATCCTACAAGTAAGAAAATAATGCAAAATATAAATTAACTGTCCGACTACCAGTGAAGCATCATTTCAATTGTGTGTGGAAATAAATTAACCAAAATACATCCGCAAACTGAAATAGATGTGATGTGTCACAGTTCAACATACTTTGCGATTCAGAAATAAACCTTGTAAAATGGTTCTAGACCTGTAAAGTTGTCAGAAATTAGCACAAACTTGGACATCCTGACTCATGCTTCAACAGTATCTGGATGATACTGTCATGATATCTGCATACATGCCAGAGTTCTGAGACTACAGAAAATTAGACATTGGTGCATTGCATTGTGTCTTCCAGCCGCTACTTTCAGATGCGGCAAAACCTTTACGGCAAACAGGTGGGGGGCAGCCTCAAGTGGAAAGCCGCAACAGTTCCACACCCAGTCCAGCAGGACTCAACAAGCTGCGGGGTATTTGTAATGCAGGTATTACAAGAAGATTCAGAACACCCCTAAGTACGCTTGACAAGTACTTGACTACAATCCAGTAACGCATGTTATTTTGACATGTCTTATCAGATGGCTAAAGAGGCAATCCAGTCTTTTCCGGCGTTTCCTTCATTCAATATAAAGAACTCGCCAAGGGCTATAGGTTGTCTCCGGGCAGAGATGGCAGAGGAGCTACTGTCCGCATCAGGTATATACATACAATTATTAGGGTTATCAATAAGAGATATTGCTTAATTCTGCTGTATAAATGTTTTTAACTGACTGCTATATGTAACTCAGAAGCTGCTGCATGCTGGTACTTGGTTATTGAGGTTCTCCCCTTCAGTAATGCAGTGTGGGAGTAAATTTTAAATCACTACATAAATTAATGTTGTTGTTCTTCTTGTAGAGAAAGACTACTGTTCAATGTGTGGCCTGCAGGATGTTCCAAGAGACAAAGACATTGAGGCAGTAGTAATTGACTGGGTAGGTGCCTGAAATCCAACGACACAAAAATATAAATGCTGGAATGTGTATCGGAGAATATAAATAAATCTGTGATTTTATTTTAATTTTGTCGTTCACATTATGCACCCAAAAAATCACATCGCCAATATGAGATATTAAATTATTTTATCTTTTTAGACCCAGTGTGACTCATGTGGAAGGTGGTTCCATGACATGTGCCTAACAGCAGCCCAGATGGTACATGTTCCAGAAGAACTGGCCCAATGGCAATGTACCCTGTGCGATAACCAATAATTCTATTTGATTTCCTGTTCATATGTAAATATTTCTCATTGTTGTAAGTTGTATTCATTAAATTACTTAGTGTGTATAAAAAGTACAGCCTGCCGACATTTTTTGCACGCAAACTTATATAGCATAGGTCACAGGTATGTTTTGATATGGGTAGGTCAAAAGGTCAAGCCGCCTAATAGATTATAGCCTTTTTTAACATTAAAAAAATAGTATAAAATCAAAAGGTGGCATTTTGGAAAAAATAAGCTTTGTGTTATGTGTGGGGCAGTTACCTGAGTTCACTACATGTGTTTTGATATGGGCAGGTCAAAAGGTCAAGCCGCATAATAGATTTATAGCTTTTTCTGAGAGTAAAAAATATATATAAAATCAAAGGGTAGGTATTTTGAGAAAAGAAGCTTTGTGTTATGTGTGGGGCAATTAGTTGATTACACCAGATGTGTTTTGATATGGATAGGTCAAAAGGTCAAGCCGCATAATAGATTTATAGCCTTTTTTAACATTAAAAAAATAGTATAAAATCAAAGGGTAAGTGTTTTGAGAAAATAAGCTTTGTGTTATGTGTGGGGCAGTTAGCTGAGTTCACCAGATGTGTTTTGATATGGGCAGGTCAAAAGGTCAAGCAGCATAATAGATTTATAGCCTTTTTTAACATTAAAAAAATAGTATAAAATCGAAGGGTACGTTTTTTGAGAAAATAAGCTTTGTGTTATGTGTGGGGCAATTAGTTGATTACACCAGATGTGTTTTGATATGGATAGGTCAAAAGGTCAAGCCGCATAATAGATTTATAGCTTTTTCTGAGAGTAAAAAATATATATAAAATCAAAGGGTAGGTATTTTGAGAAAAGAAGCTTTGTGTTATGTGTGGGGCAGTAAGTTGATTACACCAGATGTGTTTTGATATGGGTAGGTCAAAAGGTCAAGCCGCATAATAGATTTATGGCCTTTTTTAACATTAAAAAAATAGTATAAAATCAAAAGGTGGGTTTTTGGAAAAAATAAGCTTTGTGTTATGTGTGGGGCAGTTAGCTGAGTTCACCAGATGTGTTTTGATATGGATAGGTCAAAAGGTCAAGCCGCATAATAGATGTATAGCTTTTTCTGAGAGTAAAAAATATATATAAAATCAAAGGGTAGGTATTTTGAGAAAAGAAGCTTTGTTTTATGTGTGGGGCAGTTAGTTGATTACACCAGATGTGTTTTTATATGGGTAGGTCAAAAGGTCATGCCGCATAATTGAATTATGGCCTTTTTTAACATTAAAAAAATAGTATAAAATCAAAAGGTGGATTTTTGGAAAAAATAAGCTTTGTGTTATGTGTGGGGCAGTTAGCTGAGTTCACAGATGTGTTTTGATATGGGTAGGTCAAAAGGTCAAGCCGCATAATAGATTTATAGCCTTTTTTTACATTAAAAAAATAGTATAAAATCAAAAGGTGGGATTTTGGAAAAAATAAGCTTTGTGTTATGTGTGGGGCAGTTGGCTGAGTTCACCAGATGTGTTTTGAAATGGGTAGGTCAAAAGGTCAAGCCGCATAATAGATTTATAGCATTTTATGCGAGTAAAAAATATAAAATCAAAGGGTAGGTGTTTTGAGAAAATAAGCTTTGTGTTATGTGTGGGGCAGTTAGCTGAGTTCACCAGATGTGTTTTGATATGTGTAGGTCAAAAGGTCAAGCCGCATAATAGATTTATAGCCTTTTTTAACATTATACTTTTTTAGAAAATCAAATGTTGTTTTTTTTAAAGAAATAAGTTTTGTTTTACATAGGTAGGCCTTGTATTAACACATCTAAGTTGGTTTGACACAAATTCGTCCATCGAAGCCAGTGCTAAATAGAATTTTCGAATGTGTCGAATATCCAACGTCCAATATAAAACTAACTTTACCACGGTTGGAAAAAGACACACTGTGTGAAGTTATTTTTTCGATTTGGCAAGTAGCTAATAATACCTGTTGAACTAAATGGATTCGTGGTAGGCTGCACCACGGGATGCATCTGCAGACCACTGCCACATAAATAAAGGTAAGACGCGATATTTATTGCTTAAGATTTGCTGGCGCTGTGGCGAGGTCTTTTGTGTTTTTTGCACTCAAGTGATCGGCTGTTTTAACTTGCAATTGATAGTCGGTGGAGTCAGTCTCTTGTTGACACAAAGTGACTTTTGGTCATTCTTGAATACTGGAATAATTGAGGGGGGGAGTTCATGAGTTTTGGTCAGAATGCCTGATGTAGGCTAGTTTTGATGGAATGCGTGTTGTGAATTGAGAACAGCCAGCTTCTGATGTGATACAGCGTTCAGCTGTGCAACAAATATTTTTTTCTTTTTAATCTTGACGATTTTTGTAGTGCTGTGTGTAGCCACACCTTGGCCCTTCTGAACTTAAACACGCAGTTAAATTCCTTTCCTAGCTCCTCTTGTTTATGTTGTTAGCTTAGCCATATCATGTCATGTTGTCAACATTGGATACATGGAGCACAACATAGTGGGTAATATGTCCGATGCTTTTTGAAAACGTTTTCTTCATAAAACAGATTTTGTATACATTTGATTCCTTAGTAATTAGCTACATGGTTATGCCGTCTTTCAGAAACTTTCATTAAGGCAATAAAGAGAGAAAAAGGAGTGCATCCTCATTGTACCCAACACTTCTAAAAATGCACTTCCGAATGCGTCTCTGTCCCCAGCACATTTCAAACCAAACTGACGCCAATGGGCGTAGTTTATGCCTGCATTCCTCCTCACTCAGGGAGAGATAGGTGTGTCTGGGCCGGTAGACCCTCTCCCCCCGGCGTCTGATCCTCAGTCCCAAGACGTATTCCATTCCACTGTGCAATAGAAAAATTATGAGCAACCTCAACTTAACTGGTAAGTTGCAGAGTAAGGTTTTAAATGGACTTACAGAAGGTGATTTCGCAGTCTTCAGAATTTATTTTGCAGTCTTCAGAATTGTGGTTCCTGATTCTTGACGGACAACCCACTTTGACAGGTGTCCTTGTATAGCCTACATATCTCATCATGTGGATCATATGTCTCTTGCCACTATTGGTCAACCAGGTTAATTTGATCTGTCATTACGCCTGCTACAATACGCGTGAATAATTTGGGTAAATGTGTACGCTAGATTTATGCCTATTTATTTTATCTTTATGGACACCACAATGATTTTCCTTGAGTGGTAATATTTTATTTTCCTTGTAATTATGTATGGTTTGCAAAAATGGGAACTGCTGTCCGTGTAGATGAGAGAAGCAAAGTGTATGCGCGAGGTGCACAAGCAATCCGTATGCATGCGCCCTTAAAATAGCATCTGAACAACGCGCCACTGACTTTAAACCAGGTATTTCCTGGTCTGTGGCGCAGTTGTATTCAGAAACGGCAAAATATCGTTTGTGCCAGAACACGCCTCCTCCTTTCGCCGAACCGCCCCTTGGGGCGCAAGATCATTCCCTAATTTACCGGGAAGTGGCGGTGGTGGGAAAAGAACGCTCTGCGCCAGTTGTAAACTAGCAACGACACATGCGCCAGTGACTAAGTCACTTGCGCCGGATGCAAGATAGGGCCCAATTTGTCATTTGGAGTACTTGCACTTCTGTGTGCGCTTGCACAGAATAATTGCCATATGTTTCGCCTTAAGGCAGGCTCAAATGGTACTGATGGAATTATTGTATTGACATTTTAAAGACTGAGCAAACGTTGAAGTTCAACCGCAAGAAACGGTGGCATCTCTCGTAGAATAAGGTGTTGTGTTTCTGGTATTGACCAGAGATGCGCTGTTCCTCGGGTTGAGTTTAGTTTTTTGGGGGGGGTTTGCTTGTTGAAATAACCTTGATAGTGCAGTAGTGGTGCCGAGATGATGCCTCATGAAACGTCAAAGCCTCTCAGCCAGATGAACCACCAAAGTGGTTCATGCTCGAAGCTTCAAATGAGTACGCTAGGGACATCTAGTGGTGAATGAAATGATGACAACCCAACCCAAAATGTGATTTTTGCTTCGTGTGCCGATACAACATTAAATCATTTGAGAATTGAAGTCACTTCATTGATACATGTGTGTGAGTGTGCCATTCATAAAATGGCACAGAGCTCATGCTAGAAAATAAATCATTTGGCAAAAGCAGACGCTTTTATCCAAAGCGACTTACATCGGTAAATACACACATTGACGGCAGAGTCAACCATGCAAGGCAAATATCACCTGACAGTCAGCTGTCAGGTGCAAAGTGACCGGGACACAACAACACTGAGCTAGGAGGAGCTGGGGATTGAACTAGCAACCTACCGGTTACAAGTCAACTGCTCTACCTCCTGAGCTAAGCCGAGCCACCCTGCATGATAACTGAGAAGGAGTAATTAATTTAATAGCCATTAAAGTGTTCTGGACAGTGGTTATTGAATTCTCTTTTTGGCAAACTCCATGATGAATAATGAACGTGATATTTCGATTGATACTACAGAAAATGCAATGCTCAAACTACTACGATCACAGACTAGTGGTATATTGAATATACCACAAGGTTGTGATCGTATACGGGACATCTTTACAGTCGAAATCTCCCGCCAATACTGAACCCATATTTCGAAGCAGTAGCCCGAGGCGAAGCCTCGAACGTCACACCCTACGTCATTTCGCCAACGTGAATCCTACTCGAAGCGGAGCTTCGCTGGGGGAGGAGCCGACATACTCGACACACGCCCCGATGCCTCGACGCAAAACGTAACATCACTATAGTGCAGTATTAATGTGAAAACCCCCCTGCGAAGGCAGATTTGTAATGATAGTACTATATGTACTATATATATCATATGCAGTACTATATGACGCCTTTTATGTGAACAATAGTGCGAGCTATTGCTGTCTTACGGTCGACCTGCTCAAGGTAACTGCAGAAGTTACTGGTGGTCTTTAAGTGGCTGTTAAATTCTTTGATAATATCCTCTTGTAGGAATACATGTTTGTTTTATAAGGCAAGGCAACTTTATTTATATAGCACTTTTCATACACAAGGCAGACTCAAAGTGCTTCACATATAAACATTGTCATACAATAAAATAAAATAATAGATAAGTAAAAGAAAAACATATGCAAAGAAATGGGTAAAATAGAAAGTTAAAAAGGCATTTTAGTAATAAAGGCAAATTGAGGACTCTAACCCTTATATAAATACAAACAACATGTTTTGTGTTTACTCTGGGGATAATTAACAGATTGGTCTCAGAGGATCTTAGTGGTCTAGAAGGCTGATGTAGTGGAAGCATATCAGTTAAATATTTTGGGCCTAAACCATGTAGGGATTTATAGGTTAGCAACATGATTTTAAAATCAATTCTCTGACCTACGGGAAGCCAATGTAAGGATTTCAGAATTGATGTAATATGATCAAATTTTTTGGTCTTTGTTAGAACTCTAGCAGCAGTATTCTGAACAAGCTGAAGCTTCCTCAGAGTTTGTTTTGGGAGACCTGTAAGGAGACCATTGCAGTAATCAAGCTTACTAGTGATAAAGGCATGTACAAGTTTTTGTAAGTCTTCGGTGGACATGAGCCCTCTAAGTCTTGATAAATTTTTAAGGTGATAATATGCCGATTTTGTAACTGATTTTATGTGACTGTCGAAATGTAAATCTGAATCCATGATAACCCCTAGATTTCTGGCTTTGATTGAGGTTTTCAGGGACAGAGAGTGAAGGTGTTGGGTTACTTTAAGCCTTTCCGTTTTAGAACCAAATACAATTATCTCTGTTTTGTCCTCATTTAGTTGAAGGAAATTTCGGCACATCCATTCTTTCACTTGCTCAATGCACTGGCACAGCAGATCTATGGGCCGATAGTCATTTGGTGATAGCGATACATAGATTTGCGTGTCATCAGCATAGCAATGATGGTCAATATTGTTATTTTGTATGATTTGCCCTAGTGGGAGCATGTAGATGTTGAATAAAAAGGGTCCTAAGATCGATCCTTGTGGGACTCCACATGTCACGTTGGTTGATTCTGATACAAAGTCGCCAATGGAAACAAAGTAGTTCCTATTTTGTAGGTAGGACCTGAACCAATTTAAGACGGTGCCTGAAAGCCCCACCCAGTTTTCTAACCTGTCCAGAAGTATTGTATGGTCTACTACAGTGTCGAATGCAGCACTGAGGTCTAGTAGCATTAGTATTGAGGTTTTGCCAGAGTCTGTGTTAAGACGGATGTCGTTTACAACTTTAATAAGGTCGGTCTCAGTGCTGTGCAGGGGTCGAAATCCTGATTGGAAGGTGTCATAGCAACCAGTTGATGCCAGGAAGTGATTAAGTTGCTGGAGGACAGCTTTCTCAATGATTTTACTCATGAAGGGTAGATTTGATATTGGTCTGTAGTTGTTAATAATAGAGGCATCTAGGCTCCGCTTTTTTAAAAGGGGTTTAATAACTGCAGTTTTCAAAGCTTTTGGGAAATTGCCTGACTGGAGAGAGTTGTTAACTATCTGCAATATGTCTACTGCTAGGCAGTCGAAAACATTCTTAAAGAGGTTGGTAGGTATAGTATCAAGGCAACAGGTGGATGGCTTTAGTTGTGTCACAGTTTCCACAAGATTTTGAGAGTCTATAACATTAAAGCATGCCATCCTTGTCACGTTATTTTTGCCTGAACAGGGTGGTAGTCCAAAATTTTTGTTTGAAGTGGAGATATTGATGGCGCGTCTGATACCTTCAATTTTATCAGTATAAAAAGCTGCAAACTCATTGCATTTCTGCGTGGAATGGAGATCAGGTGGAATTTGTGTTGGGGGGTTGGTCAGTCTGTCAACAGTTGCAAATAGGGTTTTTGCATTATTAGTGTTGGTTTTAATGATATTGGAGAAAAATGTTTCTCTAGCATTTTTTAAGTCTAAATTGTAGGCACGGAGGCTCTCTTTATAGATATCATGGTGAATATGAAGTTTTGTTTTACGCCAGATGCGTTCAACCTTCCTGCATTCTTTTTTCTGTGCTGTTACAGAAGCAGCTTTTCTCCAGGGTGCCTTTTGATTTCCAGAAATCTTTTTAACCTTATAAGGTGCAATGACATCTATGACTTTCAAAATTTTCAAATTAAAGTTTTCTACAAGATCATCAACAGAACATGGGTTTAGAGGTGGTAGCAAGGAGATGGCATTTTTAAAAACATTAGAATTAGACATTAGAATCTTCATTGATATACCGTTTGACGGTGTTTGATTTTGTCTGTATGTCGGGAATAAAAGATATGTTAAAGAAAACACAAAAGTGGTCAGACAAGGAAGGATCAGTCACAGAGAGATCAGAAACATTGAGGCCCTTTGTGATAACCAGGTCTAGAGTGTGCCCCTTACAATGAGTAGCCTCTTTCACATGAGACAGTTCAAATGTGTCCAAAATGGTAAAGTTTTTTTGCACACTTGTCATTCAAATCATCAGTATGAAAATTGAAGTCACCAGTTATAACTAGACAGTCAAATTCTGTGGAGATGGTAGACAATAATTCTGTGAAGTCATCGAAAAAATTTGCAGAATATGTTGGTGGCCTGTAAATAATTAAATAAATAAAAAAGTTATAGTTGGGAGGAGCTGTCTCTATCAGAACGGTTGCACTGTTAATTTGTTCCAGCCATGTTTCAGTTAAAAACATAAAATCCAGTTTAGTAGTGGTAATAATATCATTAACTAAAAATTATTTGTTATTAAGAGACCTCACATTAAGTAGAGCCATCCTGATGGTGCTGTTGATAGGCTTTAAGGTTGTTTTTGGTTTGGAGGCAATAGATATGAGATTTGTGAGGTTAGCAGTGTGTCTAAGTTTCCCTTTGTTTACTCTCTTAGTGGTTACAGCATGAATGCGAAAGTTGCCCTGCTTTGACGTAGGCAACCTTGGGTTCAGCAGATTATGTGAAACTTCCTTTATACTGTGTCTACGGCTGAACCCTTTTTTGTCTCAGTAATACTCAGGACTACTATCAGTACAGGGGGGGGGGCTGGGGCGCCATCCTCTTGGGTGTTATCAGCCTGTGGCCATGACGTGGCGAAAATCGCAAAGGGAGGAGACATTGGAGCTGGAGTTGTTGTTGTGGCTATGGGAGAGATGAGGCGGGAGGTCATCGTCGATGGGGGAATGCAGAGGAGGGGGGGTGGCCGTTCCTCGCCAAGCCAGCATCAGCGATGGGGGAGGGCACAGTGTCGATGGCGTCGGGCGGGCTGTTGTCTCTCTTATAAAGCATTATTAACCTTGGATTATTTGTTTTTTTCCATACTTGCCTACTAAAAAAGCATTTTTTGTCATTGCATATGTAAAGATTTTATTTATTGATTCTTTTTTTAATATCAGCATTTATTGTGTTCTCTTGTGTTCATGCCGAAGCAATGCCGTTTTTTAATTAAACAGTATTTTTCGTTAACACTTTATCTATGTGTGGCGAGACAAGGAGGCTTTACTATTTTATGTCAGAGTATCTTTATGTTACCGACAAAGCCACCTTGGGTTAGGGCCCAAGGACCTATACACTATGATTGTGATTATGATTGTCACCTCTGACAATAAGACAATCGTTCAATCAGGGAGGGCGGGAGACAGAGTTCAAAAATAACGTAAAGCACTTTATTATAATGAACACGGTTTGGCACAAAAAGATGAAAAAGAGAAGTAAGCCCAACTGGGGAAGGAAGTGGGTACAAGCTGAGGCTTACCGGCTGGGGGAGTGGTCGTCAGGGGGAAATTAAATCAAACAAAAGAAACAAGAGCACCTCACACACACAGCAAAAACGTGAAGTACATACGAATAAAATCTTAAACAAAGCACACACACACACACAAGGGATCACCACCACCACCCAGGAGGACCACCGCCACCACCCAGGAGGACCACCGCCACCACCGTCGGCCTTCAGCTCTACGAGAAAGAGGCACAGTTAGGAGGGCTCACAACTGACAAACAATATCACATAACAAACCAACAGATGTAAAAAATTAATAAACTAAAGAGTATTAATTTGCAGTAACCAAAAATCACTCAAAATGAAAGAAAACAAGAAAATTAAAGAGTCTCTGACCAGAGATATCACCTCAACAAGTAATCATAACAACGACACAAAACTTATGAGATCAACTCAAAACACACACACGCACACACAGTCCAAACCAGGGGTGAGTCCAGGCGGAGCTCGCAGCGGCACACCCGAGCGGCAGCCACACACGCACACACCGCACCACGCACAGCAGCAGCGGGACACAGGGCTAACAGCAGGAGGCAAGCCGACCAGGGGCAGCAGACAGAGCCCCGAACCAAGTCGGCGGAAGTGGCAGCGAAGCAACAGCAATGATAGTACAGTGGAATCCGCTTATAGTGGTCACGTTTGTCCAGAGCCAATTTGAACACTATAAGCGGATGATTACTAAAACCGAATTTACCGTTATTTCACTTATTTTTTATGCAGAATATAATTGGTATGGTTTTTCAATGAGAACAATGAAATGAAACGGATAGCTTCCACATTTACTGAATTTTATTACAGTATCATGCTCGAGCCACTCGTCGCGTGACACAGCGTCAGCCTCAGCAGCCTCTCCGTGCAGCTTCTTAAACACAATGTTCTCCCTCTTTTTAAATCGCTCAAACCAGCCGCTAGAAACTTTGAAACTCTCCTCTCCGAGACTTGTTGCTAATGACTCAGCCTTCTCCCTGACCAAGGGTCCGCTCAGCGGAGCGTTGCGAGACCGGGCATAATCAATCCACTTCACCAGGGCAGCCTCAACTGCAGGTGCTTTGCCCGGGCGCCGTCGTTTTCGGTCTCCGTCGTTAGCCTTCATGACTGTCTCTCGTTGCTTAATTAGACTCTACAAGGTAGCCTGATGAATGCCAAGCTTCGCCGCAGCATCTCGTTTGCTCATTTTTGGCAACTTATCATATGCCTCGAGGAGATTACGTTTTTCATTCATAGAAAATGATTTCCTTTTTCCAGCCATGATTCGCAAGCTAGTTCTAGCTGCCTGGTCGTCAACTCTTTACGTTAGCTAGCTAGGCAGAAGCAGACGTCCAGAAAGGAATCATGGTAAAAAATAACAATAACTACACGTAATAATTGTAAAATTATTTTTGCACATGTTTACATTCATAAAATGGCCAAAAATGAACATTATAAGCGGATTTCTTGATTACTATAAACTAATTATTTAAACAGCATTTGTATAGAAATGATTCGGTCCCAAGCCTTTTGAACACTATAAGCGGTTGATTACTATATCCGTGACCACTATAAGCGGATTCCACTGTATAGCAATGATCTAGTAGATAACCAGGAAGGCTCAGCTCTCGGTTATGCGTTCATAACCCCGGTTCTCAGTCCGGTTATTTTGCGTCTCTTCTAAAGAGGGAGAGGGGTGAAGAGGATCGGCGTAGCGGGGGAGACAGCCACCACGCACCATGCGACAAGCAGACTGTTAAAGGGAGAGGAGCGCAAAGTGAGCTTAGCAACAGACTAACAGGCAATTAACAACCAAAAGCTCACCATGACTCGATTGCGATGAGGATATCGGCAGATCTATTATAGTAACAGTTTGAGTTTAGTAAAATGCTGACGAATGTACGCAACACAGCATGCCAAGGTGCGCCTACCTGTGCTCTGAGGTGAGGCGAGGGCAACGACCCGGAAGTGGACGGGCCGAAGAGGCAGGAAGCGAGAGTTCAGGAGGAAGGGCACGGCCTACTTTTATCCCCTCGACAAACAATGATTGGCGAACGAGCCGGAGAGGGCGTGGTGAAACAGAAGCCTGTGTCTAAGTAGCAGTGTTGCCTCATACCACTACATATGTTTATATTAAAAAGGTGATTTACAACAATTTCTGCAAAAGCAGAAAATAAATGACAATAGAGTAGATGACTCCATTGTTTTCAGTACCCTTTTAGTTAGCCTACTATAGCCTCAGTGGCGTAACCAGCGGACATTCCTAGTATTGGATGCGTTTTATTATAACACATTGGTAATGGTGTATCACGTGCGTCTGAGCCTGAGTATGTTCTTAGTTTGAGAGAGACAGTCCAGGAAATGTTTGAGCAGGCAGGGCACTTAAAATGTGTGAGAGAAAGTGGGGGGGATTTGTTCAGACTGACATAGGCTACTCATAAAACGTATCCTAAAATAATGTAAAAAATATAAAAATATTAAAAAAATGCAAAGGAGCAGGCAAAAGGCTGGGATATGGTGGGGATTGGTCACGTTGACGGGAATGTTAAGTGACATGTGGGAGGCTGGAGGGGGTTAAAAAAAAGTCTCAATCACTCTTCGACGTGCATGAAAACCAGCCGCGTAGTTATGAGGGAGGCCGTCCTCACACCGATCTTCCTCGTCGTCATCGTCCTCAATGTCCTCCGGTTCAACCAAAGCTACCCCAGCCTTAGCTGCAATGTTGTGCAACATAGCTGTCACACATATCACAGCGCATGACTTGGCCGGCGAAAACTGGAGCCCTCCGCTGGACTTGTGAAGGCTTCTAAAACGCAACTTCCACCTCCCGATCGTGCACTCAGGATTAGGACTGATATATCGGCCTAGGCTTAATCAATTGTTTTTTAATATCTTTAGCATTCATATTATTGCAATCTATTCTTTTCGTAGGCTACTCTGCGGTTGGCCTTGATGGGGAGATATTTTAACCCTTTTTAACCCCATTTTCCTCCGACATTCCTGCGTCTCCCCCTGCGTCATAGCCCATTTCAGCACCATGTCAGTGGACAGGTACAATCCTACGATCGTCTTGAGTGCAGCGAATGCGCGTTCACGTTAAGAGGAGTTTCGGGAAACGCTCCAAAGAAATGATCGATGGTTCGAAAGATCCATCTTTCGAACCATCTTACGAGCGAAGATCCATTGATATCGGGAAACGGGGCCCTGGGCTAGAACGAGAACTGCTTTTACGCAGGGGGCAGGGGGCATACCTTCATAAACAGGAAGACCAACGAAGACCGGCATTTTTAAAACACAGAAGTAAACAATGGACGTAAATCCGTGTATGGTTCGTTCTTTGAATATTCCGATTTAAAACAGTCGTTTTTAGTTTTTTTCTGATTTGGTTTTGAATCGGGATATTCAAAGAACGAACCATACACAGATTAAATCGAAGACGAAATTGTTGTTGTTGTGTTTGAAACAGGCGCGAGGGTTCTTCTTATTATTGTACAGTTCCGGCAGGGCGGGAGGGTTGCTGGGAAGCGGAGATGCTCTGGCCGGTGTGAAACCAACTGGTTCTTAACTGGGATAAGGCTGGAACCTGTTTGGAACTGGCCCTAGCACCAGCCCGGAACTGGCTCTTGGTTCTTTTTGGTGTGAAAGCCCCAACAGAGGCCCCAGGTAGGATGAACCCAGGTGTCACTGATCACACTAATTACAGATCTGCTCCTGTTATGTTCCAGACCCATCGTTACTGTTGAGCCACACCTGTGTGTGACCTAGGACGGCCCCTCTGTGAAACAGGGGTCTGTCATCCATCTCTTGCCAAACTGTTTGTTATTATAACCAAGGATACTATCAACAGGTATAGTGATACAATCCCCAAAATGCATCAATGTTATTCCTCCACACCAATTGGCTGTTATGCAACCAGGCTGAGCTCTGCTCCCACGGGGTCGCATATGGATGATTCAGTGAAAAAAAAAATCTTGCCTATCTTAACGCCAACCGAGCAAAGAAAAATCTTGCCTATCTTAACGCCAACCAAACAACGAAAAATCTTACCTATCCTGACGCCAACCGAACAACGAAGAATAATGATGAAAACTACTTAAACAACAACAAATACGGGTAAACCAACCATAGAACCCTTATATAAAGAAAGGGTTCTTGATGGATTATGGGACGTACCCTAGAGTTCTATGTCGTATAGGCTTCGCCTTTTAAGGCTATCGCTATTGGGTTATCCCTAGGCGTGAGCCGTAGCACTGAAAAATTTGTAATCCCCGCCCACCAATAGCGTGGGCCTCAACGACGTCCGCATTTCGCAGATATAGTCGGGCGCCGGCGGACGTTCTGCTCCCGTTTTCTTCAGCGTTCCTAGCATACTGAAAGATACGAACATGGACTCCAGGACGGTCACCATCTGCAAGCAATGTAACACGGGTTACATCTTGCCTCATGACGGCCATTTTGTATTTGGTGACCATTTTGTATTTGTTTAGAATGATATTGTTACGTATTTTAAGCCCATAAGCTGCCCCCACCTAGCCGCTGGGAAGCAGGATCGAACACACAAGCTGCATAACCCTGACATAGCCACTAGGAAGCAGGATCGAACACATAAGCTGCTGTTACGTATTTTAAGAACCTGAACTGCCTCCACATAGCCTCTAGGAAGCAGATTCAAACACACAAGCTGTATTACCCTCACATAGCCACTAGGAAGCAGGATCAAACACTTAAGCTGCAATAACTACTTTAGCACACCTTAAGACAGGGGCGGAGCCATTACGTCACCTGGCCACGCCCACTGCATAGGCCACGCCCACTTGACGTCCACTACCTGTGGACTCGAAGTGGAGAGCGCCAGAGATCCACACCCGCGGACAGTCATGGGCCTTTGCCCGTGGCTCGAAGTAGCTAAAGTTATATCTCTCACACGTGTTCAACACTCTTCCTCTCCTTTTGTTCCATAGTCATAGTTACCATACCGAAACATGCCTACTTTAACAATAAAGTGAGTTAAAAGCTATCCCGGATTTGAACCTTTTCCTTCCTTACTCAGCACTGCCATAACTACTCCAGCCACAGATGGCAGCACCTTTAGACAAGCGTGGAGGGAGGAACTATTACGTCGCACCGGCCACGCCCACTTGACCCTATCAAGCTCGACAGAGAGATTGGAGTGCAGAGCTGTTAGCCAGTCCCGCAGAGAGCCTGGGGCCAGTGTTGCCAGATTGGGCGGGTTCCCGCCCAATTGGGCTACTTTAGATTTCATCTCGCGGGGAAAAAATGCATTGGGCGGGTATATACATTTTGGGCTGCTTTTGCCAATATCTGGCGGTTTTTTAATAATGTGAAAACAGCACACCAAACTGTTATTTTATGGTTTAAAAACAGTACAAATACAAAACTCAGTAGGCCTATACTTCAATATACTTCACGTCGTGATGTCACATCAACAAACCGTTGTGCGCCGACGCAGAAGTCTGAGGCAAAAGCCCCTCTCTCTCAACTCTGTTAGCGAAATAAGCATCATGCCGAAGTGGGGGAAATATAAAAAACTTTATAGAAAGGAATGGGAGACCGACCCTGAATTAAAATCGTGGATCGCGCCTGCCCCAGCAGATGACAGCAAAGCTCGTTGCAGGTATTGTGACGTTGAATTAAGAGCCCACCTCACCGGCAGTGTGTCTGCTTATAGGTCGGAATGAAGCGGCCACCGATTATTGACAGGATGGATACTTTATTCTACCGGACTCGTTCGCTTCTTCACTAGACACACACGCTACCGCTCACTCTCCTCGCTCGTCCACTCACTCGGTGACGTCACTCACACACACACACACACACATACGTACACTGCCTTTCTCGCGCACACACATACGCTATTAGGACTAACGCAAAGGCAGGTGGTTGATGTTACTGCTGTTAATTCTTCGGCCTGGCACTGGGATACAGGAAGTGCATTTTTCCACATTTTCTGTGACATGCACGGTCTGTGATAATAAAATAGAACTTGCCATTTGGCTTAATTCTTTAATACCGTAGCGTTACCGCGTAATCAGAAAGACGAGTCGATATGGTAAAATCCCCAGGGATGTTTATTATTACTCCTCAACCGGACGGAGCCTAAAACATTGCAGCCATTAGAAGTAACTCTTGGCACATATAACACTAGAACCACAACATGCGTTTAATGTTTATTCAAAAAATATTTTTTTCCTGTGAAAAACGTCATTGGGCGGTTTTTTGCTGAAGTGGGCGGGTTTTGGAACGTGATTGGGCGGATTTAGCTCAACCAAATCTGGCAACACTGCCTGGGGCTCGAAGTAGCTCTACGGTATTTCTCTCACACTCGTAAGATACAATTCCCTCCCTTCTGCTTCATAGTTACCGTACCAAAATGAACCAACGAAGACGGAGGACTACTCTAAGTTACGTTTTTTGCTTTATTCAAAACTAAACAATGTTAAAATACCTGGTACTATGCTGTGTATGTGCAGGTTATTTTGTAATTGTTTTAGCATTTCCTGGGGTTGTGCGGTGTATGGAACACAGGAATTTGCCAATTTTAAAAATATCGCCCACATTAGGGACTAGGCCGAGGTTGCACCAGGACCTAGTATTTACGCCTTTTTGCCAGTTTCAAATTTCTCGCACCCTAGCCTACATTAGTGGCTATGCCGAGGGTTCACCGGGACCTAGTCCTTCCTCCACTACTTACGGACCTAGAACATAGAATCCTTTGCCACTTACCAGGGATTTCACAACAATTTACCTTAGACTTTATCCCGACCACTTATCTAAATCTTAATCCTAACCTTAACCTTTACCCTTATTCCCTAACCTTAACCCGAGTCTTTATCCCGACCACTGACCTAAATCATAATCCTAACCTTATCCTTTAGCCTTATTCCCTAACCTTAACCCGGGCCTAAACCTAACCCTAACCCAACAACGAAAAATCTTGCCTATCCTAACGCCAACCGAACAACGAAGAATAATGATGAAAACTACTTAAACAACTATACGGCTAAACCAACCATGGAAACGTTATGTAAAGAAAGGGCACTTGATGGATTATGGGACGTGCCCGAGAGTTGATCGACCTAAGGGGGGCCACCCTCGGGGTGAGAGTGTCTTGTGATAATGGCCGAAACGCTCGATGATCCCGGTGTCCACAACTGATGACATGCCCTGCAGTTCTTCATGAGACTTTTCAAAATAATGTAAACATAACTTTAAAGAACATATAAAATCTTTTGCACAAAAAACATGAAATAAAACAAAAAATGTCAACGTTAAAAAATCGAACTACAATACGAAAAGCATGTCAACCTGCAAAAGTCCAACTGGAAATCGAAATCCACTTCAATCTAAAAAACGGGTCAAAGTACATGAGGACATAAAGACCAAGGATAACAAGCGCCGGCCAGTGCCTTGCCTTGGATCTCTATCCTAACTGCGAAGTCGTCGGACGACGTGGGGATATCTTTGGGATATTGCATTATACCTAACCCAAAATGGCCTAAAACGTGCTCCTAGACACTTTCTGTGGGAACTTTTTTTGACTCCACACTAGGTCAAATTTTCACAAAATGTTACATGGGGGGGGGTCAATGGCAGCTATATGAAGGAAGTTAGCTAGAACTCCAAAACTTCGCACACCTGTCTAAGGAGCCTAGTGCACCTTCCACACCAAATAGCGTTTATACCCCTTTTTCCCTCGCCGAGTGGCACAAATTTGAACATTTCAAATTCAGTTTTCTACACCAAAGCAAGCCACCAGGTGGCCAGAACTTTACACAGACGTAGCCCTGATCCATAGCTACCACCCAATAGGGTTCATATTCCCACGCCCCTCTCCCTGTTCCCATGGCAACGCTTTTAAGTGTTTTCCCATGTTAAAAAAGTTGCCACACTGGGGCCCTGATCGATTAGGGGCGCCAAATTTCTAGGGCATGTAGAGGGGCCCCAGGGCTACCACGGGCACTATTCAGAATTCCCACGCCCCGCTGTTCCTTTAAATCGCTTCACTTCAAAGTTTTAAAATCAAGATTGCAGTACCCAAAAAAGCCGCTAGGGGCGCCACCTTTCTAGGGCAGGTCCGCTGGGGCTAGAGCTATCCGAGGGTGGTCTCGGAAATTCCCACGCCCCTCTGTATGCCCAAGCTAGGTCCAAAAAACGTTTTTTTTTAAAAGTGGTAAGCTGCCCTTAACCTAACCTTAACCTTAACCCCTCCCCTCTCCTAATCATAACCTCTACCCCTTCCACAGCTAACCCTAACACACCAATTCCCCTCACTACCATCCTACCCTTCGTCACCACCTTCTCCCATTGAACCCTCTCCATACACCGCAGCATCAAATCCCACTTCACTACCACACAGCAACAACTCATACCACTACAACATTACAAAATCATTTCTGCATACAGGAAAAACAAAAATCTCAAGGATCTCCTGGTCACCTCCACCTTCTCCCGCAAACCCACACAACCACCACCGTCTATAACACACTACTTCAAACCACACAAATCCATCACAAACCCACATAGCCACACCACTCTACCCATTCTTCACCCCCCATGTATTGATTCCCCCAACACGGTCTACATAATCACATGCACACAATGCCACAAACACTACATCGGGGAAACAAAACACACTATGATCATCCGTCTAAAACAACGCCTCCGTAACATCAAACACCAGCACCTACAAACCACGCTGGTCAAACATTTTGCACAAGACCCCGTTACCCACCTCACCATCACCGGATTAGAGTCAGACCCCAGATGGACCACCCCACAACGCAGACGCATAGAGCACCAATGGATCACCCGTTTACATACACTTACACCCACAGGCCTGAACGAGAAACCTTGAACCATAGCATACATTCACCATAACCAGCATGCACACATCACATATTACACATCTACTACACCCACTTTATACACCCGTTTTATACACATCCATCATTTACCATCCATTACACTCTCATCACCAAGTATCCATGTCACATTCACCTTACACATCTATCATACATACACCCACTACACATTCATCATTCATAATACACTTGTTACATGTTTATTACAACCACCACGAACACTCAAACTATCACACACCCACACTACAATCACCACCATTACACATTTATTACATATCCCTCTTTCACATTACATCCATTTATCTCTTACACCTACTACACTTTTCATCTACCATCCGCACACATCTTTCAACGGTTACACCTCTTACACATTCATTATTCACAATACACATTCATCACTAATTTAACCTAACCTCAAAAGATATTCACCAAAAACGGCCTGCACCGGGGTGTACTTCGGTTGACAAGTATGTCACACAATTAAACAAGGATAAACGCTATTTATTTTTTGTTGATTTATTCCGTAATGATAATAGTTTATTAATAGTTGGCAGGGTGAATATTTCACGGAGGGGCGGCACCCTAGCGCCCCCTACTTACCCACCGCCACTGGGCCCCGTTTCCCGATATCGATGGATCTTCGCTCGTAAGATGGTTCGAAAGAGGGATCTTTCGAACCATCGATAATTTCTTTGGAGCGTTTCCCGAAACTCCTCTTAAAGGCACCCAGTGCAACTTTCTAGGCTTAAAAATAAACATTCAATTTCTAGTCTTTTTTACACGTAGTAAGTTTCAATAACTCCATACCATTACATACCGACATTTAAGCAGCAAAGACGAGACGTCGTTGTGTGGTGAGAACTGATACAAAATCGATAACAACAACAATGCCGCCATTTTCTTTATTTTTTGTAACCTACAATAAATAAAGCAGGCTTCCAGTCAATGGAAAAATGGCTTCTCCCCACCGGCGATTGTTGTTGTTTACGATTTTCTATCAGTTCTCACCACACAACGACGTCTCATCTTTGCTCCTTGAATGTCGATATGTAATGGTATGGAGTTATTGAAACTTACTAAGTGTAAAAAAGACTAGAAATTGAATGTTTATTTTTCATTGAATGTTTACATAAAGTTGCACTGGGTGCCTTTAACGTGAACACGCATTCGCTGCACTCAAGACGATCGTAGGATTGTACCTGTCCACTGACATGGTGCTGAAACGGTCTATGACGCAGGGGGAGACGCAGGAATGTCGGAGGAAAATAAGTTAAAAAGGGTTAAAATATCTCCCCATCAAGGCCAACCGCAGAGTAGCCTACGAAAATAATAGATTGCAATAATATGAATGCTAAAGATATTAAAACACAATTGATTAAGCCTAGGCCGACATATATATCAGTCCGAATCCTGAGCGCACGATTGGGAGGTGGAAGTTGCGCTTTAGATGCCTTCACAAGTCCAGCGGAGGGCTCCAGTTTTCGCCGGCCAAGTCATGCGCTGTGATATGTGTGACAGCTATGTTGCACAACATTGCAGCTAAGGCTGGGGTAGCTTTGGTTGAACCGGAGGACATTGAGGACGATGACGACGGGGAAGATCGGTGTGAGGACGGCCTCCCTCATAACTACGTGGCTGGTTTTCATACACGTCGAAGAGTGATTGAGACTTTTTTTTAACCCCCTCCCCTCCCACATGTCACCAGGGGCGGGCCGTACTATTAGGCAAACCAGGCATTTGCCTGGAGCCCCAGGCCCCATAGAAGGTTTTTGGGGCCCCCAAAATGCCCCAATGCATATATTTTGTCCCCATATTTATTATTTTTATAAATATCTCTTCACAATAGTAGCATCAGGATGTCTAATTACTCATATTTTGACGATCTTTTCGTGTGCACCCCCCTTCAGTCTGCACTACATGGACTATTCCATGTTACGCGCATCACGCTCATGACGCGTATGCAGAAATGATGTCAAATTCAAAACAGTAAGCGGTAAGAGAGAGAGAGAGAAATCGAGTGAGACATAAATCGAGTGAAACATGAAGCGATCGTACGAAAGCGGGTCACATAAAAAGAAGAAGAAAGACCAAAGGCAGGACTTTCTGTCAAAGCTGCCAAAGCTATCCAGCTTTTTTACAGCCACCGCAGTGTTAGCGGGACCGTCGGCGGCTCAAGAGCAGCCGTCAACATCGTTTGCTGTCACGTTACTGCTCCTTTCATTCCAAGTGGCTCTGGCTCAGCCAGCAGCGATGCTAATGACGTGTGTCAACAAACTGACGGAGATTATGCACAACTGGTAGTGAATATTGCTCATTCTCCTTCTTCCACTTCGGTTATTGAAATTGATGACAATAACGATAACAATGACTGCGAGACACATATTCTTGTGGATGACCCAGCACTCTGGCCCAAGCTGCTGTGTCTTGGGCAGGTGCACACATATTCTTGTGGATGACCCAGCACTCTGGCCCAAGGGCCGCAGATTCACAAAAGCATACTATTACATAGTAATGAAAAATGATGAGAGGGTGAACAGGTCTTGGTTAGTCTAGTGAAAGTGCAGACCGTGTTTTTTGCTTTTGTTGTTGCCTTTTTGGAAAACAAAAACAACTGAGTGAGGAAGGATTTAAACCCTGGAATAACCTTGCAATGCATCTAATCAACCATGAAAGGTCTGAAGAGCACAGGAAAAATACTGATAGCTGGAAACAGCTATCAGTCGGTTTCCAGTAGGTCACAGCATATAGCTGCTGTGACCTACTGGAAACCCTCAGGTAAATGATGACATAAGGTTAACAGTCAGTGTAATGTGTCAACATAACTAATCTTATTGTTTTGTATGTTATTCTCAATTTGTAAATAGATAATTAACATTTGCATGAAAGAAGGATAGTGACTTTTGTTCATCCCTTGTATGGAGTATCTCATTATGCGACATAAGGTACAATAGACCGGTAGATGCAGGGGCCCCTAAATTACTCTTCGCTTGGAGCCCCCAAAGGGCTAAGTTCGCCACTGCATGTCACTAAACATTCCCGTCAACGTGACCAATCCCCACCATATCCCAGCCTTTTGCCTGCTCCTTTGCATTTTTTTTAAATATTTTTATAATTAATATCTTTATTATTATTTTTTTTATTATTTTTTTTTACAATATTTTAGGCTACGTTTTATGAGTAGCCTATGTCAGTCTGCACAAATCCCCCCCACTTTCTCTCACACATTTTAAGTGCCCTGCCTGCTCAAACATTTCCTCGACTGTCTCTCTCAAACTAAGAACATAATGGCCCACATTAGGCTCAGACGCACGTGATACACCATTACCAATGTGTTATAATAAAACACATACAATACTAGGAATGTCCGCTGGTTACGCCACTGAGGCTATAGTAGGCTAACGAGGCTCTTAGCGTCCTACGAGTACCCTGGAGCACTCGTTAGCTACGAGCGTTTTCAAGACGTTCGTTACCAAAGATGCTTTCGGGAAACGGTGTGAAAACTACGATGCTCGTACGACCCACTCTGCAATCCACTTAGGCTAAAGATGCTTTCGGGAAACGGGGCCCTGATCGATTAATAAATGAATAATAAATAACACATGAAGAGGATAGAAGAAGGCACTGCTTTGGTCACTTCCCCACTGACCTTCTTGTGCCTCAGCACTGACCCACCTGTCCTGGAGAAGCCGCAGCGTGACACATGAGCATTGCTGCATCTCAGCTCTTCCCTCGCAGCTGTTGAGTGTTGGTCCTTCCCTCCATCTCCCTCTTCAAAAATGATTACGTCAATCATGCGCCTGCCCACTGAATAGAAGCATGAAACCATGCATGCGCTGTTGGGATGCGGGGAGACCTTTTTATTTTAAGTTTAGCTGTATGTTGTGGACTCTTTGGTTTAGCCTCAGTGATTCTAGAGATTCTTGAAAGCACCACAGCATCACAGAAGCTTTAAGCCCCCACGCCACGTCAAGGCAGAGCCCATGTGAGTTTTATTTTTTTTTTGTTTTCCAATGAACTACTGTCATCTAATATAAAAGATGAAAATGGCAAACATTGCAACAGCAAAGCATAGAGATATACTTACAAACTGGTATTTTTTTCATTTGTTCGTCAATGAAGTACTGTGAACTAATGCAATCAATAAATATGTCAAACATTGAAAGACACAAAACATAGATATATATTTACAAACAGGTCCTTTTGTATTTTTATTTTTTCCAATGAACTACTGTCTACTAATAAACAAAAAAGGCAAACATTGCAACAGCAAAACTTAGATACATATTTACATACCGGCCTTTTTTTTCTTTACTTTTTTCAATAAACTATGTGCACTCACAAACAGAAATGTCAGACATTGCAACGGCACATTTCCTCCTTTTCCTCTTTTTTCCCCCTCTCTTTTGTTTGCTTCATGCCATTAAGCGCTGTCTCTTGCGCTTGAACGCAACAAATGATCTCGACGGCAACTTTCTCTTTCTGCAATCTTGCACGTACTCCTTGTATGCCACTTGGTGTGTAACCTGTGATTGTTTTAAAAAGGTGG
Source organism: Gadus macrocephalus (assembly GCF_031168955.1). NCBI lineage: Eukaryota > Metazoa > Chordata > Actinopteri > Gadiformes > Gadidae > Gadus > Gadus macrocephalus. The sequence continues at coordinate 999,134 of NC_082387.1, read as the reverse complement.
ATTCCTCGTCCATGCCCCACCTCTTCCCAGAGTTGGCTGGCAAGCACATGGCTGCTGACACAATGGGGGGCCTGAGCTCGTCCTGATCGTCGACAGCTTGGACGTCTTCCAGGGGATGCACACACTCCTCCGCACTGGACGGCGGCGGTCGCAGGGATGGGATGGCGATCCCTTGTTTCTGCAACTTAAAAACAACAACCACAAAAACATTAAGAATAAATGAACGCATAAAAACTAGGGATGGGCATTCGATAAAGTTGTTTTAGTCGATCGTCGGGAGAATTAACGATCAATTAGTCGATTAATCGTTAATATTTTACATAAAAATTTAAAAGAATATTATATTCAAAATGAAATAAATACAAATGCAGCGTGTTTTCCTCATTTCCTCATCCAGATCTTTATTATTAGATGAACAACTCAGTTAAACCAGATCCGTTCAATAGTTATGCGCTACTCTGCTCTAAGCAACGGAGCATGCAGCTCGAAGCCGGTGCTCAATAAACACAACCCTAGGTTCTTCCCAAAATAATAACAATAATAATATCAAAAAACAATCATGTTATAACTTAACCAACCAGTCTACGGATTTTTGTTCAGAAAGATGAGCATGTTGACATGCTCTGGGGTCAGACGCGACCGCAGCCTGGTGACCGTCAGTCCAGCCGCCGAAAACACCCGCTCTGAGAGGACCGACGTTACCGTGATGCACAAATACCTCCGTGCTAACTTACTAACTTATTAACTTGGCAAGGCGGGGGGACAACTTTCCACAATCCAGGGGCTCAGAAAGTTCTTTATTTCTGCTTCGATGCTAACCTCGCCTTGAGTGGTAGGCCTATAGTGCTCCCCAAGAAGTCATTTTTTAAATCATAATGGTCCCACACCAGACTTCGCCGTGGCCTCGTCCGCTTCATGATTACATCGCCGTGTTCCAATATCCATACTATCCGTACTTACTAGTCTAAGTTTGAGTACGTAGGGCGTTCCGATTCAGATCGGGCGAAAATAAGTGTATTGAAAACGGTCAAATCGCGAAGTGTGTGGCGATGTACACTTTTCATCGGCAGCCACCTTAGCTACGTAGCGGAAGAGGGCGGAGCCAGGCTGAGCCAAAGCACTGCCAAATGTGTGAGGGACGGGAAAGCTTTCTTTGGTGGCGAGGTCGGCAGCGAATTTCTTCACGTCCGTCGCCCCCGTCAGCCTGCCAGGGGGTGTGTCTGACTTTAGGGACGTGCAGGGCAGCTGATCGTTCCGCTGGTACAGGTCCCCCAGCAAGACCCTTATCAGGGCAGCCCTGAGCACGGCCGGTCCAGCCTCCACACACTGACAGAGTGCCCACAGCCTTTCGATGCGTGTTTCTTGCAGTGGGTCCCTGGTCCAGTGATGGAGGGGTGGTGGCGATTCTTCCAGGCTGGCGCTGTTGTGGGGGGCCAGCCCGATGAACCCCCTCTCGTGGGTGGCGCTGCGTTTACTCACCGTGCTGGTTCCCAGGCTGGCACTCAGGGTGTTGTCGAGTGATGACAGTGGGTGCCCAAAGAAGAGCTCTTCCAGAGCCAGCTCCGCCTGGTATGCTTTCCACGAAGGGTCGTATCTGCCCATGCCCTCGCTGTCTCGAAACGACTCTCCCAGGATGCCGGCCAGGTGGCTGACAACACCCCGCAATGTGGACAGGAGACCCCGGCCATCCTCTCTGTCCTGGAAGGGCACCAGCAGCGCACGGTCCTGGAAGAGCCTTTGCAGAGCAGGCAGGTCAAAAAACTCTCTCGGGTCAAACTCGAAGGGAACATCCTCGCCCTCGAACCGCACCACCTGCTCGATGCGGCATCCCACCTGACACACCTGGCGGAGCCTCAAGTCCCGAATATGCTTTAGGTAGGCAAACGCCCTGCTGGTAAGGGTAGCCTTGAAGTTTGGGTGGCTCAAGCCGCAGGTGACCAGCACCACTGACGGGGTGTTTGAAAGGCTGGTTGTAATGGATGTGCGGGGCGTCCACGTACAGCTGTAAGAATGTGACCTCACCCGTTTTCAAAACCCTTCCCTTACCTCGCTCAACAGCTCAGCCGCGAGTGTGCCATACAACCGTGGGTTTTTCAGCCTGAGGTCCGGGTTCGTCAGGCTGCTGGGGACAGCGCAGAGCGTCAGAACGTAGCCCCCTGCCACGTTTGATATTTTGTGGCCCAGGTAGTTTTTAAGTGCCGCCAAGCCTTCCGGACTGCAGCGCGGCAGGGACACATGTTTTTTTAGGTAGCTGTACTGCCTTTTGAGCCTACTGGGATACAAACGGGGCAGGTTCAAATAACCAACCTCTGCGACTATGCCTCTCATGTGACGCACCTGGATCACGACGCCGTCGACGTCAAACGTGTACCTGAGGCAATGGGGATTGTCTGGGCTGCTGCAGTGTATAGGGAGGCGGAAATCTGCATGTAGGAATTCACCAAAGTCTCTGTGATTGCCGACCTCACTCAGGAGAGCTTCAGTGTTTCCTGAGGCCACGGTGATGAAGTCTGTGTCCGTGGTATCTGGGGTCTGGTGTGGGGGAGAGAATTGGAGACTTGCGGGCAGGGCCGTAGCACCAAATCCTGGGCCCCTATACTATAGGTACTGATGGACCCCCCTGCGCTCAGTTGTTGATGGGGGGGGGGGGGGGGGGGGGGGGGGACGTGGCCGGTAGATAATAAAAAAAAAAAAACTGTCCCCTTTGTCCCCGCAGTCCGACGGCCCTGCTTGCGGGAGCCGACATCACCTCAACGTGCAACCTTTTCTGCTATGCCAGAAAAGAAAAGAAAATAATAACGCTAAATTCATAAATGAATACATTTAAAAAAAGCAAACAAAAACAAACAAACAAACAAACACACAGTTACACCTCACACAGCATTTAACATGTTCAGGCCAGTTTACACAACACAAGCTCAATTCACGCACACATTGCCTATTCATAACAGCCTATAAAACAGCTTTCAAGTCGATCACGATTAATTTGTTTCTTTTTAGCTTTTCATCGCGTGATCAATTGAGAAGAAGATAGCCTAACACAAAAAAACATGTCACGCCACTAGGGCTGGCCCGAATTATTTGAATACTCGTTCGGAAAATTAGTATTCAAAGCTTAAATATCACATGAATACTTAAATCAGTATTCGGAGCTTCGTTTATTTTTTTCACGTGCCTGACGTTACCAGAGCGAGGGAGGCAAACTATAAGCGACACCAAGCAGAGAAGCGAGAGGGGTGGAGGAAGAATAGATATGTTTCCCTTTACTTTACAACACAACATTAGCGGGATCTTGGGAGGAAAAGTAATGCTTAGCGAAATGCTAACCTTAGCTTAGTTGTTTGTTTACGTTCGCTTTACAGCGCTGCGCCAATCAACTGTGACTGGCTTGCTGCAGAGCGTGAGCGTCTTGGGAATACCCGGTCAATATAATGGATATAATAAGGACACATAAGACAATCAATATTCGGTATTTGTTATGGATTTATTGTACAAATTCCCTGAAAAGATGCACGTTCCAGGATGCATTGAAAAGATCCCCTAACGGCTTAGATGGCAGAGGACAGGGCCCCGTTTCCCGATATCGATGGATCTTCGCTCGTAAGATGGTTCGAAAGGTGGATCTTTCGAACCATCGATAATTTCTTTGGAGCGTTTCCCGAAACTCCTCTTAACGTGAACGCGCATTCGCTGCACTCACGACGATCGTAGGATTGTACCTGTCCACTGACATGGTGCTGAAACGGGCTATGACGCAGGGGGAGACGCAGGAATGTCGGAGGAAAATGGTGTTAAAAAGGGTTAAAATATCTCCCCATCAAGGCCAACCGCAGAGTAGCCTACGAAAAGAATAGATTGCAATAATATGAATGCTAAAGATATTAAAACACAATTGATTAAGCCTAGGCCGACATATCAGTCCTAATCCTGAGCGCACGATCGGGAGGTGGAAGTTGTGCTATAGATGCCTTCACAAGTCCAGCGGAGGGCTCCAGTTTTCGCTGGCCAAGTCATGCGCTGTGATATGTGTGACAGCTATGTTGCACAAAATTGCAGCTAAGGCTGGGGTAGCTTTGGTTGAACCGGAGGACATTGAGGACGATGACGACGAGGAAGATCGGTGTGAGGACGGCCTCCCTCATAACTACGCGGCTGGTTTTCATGCACGTCGAAGAGTGATTGAGACTTTTTTTTAACCCCCTCCACCCTCCCACATGTCACTAAACATTCCCGTCAACGTGACCAATCCCCACCATATCCCAGCCTTTTGCCTGCTCCTTTGCTTGTTTTTTATAATTTTTTTATTTTTTTTTAATTTTTTTAATTTTTTTACATTATTTTATGCTACGTTTTATGAGTAGCCTATGTCAGTCTGCACAAATCCCCCCCACTTTCTCTCACACATTTTAAGTGCCCTGCCTGCTCAAACATTTCCTGGACTGTCTCTCTCAAACTAAGAACATAATGGCCCACATTAGGCTCAGACGCACGTGATACACCATTACCAATGTGTTATAATAAAACGCATTCAATACTAGGAATGTCCGCTGGCTACGCCACTGAGGCTATAGTAGGCTAACGAGGCTCTTAGCGTCCTACGAGTACCCTGGAGCACTCGTTAGCTACTCGTGACTCGTTAGCGTTTTTAAGAGGTTCGTTACCAAAGATGCTTTCGGGAAACGGTGTGAAAACTGTACGATGCTCGTACGACCCACTCTGCGATCCACTTAGGCTAAAGATGCTTTCGGGAAACGGGGCCCAGCTGATTTGGAACGGAACGACAGCTGTTCGCTTCAACAGGGAAAAACTAAGGAACTCCAACTTACTTGGGCCTACTAATTAACGTTCAAAAGCTATTAAATCTTCAACAAAATATGCAGATACTGTCCAAATCGGTTCCAGGGAGTATATATGGATTATTGGGTGTCAAGCAACTATGTTGCGAGACAACCTATTGTTTTTGTGTGAATTCCTATTATTATTTACCTGACATGGGAGTCTATGGCAGCCCATAGAACCGTTTGTTGAAAAGTTGTGAAAATGTGCATACTGGTTCAGGACAACCCCATTAGCCCAACAAGCCAATTTCAGGTCGCTAGCCCAACAGCTCTAGCGCCACCAACATTCATGTTAATAACTTTCGACAAATTCATCCAATATTCACAAACAAGGTATCATTGGATTCCTTGGTCCAAGCCAAGTTCAACGCATCCTTTGACATCATTTTGCGCCATGATGGATTTTCCGCCATCTTGGTTTACGTCAAAAACCTTCAAAATGCTACTTCTATCACAAATTTTGTCCAATCATCTCGGAAGTTGGCACAAATGATCTTCAGGCCATGCTTGATAAAAAACATTGAATAGACTTTTCAAATTCAAAACCGTTTGCCCGCTAAAGCCAATCAAATTTGACCGCCAAGTCGCCAAACAGGAAGTAAGCCCATATCTCACCAGCCCTTTGACATATCATAACCAACCTTGGTACATAGACCCATGACCCCATCATGGTGACACTGAATGAATTTGGTGACCTTTGACCTCTAGGGGGCACTGTTATTAATGTCGATGTGTTTTGACTCCTCTCTTTTCACATGAGTGTATTTAAAACTTATTTTCAATGTTTGGTGATACTATCAGACCTCCCCATATAGCTAGTATATTATTTCTTGCAGAAATATCCGCAACAGCCAATGATATTCGCCCGTGAAGCCGCCAAACCGGAAACACACCAATATCTCTGCAGCCCTTTGACATATCATAACCAAACTTGATACATAGACCCATAGCATCATCATGGGGAATTTGGTGACCATTGACCTCTAGGGGCGCTATAATTAATGAAGACGTGTTTTAACTCCTCTCTTCACACGAGTACATTTCAAACTTATTTTCAATGTCTGATGATACTGTCAGACCTCCCCATATAGCATATAAATTATTTCTCATGGCAACATCAGAACTTGGCCACCATGTTGAAAGTTGTCAAAATCAGTTGTACATTTCCACAGGCCACAAATTATGTCTGATCTTCATGAAACTTGGAATATATGATCTTCAGACCAAGCTGAACAAATGTATCTAACAGCTTTCTCAAATTCAAAACCGTTTGGCCGTGACAGCCAATCAAACATGACGGTGCTCATTAATGGGTAGACACTGCATTCGTGTGGCGATAAGCGGTACTTAATGTTTAATGCAACAATGACTATATTTACCATTCCGCCCACTTACAATATAAACTGGATGCTCAAATTCAAAACCGTTTGGCCGTGACAGCCAATCAAACTTGACGGCAAAGCAGCCAAACAGGAAGTAAGCCGGTTCTCATCACTTCTTTAACATATCATAGCCAAACTTGGTACATAGATTCATGACATCATTCTGGGGACATCCAAACTATTAGCTGACCTTTGACCTCAGGGGCACGTCAAACAGGAAGTGAGCTCATATCTCTGCAAGGCCTTCATGCATCCAAACCAAACTTGTCTCATAGTCTTATGACCCTATCCTGATGATGCCCAAATAATTTGGTGTGATTTGACTTTGAGGGCTGCGTTGTTAGCAGCAAGTCCATTCCAGCCCTTAGAAAGCAACTTCAATGTATTTTCATTGTGATACACATTTTCCAATAACTTCCATTGTCAGTTAAATCCAATCATATGTATTTTTTCATGGTCATATCATATACTGTGTTATATAAAACTGATTACATATCAATCATACTGTCAATCTGACGTACAGCATACAATTAGAACACTATTTCATTTATTTCAATGTTAGTTGCGCTGAACAGCGCTCATTAAAGGGTAGACACTCCACTCGTGTGGCGACTAGCGGTACTGCATGTAGAATAAAACAATGACGTTATTTACAATTCTGCCCACTTTTAATATAAACTGAATTCTTACTGGATTAGATGCTTCGTGAACCACCTCCAGAACGCATGCTTGTTTACATTGTGTCTCTGTTAGGGATAAACCTCGTGTTGAACGTTTACCACTCTCTCCAAGTCCTACCAAGCCAGAGACAAGGATCCAAATAGTTTTTTGTCATTACCTGCACAAAAGGTCATCAGATAAACAAAAGATACGGGGAATGAGCATATGTTTGGTCTGCCTAGACAAAATAAATGTTATATTACAAGTTGCACGACAACAACCCAAACGTGCTTAGCACGTCAAACCAAAATAGCAAATCAATCTAATTTACAATACTGTGCCATACATTGCAAGAATTCGATATATAAGATGTCCAAACCAAATCTTCATTTATTTGTCATTGATTCATGTGATTTTATCAGCCAGCTTTTTTAGGTGCATGTCATGCCAATTGCCACCTTTTGTGTGCGCCCTGTTGTTTAGACTGGTCCCCTGTTTGTTTTCACGTCTCACCCAGTGTGTTCACTGCCTGATGAAGATCAGGGCCCCGTTTCCCGATATTGATGGATCTTCGCTCGTAAGATCATTCTCCCGATGGATCTTTCGAACCATCGATAATTTCTTTGTCGCGTTTCCCGAAACTGGGCCATTACATAGTCAACGCATCACTACGCATACGCGTCCATAAGGCTACGCGACGCGACGGCCGCCATTATGCGTCGACGCGTAGCAAAACACGTCCTCCAGATTTTTGATACGCGACGCGCCGATCCATGCAATACCATGCGTTGTTGGTGGGGGCGATACTGCAAATATTGTACGTTAATTTCAATTATATTAACGGAAGAAAATTCGAATGAAATGGCGGGCGAAGAGGAAAAATTGTGCGAGCAAATTAGATTATATGAGCATTTATATGACACTTCATCCATGTTACATTCCAACAAGAATGCTTTGGAGAATGCGTGGAGGGAGGTTGCAAGTGCAATGGAAAAATCGGTTGCAAAAGTTAAAACAGACTGGAAAGCTGTCCGGGACAAATACGCCAGAGCGCATAAAAAATGGAAGATCGCGTGCAGAAGTGGTGCTGGGCAAATAACTTTCGGTTATCCTAAAATCCTGACCCAACTTAGCTGGTTGAGCGAGTTCATCCGGCACAGGTCCACCGAATCAAATTTACCGGTATGTAGGCATAATCAACGTGTGTGTGTGTGTGTGTGTGTGTGTGTGTGTGTGTGTGTGTGTGTGTGTGTGTGTGTGTGTGTGTGTGTGTGTGTGTGTGTGTGTGTGGAGAGACAGACTGTTCTCAATATATTTTGTAATGGTAGGCTATTTACTTGGTCAGGATGTTTGAAAACAGGTGTCTTTCTGTAGGCAGGTGAGGAAGATGAGGAGGAGGAGGAAAGGCCTAATTTGCAGGCAGATCAGGCACCTCCATCAACCCCCAACCCCACCTCATCCCTATCCCAATTTCCACTTCTATCTGACCCTCTAACCACTACCTCTTCCACATCTCACCCTTCTACCTCTACCTCTTCCCTTCTTCCACCCCACCCTCCCACCGCGACACGAGTGGCTTCTGCTACCTCTTCCTCCCTATCTGACCCTCCTCAGTCTTTACCCCATCATCTCATCCCCCTACCCCGACATCATCAGCCTCCCGTGGGGGTAAAAGAAAGAGGAAAAGCGTCAGGCCGAATACGGATCCATGCGAGGCTGCCCTCCTCGATAGGCTGCAGGAAATTCGGCAGGATAGAGAGAAGGAAATGGAGAAGGTGAGAGAAAGGGAGAGAGAAAGGGTGGAAGAGAGGGAGAGAGAGAATGAGAGAGAGAGGGAGAGAGAGAGGATGAGGGAAAGAGACATGAATGACATTCACTTCTCCTTTAGCAATTACCTGTGCCAATTCATGCGAACCCTTCCACAGGGGCAAAGTGCTTTTTTGATGCACGACATCAAACAGTTGATGCGGGATTATGAGCCAATTTAATAATTTTCTTCTCACCCGATATTCTTTTTATTACTTGCCTTATTTGTTTTAGCTTATTTTAATTAATTACGTAATGTTTTGTGTTCACGTTCTGTGTGTTCATGTTCTGTGTGTTCATGTTCTGTTTGAAACATAAGTTCTGTATATAGCCTCTTTGAGTGAATGAAATTTGAAAGCGTGAGTGAATGAAAAATGTGTGCATGCATGGTGGGTCAAGTTTCTGTGTTTGATAAATAAACCCCTTTTCTCTAATAATGTTTCCTACCATATAATTTCTGTGGACATTATGCGGCAAGCTTTGGCTATAGGCGTACACTTAAATAATTCATTCATCTGTCAAGGCAGTAGCTCGTTGTATAAAAAATTTATATGGATATGAATTAATGAGTTTGACGTAAACCAAATTAGTTAACTTGTGTAATGTGATAACTAATAAATTAAAAGTCATGCTTCCAAGGGAAAAATACGTTTATTGGTCAGTGCGCATACCCAAACGTAGCACATTGTACTGGTGGGGAAACACGCCAGCATCTGACAGAAAATAATCTGCCAGCTGCTCCCTGACAAGGGCCGCTCTTAGAGATGGTCTAGAGATGGTCTGGCTCTGCCGACCGAACACCGTGGTCCGTCAACCATATTCCGGTCCCCCTCAACATGCTGCCTCCACTCTCCAGGCTGGACCTCTCCGGTGTCAGCGGTCCTATCCACAAAGGAGGCGGGCATGTATCTGGCTCGTTCGGTGGATGCCAGGAAGTTGTGGAGAGCCACGCACGCCTTCACAATTTTCACCGCCTTTTCAGGTTGGCAGTCAATTGGACGGCCAAAGATTCGGAAGCGCGCAGCCAATATGCCAAAGGCATTCTCCACTACGCGTCTCGCCCTGGCCTGTCGGTAGTTGTAGATGCGCTTCCTATCCTGCAGGTTAGTACCTAATGAGACGACAAATAAGTGTCATGCAGGAACACAGAACAGATGAGAGAACAGATGACTTGGCTGACTCCAACTTAACACGGCTTTTGAATAGTAATGGTCAAGTGTGCCATTGCGCGCACTGTGTGCCTGCCTGGGTAGGCTATGCATTTTTTTTCGTTAGACTAATTCATGTATAATTAATTAAATCATGTATAATTAATTAATGTAATAAAAACAATAAATAGCTATTAAATATTTTTATTCTCACCTGGATAGGGACGCATCAGGTTCACCTGTAGGGGAAAGGCCTCATCCCCCAGAAAAAAATAAGGACTGGGCGTTGTGGTGCCTGGTAGGACAGCAGGGGCGGGTAGATTGAGGTTGCCCTCTGCCAGTCTGGATCCGAAGGCACTGCGACCCAAGACACCTCCATCGCTCTCACGCCCGTATGCGCCAACGTCTACATGAATAAATCTATAGTTGGCATCAGCAGCAGTCATGAGGGCAATTGAAAAAAAAACCTTTGTAATTATAGAAGTCACTTCCCGATCGTGCTGGAGCTCTGAGTCTGACATGCTTCCCGTCAATCGCCCCGACACACAGGGGAAACTGCCACTGCCTCCAAAAGTCCTCCGCTATGTCCTGCCACTGACCGCGGGAAGGAAAGGCCATGAACTCCCCCTGAAGGGCGTCCCAGATGGCAGAACACATCTCCTCCACGATGCCCGACACAGTGCTGGTGCCCATCTTGTAGCTGGCCGAAAGAGCTTGCAGGCCGATGCCGGTTGCCAGGTACCTCAAGGTAACGGCAAGCCTTTGGGAAGCCCCGATCGGGTTCCGGTGGTTTTGGTGAGAGTCTGGAAGATTACGGATGACTCGCGAAAGGAGATCATCGAACTTTGGCGCCGACATACGAAAATATTGGAAATGCCTCTCCTCGTCCAGGCTTCGCATTGGAAGCACCAGAGAAACAAATTCCCCATCCCGATCTCGTGTGGTATTCAAAGGGCGCACATACCACCGCCTATCTCTGCGCTTCCTGCGTTGTCGTTGCCGATGTAAAAGGAGCAATAAAATGCACTCTTCTTCCGTAGACATTTTGATCGGAATGGCACTCGGAATGTCACCCGCAATATAAGCCGCGAAACACCGGCGATTCTGCTGCCGCCCGTGGCGTAAGTGGTGTATTGCATGTAATGCAATACACCACTACGCCCGCGACGTTCGCGTATGCTGTGTAGACTATGAAAGGAAGCGCGTCGCTCGCGTCACTCGCGTCGTTTACGCACGTTGCTCGCGTCGACTATGTAACGGCCCTTAACGTGAACGCGCATTCGCTGCACTCACGACGTCGTAGGATTGTAACTGTCTACTGACACGGTGCTGAAATGGTGTAGTGTTGTAGGCATTACGCATCAAATTAACAATCGTTGACAGGTTTGATTAATTAGTCTCTGAACATAGGCCTACATAGTGCAAGGGACAATGCAGTACGTCAGTGCAAATAATGGCTGGGAGACAGCGTGTGCTAGCGCTCCGTGCGCAAGAGAGAGAGAGAGAGAGAGAGAGAGAGAGAGAGAGAGAGAGAGAGAGAGAGAGAGGTCCCCGGAGTCTCCTTGTTGCGATCAATGCCCGAATCCGGGACAACTTTGACCCCCTCGAGGTCTACACTGACGCGGCAGTCATCCAGCGCTACAGGCTGCCCAGGGAGGCCATCAGACAGCTGCTTGGGGCGATCAGGCAAGACCTCAGACGTGCTACAAGGAAGAGCTTTGCGCTCACGCCGCAAGTGCAGCTCTTGGCCGCCCTCCGATTCTACGCCACAGGGAGCTTCCTGCCGGTGGTAGGAGATGGCCAGGGCCTGTGCAAGGCGTCAGTGTGCAGATCGTTCCAGGCAGTGACATACAGCCTCCTCCGTCTCGTACCGCGACACGTCCGTTTCCACAGCAGAGACAAGATGGATGCGACCCAAGAGGACTTTTTTCGGTCGTTCCGCATCCCACAAGTGGCCGGAGTCGTGGATGGAACTTTGATTCCAATTCTCACGCCCCACGTTGATGGCCACGTCTACATCTGTCGGAAGGGATATGCCGCTGTCAACTGCCAGGTGGTGTGCGACCATCAGGGCATCATCCTGGATGTCGTAGCGAGATGGCCTGGAAGCACTCACGACTCCTTCGTGTTCCGCGAGTCCTCCATCGGACGGCTGGCTGCAGCCTCCAGGGGAGAGTGGCGGCTCCTCGGGGGACAGTGGCTATCCGCTTAGGCCTCACCTGTTCACCCCAGTGGCTAACCCGGGAGACGTCCACGAGGAACAGTACAACGAAGCCCACCGTCTGGCCCGGTGCATTGTCGAGCGCACGATCGGCAGGTGGAAGTTGCACTTCCGATGCCTCCACAAATCCGGCGGAGTGCTCCAGTTTGCGCCAGCCAAGTCGCACGCTGTGATCTGCATGACAGCAATGTTCCACAACATTGCAGCCAAGGCTGGGATGGCGTTGGGTGAACCGGACGAGGACGAGGAAGATCCGTTCTTTGGAATTTGGTTTGGAATCACGCCGAAGAGTGATCGCGGCTCCCCCCCCCCTGTCACTAAACATCCCCGTCAACGTGACCAATCCCCACCATATCCCAGCCTTTTGCCTGCTCCTTTTGCCTTTAATTTTTTTTTCATTTCTTTCATTCATTATTTTTTTGGTTATTTTAGGCTATGTTTTAAGAGTAGCCTATGTCACAGTCTGCACAAATCCCCCCACTTTCTCTCACACATTTTGAGTGCCCTGCCTGCGCAAACATTTTCTGGACTGTCCTGTTTTATTTTGGCCATTTTAACATCTTTATTAATAAATAAATTAATAATCTTTATTAATCACCAAACTAAGAACATAAAGGCGCAATGCGTTTTAATAAAACGCATCCAATACACGGAATGTCCGATGGTGACGCCACTGAGGCTATAGCTAACGATGCTCTTAGCGTCCTACGTGTACCTACGAGTACCCCTGGAGTACTCGTTAGTTCCGAGCGTTTTCACGACGTTCGTTACCAACGATGCTTTCGGGAAACGCGGTGAAAACTCTACGATGCCCTTTCGACGCACTTCACGATCCACTTAGGCTAACGACGCTTTCGGGAAACGGGGCCCAGATGAGATCGAAATGTTGCCTTGTCTTGAAGTAAATAAATGTGCTTCTGGGCTTTTAACAGTGGGTCTTCCACTATATCTGATAAATCGTCTAGCACCTGTGGATTACTTTTTAGGATGTGCGCATAACTCCTCTCTAAGACACCATTACAGAATCTGTGTCAACATTATTTGAGTAAGAGCATTGCATTCAGAGTATGTTCACTTCATCCTGATGGTAATTGGGATTGTACCACTGATTAATTAAGACCCAGTCAGTCAATGATAGGAAAAATCATGAAGAGTTTAATTATTGTGGTTAATACTAAGAGATAGGCAGCATCGTTTCTGTTAAACCACTCTAAATAAACAAGCAAGTTACTCAGGGTTTAACCATATAAGTGATGATGAGTGATGTGGACAATACTGAATCATACCTCAATTAGTGCTAACCTGGCAATCCCTAGCACAACACTACTGATAAAAGGTAGTAACAAACACACACACACCACCTGCTTTTAATGCTCTTAATGCATGTATACAACATTGTTATGTTGTCTTATCCATCTTGTGACATGATATCGTAGATACGATACGATGTGTTTTTATTCATATCTTACAATCTAGTTGTACAAATTGACATTTCATTTGAAATTAAGATATGAAATAGGAGAAAACCCCAAAAAGCTGCAAGGAGCTGCTTGTCGGCGGGGAAACCTGAGACAGGACAAGACATAGGGTAGACGGGAAACATGGACAAAAAATACATAATTAAAAAATACAGTACACAAACCCAAGGTATCGCCGCAGTATCCAAATGGCAGAGGTGGAAAGAGTACTAAAATATTTTACTCAAGTACAATTACTGTTACTCTGTTGAAATTGTACTCAAGTACGAGTAAATTTACCGGTCAAAAAATCTACTCAAGTAAAAGTAAAAAGTAAATAATTTAAAATGTACTTTAAGTAAAAGTAAAAAGTTACTTTTTACAATCAGTGTTTTCTGCCTCTACTGTGATGTGCAAAAGCCCACCTGGGAAATCGAAAGCCCACCTGGCAAATTCCCATTGTCATTGTAGGTCGAAGCTTCAGGAAGGAGTCGCAGACGCCACCGGACGGTAGCTAAGCTATCTAGGCTATTTTCGAATTACGAAAATAAAAAATAAATAAATCAAGAGTCAATCGGGATATCAGGCTATGGGACCTGTCAGAGTATTAGAGTGTTTACGGTACTCTGCTTTACGGCTGTCGTAACGTAGCTGTTGATGTTTACTCTAGTGGGTGTTACGGCAGTGGGAGGGGCTTTCACGTGAGTCTTGATCCGGTATGCTGTGAACATGAACCCGAGAGCTCCTGGATAAAGTCAGAAGTAACAACTTACCTGTGTCTGGACATTCCGTGTTTTATTACATGGTGTCAGAAGTGGCCAGTGGTTTTGCAAAGAGTGTAAATCATGGCGAAGTTCAACCCACCGGAGAGTTTTAGCTTTGATAAACCGACGGAGTGGACCGACTGGAAAAGGCGGTTCGAGAGATATCGGACGGCTACGGAGCTCAACAAGAAGTCGGGTGAAGTACAAGTGTGTTCCCTGGTGTACGCAATGGGGAGTGAAGCGGAAAATATTTTCAAGTCGTTTACTTTTACTGACCCAGGACACCAGAATAATTTCAATATAGTGATGGAGAAGTTCGACGAGTACTTTTTCCCGCGGCGGAATGTAATCCATGAGCGTGCTGTTTTCCACCAGCGTGTGCAGCGGCCTGGCGAGCCGGCAGAGACTTTCATCAGGGCTCTCTATGATTTATCAGAACACTGCGAGTTTGGGGTGGGTAGAGATGAAAATATTCGGGACCGAATCGTGGTGGGGATTCAAGATAAAGAGCAGTCTCGTAAATTGCAGCTCATGGCGGATCTTACACTGGCGCAGACTATACAGTCTGTTCGCCAGTCAGAGACAGTGAACATGCAGATCAGTGCGCAGGCAGCAGAGGCCATGGCAGCCACGGCATCCGTACAAGAGGTGCGGGGCGCGCGGAAGACGAATATAAAATGGCAGCGCAACGCCGAGAGAGCGGGAAAGACGGAGCACGGGAGGAAGTGCAGCCGGTGTGGGAAAACAGGGCACAAGGATCCAGAGAGATGCCCCGCTCGCAATTCAGCTTGCAACAAATGCGGCAGTAACGGACATTGGCAGAGCCAGTGCAAAACCAAAGCGGTGAGGGAAGTAACAGAGGCAGATGAGCAGAGTGAATACTTCCTGGGATCAGTGAATGCAAACGCGAGTGATGAGTGGACAGTGCAACTTCTGCTGGGTGCAACTCCTGTTAAGTTTAAGATCGATACTGGGGCTGATGCTAGTGTAATGTGTGAAGAGACTTTCAATATGCTCATTCCAGAGAGAGAACTGAAGCAGACTCGTGTATTTTTGACCAGCCCAGGGGGTCAATTAGACTGTAAAGGACAATTTCAAGTTAACACCACATACAAGAAGAACTCATACTCATTCCCAGTGTATGTTATTAGAGGAAAGTCTGTCAACAACTTACTCAGTAGATCCACTGCAGCTGAGATGGGCCTCGTGAAACGGATCGAGGAGGTCCATGGTGCCTTTGGAGAGCATGGCACGCTCAAGACGGAGCCTGTGAGGATACAGCTCAAGGACAACGCCACCCCGTACGCGGTGCAGACTGCGCGCAGGGTCCCAATACCGCTGACGTCCAAGGTCAGGGAGGAGCTGCGCCGCATGGAGGGGTACGGCATCATAGAGGAGGTAACCCAGCCAACCGATTGGTGCGCCCCCATGGTGCCCGTGCTAAAAAAGAACGGAAAGGTTCGTATATGTGTGGATCTTAAGAAACTAAATGAACAGGTAAAGAGAGAGATTCATCTTACCTACACCAGAGGAGATTACAGCGGAGCTGTGTGGAGCAACGGTGTTCTCCAGCCTTGATGCAGCCTCTGGGTTCTTCCAGATTCCTCTGCACAGTGAGAGTAGCCTACTCACCACATTCATTACGCCATTTAGCAGGTACTGTTTCCGGCGCTTACCATTCGGGATAACGAGCGCCCCAGAAATTTTCCAAAGGAAAATGTTGGAGACACTTCAAGGCCTACAGGGCGTCTCAGTTTACATGGATGACATTATTGTGTATGGAAAGGACATGGAAGAGCACGACCTCCATCTCCAGAAGGTCCTGGAGAGAGTCAAGTCTGCTGGGCTCAAGCTCAATAAGGAAAAGTGTAAGCTCAGACAAGAGCAGCTCAACTTCCTGGGCCAGGTGGTCGATGCCACAGGCGTGCGGCCGGATCCAGCAAAGGTGCGAGCAATCCGGGAGCTCGCTGCACCAGAGAACGTCCACAAGCTCAAACGTATCCTGGGCATGGTGAACTATCTCGGTAAATATGTGCCGAACCTGTCCACAGTGGGCCAGCCACTGTACGAGCTGCTCCGGTCCAAGACAGCTTGGACCTGGGGTCCCGCACAACACACAGCTTTTGAGAAGCTAAAAGAGCTACTGATGACATCGCCAGTGTTAGTGTTTTATGACGTCAACAGACCCACCGCTGTCTCAGCTGATGCAAGCAGCTATGGGCTCAGTGGCGTGCTGTTGCAGCTCCATGGACAAAACTGGAAACCAGTCGCATACTGCTCAAGGAGGCTGACAGACGCAGAGACCAGATACGCGCAGATTGAGAAAGAGTGCCTGGCGAGTGTCTGGGCCTGTGAACGGTTTGAAAAATACCTCTACGGCCTGGAGAGTTTTGAACTTGTGACAGACCACAAGCCCCTGGTCCCACTAATGAACAGTAAAGACTTAGACAACGTTCCATTAAGGTGCCAGAGACTTCTTATGCGGCTCATGCGCTTTAAGCCAGTGGCTGCGTATGCGCCGGGGAAGACCCTTGTTGTGGCAGACACACTGTCACGGAGCCCTCTGAGCAACGCGGAGGACGGGAGAGACACACACTCTGAGGTTGAGTGCTACATTGCAGCAGTCATGGACAGCGTGCCAGCTACCCCACAGAAGATGAACAACATCAGAGCAGCTACTGCAGCTGATGAGAAGCTGCAGACAGTGATCAGGTACATTGGGTCCGGCTGGCCAGAACACGCATGCCAAGTACCAAGCAACATACGTGAGTACTTCTCTATGAGAGATGAACTTTCAGAGTATGGCGGGATGGTCGTGAGAGGAAGCCGCATCGTGATACCAGGGACGCTGAGGGCAGACATCCTTGAGAGAATCCACGACGGACATCAAGGGCTCTCAAAGTGTCGGGACAGGGCAAACGCCGCTGTCTGGTGGCCCGGCATCTCCTCACAACTGAAACACAAGGTGTTGTCATGTCAGTCCTGCTGTGAGTTGAGAAGAGCACAGCAGAAGGAGCCGTTGATCTCTACCCCGCTCCCCGACAGACCATGGCAGCGCATAGCTCTGGACCTATGCGAACATAATAAACAGAAATACTTAATCATCTCAGACTACTACTCGAGATACATCGAGATATTGCACATGAAAACAACAACAAGTGCTCATGTCTCTCTGAAGCTGAAAGCTATATGCGCCCGTTACGGCATTCCAGATGTGGTCGTCAGCGACAACGGGCCGCAGTTCACAAGCACAGAGTTTCAAGACCTCGCCCGTGAGCTTGACTTTGAACACGTCACCTCAAGCCCACACAACGCACAAGGCAACAGTCACGCAGAGAGGGCGGTGCAGACCGCAAAGCGACTATTGAAACAGAACGACCCTCTCATCGCACTCATGTGCTACAGGTCAACACCATGCAGCACAACTGGAGCCAGCCCAGCTGAACTACTAATGGGCCGGAAGATTCGAACGACACTGCCTACCCTCGAGAGAAACCTGCAGCCCTCATGGCCCGACAGGCAGCGCATCAGGCAGAAGGACGAGGCAGAGAAGAAGAAGCAAGCCTTCTACTACAACAGACGCCATGGGGCCAGACCCCTACCCCCACTTCAGCCTGGTGGTAACGTCCTCACCAAGCTGGACCACCAGAAATCCTGGACAGCTCCTGCAGTTGTGACCGCTGAGAGTGTCACGCCACGCTCTTACATCATCCAGACGCAGCAGGGGGCAAGACTCAGGCGCAACCGGCGCCACCTGCAGGAGATGCCTGCTCCACAGCCGCCTGGAGGCAAAGCACCTGTCTTACCTGTTTGCACGGACAATCCGGACATCAATCGACAGCAGGGGGACTCCAGTGTCAGCATGCATGCTGGTGCTGAAAATCTGTCACAGACCAGGTCTGGACGGATCTCTAAGCCAGTCATCAGACTGGACTTGTGAGTTAACATGTCCTCGCACTCATGGCCTTTGGGGGGGAAGAAGGGAAAAGAGTTCCAGGTGTGGTAACCTTTAAACCACATAAAAGAGTTCCAGGTGGTAAAGCCACATAAAAAGAAAAAGAGTTCCATAGAATGTTATAAACTGATGTGTTTTAATATCAAGAGTTCAGGAATGCAAACTGTTATCTTATAGTGAAAAGTAATTTGATAATCGTTTGATAATCTAAAGGTTTATTGAATATAAGTACTACAGAAGATAGACCAAGGGTTGAATGTCGTTTATTGATATTTAATGAAGAATGACATTGTTTACATTTCACAGGATGTTTAATGTGGTCCTGCTTATTGCTACAGAATACCATTGTTCTTTACAGAATGTTTATCTGTTTACTTTATTGAGGAAAGTAGAACTAAAAAGGGGAGATGTCAGAGTATTAGAGTGTTTACGGTACTCTGCTTTACGGCTGTTGTAACGTAGCTGTTGATGTTTACTCTAGTGGGTGTTACGGCAGTGGGAGGGGCTTTCACGTGAGTCTTGATCCGGTATGCTGTGAACATGAACCCGAGAGCTCCTGGATAAAGTCAGAAGTAACAACTTACCTGTGTCTGGACATTCCGTGTTTTATTACAGGACCTAAAAATAATTTACAGATGGAGGAGGATGTTGAGGACATAAAGAAGTCGCTCAACTTCCTGACGGAGGAAGTTACTGCTGTCAGAAAGCTTCAGAGCAGTATTCTGGACCTCGTAAAAGAGGTAAAAACTCTACGGATCCAAAACGCCGAAAAAGATAAGCAACTTGCCGACCTGGAGAATAAAGTAGAAGAGCTAGAACAGTACACCAGGATCAATAATGTGATTGTCTCCGGGCTGCAAGTCAAACCCCGGTCATACGCCCGGGCGGTGACAGCTGACAGCGAGGGGGGGCACGGTGAACTGGATGTTGGCTCAACGGAGCAACAGGTGGCTGCCTTCCTGCAGTCCAAAGGGATACACCTGAACTGCAATAATATCGAGGTATGCCACCCTCTGCCAAGGAGAAATAGCAGTGACAAACCGGCCATAATCATCCGGTTTGTCAATAGAAAGCATAAGATCGCTCTGCTGAGAGAAGGTAGACGTCTGAAGGGAACGGATGTATACCTAAACGAGCATCTCACCAAACGCAACGCCGAAATAGCCAAAAACGCACGCTACCTCAAGAAACAGAAAAAAATACAAAACACCTGGGGTCTCATTTATAAAACTGTGCGTGGGATCGTTACTAAAAATGTGCGTACGCCCAGAAGCCAAGTTTTGCGTGCGCCAAAAAATATTCAGATTTATAAAACACTGCGTACGCACACCTGTACGCAATCGTTGCTTTATAAATCACATACTGACTACAATTGTGCGCAGCTGAATCAGCTTCACGTTCCGCCCTCTACACGCCCCTTTTTAACCACAAATGGTCAATGCAAATTACCTCATGAATGCGATCTGCATATAAAACAGACTCAGGTGCCGGTATTATGTCTTGTTGGAACTTGGAAACAATGGCAGGACAGAGAAAAACCAAAAAAAGAAACTTCACGGAGGTTGAGGTGGAGACACTTGTGGGTGAGGTGGAGGCCCGAAAATAAATTTTGTTCGGCGGTCACGGAATCGGGATCACCAATATTAAAAAAAAGAATGAGTGGCAACATGTTGCTGCGGCAGTGAACGCTGTCAGTGGTACGGAGCGGACAGTACCCGAATTGAAAAATAAGTGGTCCGACATAAAGGTACATTTTTATTTCCTCACGCACAGCACGTTTATAATTAATTGCTCAAATGTAACTGGTCGTATAGTGAAGATCGTTAATTACAGGTGGGTGCAAAGCAGAGGCTGTCCTCGCAACGCCAGAGCGTGACTGCAACTGGAGGGGGACCCAGTACTCCTGACCTAACCCCGATTGACAGGCAAGTTGCATCCATCATTGGCACCGCAAGCGTGAGTGGCATCGTGTCCGAAAGGGAAGGGGACACTGACAACACAGAAGAACAAGGTAAAGCTGATTTCTGTTTTTTATAGATTTATTATCGATCATGTAGGCCTAGTGCAAGCTATTTTGCTTGTGCGTCCTCCAGAGTCAGCGGTCGGTGGGGAGGAGGAAGATGATGCCGGCGAGGGGCCCTCGGCCGCAGGTCATCCGGCTGCCCCAACCCCCAGCACCAAGCGTCAGTCCGCTGGTCGGGTCCTCACAGACGAAGTTCTGCAGCTACACAGGGAAACAATAGATGCAGTCAACAACTTGACTGAGGAGATGAGGCAGATTCGACATGTCATCACCGAAATTGCCACAACATTAAAAGATGCTTTGAAAAAATGAACCTTGAGTCGTCTTCATCTCATAAACGCCGCATGACATCCGCACGTACTCTTGCACCCTGTTGAAATCCGACTTGCCTCGGAGGGGGCTGGGTCTCCGGGTCAAGCTCGGGGGGAGGGAGGTCGGGGGGGAGAGGGATGCCGTTCCTCTGGGACAAATTGTGCAGCACGCCGCAAGCCGATAGTTAGGTTATTATAACTCTAGTTCTATGATTGTAGGCGTAGCCGTCTAGGCTTCGCCTTATGGGCTTGTCCCGTGCGCGCGCATGCGCGCGCTGAAAATTCAAACTATGCACCTATCAGCGTGGGCACCGCCCACATTTCCCACGGTATCGTGTCTATATAACGCGGTGTATACCGTCGCTCATCCTCCAAGCTTTTCTTTCAGCAATTGGAGGGTACAGCAGGTGGGAAACTAGACGGCTACGCCTACAATCATAGAACTAGAGTTATAATAACATAACTATCGTTCTATTTCATGTAGGCTACGCCGTCTAGGCTTCGCCTTATGGGCTAAGGTGAAGCTGCGAGCGGAGCCCGATCAATGTACTCCTGCTGGACCCCAGTCAAAAAGACCTAAGTCACCAGGACACATTAAGACTCAAAAAGCCAAGGAAGTGTAAAACACAACAGCTTTATAAAAAACTAATTCCTCCTAGATCAAGCAAGGCAATGATCAAGGGAGAAAAAAGTGAGTCTGTAAAGACTCCGGCTCTATTCCGTGCTTCATGGAACCCATGAAAGAAAAACCAGAGCAACTAGGTTTCCATTAGGTCCGCTGCCACCGGGGGCGGAGCTACGGAATTCGGCTCTCCAATAATGGGACTCTCTCGGCCGTTTCTTATTTGAAGAAAACGGCGGGAGTGCCATACTGGTAAACAAAACCACCAGACAATTGGCGAGCCAATAGAAAACCCCCTAGCCTGTTTTTCATTTGAAAAAAGGTGGGAGAGTAAGACTGGTAATCAAGTCCAACTCGCCAGCCGGCGAGAGGAAATCCAACCACGACGCTTTAAAGAACATGTCTATATTCTTAAGCCGTAAAAGGGGTCCCGGACTCTAGCACAGAGTTGCCGAGTGAGCCCCTGGACATGTCTAACATGTAAAAACTGACAAAGGGGCCGGGGGAAGACCAAGACGCAGCCGCGCAGATGTCTTCCACCGAAACGCCCTTGAGTAGAGCCGTTGAAGCGGCCACGCTCCGTGTGGAGTGAGCTTTAACGCCCAACGGTGGCGCCAAGCCCTGCCGAGAGTAGGCTAGGCAAACACCCTCACATACCCAGCGAGAAAACCGCTGCTTAGAGAGAGCGCGGCCCCTGCTAGCGTCGCTATAACACACAAACAACTGTTGTGTGGAGCGGAACGCTGCCGAGCGATTCACGTACATAGCCAACGCCCGGACCGGGCACAGGAGATGCAACTCCGCCTCCGCCTCACTAGAATGAGGCGGGGGGTGAAAAGCCTTAAGCACAATATCCCTCGACCGAAAAGAACTATTAATGTTCTTCGGGAGGAACGCAGGATTAGGTCTGAGCAACGCGAAGGAGCTGTCCTCGTTTAGCAACAAGCAACTCGGGCTGACAGACAGAGCGGTTAGCTCACCGGCCCGCTTGGCAGAAACCAAGGCCAACAAGAGCGCCGTCTTAAATGACAGGGCATCCAAAGGGGCCTGAGAGAGAGGCTCGAAAGGATCCCTGGACAATCCGCGCAACACGGTGGGGAGATCCCAGCGTGGTGTAAGCACGCGTGAAACAGGCCTAACCCGTCTAGCCCCACGCAAGAATCTCTTGACCAGTGGATGGCTGAAGATCGGTCCACCATCACAGCCTGCATGGCCAGCCGAAACGGCTGCCGCATAGACCTTGATAGTGGAGAAGGCCAAACCTTTTTCCAATAAGTTTTGCAGAAACGAAAGCACGCTTCCCACCTCGCATTGAGATGGGACAGCGTGGTTCGTCTCACACCAATTAGAGAAGGCGCACCACTTCGCCGCATAGAGGGAAGAAGTAGAAGGCGCACGAGCACTCTGAATAGTGTTGATAACCGTCTCAGGCAAACCTTTGCCCTGCAGGATCAACCTCTCAGGAGCCAAACCAACAGCCGTCCCGAGACATCGGGCGGGTGGTGCACCGTCCCGTGGGCCTGTGAAAGCGCATCCGGCCTGAATGGTACTGGCCAAGGCGCCGACCGCGAGAGCACGGCCAGCTCTGGAAACCACAGAGCTGAACGGTTCTCCGGGGCCACTAATATCAGGGACAGTCTCTCCTGTCTGACCCGTTCCAGAAGAGGAAGGATCAGCTGGAGCGGGGGAAACGCATACAAGAGAGCCCGCGGCCAAGGTGTGTGTGCCAACGCATCTACCCCCAACGGGGGAAGATCCCGAGGGCTGAGGGAGAACCACCACCTGCAGTGCGTGTTCTCCCGGGACGCGAAGAGGTCCACCTGCGCTGTCCCGAACCTCTGCCAGATCAGTCTGACAATGTCGGGATGTAACCGCCACTCGTCTCGGCGGGGACCGCCTCGAGACATGAGGTCCGCCCCAAAGTTCTGGGCGCCCGCGATATGCAGGGCTCTCAGACTGCGGAGATACTGATGAGCCCAAAGCCAGAGCTCGACCGCCTTTCGGTGGAGAGCAGGGGAGCGGACTCCCCCCTGTCTGTTGATGTACGCCGCCGCCGACACGCTGTCTGTCCTGATCAGAACGTGGCGGCCGCGCACCAGGTGAAAGAAATGCAACAGCACTTTCCTCACAGCGTCGAGCTCCAACACATTTATGTGTGCTGTAGGGGGCGTGCGCCACTCGTCTCCGACCGAGTGAGAGAGGCACGTTCCTCCCCAACCCGTCAACGAGGCGTCCGTGAAGACCACTACGTAGGACGCCACCTTGCCCAGGGGAACACCCTTGAGAAGGGCGGAGGGTCCTTTCCAATATTCCAGGTCTGGCGACACCGAACGGGGGACGAGGAGCACCCTGAGCTTGTGTCGCCTGGGGTCCAACCGTTGGCGAGCAAACCACCGCTGGAGTCTGCGCATAAAAAGCAGACCCAGGGGGACCACGGGGTGGGCAGCTGCCATCAGCCCCAACAGGCGCATGGTGGACAGTGCGGTCACATTTCTGCGAACGTGAAAACGGGAGAGCGCCGACAGGATGGCGTCTCGCCGAGGAGGCGAAAGCATCGCAATCATGGTGGCTGAGTCTAGGCAAAGCCCCAAGTAGACTGTCTGCCGGCTGGGGAGCGGGGAGCTCTTCTCCCAGTTGATGGCAAAACCCAGGAAGGAGAGATGGTTTATCACCAACATGGTGTCCCTTCTCGCGGTCTCTTCTGAGTTGCTCAGAATAAGCAGATCGTCTAGGTAGAAGAGAATCCTCTTTCCCTGACGTCTGAGCGGTTCCAACGCCGTCTCCACACACTTCGAGAAGGTGCGCGGAGCCAGGGAATAGCCGAACGGCAGACACTGGTACTCGTACGCCATCCCCATAAAGGCAAAGCGGAGAAACTTCCTGTGCGCCTGCCGAACAGGGACGTGGAAGTAAGCATCCTTGAGATCCAGGGATGTGAACCAATCGCCCTCTCTCACACACCGGAACAATGCTCCGACCGTGAGCATTCTGAACTTCCTCGTGGCAACGAATCTGTTGAACACGCGAAGATCCAGAATAGGTCTCATTTCCCCTGACTTCTTGGAAACCAGGAAGTAGCGGGAATAAAAACCTAGGTGAGACTCGTGGGGGGGAACGACAGTGATGGCCCCCTTTACCAAGAGACGTGCCACCTCTGCTGCCAGAGCCGTGCTCGCAGCCGGGTCCCGTAGCGTGGTCTCCACCAACCCCATAAAGGGTGGGGGACGACGCTTGAACTGTATGGGATGGCCCCATCTCAACGTGGTGTCCAACCACGATGGCAGAACGCACCGCTCTTGCCAACACGCATAGCGGTTGGAGAGAGGGCGAGCCGACAGCTGAGGAAGACCGTCCAGGAATAACCCGTATTCCTCTGCCCCTACCGCCTCCACACTGCGTGTGAACCAAGGGGGGCTTCCCACGAAAGGGAGGAGGCTCAGCGAGCGTAGGAGACATACCAGAACTAGCAGCTGTAAAAACAACGAGCTGTCTAGACGTCGCGCTCGTGCCCGCTGAACAGGGAGCGAGCCGTCCGGCCGCAGCACCTGTGCGCATGCGCTGTCCGCAGGCTGTAGCCACAGCGCGCGGACCCATCTCCTCACCTATAATGTGGGGAACCAGGAGACCGGTACAAGCGGCCGTATCCACGGGCTCGTGCAACGAGTCTCTGATCCGTCCATGAGGCTCCAAGGGACGCCGCTTCTTAGAAGCAGGTGAACCAGAGGCCATGTGAACACGCCGTCCGACCGTCACCCTACAGCCACCGGGCTGAGAGGGGGAAATAGGCAACATGGAGGAGCGCACCACAAGCGTAGGACGCAGGTGGCCTGGGGAATATCGCTCTTTAGGTACCATGTACTGCCGTTCGGCCGAACGGTCTTTACTCTTTTCTTTAATAGGGAAAGAAAAAGTAGGAGCAAGCGTCCGGAACTTCCCGGTCCGTGGCGCTGCTGCTCTCCCCGTGCGCGGCGGCTGCGGCTGCTGCACCGGGGCTGGAGTCGGAGGCGGTCCCATGGAACGCTGGGACCGGCCTAGACCGCGCTTCCTCTCAGCCTGCTGGCGGGAGGAGCCCGTGAGAATCGTCCCGAACCGGGAACGATTCTCACGGACTGACTGCTGGTGCGCGAGCACCTCGGAGAACCTGGGACCAAATAGGCCATCCGGCGCTAGTGGACCCTGGACGAGGCTGGCCCGCTCTCGTTCCGGCACCGCAGTGTGGGAGAGCCATATGACCCTTTGAATCATGGTAGCCCACGCCATATGCTGGCCGGCCGAAACGGCTATCGGCTGGCATAGCTGGAGGATGGCGCTGGAAAAGCGGGAAACCGCCAGCCATCTCGCGGCTTCCTCCGGGCCGTAGGCCTCCCTGTCAGCCGACAAGGAGACCATGGCAGAGGAGAGCAGGGCGATGTTGTTGACCGCCACCGCGGATTGAGAGGCACAAACGAACACCCTGTCCGTTAGGCCGACAATCTGCTTCTGGAGGCGGTCGGGGGGCAGCGGCTTTTCGTTAAGGAGCCCGGCGCCCGGACAGAGAAGCGCTGCCAGGGGAGGCTCCAGGCGAGGGATCCCCCTCGCCTGAGTATCGGCCCACCCCTCCACGTTGGTGAAATCCGTGTAGGATCTTACCGGAGCCTTCAGGGTCGAAGGGTCCTCACCGGCAGCAATAAACAAGTGCTGCAAAGGCGGGAACAAGGGGCACTGGGTAACCCGCCGGGAAAAAGATGGGGTGCGAAAGCACTCGCCCTGCATATCGTCAGATACGGGGGCGAGAGGCGGGACCGGCATGGGAATCCCTTTGATGGCCGCCGCCTCACCCATGATCTCCCGGAAGAGATCGGTCATCCGGCGCGGACCCTCGTGTTGTATGACGGTGGCGGTTGTAACCCGAGAGCGGGAAAAACCGGACGCCGAGTCGCCGAAGACGTCGTCCAGGGAGGCGTCGATGATGCCATCGTCGACGTCAGGTCCGAACAGGTCGATGGCGTCAGCCATTTCCACCGCAGGGGAAAAGAAGAGATGCCTGGAGAGGATCCCCTCTTCAGGCAGCTCCCGGCAGGCGACACAGGAGACGGGGGCCGCCATAGCAACCGCGGCGTGGCCGGCGCCGAGGCACCAAAAGCACGCCAAGTGCCCGTCACCCGGTGCCAGGGAGGCGGGACAGGAGGCGCATAGGAGTCCTGAAAAGGACCTAGCTCTAGGAGCGCTCTCAGGTGGCCCTGAAAAGGGCCGTTTGTCCGCGGCCTCGCCCGAGCCGCTGCCACCGGCTTGGGAGATCCGTGTTGAAGTTCTCATCTTCTTAATTGTAGTTCTCAATTTCTCGCTGATAAGCACAAGTGCTGAAAGAAAAGGGAGGATGAGCGACGGTATACACCGCGTTATATAGACACGATACCGTGGGAAATGTGGGCGGTGCCCACGCTGATAGGTGCATAGTTTGAATTTTCAGCGCGCACATGCGCGCGCACGGGACAAGCCCATAAGGCGAAGCCTAGACGGCGTAGCCTACATGAAATAGAACCTTATAATGCGGCACACTTTGGCAGGCTGGTATAAAAGCCTCCCCCCCGACGCATCCAGAGCGCGCCACCGGCACTTCAGGAGGCCGATGGCGCGGTCCACCACTGAACGAGCACGGCCATGGACCTCATTATAACGTTGTTCCTCGGCGCTTTGCGCGTTCAAAACTGGGGTGAGGAGCCAGCGTCTCAGGGGGTATCCACTGTCCCCTGCAATGCAGAAATGTCAAGAACCACAATGTTACATTCCTCTTTAAAAAAAACTCACCTAGAAGCCAGCCATCCCGCCCCTGCGCCTGCCTGTAGTCTGTTCCCTACACTACTGTGCGTCAGAATAAATGAATCATGTGTTGCACCAGGCCAACGTGCCACTAAGTTTGTGAAGTTCATATGGGCATCACATACAACTTGAACATTAATAGTGTGCACGTGCTTGCGGTTGACGTAAGCGAACTCATGTTCAGATGGAGCCCTTATAGCAATATGAGTGCAGTCAATTGCGCCGATTACGTTTGGGAAATCGGACGATTACGTTTGGGAAATCGGACATATGGGCAGTATCGACTGCCCATATGTATGATGCCATTCAAAACGCTGGGCATTAGGGCACTGAGGGATGGCTGTGATATACTGGATCTACAGGGTGGAAAACAAACAAAATTAGCACAATTATGCTTAAATGTGAAAGCAGGTTGTAAGATGCAGCTATATGAAACACTTAACTGTCTGCCAATTCCCGTTGGAAACAGCCGGTTGCCAGGAACCCCAAAGTGGTGAGGACCTGCGTCTGCACCGGGATTGCGTGGTTCCTACGTGTTGCCCTTTCCAATGCTGGACCCAGTTCAGCACATAGATCCAAGAGCATAGCTCTAGGGAATCTAAAACGGCTCATTAGCCAGTCATCATCATGGGCCAATAAGTCGTTATGGTCCCTGAAGACCCTCTCCCTCCGAATCATGCCATTTGCATGGTCCTCCAGCAGTGCCAGCAGTCCGAGCAGTGCCATGGTGCAGAATTACGCACTAGGCTCACCGCTGTATTTATAGGGTTACGGTAATAAGACTGACCGAGAACAGCTTGGTTAATCAGTTTGTAATCACCCACGTAAAATGTTCTTGAATATAACCCCTTTTGAATGCCTGATTTGTCCTGAAAAGCATCAAGAGGAACGGACTATAATATAACGATTGTGATGAGCGTGTGGCTTGATTTTCCACACTTGGGATTTAATTGACATTTGATTTTGATTCTGTGTTTACCGTGTCACATAAAAATATTATGTTATTGACACATGTTGGACAGATGCTTTATTCCATGGAGTCGCGCCGTCCTCTCCTCCTCCTGCGATCCGGGAGTGGACAGTATGGAGTGACGGGATTAAATAGGCCCATAGAGAATTTTTAATTTTCATTTAGATTCTAAGGAGATGTTTCTGGAGTTATAACTGAGAAATAACGCAGTTGGCTAAAATTATTCTGATTAGGCCCTACTATGATTTAACACATGATACGGGTTGAAATTCAATTTAGGAAGGGGGATGATAAAACATAATCGTTCTACTCCCTCTACATTTCTTCAGTCTGACTTCAGTTCACCACCACACCGTCTGTGTCGCCAATTCTCCTTTTCCTCCAAACCATGCGTACGCATGGGTCAGAGTTTGCTTAGGGCTGCGCACATTTTCCCGCCAAGTTGGTTTTTTATAGATCACAACCTTGGCGTGAAAAGTCACGTACGCAACTTTCAGCCCCGTTTTGTGCGTACGCAACGGTTATAAATGAGACCCCTGGACCACAAACTGCAAGATTTTCATCAAACTCAACGGGCCACCGGAGGAAGCTAAAGTGCTGGTAATTAGAGATGTCGCAGAGCTGGTCAAATACCAATAATCAACAATTGGAATATGAGGTAACATGCAGACACACACACAATCATGACACACACTGACAGAATGCAGTCAAATACACCTGGAATTAACACCGAAATATATCAGAGGATAATCGAGCAAGACCAACTGGAGTTAAAAACATGTGAGTACTCTGATCACAATCTACAGGATTTGGAACATGACATAGACCCGGACAATAATTTCTTCTCGAATATTAACAATGACAACAAATGCTGCTACTACACAGATGACCAGTATAACCGGGACATTACATCAAAGGGCAAACTATCAATTATACACTTTAATAGCAGGAGTATGTATGCAAATTTCAATAATATCAAGGAATATGTAAATAAATTCACACAACCATTCAACATAATTGCCATATCTGAAACATGGATCAACACGGACAAAGGGATAGACTTCGAACTAAATGGTTATGAACTCAGGTATAATAATAGAAAAAACAAGGGTGGAGGAGGAGTAGCAATATATGTGGATGTGTCGTTAAACTTTAGGGTATATGATTGTATGACAACTATGGTTGATAACTTACTGGAATGTATAACAATTGAAATCTGTAAAGAAAAACACAAAAATGTCATAATTAGCTGTATATATAGGGCTCCTGGGTCTAGCATTGAAATATTTAATGAATGGATAGAGGGCATGTTTTCTCAAATAAATAGCAAAATAGTTTTTATCTGTGGAGATTTCAATATCGACCTGTTAAATCCTAACAAACACAACATTACAGAGGAATTTGTCAATACAATGTACAGTATGAGCCTAATTCCGAAAATCATCAGACCCAGTAGAATTACATCCCACTGTGCCACTTTGATTGATAATATATTCACAAATGAAATCGAAAACAACACAATAAGTGGATTATTGATTAATGATATTAGTGACCACTTGCCAGTCTTTACAATCTATGACTGCAATTACAAGAATAAGCTAGATAAACAAACAGATTACAAACGAGTAAAGTCAGAAGAAGCCATCAACGCCCTAAAAAACGACTTAGTGGCTCAGAACTGGGAAATAATACACCAAGCAAATGACATTGACTGTGCATACGAAAATTTTCTACGAATATTTAGGTCATTATATGATAAAAAACTGTCCAATTCAAGAATACATTATACAACTAAAATATACCAAATGTCCATGGATCACAAAGGGATTACGAAATGCCTGTAAAAAGAAAAACACACTTTACAGAGATTTCCTAAGACACAGAACTAAAGATGCAGAGAATAAATATAAAATATATAAAAATAAATTAATTAATATTATAAGAACAAGCAAGAAAGAATACTATAAGAAAATATTAAATGACAACAAGAACAATATTAAAGGAATATGGAATATACTAAACAGTATTATAAGAAATAGCCCTAGGCAAATAAGTTATCCTAAGTATTTTATTGATAAGGATAATGCAAATTATAATATGGATGACGTAGCTAACAGTTTTAATCAATTCTTTGTAAATGTTGGACCTGAACTGGCAGAAAAAATTCCTGATCCAGGGACATCTGGTGAAGATTATAGTACATTATTGGAGAGAAATCCCTACTCAATGTTTCTCAAAGCAGTAGAGAAAGAAATATTGGATATTGTTACAAAATTTAAAAACAAAAAGTCTACTGATCTTAATGACCTCGACATGACATTGGTCAAGAAAGTCATTGAGGGGATTTCAAAACCATTGACGTTTATCTGTAATTTATCATTTCAAACTGGTAAATTTCCAAACAAAATGAAAACAGCAAAAGTTATACCACTGTACAAAACTGGGAACAAGCATCACTTCACAAACTACAGACCAGTCTCGCTACTTCCACAGTTCTCAAAAATATTAGATACTTCAACAATAGACTAGATACATTCTTAGAAAAGCACAAATTAATTAATGAGTCAATATGGATTCAGAACCAACAGATCAACATCACTTGCAGTAATAGAATCAGTTGAGGAAATAACAAACGCCATTGAACAGAAAAAATATGCAGTAGGGGTATTTATTGATATCAGAAAAGCTTTCGATACAATCAATCATGACATTTTATTTGATAAATTGGAAAGGTATGGAATAAGGGGGATAGTATTGGATTGGGTTAAAAGCTATTTGAGCAAAAGACAGCAGTTTGTGAAGTTGGGGAATTGTTCTTCAACATGTTTGGACATTGCTTGTGGCGTCCCTCAGGGGTCAGTGTTGGGTCCTAAACTGTTCATATTGTATATTAATGATATTTGTAATGTTTCAAATGTCTTGAGGTTGGTTTTGTTTGCTGATGACACTAATATTTTCTGTTCTGGGGAGAATTTAAAACAACTAGAAAAAATCATCACTAAGGAAATGAGCAAAATAAAAACATGGTTTGATACAAACAAACTATCATTAAACTTAAGCAAAACAAAATTAATGTTATTTGGTAACTGCAGAAAAAACACAGAAATACATATAAATATAAATGGAGTTGAAATTGAAAGAGTTTACGAAAATAAATTTCTTGGGATTATAATCGACGAACGATTCAGTTGGAAATCACACATTACACACGTACAATCAAAACTATCAAGAAGCATTTATGTATTAAACAAAGTAAAATTGGTTCTAGATCAAAAATCACTCCGCATTCTCTACTGTTCACTAGTCTTACCATACCTCAATTACTGTACGGAAGTCTGGGGCAACACGTACAAAACTTCATTACATTCACTTACTATTCTCCAAAAAAAAGCCATTCGCATTATTCACAATGTGAGATATCTGGATCACACTAACCCACTATTCATACGGTCAAAATTATTAAAATTCACAGATCTGGTGGAATTTCAAACCACACAGATAATGTTTAAGGCTAAAATCAACATATTACCCTTAAACATACAAAAATTATTCAGTGATCGTGAGGGGGGTTATAATTTAAGGGGAAAATTAAATTTCAAAGTGAACAGCGTCCGTATGACCAGGAAAATGTTTTGTATTTCAATATGTGGTGTAAGACTGTGGAACAGTTTGAGTGGGGAGATCAAGGAATGTCCAAACATTAATCAGTTTAAAATAAAATACAAAGAATTGATTTTTACAAGGTACAGGGATGAAGAAGGTGTCTAACATAGTGTATATGTTTTCATGTATGTATATATTGGACAATCACTTTAGAATATTGAATGTTTAATTAGATATTATTAAAGGATAACTTGACAATATTATTAGATAAATACGCAGGTAGTAATGAATTGTATCATATTGTAAACTAATGTATATTAATATACAATTATTTTTTGATGATTATTATATAAGGAAGCTAATCATTATAGATAAATAAATTAGGAAGAAGGGGTGAGATTAAATAAGTTTTCTTCTCACCCCTTTTCGAACAGGTAAAGCAAGTGTAAGACAGTTTCTTCTTTTGTGGTTTTCATTGTGTGTAAACATTACTTTATTGTAACTGTCCACTTGTTTCATTTATTTGATTGTTTATTATTATTATTTACTTGTTTGAAATAAAAACTTTTTCAATTCAATTCAATTGTGACACAGCACACAGTGCTCAGTCACTGCACACAACAAAATTGCATTTATGCCTCACCCATGCAAGGGAGCAGCCCCAAATGGCAAAATGACTACTCACGGTAAAATCATTTCCAAAACACATTTCTTTTTATTTAAAAAAGTGCTACATAAACTACATAGTGCTACATTCAGCAAAAAGTGCTTGTGCACTGACTGTGGTTTCATTTCAGTTTCAACTCGCCAATAAACATTCCACAGAAACATCTAACATCTTAACAGAACATCTTCATAGAAAAACCTAAAGAGACTCATCAAAAGTGCAGACATTTAAAAAAAAAGAACAGGTTTCAAAACATTCCATAAATAAACAATGGAAATAGAAAACAAACAAATACTCTTGTTGGCTGTTGTGGCTGTCTGTGTGTGAGAGAGAGAGCGCGAGAGAGCTGTGTGTGTGTGTGTGTGTGTGTGTGTGTGTGTGTGTGTGTGTGTGTGTGTGTGTGTGTGTGTGAGAAAAAGAGAGCGAGAGAGAGGGAGCTCTATGTGTGTGTGTGTGTGTGTGTGTGTGTGTGTGTGTGTGTGTGTGTGTGTGTGTGTGTGTGTGTGTGTGTGTGTGAGAGAGAGAAAGAGAGAGCGAGAGAGAGGGAGCTCTATGTGTGTGTGTGTGTGTGTGAGAGAGAGAGAGAGGGAGCTGTGTGTGTGTGTGTGTGTGTGTGTGTGTGTGTGTGTGTGTGTGTGTGTGTGTGTGTGTGAGAGAGAGAGACGCTAGATGGACTATGAATTAATCTCTAAACTTCCTGTTCAGTTTGAGCAGGAGTTGGTTCTCAAAGTTCACTGCGTTCATCCTAGCGCGCTTCGGGGTGAAAAGCAGGCCGGCACAGCTGAAGTAGCAGGTGAATCTCCATCGTCTGCCTCCATGTCAGCCATCATCGTTTGAGTGAGAGACAGATCGTACGCGCCAACACTCTTTATAAAAGAACTAGGTTCTAGGCTAGAATTCTAGAGCTGCCGGCGCGCAGGGGCACAACGTTCAGTTTTTTACATCCCATAATTCATTACCAGAACACGTTTTTTTTGTTTCAGTGAGATTTTTTTTTACTCAGTAACGCTTGTGCTGTAAAATGTACCGAAGTACATTACTCCAAAGAAAATGTACTTAAGTAAAAGTAAAATTACACATTTTAAAAAGTAGTTAAAAAAGTACAAGTACACAAAAAAGCTACTCAATTACAGTAACACGAGTAATGTAATTCGTTACTTTCCACCTCTTCCGCCAAATGGATAGTGCCACGTCACCTCCCCCCCACCCCCCACCCCCCAAACCACAGTAGGGAAAGTACTAGAATTGCGTTATTTAGATATATTAAAAAGGTGTGATACGTGATCTTTAGACATATTTAGACAGGAATTGTTTTTTAAGCTTTGTCTTAAAGAACTTGTAAAGATTTAGACATCTTTACATCTTTTTCCAGCTTATTCCATAACTGGAATCCCCGGCAACCGACACTAAAGCTTGTGATTTTGAATTTTCGTTTTATCCCTGTGATCAGGAGTTTATTTCTAGTATTGTGTCTATGCAGGGGATTGCAGATAGGAACAAGTTTACATAGACAGGCATTGGACTGGTTTACAACCTGATACACAATACATAAGTTTAGGAAAACATTCAGGTCGGCAAGCTTAAGTATGCCTGGGCCTTCAAAGAGAGGACCAGTGTGTTCTCTGAAATGTGCCCAGAAGATGGTGCGAATTACTTTATTTTGAAGTGATTGTAATTTATGAAGATAGCTCGGAAAGGTGTTACACCAAATTATATTACAGTAAAATAAATTAGGTTTGAATAAAGATCTGTACAGGGTGAGGAGTGCTGAAAGTGGAAGGTAATCTCTTAACTTAAAAAATAGACCGGAATACATGGATAATTTCTTGGCGAGTTGCTCAATATGATATTTAAAATTTAAGTATTCATCAATGTGGACCCCCAGGAATTTTGTATTTTTTACTCTTTATTTCATGTCCGTCAATGTTAAGGCACGCACATGTTCTCTATATGTTGTCTATTTTTATTAGATCGGAATACAATATAATTTTTTTTTTTGTATTCAGAGAAAGTTTGTTGCATTTAACCCATATATTCACTTTCTCAATTTCTTTATTGGCAATTAATTGCAGCACAAGCGGATCTTTGTGTGATAAGAGCAAGTTTGTATCATCCGCAAAAAGTACTTTCTTGAAGATATTAGATGAGTTGACAAAATCATTCATATAGATAATACAGTAGTGGCCCCAAAATTGACCCCTGGGGCACCCCATGGTTTATGATTTCTTTACTAGATTCTTTGCCATTTATACATACATATTGTCTTCTCTCATAAAGATAGTTTCTAAACCAATCCAATGTAACACCTCTGATACCATAAAAATAAAGTTTATGAAACAGAATCTCATGATCAATTGTGTCAAAGGCCTTTGACAAGTCCAAGAAGATGCCAACAGAGAGATCTCCTTTTACAATAGCATCATATATATTTTCAGTTAAATCAAGAACCGCCATACATGTAGTTCTTTTTTTCCTGAAGCCATATTGAGAAGAGTCAAGAATATTCAATTTGTTTAGGAACTTAATTAGTCTGGGGTATACAATTTTTTCAAATATTTTAGAAAGGGAAGATAAGATTGAAATGGGTCTGTAATTATTTAAATCATTTTTGTCGCCAGACTTGTAAACCGGGAAAATTTTTGCTATCTTGGCCATTTTTGGGACAGACCCCAGTGATAATGAAAGATTAATACAGTGGGCCAAAGGATCTGCAATTTCGTTAACAATGGCTTTTAGGATAGTACTGCAGATATTGTCGGTTCCTGATGACTGAGATCTTGTTATGCTCCTGATAGTTTCAGATACTTCAATATCATTTGTTGGCATTAAGTAAAAGGAATTAGGTTGACCATCTTTTAAAAACTGGCTAAACGAGGCATTCAAAGGTTGAACTATGTTCTGGGCGAGGTTATTCCCAATAGAAGCAAAATTAGAGTTTAAGACATCAGCAAGGTCAGCATCACCTGCCGCCACGTTTCTCTCACCGTTCGAGACATCAGGTAACACAGTAATCTTTGGGCCCTTCCCGAGAACGTTGTTTAGCACCTGCCAGGTTTTTTTGGCATCGCCCTGTGATTTAGCCAGGAGATCCGTGAAATGGTATCGTCTGGCCTTTCTAATCATTTGTGTGAGTTTGTTGCTAAATTGTGCACATTTTATTTTATTTTCATCCGATGGATTTTTAATGTAACGTTTATCTAAATTATTTTTATGGGAAATAGATTTTTTGATGTCCCTCGTGATCCAGGCGTTTTTATTTGTGATGCCATTCACAACAACTTTCTCGGGGATGGTGCTCTGCATAGAGTCCGTTATTTCATTTACCAATAAGTTATAAGCGGTGTCAGGGTCACGGCAGCTGTAAATATGATCCCATGTTTTGTTTAACATGTTTTCACGTAAGTTTGTCAGTGTTTTTAAATTTAGAACCTTGGCTTTTTCTTTATGTAGAAAATGTTTACATTTATTCGAGAGATGCATGAATAGAACAATAGGTAGATGGTCAGAAATCTCCGAAAGTATTACACCAGAGTCAATGCTCGCGTTTTCAATGTTTGTGATGAAGTTGTCAATGATGGTTCTGCTTCGATTCGTTACTCTTGTGAAAATATTAATAGTGGGGAAAAAAGGAGAAAGAATGAAGTGTATTTATAAAATAATTTTTTATTGTATCATCTTTGGAGATATCAATATTAAAGTCACCGAGTATGATACAATCTCGATTTTTATTATTTATGTGATATAGTGTTTCTTCTAGTTTTAGCCTAAATATGTCCGGGTTGAAACCGGGCGGTCTGTAAATGATATCAACAATACGTTTTTTAGCGTTTATAGTGTTCATCTCAATAAAGAGCGAGTCAGAATAGCCATCATTCACAGTTAAGTTTTCACAAACATTTACGCAGTATTTGGATTTTACATACAAGCATACGCCGCCTCCAACAGAATAAGTTATATTTTTGACCATTAGGTTATATCCACCTATATTTAAGCTATCAAGGTGAGAGTTTTCGTTAAGCCAGGTCTCACTGCAACCCACAATGTCAAAACTATGGTTAGTAGATACTATACAAACTAATGGAATCTTAAGGAACAACAATTCAATTCAAGTTTATTTGTATAGGCCTTAATCGCCGTTACAAAGGGCTTAACAGGTATAATATTTATGACACCCCCCTTTACCCAAGCCCCCACAAGGGCAAGAAAAAACTCCATGAAATTAGCAAGGAAGAAATCTTGAGAAGAAACGCATAGTAGGGGATCCCTTCTTCCAGGGATGGTCAGGAGTGGGTGCCATAATTGACATACAGGTAAATACATGCACATCATATTAAATTGGTCACCAAAGTGCTAAAAAACAAACAAACAAAACAAATATAAAACAAAAAAACAATCAAACATAAAATGGTGATGTGGTGCTGGCCGGTTAACCATGAGGAGAGTCCAGGCATCCAATCCAGTCACCGCAACACGCTAG
Organism: Gadus macrocephalus; assembly: GCF_031168955.1. Lineage (NCBI taxonomy): Eukaryota > Metazoa > Chordata > Actinopteri > Gadiformes > Gadidae > Gadus > Gadus macrocephalus. Next base: position 962,431 of record NC_082387.1, on the reverse strand, counting down.
AACAGACAGAATAGTGAATTAGAACGGAAAAGTACATAGTGGGAATGTATGTATAGTGTATTAACAATAGCACAAACAAGCCCAAAGTGTGCATGAACACTGATAACGCACCTTTAAAAAATTAAGGAAAGTGATCTCACAAGACCATCATGGACAGTCAAAGTTCTAGCAGCAGTGGTTTTTGTAGTTCGGATTGGTCTTGGAAGTTTGGGATACAGGTGTAGATGGATGAGCTCGAGCAAGCTCCAACAGGTGGCTGTGTAGACAGAAGAAAGCATGTTAATTTGTTAACAGTGTTAAGCCATTTACAGCATATGCCATTCAAATTAATAATATTAAATTAATAGTCTTTGTGGTTAATCCAATAAGATCTCTGATTATTGCTTATGACATTCAAGCACCACTGGTGGAAAAGCTAGATGAGTGTTAACAGGCTCTCTGACTGTTACAGGTTCCTGAGTAGCCTGCATCCGTCAAGAAAAACATTTCCATTCATTGACGCAGTATAGAAATGGACATTATCCCAAATATAATGGCATAACATCAAAACTGTAAAAGAAGAAGGAATATCTTTGATGTTTATATCATCTGAGAAGAGTTCACAAGAGCAATTCTTACAATCTGTTCCTGAAGGTCTGCACCAGGTGAAAATAGATGAGTTTGATCAGGCCTCAACGATGAAAAAGGTAGATGAGCAGCAACACGCTTTGTTCCAGGTATTTCTCCATCAGCAGGCTGTGTAGGTAAAACAAAGCAGGACCATACATTAACAGTGTTATGCAGTTTATATACCATTCATAAGTAGGGTTGAGCACCGAAACTCGGTTCCAGTAGGGAACCGGTTCCGACGTAAACGGTTGTAACGAGATCGAATAAGAACGCACATTTCGGTTCCTCATAACGGTGCCTGACGTTTTTTAACTCCCCCTGCCCCGCCCCCATGGTGTTGCGGCATCAACTTGCGTTAGTGCTGGGCGCTATACCGGTTCTCACTGAATAACGGTGTGTATTTTCGTTAGGATATGATTTTTTTATATAGCCTACCGCAATACCGGTGTATTTGATTACACAACGTTTGGAACGCAGCGCTGCGCGACTCTGTTTCAGACGGGACCCTTCTCAATGTTGCGGTAAACAAGCATGGTACGACTACGACTTTCTTTATAGGTCCATGACTGCGAGGCGTGGTATTTCAGGCCAACTGGTAAAAGAGTGTGTCACGGCTTTCAAACATATAAACCAGGCCTATTCAACTAGCGGCCCGTGGGCCAAATGCGGCCCCTCTTACTTTTTTTCTGGCCCGCAAGAGGTTGCAAGCAAAAAATAAATAAAATAAAGGAGAAACATAGTTGCATGCAAATCAGGTTTCTGTGTGTAGCCGGTGATACTAGCCAGTAGCAGTACCCCACAATCAGGAACTGGCATCACTTATTCTGACAATGTTTGGCTCAACCGATACGAGTGAGTCTAGCTTTTCTCATATGAATGCCATCAGAACAAGGGCACGTTGCTCCATGACCTATGAGAAGCTGCATGAGTGTCTCAGGATGAGCCAAACTAGGCAAACAAGGCAGTGCAATCCTTCTCACTAGGTGCATTTCCATCCCCCTAATTTAATGCGAACTTTGAAGTATCAAATCAGTAAAAGGTGATGGAAACACCAAAATCCGCATAAAAATCCTCTAATTCGCAAAAAGGTTTATCCGCTCGCTTGAGGTGGTTTTTGAGAAATGCGAAAGAGAGTAAATTCGCAAAATGGGAGATGGAAACACACTTTTCGAAACAGCTGTGACGTAGCAAACTTTGAACACACAGGACTGAGTCTTTCCGATTTCCGCATAACGACCGGCCATAGCAACCCTGCCGACATCAACGTGCAACGTCATCACCCTATTCCGCTCCAACCACTTGATGGAAACGCACCTAATTCGAATTGCTTTTTTGCGAACTTTCTAAAGATTTGCATCACCTTTTAGATGGAAACGCAGCTACTGACTCACTGGCTCAAAATGTCTCACATGTACAGTAAAACAAATGTTGTTTGTTTTGTGATGATTCAAACAACATTGTTGAATTCTAAATACGTTTCCAAAATATGTGCAAACAAAATCTTTTATAATGATACGATTAAAAATGAAGAAGGAAGGAATGCGTCTGACAAGTTTATTCCATGTAGTAGTATTATATATATTAAGTTAACACTACTTTAAGTACAATTTATTTGTAGCGATTCATTCACATAGTTTTACTCTGTGTGGCCCATGAACCCCCAGTGGTTTTCCTTTTCGGCCCACTTGTTAAGGAGGTTGAATAGCCCTGATATAAACCATAAAGCCTATGGGCGCCTCGGGACGGACTTGTCAACGCGCTGTGGCATCGCTTAGGCTACTTGATGTTGCTTTGATTGAAGATTGGCAGGTTGTAGTGGTAGAACGTGAATGAACGTGTGCGTGTGTGTGTGTGTGTGTTTGTTGCGAGCGAATGTAATTTTAAAGTAACAAACAAACAAACTCAAAGCCGATGCATGCATCCAAAACTTGCTGTTCAAAAACCAAATAAACAAATCAAAAATAGAGTCGTTATTCGCTTCAAATATTTTTCTTTTCAAAACTTGGGAATTAATACAGCGCGGTACCGAGTGGTTGAAAACAATGTTGGCGTCTCCTGTAGCTGCCTTGCGCACATGAGTTATATTACTTAATATGACTTTGGCAGTAATGTTGCGCCATGATGCGTGCCTGCCTGCTTTCAGTGAGTAATTAAAATTATTTGTAATTTTAAAAAGTCACAGCACTCACAGCAGCCTCTTCGGGTAAATCGAGTAATTGAATGCCAACCGTAAATCTTGCATATCAAGTAGGCTAGCAAACACTGTTGCCATTCAACTCAGTGTCCGCTGACTTTCTGCTTAATGCAAGTGTGTGCCGTTTCGTTTTTTTAAGTACCGGTTTGAGAACCGTTTTAGCACCGGAACCGTTTGAAAAGTACAGAGTAGCCACCGGTATCGGATAAAACCCAAACGATACCTGTCACGATACGCACACGTTGTGTCACTTGTCGTGGTATTTATTAGAAGGTTAACAGATCTTAATACAGAGCTCATTCGAGCGCGTCTTCATAACTGGTTCAACTCATCAACTAGTGACCTGAACTACGTCACTCCGTAATATACTGATACGTCCATACATAATCACATTACATCTCCCCCTTTTAAGACAATAAACTAAAAGTAACATTTACCTGTATTGAGTCCATCCAGAGAATCCTAAACATACATTCGGATAAACAATACCTACTCTAATTGCAGATTCAGGTAAGCAAACTTTTTCTTATTCAAAATTAAATCTATTTTTACCAAAAGCATTTCCTCTTCTTTTTCCCCATAAACCTCACAACCTCCATACTAGGGGAGCCCGGGGGCAATTGTAACACTTTTTGGTTTTAGTGTCATTACTCAAAAACTTCTTGAACTATTTAGATAATTTGTTAATTTGGTCAATGTGTATCTGTACTCTACTTGTGAACAGTAATAATTTTCTTTTACAGGCAATGTTAGATTCACAATATTGATTTAGAAATTGCAAGTCAAACGTTACAATCGCCCCCTGGTGCGGGGGCGATTGTAACAGTGTGTGGGGGCAATTGTAACAACAGCTCTCATAGCTTCATGTAAACATAAAGGACCACAATAATCTTCCTATTAATGCAGAGAAATATAGGGGAAACACTTTTAGTTCAATAGGACTGATTTAATTACATTTTAACAGTATATTCAATCACACAACTGTTAAACAATAAATATAAGACATAGAACAAAATGCTTTTAGAGAATTAACATACCTGGAACGGCTTATTTCATTCTATTTCATATTACATGCTTAAAAAACGGTTACAGTTAAAACAGAAAACCAAACCAACTTGAAAACAATAACTTCTAAAACTAACAATCAGATAGCTATCCTAACACAATATCATTTTTCTATGTTTCCCCTTCAACTGCTTTCACAATTGTGGCACAAGTATGATTGATTTCCGTCCGTGCACTTTTCATGGGCCCAGGAGCGGCAAGACACACATGAGACCCAGACTTCCCTGGATCTGGAGTAAGTCTCCTGGCAAACAATGCAGGAGACTTCCTTTTCCCTTTCCTCTTCATTTCTTTTTTTGGAATTTACTTTCTTCTTTGATTTTTCTTGACAGTCAGAGGTGTCCAATTTGCGTTTGCATTTTTTTCCGATGTTTTCTTTTTCAAATTGCAGAGAATTGCGTGTTGGTGTGTCAGTAAGAATGGCTGTGGTTCTTCTTCTTCTTTTCCCCATCAATTTGCGAGGAGGAGCTTTGGGGTGAGGCCTAATTGTGACAGGGGAGAAGAACATTGAGGAATTGCCTGCTGTTGAGGTGGAAGGAGCCGGGCCTTGGGGAAAATATGCACTTGGATTCATTTGAGGAGCCAGCGATGGAGGTGTCTGGGGCAGGGTGGGAGGGGCCTGAGGTGGAGGTGTTTGGGGCATGGTGGGAGGGGCCTGAGGTGGTAGAGGAAGTGGTGACGCAGAGGTAGTGATCAGTGGTGGGCATGGGCGGTCAGTAACAATAGAGGGGGCAAAATCCTGATTTGAAAAATAGTTTCTGTTAACAGGCCAGATGCCTGTGCACCTGAAACCTGCCTGGGCACTTGAGGTGGTGGCAGCAAGTGGCAGTGCGTCTTTAGCAGTCCCAGGGAGGTCATATATGGTCATGGTTTGGCCAGGGTGTCTTCTCATCCACTGATCTTGGAAGTTGTTGATGTACTTTTTCAGCGGCCCATAGACGCTTCGATCTAACGGTTGAAGCTTGTGAGAGCAGTGAGGGGGGAAAGATAACAGGACAATACCATTTTCTCGACAAAAATCAATCCCCACAACAGAGAGATGGGAGGCGTGGTTGTCCAGGATCAGCAGGACTTTGGAATCAGTGGTGGCCTTCGTGTGTGCCTGGAAGTGTTTTAGAAACATAATGAAATCTTCCTCCTGCATCCATCCCGATCCATTAGCGGAGCCAATGGATCCAGGCGGCCCATCTCTCACAAAGTGTTGGTAAAAGTTTTTCCTGGGAAAGATGAAATGAGGAGGAATTGAGTTACCCAGTGCATTTATTGCATTCATCATTGTAACCAATTGACCACGCTCCCCAGAGGTCAAGGCTCCGACCTGTTTGGACCCACGCCTTGCCAGTACTCTGCAGGGGTTTTGGACTGTAGTAATGCCAGTTTCGTCTGCATTCCATATGTCTTTAGCAGTGAATGCAAATCTTTCAACAACATCTTCTAAGTTGTTGAAAAAGCTTTCCACATTTTTTTGATTGAAACTTGTAGCCCTGGAAAGGCTTGTAGCCTGTGGGCTGCGAATCGAAAGTGAGGGATGTCTCTTAAGAAAGGCAGTAAGCCAATCTGGCCCTGCCATTTCATTGGCACCCCATGAAGATGGGAAGTTGAGGTTATATGCCACAACCAACTGAAATGCGAGCTTCCTGGTCTGCAAGGAAAGGAAAGAGTAGTTTGTTTTTGTGAATAAAAAATGGCTATCAGTCAACATCGGTGTACATATACAAAACATGGCTCGTAAAATATGCGGTAGTGTAACTGGACATTACCTCTTTAGTTGACTAACCCTTTAGTTGACAATCCATAATACAAGTCAGATGCTTCCTTCAGGTATTGCACCAACTCGATCTCCTGCTCTGCAGTGAAAACTTTACTGGCAGGGTTGTAGCCTACAGTCTGTGTCACTGTTCCTTCACCTGTCTGAGACTTCTGTTTTTTTTTTATGAAGCGGGACAAGGTCACATGACAAATGTCATACGACTTAGCCACGGCCCTCACCGAGGTGCCTCTGGAAACATCATGGGACGCAATCTCCAGTAAGGACAGTGGTACTCCTCTTGATGTTTTTCTTGGCCTGAACCTAGGCATGCTGTGGGAAAATAGTTTGTAAGTCCACTTTGTATATTTGTAAAATGTATCAAATTCTTATCTGAGTTTTAAAAACTAGACGTTCATAAAAACAAAATAAGTAATGGTAGTCAGTAGGCTCTTTACCCAAATTCTAATAGAAGATACATATTCTATTGTGATGAGCCTAGTAAATCAGACACTGTGATGATGGTGTCGAGAACGACTGAAGGCTAGGTTACTAAAGGCCTAGTCTGGCTGAACGGAAGTGGACAGCGTCTATTGCCTAGCGTCTGATTTGGCCGTGACTCCTCCCCTTCCGGTTGCTGGCGTTCCCGTGTTGTGCTCCCCCTCAAACTCGGAAACTAGGCAGTATGGCGAGTTTTGAAGAGGACTTTGACGGCGCTGTAAAGTTGTCATGTTTGGCTCTTTCCGTCGAAAATTGCAAAGAACTGCAAAAGATTTTTGCTGAGGAAGAAAGATGTTCTATTTTGCACGGACACCGCTGCTGCTTCCCGGGCTTAGCCCCGCCCTAGACGATTGTGATTGGTTTAAAGAAATAAAAACAGGCCACGGATAGACGACTCGAGGTAGCGTGGCTCATGACCATTCTACTTGCTGTAGTTTGGTCTGGCTTTGCAAGACAACTAAAGGCCTAACCTGCTAGCTAAAACGGTGAATCTAGCTAACATTTGACAAATATTTCTGTGAACAAACGGCTATTTATTATCAAAACTAAGCCTACTGATATTTTAATTCATTCAAATTAGGTAATGACATTGAAGGTTTAAACAGTGAGAACAATTCTGTAGTTGACATACCTTTAAAAAGTCTTGAAATAGGCTAAACCGCTTCAACCTTTGAGCTCTGATCTTGGAATGACATCAATTTCTTGGACGAGCCCCCCACTTCCGCGCGTGCGGAACTCTCCTTTCTGATTGGTGTGATTTAGGATGCCGCAAATGCCCCAGAAATGTTTATTTTCATACCCCAGACTTATATATATATCTTCAAATATGTATATTATTATGTGTTCTCAAGCATTATGTTAGTATCTAAAGTTAATTTCATTTGTTTCCTTTTTGCTCTTGGTGGGGATTGAACCCCGGCCCCTAGGGTGAAAGGCAAAAGCCTATTTCACTGAGCTAAACCTCAGAAAGATTATCAAATGTGAATACATATAAATCACGTATTTTTTATTTAACAAACAAAACAACATTGATATACATTGACCATAACAACTTTACACAAACTACCCTGATGGCTAGAAACAATGGAGCTAATGTTTAACAAATATGTCATATCTTACACAACAGTATATTCATCAAAACAAAATCGATTTTAGTAAATTTAAATTAAACAGTAAGACTTTTTTTTTTTTTTACTTTCGTACCTCAGAAACAGGTTTTTTCAGAAAAAATATTTTTAAAAGGAGATATACATTTTTCCTTTGGTATGCAGAGAGACATCATCAAAATACATGTGCAAAATAAATTCTGTGGATCTACTTTATTTCCTATTGGAGATATTTAATGTGTTACAATTGCCCCCTGTTACAATTGCCCCCGAGCTCCCCTACTGTACTGTAGTATGTGTAACACATTCACATAACATAACACAGTAAGTGTATTACCAACATTAACGCAGAAACAGTTTTTCCCTTATTCTTCTCCTTTCCTTTTTTTTTTTTTTTTTTTTTTTCACTCTCGTCAGGATATTTTTTTTTCTTTCAACTAAATCAGCCCACTGTTAAGACAGTAACGAAACCTAGAAAAAAATAAATAAAATGGTTAGGCATTAGCAATAAAACAGTCAAAAATCACTCATTGAGTCTGAACCGGAGAGGTGGTCGGATTTCCCGGCCCCTGGAGGTCAGTCTGGCTGTGTCACCAGACAGAGTAGGCCGTGCCGGTGTCTGTGTAGCCTCTGGTGCAGAGGGCCCTGGTGATGCTCTTTGGCCCCTGGTGACCATACCAGGAAGTGGACTGCTGACGGGACGTGCTGGGCTGGTCCCGGGCTGTAGCTGTGGTTCTGTAGGCCCGGTGGTCTCAGCAGGCCCGGTGGTCTCAGGAACAGCCTGGAGGTGTCTCCTGTTGCGCCGCAAAACTGTGCCGTTGTCCATCTTGACCATGTAGGATCTGGGTTGTTCCGCTCTCGCCACCACCTGCGCAGGGGTCTTCCACCCCTTGTCTGTGTCCAGCTTGACACGGACTGCCTGACCTGTCGGCAGCTCTGGGAGACGGAGGGTGGAGTGTCGGCGGTTGTAGAAGTACTCGTAGGATCTTTTGGCATTAGAGTCATTTACTCTTACTTGTTCAGGGCTTATTGGAGTCTTTTGCAAGTTTTGCTCCAATGTGGGGACTGTGGTGCGAATTTGTCGTCCCAGCATGAGTTGAGCTGGACTAGCTCCCGTTGCAGCAATGGGCGTGGCCAGGTAGCTCATCAGAGCAAGGTACGGGTCTGGCTGTTTCAGCAGTCTTTTAGCAGTCTGGACTGCTCTCTCGGCTGCCCCGTTTGCCTGGGGGTAGTGGGGGCTTGAGGTTGCGTGTGTGAACCCGTACTCTTTGCAAAAGTCAGTGAATTCTGCTGAAGTGAACTGCAGGCCGTTGTCGCTGACTAGTTCGAGAGGTACGCCCCATCTGCTGAAGATGGCTTTGAGGCGCATGATGACCTGCAAGCTTGATGTAGAAGGTAAGTGTGCCATTTCGACATACCTGGAATAGTAGTCCACAACCACTAGATACTGCTTCCCTTCCAGCTCACATAGGTCAGCAGCGATCCTCTGCCAAGGCCCCCCTGGTAGGGCTGTTGTGATGAGAGGCTCATGCCTCTGCTTGGGCTTGTGTTCTATGCAGAACTTGCACTGCGACACTGTTGCCTTGATGTCGCCACCAATGCCGGGCCACCAGACGGAGAGCTTGGCTCTCTCGCAGCACTTTGTCAGTCCTTGGTGACCAGCATGAATTTTTTTCAGAATGTCTGCTCTCAGTATTTTAGGAATCACAATTCTGTCGTCATACAGAACTAGCAGGGTGGCCGCGGGGTATTAAAAAGTCTTCAAAAGTCGTAAATCAATTTTCATCAAAATAAGGCCTTAAAAAGTATTAAACTGTCTTAAATTCAGATTTCATTGGTCTTAAATATTTGTGTGCCATGTCAGTGCGAAAATGCGGGCAATCTGTTCTGCCAGGTCAAATATTTTTTTTCCGGTAGCCTGTGCGCTGCGTTGTCTTTGGTTAGGTCAGAGCGTAGACTACTGCGCAGCTGTAGCCCCACCCCCCCGATTACGCCACTGCCAGGGCTCCTGTTTATTGGTTTTATCATCTAGCCAGGGCTCCAGCCTGTTCGTTTATAGATTTTGGCGCGATTCAGACCCCTCACTACGATATAGACACTCGACTCTGAAACATGGGTAAGTGTAAATTTAATGATAAATGGCTCGAGAAGGACGAGTATGACTGGTTAAGGTCGGTGCCTGGTAGCGCCTATGAAGCTCGGTGCACTGTGTGTAAAAAAACCTTCAAACTTGGGACAATGGGGATCGGAGCGGTGGAATCCCATGTCCAGAGCCAGAAACACAAAGCTTACTCAAAAGCATGCCTGCAGCCTACAATTACTAGCTTCTGCTCCACCGCTAGCAATGATGTAATTGACAACGCTAGTGTTGCAATAGGAAATCCACAGCCTGTTACAAGCATGCCATCTGACCGCGCAATTTGTGGCTCTACGCCAACACTGCGAGCAGAGGTGATTTGGGTGATGAGGACCGTGACAAGCCACCATTCCTGCAGGTCCAATGACGGAATTGATGACTTGTTTAAAGCGATGTTCCCAGATTCTGCCCTTGTACAGTCTTTTACATGCGGGAAAGACAAGACCAGATACGTTGCCAAATTTGGATTGGCGCCGTATATAAAAAAAGAGCTTGTCAATGAAGTTCAAAAATGCGGTGCGTTTGTTGTCATGTTCGATGAGACACTGAACCAGACAACCAAAACCAAACAAATGGACTTGCATGTGCGTTATTGGTTAAATGACCATGTCCAGTCTAGGTTCTACGGATCACAGTTCATGGGCCACGCAACTGCCAAGGACCTACTTCAGCATTTCAAAGTAAGTATGCCCAACATTTATTTATTAACTAACCTTTTGTATGTTATTATATAGTTAGTCTAAGCTTTACTGATTGTCAAGTTATTAACAACTATGGATATGATAATATACATTAATTAGACAAATTAAAATAAAATGAATTAAAAGAAATAAAAAACAGCCAGCTTTAGTTTTAGAAAGATAGTCTGGTGTTAACATGCCAATAAGTTTAAATAATATATACAATATGGCTATAGGGATGGCTGACTGCTTATTTTGTGAAATAGTATTCTTTTTTTTAATTTTTTTTTATCTTATCCAGTCTGACATTAATCTGAAGTAGTGGTGTGTCAGAAATGAATGTGTTAACTGTTGTATGGCTAATGTCTGTAATGTCTTTTTTCAATTTCCAGGAGTGTGTGCAGCAGCATGACCTGAGACATTTGGTTTCTATCTCAATGGATGGACCAAATGTCAATTGGAAGTTTTTCTCAATGCTCCAACAGGAGCATGCAGATACATTTGGAGGTGCCCAGCTGATTGTGGTGGGGAGCTGTGGGCTTCACACACTCCACAATGCCTTTAAAAGTGGCTTCAGTGTCTGGCAGATGGAGAAAGTGCTCAGGGCATTGCATACACTCTTGCACAATACCCCTGCTAGAAGAGAAGATTTCTGCTCTTTGACCAAGTCATCTGTGTTTCCCCTACCATTCTGTGGGCATCGCTGGATCGAAAACCTACCCGTTGTCGACAGGGCTATCACCATATGGCCAATGATGGTGAAGTATGTGGATGCAGTGACACAGAAAAAGCTTCCAAACCCTAGAACATCCTCCTATGACACTCTTGCAGAGGCACGGAATGACCCTCTCATAATGGCCAAGCTGCACTTCTTTATGGCTGTCTCTAGGACCTTCACCACATTTCTGACTAAGTATCAGACAGATGAGCCGGTGATTCCATTCATCGGTAAAGATCTGGCTGTTCTCATGAAGGTAATGTATAACATGCATGGAGAAAGTGTATGAAATTAAAATTTTAACTCAACCCTCCAACACTTTTTTTTATTTGTATTGTTATTTGTACTGTATTTGTTCTCAGAGCCTACTGAAGAGGTTCATCAAGGCAGAGATCCTTAATGACATCACAGCACTGCAAATGGTCAAACTGGACACAACTGCCAAGGAAGCAAGGGCTGGCCTAAAGGCTGTGGACATTGGATTAGGAGCAGAAGTAGTCCTAAAGGTAAAGGCAAAGGTGTCAAATATCAAACAATGGTTAAGGTACAGGAAATCAAAACTTTATTTTTGCATAAAACTTTTAGTCAGTCTCACAGGCCCTCCTCCCCTCTTCCTGTTAGGAACAGCAGCGTAGGTGAGCTCAGTGTGTTGGCCTTTAGAAAGGACTGCATGGACTGTTTGACCAATATTGTCAAGAAAATGCAAGACAAGAGCCCACTGAAGTACACCATTGTGAGGCAGATGGCATGTTTGGACCCAACGAGCATGTTCTCAGACCCCGACTTGTGCTATGAAAGAATGAAAGGAGTTGTTCAGAGGTTTCTGCATGATAACCAGCTGTCAGGAGGCGCCACTGCTGGTACTTACGATTTAGAAGTCAGAATGTAAATTTTTTTGTCTAAACTTTTTCATTGCATTGATTTAAAATATTTACATATTATTTTTTGTTAATCTGTTTTGCAACAGGTGATGTGATTGTCCAACAATTTGGAAATTTCTTGTCTCTGGAGGCAAAACATGAGTCATTCTCCTCTTTCCAACCCATGCGTACAAGACTGGACGTTTTCCTGCATGGACTCCTCCATCAATCCTACCCTGAACTCTGGGCATTCTGCAGGAAACTTCTGCTTCTCTCCCATGGCCAAGCAACGGTTGAGAGGGGCTTTTCTGTAAACAAGGAGGTAGAGGCCGATAACATGAAGGAGGACACAGTGGTTGCTCAGAGGATGATCTGTGACTATGTCTCTGTCTGTGGGGGGGTTCTCAAAGTACCTCTGACTAAGGAGCTTTTGGCAGCTGCAGCTTCAGCTAGGTCTCAGTATCGGCTACACCTGGACCAGGAAAAGAGAAAGCATGCGAGCAATGCTCAAAGAGAAAAGAGAAAAGGTGCAGAAGACCACCTAGAGCAGCTCAAAACGAAGAAGAAGATACTGATTGAGGTAGCAAACAGCCTGGAAAAAGATGCAGACAAGCTAGCAGAACAAGCTGAGGGTAAATCAGGCACACTCATGGCCCAGCTAATCACCAAGTCAAACATCCTCAGAAGAAGACACAAAGAAAAACTCACAGAACTCAAAGAGGTTGAGAAAGAGCTGGAAGATAAATCGGCAGAACTCAGGCATATGCCATAATGTCAAATTAGGCATTACCTCTTCCTTACCTTCTTTTTTCACTGTTTCAAGTGTTTATGTTCATTTGTGCACATGTACATTGTTATAAATGGGTTAAGTACATTCTTTTGGGAAGGCTTTCTCAAGTGCCAGGTCAGTGTTTTGTTTATTATTATTATCTTTTGATTTTGGTTGATTCAAAGGATGTCTGTCACACACACATATACACACTCACACAAGTTATGTTAAGTTATATTTTGCACTTCAAAAGCACTTGAAATTGCCATTTATTTATGTAGTTATTGTATTTATTATTTTGTTCGAAAGGAACAGTATTTTTTATTTTTTTACTTGATTTTATAAGCATTTGTTTATGGGACCTAAATGCTCTGAAAATAATAAATATAATTGAGGACTAATGACATTTTTGTGTTCTCTTTTCGCATTACACACATTTAGCTGATGTTCTTAAACTCAACCGGTTATTATCAGACATCATTGTGTTTACTTGGAAAGATTACTGTGTATTTCCCCTTTTGATTTGTTTTTCCATCGTAAGTTTGGTCTTAAATTTCATTAAGAAGTGGTATTAAAAAGTCTTAAAAAGTCTTAAATTTAATTTGTTTATACCTGTAGACACCATGACTAGTCCCCTCGCTTCAGAGAGGTGATGCCTGGCAGAGTAGAATGCAGAGAAAGAGGGAAAGTTGTGAGTCTTACGCCAGCCGTTCTGCACGCTGGAGATGACCGCCTGAAGGTCTGGATCAGTCTGCGTTACTCCTCTTATCTCCTCCAACTTCTCTGATGACATGGGCTTGTTTGTCACCACCGCATCGACATACGCCTTGATGTGGCGCTCCGTCTCCGACCCGGCCTGAGTCAGAGGGCTCCTGGACAGCGCATCTGCCACGATCAGCTGTTTTCCTGGAACATGCACAGCTGTAACATTGAACCGCATCATGCGCATTAACAGTCTCTGGCACCGCACCGGCGCTTTGTCCAGGTCGCATGCATTAATCAATGGGACAAGCGGCTTGTGGTCTGTCTGGAGGCAAAAACTGTCTAGCCCCTGTACATAGCGTACAAATCGTTCACACGACCACACCGCTGCCAAGCACTCCTTTTCTATTTGGGAGTAACGTTTCTCTGATTCTGTGAGTGTGCGTGAGCAGAATGCAACGGGTCTCAACTCACCGCTGTACTCCTGAAGTAGTGTGGCGCCCAGGCCGTAGCTGCTGGCGTCAGCGCTGACGACGGTGCGGCGGTTGGAGTCGTAGTAGGCCAGTGTTGGGGCTGATGAGAGCATGTCTTTGGCTTTCTGCATCGCTCTCTTCTGGAGGTCACCCCATGCCCACGCACTGTCCTTCTTGAGCAGGTCAGTGACTGGGTGTAGCACAGTTGAGAGGCCTGGCAAGAACCTCCCCAGGTAATTGATCATACCTAGGACCCGGCGCAGCTCTCCCACGTTGTTTGGGCTGGGCATGTCAGTGATTGCGCTCACCTTGCTTTTGTCTGGTTTCATGCCCTCTGCGCTGATTATGTGTCCGAAGTAGCCGATCTCCGACTTGTTGAACTGGCACTTGGCTTTGTTCAGTTTCAGTCCAGACCGCCTTATGGTCTGGAGGACTGCATTCAGCTGCCTGTTGTGTTCCTCCTCGTCCGCACCGTAGACGAGTATGTCGTCCATCACGACCACGACTCCCTCGTGGCCACTGAGCAGCTCGGTCATGAGTCTTTGGAAAATTTCAGGGGCTGACGAGATCCCGAATGGGAGCCTCCTGAAGCAAAACCTGCCCATGGGTGTGATGAAGGTGGTCAGTTTTTGGCTATCCGGGTCCAGGGGAATTTGCCAGAAGCCACTAGAAGCATCTAGTGCGGAGAACACCTTTGCCCCGGCTAGCTTGGGAGCAATGTCCTCCAGTGTGGGCAACACGTACAGTTCTCGCTTGACGGCCTTGTTCAGCCTTTTGAGATCCACACACACTCTGACCTGGTCTTTATTATTTTTCTCCGCAGGCACCATGGGCGTGCACCAGTCAGTTGGGCCCGTGACATGCTAGATTATGCCCAACTCTAACATGCGCCCCAGCTCCTTCTCGACTTTGGGCAGGAGGGGAAACGGCGCGCGGCGTTGTGGCAGCATAGGGCTCCGCGCCTGGTTTCAGCACGATTTTGACAGGGTCGCACTGTAGGAGACCTATTTCCCCGAATAGGTCGTCCTTCTCTGTGTTGACTGCATTCAGCCGTTTCACGAGGCCCATGGATTTGGCTACACCTCCCCCCAGTAGATTCTGTGCGAATCGTCCTTTAATCACTGTAATCCAGAAGGCATACTTTTGGCCCTTGTGCAGGCATGTGGCCAGGAATTTGCCTATGCATTCCACTTCCCCTCCTGGGCTTGTGGCACTGACTGTGGTTCTAGCTAACTGGGGCTTGTTTGGCAGTTTGCTGTATGTTTTCTCAGTCATTACAGTAATGTCTGCCCCCGTGTCAATTTTAAAGTCCACTAGACTATTGTTGATGGGCAGTGTGACACGCCAATCGTCACTGAAATCTGGCTGTTCAACTACTCTATGGGCCTGATTTGTCACAGCTCCGATAAAGAAAGCTTGATCATCATCATCATCATCATATTCGTGTGTCACAGCCATTAATTGTTTAGTAATTTTGCTTTTGCACAACAGTTCAAAGTGTCCCAGCTTACCGCATCGCCGACAGTTCTTGTCGCGTGCAGGGCAACGTTCCTCACGTGTGTGTGTTCTGCCACACCGTGGGCATCCATTTTGTTTGCTGGACTCCTCACGTTCCGGAAAGTTTCGCCCATATCGCTGCCGCATGTCTTTGCCGCGCTTCCAACCTGCCTATCCCCTTTGTCCCACAGCATTCACTGAGCACTCTGCCCGCTCCACGCTCTGCTTCTTGATCTGCTCGCTCTGTCGGGCTAGGAGGATAGCCCTCTCTAGCGTAAGATCAGCCTCAAGTTGCAACTTTTGTGAGACCTCGCTATCTAGAATGCCAATAACGAGTCGGTCTCTAATTTGTTCATCCTTTGTTATGCCGAATTCACAGTATTGAGCAAGCTCATACAGGCTTCTCACAAAAGATTCTACAGTTTCTCCCTCCTTCTGCATACGCTTGTGGAAGCATGCTCGGTCATGAATCACGTTGCGTCTAGGCACGAAGTGATCATCAAACCTAGCTATAACTATCTCGTAGTTAAGTTCAGGGTTATCATTGCCGTCGTCCTCCGTATACACAAACGATTCATAAATTGGCTCTGCTTCTTTCCCCATCGAGTACAGAAGAGAGTTGACTTGTACCTCACCGCTCTCTTTGTTGAGCTTGGAAGCTGCACGAAACCTGTCGAATCGGCGCCTCCATGTCGGCCATTCCCCTGGCCGGGTAAAGTCAAACTGTTCTGGCGGTCCAAACTTTGCCATCTCCGTTCTTTCGGCGTTCAGTTCGTCACTTCTGACACCATGTCACGATATGCACACGTTGTGTCACTTGTCGTGGTATTTATTAGAAGGTTAACAGATCTTAATACAGAGCTCATTCGAGCGTGTCTTCATAACTGGTTCAACTCATCAACTAGTGACCGGAACTACGTCACTCCGTAATATACTGATGCGTCCATACATAATCACATTACAATACCCAACCCTATTCATAAGAGTACTTTTTCATCCAGAACCCATTCTGGATGCTCATATAATCTCATCTCACAAGAGTGTTTTTGACAGTCAGACTTACATTTAGTGTTTGTAGTTTACACAGGTCTTGCAAAAAAAGTGTCAACATGCTCTGGTCAACAGACTGCACAGGCAGGACAAATGCCACCGTCATATTTAGTGCAAAGAAGGAAAAGAAGATAGATACTCACATATTGGTACTGCTTTTCATGACAAAAGATGCTTTAACAGTAATGCATTCAATGACTGAGTGTGTTTGACAGCCTTCTCTTGTCTTACAGAGTTACCCTGCATGGTCAGACCCTCCTTTTGTGCTTCTTCATTTTACTTGCAAACAAATACATCTAATATACCAGCAAGTACAGTATATCCCAATACAAAGCAGAAATGAAATGAACAGAAGCGACTGTATGACTGTTCAGAAAATAATAAATAATCCCAAATGCAAAACAAAGATAATATATCACATAGGTGAAAAAACAAAACAATTAAACCATCCTGCCCTAATCTAATACTATTAATGCCTATCATTACTTTTACACAAAATAAATGATCTGTACTACTCGTAGTAAAGTAACCCCAATCCCTTTGCTTATAAGACCGTGTTTACAGAAATGGATCACAAGTGGAAAGCATTAAATACAGATGTACATTATGCCAATTATTTGCATCACTCTTAACAGTAGTGTTCTGGGATGCAGTAGGCAATTCTCTATTTTGTTAAGAAAAATGTGTCCTGTTTTATCCCTGAAAAGTGCACATCAGGTCTGTTGAGGTAGCATCACTGCTTAGTGTTCACAAGTCATTGTATTCCTTTGCAACAATTTAAACTACTGTATTGGTCCGAATATAAGACGGCCTTTTTTCCCCTCGAAATAGGTCCGAAAAAGTCGGGTCGTCTTATATTCGGGGTCTAGTATTCAGAGCGCAGTTTCTCTTCTTCGCCTCTCCATTTAAATGTCAATACACATTCACGGCCGCAGGTGGCGCCAGGAATTGGTTCCGGGAAGAAGTAGTCCAGCGTCCTTAACAACCAGGCATTTAGAGACAAGTGGCTCAAAAGTGGGTCAGGTCAATCAACAACAGCGGAGGAGCTATGATGCCAATTTTTAAATAATGGTCGTCAATAAGGCAGAGTCAAGTAACAACTGCCAAGCTGCCAAGAAGTTCGGGGTCACGGAGTGTAACGTAAGAAGATGGTGAGCACTCAAAGATGCCAACAGTCAGCGCAAATCCTACCGTGGTCCTCAAAGTGGTCGTTTCAGTGAGGTTGACCGGAGAGTTTTTGAATACGTCAGAGAAAACGCGCTTTGGGAGGAGCCGCTGGAAGCGGAGCAGCTGGGGAGCGATGACAGCGAGAGCGAACACAGCGGGGCAGAGGACGTGTGTGAGGGATAGAGAGACATCGGAGGAGAAATTTGGCGAATTTTAGTTAAGTTTAGTTAAATATGTGGCCTGTATTTTCTCTGTTATTTAAAAATATTCACAATGTTGCTTGATTATTGCTTGATATTCATTTTGAATCATACTGTACATATTTTGCCTTGAAAGTGCCGTGGCGTTTACTGGCATTATTATTATTGTCATTAATATAACAAGTGTTTAATTCACTGTGTTTTTAATATTGTTATTAAGAAAAAAAAATGAAGTTCTTGCAAATGTGGTCTGCAAATCTTTTTTTCTAAATGTTTGTGTTGAAAAACGGGGGTCGTCCTATAATCAGGGTCGTCTTATATTCGGACCAATACGGTACATTTGTTTGTCTTTTTTTTTTCAACATTACAGATAACACTCGATTGTTGGAGCACAAACATGGTCCACTGGCATCAAATAATCCTAGCATTACTAATAAAATCACGTGTTCACCTTATTCAGCCATGCTCATATCATAAACGTAACTGTTGAAAGACATAAACGTTTTTTCTTTGGTTTTCTGTTGAAACTTCCATTACATTGCTTGCCTTCATACACATCCATTCTATTTTCATGAAGTATAAGGATTACAAAACACTGTTTTTACTGCTAAAAACATCCTCATTGTACTGGTGATATTTTCCACAAAATTTATTGATTAAGAGGGCGCAAAAAAGACAACATAAATAAAACTGTTCAAACAACTACTATTGATAATGCATATCACTGCCTGATTGGAAGTTCCAACATAATGTATCAGGTCCCCCCTCCCTTGGTGCCTTGGTGAATAAGGTGAATACAAAAATGTAAACAGGGTCTATTTTTTGGCCATTTTCCAAGAGAAGTTGCACTCAAGCTGTTTTTTTTTCATTTTTGGTTTGTTTTCACCATCATGTCAGTCTACTAACTACATTACTTTGCTCTGCATTACCCTTCGCTCTGCATCAGCACACACCCTCTGACAACCTAAGACCAACATCCGCACCATGGGAAATCAGGCTTTCTCCGCTGCTGCCCCAAGACAATGGAACGCCCACCCTGACCACCTGAAGGCCCCACAGACTACAGCTGTTTTTTTTTTCTCTCTCTCTCTCTCTCTCTCTCTCTCTCTCTCTCTCTCTCTCTCTCTCTCTCTCTCTCTCTCTCTCTCTCTCTCTCTCTCTCTCTCTCTCTCTCTCTCTCTCTCTCTCTCTCTCTCTCTCAAACTCTTTCTCTCTCTCAAACTCTGTAGCACTGGGAAGATGTGAATGGCATCTTCACTGTTTTTAAACATGTTTGAAAAGATTCACGTGCTCCTGTCTGGCCGTGATAGTCTGCAGCTGTGGCTCATAGGCTAATTGAGCCACACCCATTCTGGTGCTCTTTAAGAGGGCCAGAGTTTTAGACTGGAGGGGCTGGAGTGGTGCAAGTGACTCGACAGTTGTTCTGTGTTTTAAGTAAAGAGATGCTTTTTAACAACAACAACAATGTGCGTGAAGAAAGCTCTTTTTCACATTTGGTGGCAGTGGTGGGACATTCCTCTAGCCGAGTGGAGGGGACCCACATTTCGAAAAACATTGTTCGAGGAGCTTCGTGGTTGGTGCACAGTGAAGAAGAGCAGGTAGACGAAGAGTCCTGCTAGGAGAGGAGATCACTGGGGAAGTTGAACTGCTGTCCTGTGGGGTTGGCCAAAGCCTGAAGGAGGAATAGCTCGGGAACTCCTTGTTGCTGATGTGAGCCATGTGGGGAGCTATTGCCAAGCCTTGGCAGAACAGCAGTGGCGGAGGACTTACTGCGAAGAGTGCAGTGTTTGGCCAAGAAGGAGGGATCTTTGAATGAAGATTGGTGGTCACCAGAGACTTTTTGAACTGTTTATTTAGCACAAATGACTGTCTTGCACAGTATTTTACCTTTTTTATCGAATACGCTTGTAACTGTGTTTACAAGCTTAAAAGAGGGGGAAGGTAATGTGAAGATGTGAATGGCATCTTCACTGTTTTTAAACATGTTTTAAAAGATTCACGTGCTCCTGTCTGGCTGGTTAGCCGTGATAGTCCGCAGCTGTGGCTCATAGGCTAATTGAGCCACACCCATTCTGGTGCTCTTTAAGGCCACGTTTATACGTAGCAGGGTATTTATAGAAACAAATATTTCCCCCCCTCCTTTTTCAAAATTAACATTGTGCACACAATCGTTTTCAAAAAAGTTGTTGTTTACATCAAAACGCATAAATACGCCGTTGAGTGCAATTAAAGCCAATCAGAATCCGCAGAATCAACAACGAATAACACGAGCGTCTTCCTGTAACAAACAAACTGTAAACATAGGGCGCTCATATGACGTTAAGCATTTCCTGGCGCATAATGTGACGCTTCAGAACCTAAAACCCTGTTTCCCCCCGTTGACACGACAACACATAACAGGCGTTTTAGAAATCTCCACTTTGGCCGGAGTTTTTAGAAATGATCGTTTTCTGTGACAAAAACTGAGTTTTCGTGTAAATGAGAGGCCAAACCGCGTGGAAATATCTGCGTTTTCCCTTTGTGTAAACGTGGCCTAAGAGGGCCAGAGTTTTAGACTGGAGGGGCTGGAGTTGTGCAAGTGACTCGACAGTTGTGCTGTCTTTTAAGTAAAGAGATGCTTATTAACAACAATGTGCGTGAAGAAAGCTCTTTTTCACAAGCACTTTGAGATTTTTGAATGTAAAGTGCTCTACAAATAAAATTTATTGTGATTATTTAGATCCAAATTTTCGTTGTTTATAACATACAAAACATACAAACAACAGCAATATTATTAACAATTTATAACGATTTAACGATTCATATTATCCATATAGCAATATTTTCTTTCATTTTTCGTTGAATTAGGGTGTTTTGGGGTCTTTTGGTGTGGTGGTCACAATCCGAAATCACTGTGGAACCACACATCAGCATGTCTTTTGTGCAACTTCTTTTGGAAAATGGCCTACCCTTACCCTTCCATCCCCTGCAAGGAGCCGTCCAGTATTAAGCTCTCTCCTTGCCTTACCCACCCAAACCCCAGTTGGCGGACAGAGTATATTTGTGGTAGTGATAATGACAAATAATGTATAACATAATGACCGGATAACATTCCTGAACATCTCACGTTCTTTGAATGCAAAATAATACATCACAACAGTGAGACAAGTATTGCTTCATGAAAACTGAAGTATGTCGGTACTATTCAACAGTAACATCTCCTGCATCTTTACAGTACACGTGATCTATCAACGTACCTTTTTCAGTTGTGGCTGTGTGCACGTGTTGACTGTACCCATGCTGTTCCAGTAACTTGCCAATGGTAGACGACACAAAGATATTAGGGCCCGACCGATATTGATTTGAGTGCCGTTGCCGATTATTTTCAGAGAAAAATTATGATTACGATTTAATCGGCCAAAAAAAATAAAATAAAAAAAAGCATATAAAACGCAGTTTTTGATACCTTAAATATACTTTAAACACTTTAGACGAATATGTGAATTGAATGCAGAACCTTTGAGTGTTTTAGAATACATTTACAGTCAAAATTTAGTGTAATTTAAAATGTAAAATAAATAACTAACTCCCAATGTGCTGCGCTCGTGAGCATTGACTAACACGTGCGTGCTGAGCAGTATGGTCTCACCGTTAGAGTCTACAGTATAACAAATTAACATGGCCTGGGACCTAAAGAAAAACAGGCACAACATGCTCATACAACGCGTCTTGTGTACATTGGTGAGGTGAGCGCGCAGCTGCCTGAGCGAGCGTGCTTTCATGTTGTACGGTAAAATTCAATCTCCTCTTTTTTATTCCAGCTAAAGTTGTTAGTTAGCTAGGCGAGTAGGAGCGCAATCTGCAGGATACTAAGCGCAATAACATTTAAAAATATATATATTATAATCTGCGTCTTTTTGGCAGATTATTTTCAAAAAGGCTATAATCGGCCGATTAAATCGGCAGGCCGATGAATCGGTCGGGCCCTAAAAGATATCCTCATTGAAGTCTCCCATGATGAGTTTCCTCCCAGGATGTTTGTCAAGGTCAAAGACGAGCTGTAACAAATGCTGTCGAAAGGCATCAATCTTATAGGAGCTGGGTCTGTATAAAATGACAGCAATCAAATTAACGTGTGGTATCTCAAAGTACAAGCATTCCACATTGCATCTCCCTGGAATTGAAACCCGCACATCAATTTTGTCGGAAGAGTACATGCCAACACCACCTCTTTGTTGTTGTTTCAACCCTGCAAAGACCTGTTCAGAATCATCGTAACAGTTTTCTCTCGGATTGTGCTTGAATGTGTACCCTGGAAGTTGCGGTTCCTCGGAACCTGCGTTGAGCCACGTCTGTTAAACAAATACAATCAGCTTTGGTTAGTGACTTATGGGCTGCAATATTCTGAATGTGAGCATTTAAACTCTGTACGTTATGAAGAGCTATTGTGCACACAGGATTCACAGACAAAACAGACATTCCATAGCTGAACTTAATGCAACATAAGCTTGACCTGACGCAAAGATCTTTTTGAGTGATACAACAGCCCTTTCAACAGTTAAGCCCTGGCATTTGTGTACATTTTGCGCCCAAGATAAACCCAAAGGTAGCTGAATTCGAAGTCCTCCGGCAGTGGTCACCTGGTCTTTTTTTTCCACTACTGATGAACGTTCAAAAACCCTCTTTGACTTTGATCTCTAAATCTTACCAACATTAGGATCATCAAAGTCAATGTGGATAGCTGCAGGAATGTCATCGTCCTCTTTACCTCTGATTTCCACAACTGTGCCGCACGCTCCGTTTACAAGGCCGCCAGACACGTCTATGTTCTTCAACATCACTCTTGCTCCGATTCCCAACGAAACGCATTTTGGCAAGCAGGAATTGAAGATTTTTGTGTGGAAGCCAACTATCCGCTCCATTCTTCCGGTTTTGGGGTTCCGTACAATTCGAGGGCCTGAATGCTGACTGCGTCTGGACAGGTGTCTTGCAGTCTCTTCACATTATATTCATGGACCTCTGCGTTTGTAGCATATATGTGAATGTCAGTTGGGTCTTCACCAGTTTCACGCTGCTTCAGTGTGAGTATATCACAGCTGCTGAGAGGTTCCTTCTTTTTACGGACTCTGAGGCGGTTTAGCAATCCAGCAAATTCAGCATTTTCTTGACTAACGACTTTGGTCAGCTGAGCGACTTCAAAATTGCCTTCCCACAGGTTTCCGCCGTCAGCAAAAAGAGGTTTGCCTTTGACAGGTCTCAACTGGTAAAAGTCACCCACACAGATCACGGAAACATTTGCAAACAGCGAATAATCACCGGTCTGCTTGATTTGACGTAGTCTACCATGAATGTAGACCAAAAGACGGTGGTCGACCATGGACACTTCATCAATGATCAGGATTTGCAAGTTGCCCATTCTGCTTCGTAGAGAATTCACTTTCTCATCGCCGAGAGGTTGATAAGGCATTTGCACCAATGGAGAAAGTGTGGTGAATGGTCGCGGCACCAATGTTGTACGCAGCCACGCCTGTAGGTGGCGTTAGAAGAACAGTGAGATCCCCTGGATTTTCAGCAATCTGTGACAACAGCCTAGTGGCTTCGTAATGTATTGCTTTGATCAAATGGCTTTTGCCTGTTCCTGCTCCACTGGTGATGAACAATCGCAAGGGCTCAGGATTCTGTCCAAGAAGTTTCTGCAAGCACCATTGACAGACGGCATAGAATACGGCAGATTGCTGTCCGTTCAACGATCGCAATAAATCCAACGCGTCTTGCCTGGGCATCGTCACATGATTCGTTTCCAAAGTGCACGCAGTGTGTGGGTTAGCTGTCAGGTCAGGCATAAGTTCTGTGCCATCAGCGTCTTCATCATCTACAACTCTGTCTTTCATGAGATCCAAACAACGAAGACGCTCTCTTTCTGTTTCAGGACACAGCTGAGCCCATGCATCTTCTAAATCAATGTTTTCTTCCAGCAACTGCGTAGCTTGGTCAATGGCATCGCTCTCTATTTCAAACACAGCTTTGTTGTCATCCACAATGGACTGCACTCGTTGAAAATCACCGCCACATTTAACTGCACCGTTCTTGTAGAAATGCTTGTATGTGTCAAACTGGGACGGTTTGAGGTGATATTCTTCTTAGTGAGGCAAGAAAAGTTGAAGCAACGAATGGAAGTACTTTTCTGGGTCTCTTGTGGGAGAAAATCTGGGATACCTCACGACAGCGGGTTGCTTTCGGGTTCGTCGTTTCACAAAACCGCAGTCGTTGTTGAGCTGTATTATGTCACCTGAACCTTTTTCTGCCGAAACCTGTGACGCATAAATAACTGTATTCTGAGCAAAAACTGGCCAAGCACATATCTTG
Organism: Gadus macrocephalus; assembly: GCF_031168955.1. Lineage (NCBI taxonomy): Eukaryota > Metazoa > Chordata > Actinopteri > Gadiformes > Gadidae > Gadus > Gadus macrocephalus. The sequence continues at coordinate 938,611 of NC_082387.1, read as the reverse complement.
AAATTCTGCTGACTCAGGTCTATTGTGGTATCTCTCAATTATGTTGGTCATCCAAATGCTGCTGTTGTCTTCACACGTTTGGCGCTTAGCTTTAGCTTGGAGCACACTCAAAGGTAAACTCATCCTGACAGGATTGTCGCCAACGGGAATAAACTGTACATTGCGAGAGCATTCTTTCATGTGCATATGCGTTAAGCGGTACACTGCCTCTTGAGCTGAAACTTCTCTGTTGTGTAGGTACACGCTTCCAAGCTGCTTGAACGCTGCCTTTGCATCTAGATCGCCATTCGTGGCCTCATTTTGTGTGCGTTGTAAGTGCAAACCCATTTCTTGCTCGGCCTTTGTGATGTACGACAGTATATACACGACAACAGAATATGCATCTGTGACATATTGGATATCCATGTTACCTTGCCATGCGCGGAGTAAGTCTCGGTTGTACTGTTCACCCAAATATCTGCAGGATTTCGTTTCAGGACAACGCTTTTCTTTGTCACACATCTCTTGCACGCCCTTTCAAACAAGCATTGATCTATCCCCAGAGACTAAAATAATGCATCAGCTGTTTCGAATTTCATGTCAGGGGCTGTCAGTGCAGACTTTACTTCCTTTAAAACTTTGCAGGCACTCGTGTTTTCGTCGTCGCTCTTAAAGTTGTCAGAGTTCGCGCCTCCTGTGATGAACGTACGGCTTGATGGTGGGCGTGGGAAATTGAACCTGCAAACTGTTTTTCTTGCGGCAAGTCTTGGAGTGTCTTTTGCTGTGTCTTTGTACACTGGTCACAAGCTCCTCAAGTTCTGCGTCACTGTCTGGCGGAATCTCACAGTTGATGTATCTGTCTATGAAACGTACTACTTCGGCATCGGTCTCTATCAATCCTTGGAGCATTTTCAACCCAAAATAGACGTGAGGAGAGCCACGCTACTGGAATTCAACACGGTAAAAGTAGTCCTTGATTTTCCCTATGGGTTGAGCCAGCGACAGGATTACATCACAAAGGAAACTATGCCATCGGTGGTCAAACATTCTCGCTGCTGTGACAGGATTTCGGCGTACGAGTCCACATTTATCAGACCAATCGAGATCTGTGAGAGGTGTTTGTTTTCCTTCTATTCTTAGAAGAGAGCTGAGCATGTCAGGCCATCGCAGATCAGCACTATTGAAACTTGCAAAGTGGAAATCGAAAGCTGACATATCATCGCAAACAAATCTTTCTGTACCGACATCCAGTACGGAGGTGTGCCATGAATCCCTCGTAGGAACTTGTACCCTTCGTTGTTGCGCAAGATTTTACTGATTGAATCCGAGTCCAACAACATCTGTGGTGATGCTTCTCTCAGAGACGTGTTTCCACCACCTTTGCGTAACGCCATTGACACGCTTGATACCACCTGCTGCACCTCTGACATGTATTGCGCGTAAAAAATGTAGTCTGTGTTGCGTGCAAATCGTCCATCGGCATTCATAATTCGTGCGTTCAGGTATTGTGACTAATTCTGGACTCTCTTTCATCATGGAATGTAGGTCCGCCCGAGGGGAATAGAACAGGGAAACATTTGCCCTCGTTAGTTTTATCATACAGCAGCTTGACTGGACTGTTGCCTTCACCTGGTGCCTTGTTCAGTATGTCCTGGAAATTGTGATCAATAATCTCTGTACCCAGATCAACAGGTTGCAACAATGTATCTGACAAGAGCCCACCCTGGTCTTTGATGTATGTCAAATCCTCGTCTGCTTGCTCTTCAAGGGTATTTTCATCATCGCTATAATCAGCTGGCTCTTGTCTGCTGTTTTCCTCTGCGTCAAACTGATCGGTTCCATTTAGACTGTTTACCCATTCATTGTTGAGTGTCACACCATCGTACCACTTGTTTTTTGCCAGCAAATATCTCAGTGCGTTTCTTACACGATCGGTGTGGACAAACATGTACTCATAATGACCTTTGTACGTCAATTTACGCTTGAGTTTCACCCGTATCATCTTGTCATCACATTAGTTCCTTGGAAGGATATTTGTTACATCCGTGTTGTTAATAGGAACAGAAACACATGGACCTTGGCAAGCTCTCTGGCGCCCTCGAGGCAAACACAACAACAACAGATGTTGTTCCAAAGAGTTGAGACATTTCAGCTCAGCAGGAATTTCAGACAGATGCATGCTGTTGGCAACACTTATCTCGGGAAGTTTTCCTCCAAGTATTTTCCGGTGACATGTATGGCAAATCCATAACTGGCTTGATGGACTATCCGACAAATGGCATCTGTGCTCGCATTCCATATCACAGATTTGTAAATATTGCAATGTAATGCACCTGTTAGCCAGCGAAGCAACCACTGCTCCTTTGCGATCATAGCATTCTCTTTTACACTCCAAAACCTGCTTCTTGAAGAGTAAGCGATGACAAACAGAGCACACATACTCAGGACCACGGGTGACTTCCTGACGGAAACAACCAATGACAAAGTCAATCTCAGTCTGTTTATTGTTCAAAGTGGCACGTTTCTCACAGCTACGTTTTATTTTATTTGCTTTTGTTGTTCTGTTTCAGTTTGTAACGAAATAAAGTGATTCTCTTGTATTTCATACGACTGTATCCACGAACACGAGTCTGGAATTTCTTATTTAACTTATATTTGGTTTTGGAATATTTGCACACAAGAGTTTGAAACCTGCTGTTGGTCTTATATTTAGCTTTGGAGTAATCTCGCACAAGAGTTTGAAACCTGCTGTTGGTCTTATATTTAGCTTTTGAGTAATCTCGCACAAGAGTTTGAAACCTGCTGTTAGTTTTATACTTTGCTTTGCTCTTTTCGATATCCCGTTTTCTGTTATTACTGTCGCTGTCATACAATTTTTGCCTGGACATTTTCCGGTTCAGCTTCTGACTTTCGTTTTCGTAATAACCTCAAGTTGTTATCTTTGTTTGTGGACTGGCATGTTCCTGCGCAAATACTTGCTGCATTTCTGTGTTGAACACATGTTACGACTTCATAGTGGTTACCACCAGTGTGACTCAAATAAATGCAATTCTCTGACTGTGGTCTTGCAATAGGTGCATCCATGTTCCATCATTCAAAGTAATGATAGCTGTTTGCACAGTAGTACACTCTTGATCTTGTAACGTAGTCTGGCACTGACATATATCCATCTCTCAAGTATGACTCAAATACGTTGCTGTTATTCTGGAGGTGTTTCACAACTGCCCGTCTCACTTTCAAGTGCCGGTCCTCATCATGACATATTCTCCAGGCAAGACTACGATAAAAACAGTTTCCGTCTGGTTTTATACTTTTTATCTTACAAGGACATCTCATATCGTCAACACTGCTCGTTGTGTTTGGCCTTTCATCAGAATGTACAGTCGACAGTCCAATTTGTTTGCACAAGACATCCTGATCCTCAAGAGTTAAAGGTTTAAAGGGCCGTTTGGCGACAGTTTCCTCGATAATGATGACATCATCTGTAGCCGCTAAACAACACACTGTGATTGAAAAGACTCTTTGGCCGTGTCTGCATCCACATCGATGACATGTGATTTAATTTCGGTTTTGACACGTTTGACATGCTGAGGTCGCTTACCTTTATCAGAACGGTAACTGGGCACTCTTTTCAAACATTCACTGTCAAGTGGTTGTGCGGCCGTGTTTGCATCCACATCGATGACATTGTTGACATGTGATTCAATTTGTCTTTTGAAACACTGACCCTTATCAGAACAGTAACCTGTGTCTATACCAAATTTACCAGCATCACTTACGCCTGGCAGTTGTTCACACACTTTATGCGTAGGATTACCTTTGACTATGTCACTGTAGAGTGGACGGTTTACCATTGGACTGTAGTTGGCATTGTCAGGGTCGACATGGATTATTGCAGCTTTCACACCTGTTGCCTCAAATCGGGGTGTACTTCCGCCAAACCATTCTGCAAAGTCATACACATGACGGATCAGGGACTAAACAGTTGAAGTATGAAACACAGCTTGCCCTTTGACCTTTCCTGTTGACATTTGAGTTTATGTGCGAATCAACAAATGCAAACTTGCCTCTTCCATTCACTATTGCACATGTATTAGCACAAATGGTTAACAAACAAGCATCATTACCATATAGTGAACGCTGGAGTGCTTCATCAAAAGGCATAGCGACATCACGTAAACTTTGATCAAAGTCATCAACACGAATCAATCCAGTGAAAGACTGCATAGTTAATTGCAAAATTTGTATTCCAAACTTTGTAGTGTCTAGGCAATTCAGACACAGCAATGTAACCTCTTTCTTGGTCTCTTATTAGACGCTGTGCATTCATTGATCTGTAAAGTACAGTTCCCTTAATCAAAACATCATCGAGATCTCTGCTTGTCCAGGTCCACACGTTACCCAGATTGGACTTCAGAACTGCAGTCAGACTGATGGCACCACATTGCTTGTTGCGATCCTTTCCGAACTGTGAATCGTCTTGATGAAACGACCCCATCAGCACAGATCTGTCAACAGGATGAATCAAACAATCATCGGTAGCATTATCGTCTTTCATGTAATTCACAGTATTTGGCAGGTCATTTGGCAGAGTTTTGGCAGGGTTTCATTGGGTGTTGTCGAGTATGTGACAGGCAGAGTTTTGGAGGCAACTTGTTTTTTACGAGGAAGAGCCATCTCGGCAACTTTGTTTTTACGAGGAAGCGCGACCTCGGCAACTTGACTTTTACGAGTTAGCGCAAACTCTGCAACTTTAATTTTACGAGGAAGCGCGACCTCGGCAGCAGACCCCAGGTCTACTGTAGTCAGCCCTCTTTTAGCACAGCGCCGCTTGGCTGCCTTAGACTGCTTGCTTCGACGCGGCATCTACAACGAAACACATAAGTCAGATTTTAGCATAATATAGTTAGAGAGCAACCATTCATAAGCCCCCCCTCCCCCAGAGATGGCACACACACACACGCATATATATACATTACACGCATACATATATCCATACACAGACACATTTTTATTACCATACATTTTACAACAGCAGCTGTAACATGTGAAATGCCTGCATTCTTTTGGCCTATTCGTTTCAAGAGGCATGCACCCATGTCAACAGACTGTCATGGTGGTTATTAAATACATAATAAGAGCAGACGCCAAATTGCCCGCTGGGCGCAGGAAATGCGGCCGCCATCTTGGACCACTCGTATTTCATATACAATTGCAAACACGGCTGGGGCAGACAATTATTTATCGGGAAGAGACACTTTGGCATTGATAACCATCACTCTGACTTGTTGTTGTGTCAGTGTTTCACAACATAACGCTCCACCACATTGCCGAACAATCCTCTTTCAGGGGTTTCAGGTCATACTAAAACTTTCATCTATCTATATATATATATATTAGAGCTGTCAGTTAAACGCGTTATTAACGTCGTTAACGCAAACCAATTTTAACGGCGTTAAATTTATCGCACGATTAACGCAATTCTTTTATTTAAAAAAAATAAAAAATATATATTTATTTTTTTTCTTTGGCTCAAAACAAAGAAGCAGTAGCCTGACTGCTATGTTCAAATGAAATTTGTTCAAAGCAGTCTTTTTATTGCACTATAGGCTCTCTTTTTGTATAGTCCTGTTTTGGCCAATGTTGTTATCAATACAAAATCATTTGCACAAGGCAAGCCAATGCACTTCACCATGTTGATAAGAGAATTAAAATGAGAAGAATTATGGGAAAAAGAAATCAAGGGATATTTAGCATAGAAAAATAATTTGCGATTAATCGCGAGTTAACTATGACATTAATGCGATTAATCACGATTAAATATTTTAATCGCTTGACAGCTCTAATATATATATATATATATATATATAGATAGATATTAGTGGTGGGCATAGATTATTTTTTTTAATCTAGACTGATCTAAATTAATTCCAAAATTAATCTACATTAAAATGGCAAACGGCAAAAAATCTGTTTGTTTACCGTGACAGCGGTCAATTATACTTGTCAATGGTGAATTATCAAATAGTGCCCATGCAAGTGAACGGAGCATAAACAAAAATAATTGACAGCTGAACGTTGGGAAGGCCCATGCAAGTGAATGGAGCAGTCTACAGCATTGAGAAGAGCCGTGTAATAATCCTTGATAATGTAAGGTTTAGAAGATAAATATTTGAAAGTTGTAAAATAAATTATTATAATTTATATTGGAGTTAATTTGCTAGAAATGTATTTAAAATGTTTAGATATTTATGTTACACAATAATTACTTACATATTTACATGTTCACATTAACAGTCAGGATATTCTGTTGAATCTGCCTCTCTGATTCCCTCACATTTACCTCAGTCTAAATTCTAGCTTCTGATTAGTTGGCTCAATCACGTGATGGGTCCGAAAAAGGAAGTGTTGTGGTTGTGGGTTGAAAAGTAAAGTAAAGTACCGCTTGAGAAAGTCATCCGACCATCTCCCTGCTGTTTATTCTCATAAAGAGTGATCCACCAACACATATCGAACCCTCACGTTACAATAATTCCACTCGAGGTTTTTTTTTTTTACAAGTGGTGGGTACAAAATGATTCTTGACGAAAACTGGTGGGGGCGCGTCCAGCGTAAGCGACGCCTATGCCCAGCTCCCAACCCAACTTTGAAAATAGATTAATGGCGATATTTTTTTTATCGCCCGATAAAAGTTACGCGTTAACGCAGCCGTTAACGGCCCACCACTAATATATATATATATATATTATTTCTTAAGTGTGTGATTTGGAAAACACCTATCATAACCTACATTTCTCTCCTCTTTTACCAGGGTAGTCACATTGAGGAAAAAAAAAAGTATTTTACAAATGAACCCTAACCAACAAAAGAAGCACCTAGCTAAAACACACATAAAAACAGAATAACAAAATGTAAGAGTATAAACATAATTAACAAAACAGACAACATATGCAGGCTATAAAAGAAAGGGCATCGTAGAGTTTTCACCGCGTTTCCCGAAAGCATCGTGGGGAACGAACGTCTTGAAAACGCTCGTAGCTAACGAGTACTCCAGGGGTGCTCGTAGGACGCTAAGAGCATCGTCAGCTATAGCCTCAGTGGCGACACCATCGGACATTCCGTCTATTGGATGCGTTTTATTAAAACGCATTGCGCCTTTATGTTCTTAGTTTGGTAATTAATAAAGATTATTAATTAATTTATTAATAAAGATGTTAAAATGGCCAAAATAAAACGGGACAGTCCAGAAAATGTTTGCGCAGGCAGGGCACTCAAAATGTGTGAGAGAAAGTGGGGGGATTTGTGCAGACTGACATAGGCTACTCATAAAACGTAGCATAAAATAATGTAAAAAATTAAATTAAAACAATTGAAAAAAAATTGTTTTAAAAAAAAAATTACAAAAAAAAAAAAGAAATAAAAAAAATTATAGAAAACAAGCAAAGGAGCAGGCAAAAGGCTGGGATGAAGGCTGGGATGAATGTTTAGTGACATTAGGGAGGGTGGAGGGGGTTAAAAAAAAGTCTCAATCACTCTTCGACGCGCAAGAAAACCAGCCGCGTAGTTATGAGGGAGGCCGTCCTCACACCGATCTTCCTCATCGTCATCGTCCTCAACGTCCTCCGGTTCAAGCAATGCCACCCCAGCCTTAGCTGCAATGTTGTGCAACATAGCCGTCACACAAATCACGGCGCATGACTTGGCTGGAGAAAACTGGAGCCCTCCGCCTGACTTGTGACTTGCTCAACGATGCACCGGGCCAGATGGTGGGCTTCGTTGTATTCCTCATCATGGACGTCTCCCGGGTTATTCACAGGTGTGAAGAGGTGAGGGCGAAGAGGATATCCACTGTCTCCGAGGAGCCGCCACTCTCCCCTGGAGGCTGCAGCCAGCCGGCCGATGGAGGACTCGCGGAAGACGAAGGAGTCGTGTGTGCTCCCAGGCCATCTCGCCACGACATCAAGGATGATGCCCTGATGGTCGCACACCAGCTGACAATTCACAGCGGCATATCCCTTCTGGCATATGAACACATGGGCATCCACATGGGGCCTCAGAATGGGAACTAAGGTTCCGTCCACGGCTCCGGCCACTTGAGGGATGCGGAACGACCGAAAGAAATCTTCTTGGGTCGCCCGCATCTCGTCCCTGGTGGGGAAATGGACGTGCTGCGGAACCAGTCGGAGGAGGCTGTACGTCACTGCCTGGATCGACCTGCAGACTGACGCCTTGGACAGGCCCTGGCCATCTCCGACGACCTGCTGAAAGCTCCCTGTGGCGTAGAACCTGAGGGCGGCCAAGAGCTGTACTTGCGGTGTGAGCGCAAAGTTCCTCCTGGTTGCGCGTCTCAGGTCTTCGCTGATCGTCCCAAGAAGCTGTCTGATCAGCTCCCTGGGCAGCCTGTAGCGCTGGATGACTGCAGAGTCATTGTAGACCTCGATGGGGTCAAAGTTGTCCCGGATTTGAGCATTAATTGCAACAAGGCGACTCCGGGGACGCCTCGGCCTCTCTCTCTCTCTCTCTCTCTGTCTCTGTCTCTGTCTCTCTCTTGCTCACGGAGCGCTAGCACACGTTGTCTACCAGCCATTATTTGCACTGACGTAGCCTGCATGGCCCCTTGCACTATATAGGCCTATGTTCCGAGACGAATTACTACAACCTGCCAACGAATAATGTTAATTAAATGCGTCATGCCTCCACAACACTATCAACACGTTAACAATCAGTCAGACACTCGCTTATGTTAAACAGTTAATTTGTTAAGGGTAGGCCTATATCAAACTAATTGCCGGTGTTTCCACATGTATTATAGTCTTTATTATTATTATATAGAAGTAGCCCTATATTTAAACCTACTTTTTAATGATGCTATGTAGCCAGACATCTTTTTCCTTTCAAGGATTTAAACCAAGAGTAATTTTAACAGCCTTAACCCCAAAACATGCACATATTTTGCACGACAATAAAAGCAACAGAGGCGCTCATCTATTGCGGCCACTGAAGTGTGCTATATCATTTGTGGAGACCATTGTGGTTCATATAGTTCAGCTGCAGTTGATAGAAACATTGCGAAACATAGTGATTGCATGATTTTCACACTGTTACGACTGCGTCGTCGTCAGTAAAAGAATGACAAATGAACATCATGTTTGAAAAAAGTTTTTTTTATTTCAAAACTCAAAGAATAAACGGTTCAAAGGTGCCCACACCAACAAGCAACATTTTAAGAAGTGTGGGGGGGAATAGCTGACATAACTGCGGTCACTGGCAACACTAGGTCCGATGTGGAGCGAAAAAGAAAGCGTCCGAAGTTCGACAGCAAACTTCCTCAACGACGAGGAAGTACGCGCCATGGCCATCTTCCATGGCATCCCCGGGGGAATGGATATCCATGCGGGTATCACGGAAGAGGGAGATCCTTCACGTGAGCAATGGCAGGAGGATGAGGAACCCAGGATCCCCCAACAGTCCACCTCGGCTGGCCCACCTCCCTACCCGTCACATCTAAAAAGAGAACAAAAAAGCCTTATGAAAACGTGTTCACAGTTCATTCAACTTTCCCAAAACACACACACACACTCTTCACTATATATATATATATATATATATATATATGTATATATATATATATATATTAGTGGTGGGCCGTTATCGGCGTTAACGCTCGCGTTAACGCGAGACTCTTTATCGGCGATAAAAAAAAATATCGCCGTTAATCTATTCTCAAAGTTGGGTGAAAAACTTGGCGAATTGCACTAGGGGGCGAGAATGAGTCAGACTTCGAACCTGTGTATGCCTACTGTGAAATCACCACATCAAACGTGACGTGCTGACGACATGGAAGCCGCCGTGTTTGCTAAACGGAAAATTTATTTTTAAGAAGCTTCCCAATGGAAACCTTGACAAAACCAAGGTTGTTTGCACCTTGTGCAATGCGGAATTCGTTTACTGTAGGAGTTCTTCCAGTCTGAAGTACCATCTGAACGCAAAGCATCCCTTAGCTAATGCGGAACATGCCGGGCCAAGCACTGCTGTAGCGCCGGCGAAGAGTAGTGCTCGTCAAACTACTATGTTTGAGTACAACCGAGGCAAGCCCGTCAGCACAGCTCTATCAGAAAAGCTAACTAAGCTCCTCGCTCAGTGGATTGCCACCAGCTGCCGGCCCATCAGCGTGGTTGAAGATGATGGGCTCGAGCTTGTTCTCCAGGCGGCCACAGGTGACCCATCATACAAACTACCTGCGAGGCGAACTATCATGAGAAGAATACATGACCAGCACGCCGCATAGAAAGCCGCAAAAGATGAGAAGCTGGTAGAGGCGACGTGTGTAGCACTGACTGGGGACCATTGGACATCTGTCAAGAATGAAAACTACCTCGGCGTTACTGTACACCTCATCGATGCCAGCTGGGAACTTATCTCCTTCGCTCTAGGTAGGCTACGTTATTTAATTTTAACAGTGTTACTACTACTTGGAAATTGTACTGAGCTAAGCTATCAGTTACTCTACCGTAAATAAAGCTTCACTACACAAAAGCTACCACCCAGTCAAATGTAGGCGAACAAGCCAAGTTACACAGCAAAAGTAGTTCATTCAATTTCAACAAACATGTTTAAGTTGAACCAAATTTCAAGCAAATGTGTGTTCAAATTTTGATTGAATCTGTGATTAATAAGGTGTGTGTGTGTGTGTGTGTGTGTGTGTGTGTGTGTGTGTGTGTGTGTGTGTGTGTGTGTGTGTGTGTGTGTGTGTGTGTGTGTGTGTGTGTGTGTGTGTGTGTGTGTGTGTGTGTGTGCCTGTTCTATTTGTGGGCCTGTTCTATTTGGGTATTTGTGTGTGTGTGTGTGTACCCATGTGTGTGGACGCAATGTGTGTGTGTGTGTGTGTGTACCCAGCGTGTGTGTGGACGCAATGTGTGTGTGTGGACGCAGTGTGTTAAATTCATGTTTAACTGAATAAACAGTTCATAAACACAAGTGCATCTTATTGAACATTATTTATTTTCATCACCAATTATAGTAGAACAGCTTTCTCTAGCAGTTTGTGATGCATTTTGGAAACAGGAGATGAGCCCCTGGTCTAATTATTTAGGTAGCACACATATATTATGAATGCCTTCGGCAGAATTCAAATGAGCCATTTTAATCTAGATTAATCTAGATTAATTTCAAGATTAATCTAGATTAATCTAGATTAAAAAAATTAATCTATGCCCACCTCTAATATATATATATATATATGTTTAGCATATACTCAAAAATATCACCTTGCTGCTCCGGGTCTCCTCCTCGAGGGCAAGCTGACGTGCCATAATGTCCAACTTTGCCCTCTTCAGCACAATCACCTCTTTATGGTAATCGGCGGATTCCCGGAGCAGACCACACACGTCCCTCAGCAGAGCCACTTCTCCCTCTCCAACTCCACCAGGTCTTGGCTGCATTGGCAGCCACGAACGATGATGGAGGCGGTGGCAGTGGAGGCGGTGGAAGGGGTGGAGATGGTAGCCGAGGTGGACGGTGCGGTCATGACGGGTAGGGAGGTGGGGGCAGCCGAGGTGGACTGGTGGGCAATCCTGGGTTCATCCTCCTCCTGCCATTCCTCACGTGAAGGATCTCCCTCTTCAGGGATACCTGCATGGATATCCATTCCCCCGGGGATGCCGCGGGAGGCTGAGAAGCCTATGATGGCCATGGCTCGCTCTTCCTCGCCGTTGAGGGCCTGCGCCGTGTTCACCCCGGCACCAGTCAAATTAGTTTGCTGTCGACATTCAGACGCTTTCTTTTTCGTTAGACTTACAAAGTCTTGCCATTTTTTTCGGACATCCACATCGGACCTAGTGATGCCAGTGAGCGCAGTCATTCTCTCTGCTATTTCTCCCCACTTCTTAGTTTTTTGCTTGTTGGTGTGGGCACCTTTGAAGCGGTCAAATAATATGCCTTTGTTGGCCTCCACCTCCTCCAGCAGAATGTTAATCTCTTCTGCCTTAAACATATACCTCCTCTTTTTCCCTTTGTCCGCCATTTTCTAGAGGCCTTACCCTATTTCCGGAGGGGCTTTTATAGCCAATCAAATTATCAATCAAGGAAACCCTTATGCGGAATCAGATTAAGTCGGCTCTCTTTGCTGCGCAAAGCATGTTTCAGAAATCAGCCCATTAAGATAAATGTAGTTGTCACACAAGCTATTTTTAATTTTTTGTCATATGGAATTATTTCAGGGGGGGAAATGCCGTGAAACGCAGAGTGCATTCAGGATTAGGACTGATATATGTCGGCTTAAGCCTAATCAATTGTGTTTTAATGTCTTTAGCATTCATATAATTGCAGTTTTTCGTAGGCTACTCTGCTGTTGTCCTTGATGGGGATATATTTTAACCCTTTTTAAAACAATTTTCCTGCGTCTCCCCCTCCTACGGAGCCCATTTCAGCACCGTGTCAGCAGACAGTTACAATCCTACGACGTCGTGAGTGCAGCGAATGCGCGTTCACGTTAAGAGGAGTTTCGGGAAACGCTCCAAAGAAATTATCGATGGATCGCAAGATCCATCGGGAGAATGATCGTACGAGCGAAGATCCATCGTTATCGGGAAACGGGGCCCTGATCAGGAAAGGCAGCACCTACCTAAAAGACACATAAAAACAGAAAAACACAACGCAAGATTAGAAACATAATATACAAGAGGAAATACATGCAGGCTAGAAAAGACAACTTAGACACTATTTTACATTTGTAATATAAAGTGTATGCAATACAACAATTATAAATCAGAAAGAGGGATGAACATACTAAGTTTCAGTTATTACTGTAGTGCGCTCCAAGTTGAAAGGGAATAACATAGGCCATCTTACCAAGTTCAGAGCAAACAGTAGGCACAATTAAAAGTATGCTATTTTAACACTGATAAAATGACGGGAATACTCTGCCAGCTGCTTTGTCAATTATAAGTAACCAATTATGTTGTTCGCGTATAGCGGCATCCAACCAAATCAACTGTACAAACGGCAATGGTGTGTATCGTAGACAGCTTTTGTTAGGACTCGTAACGCATAATGATAAACAAGAGTCAAGAAAACGCAATACAGACTTTGAAGCATGCATATAAAGAGTGTCACCATAAAGTACAACAGGTAAAAAGGTGGATGCAACAACTTATTTTATACTTTTTTAATATAAAACACCCATCATTTCCAACCTAGCTTGACTCAAAATATATCTACAAAAAGTATGTGTAGCATGACAACATATCATAGGTTGGCCAGACGTCCCCGTTTTGGTTTGCCTTTCCCTGGCTAAATCCAGAAAAAAAATATATGTTTAAAGACACGTTAGGTTTTTCAATCGTTTCACAATATTCGATTGCTGTTAAGCCCAATATGAATATTCAAACAAGCCGAGCCATGTGTCCTGTATCACAGCTACATGTATGACCTTTTCACCAATAAAATCGCCTGTTAATCATTTTAGGCTTCTGAGAGATACGACTAAATAAATGCTCTGACCGTTCATTGCACCTGCAAAACAGATTACACTTAGTGGAACGGTCGACCGGTTCAAAATGGCTGCCGCATTGATCGCGGAGCCGTCGACAGGTTCAAGATGGCGGTCCCACGGCTCGTTAGCAACACTAGGCACGAGGGGTCGATGCGATGTCTATTCTTTATTATGTCTATTGTTGCTATGGTCGTTGCCATCGATCGCCGCCGTTTTTTCAAAGATATAAAACCATGGCCGAAACACAGTGGAAATGAGAAAGGGAGCCATAGACAAACACACAATGCAATGCGTCGACAAGTAACCGATGGGCTTAAGAGGGCCTCCGTATAACCCCCCTCCCCCCACACACACACACTCGATTCTGAAAAACACTCATTTAACATGTATGGGTTTACAATTCATTTAGTCCAGAATTTAAATGATCAGCGAAATGCTCCCATTCTAAATGCATCGAATTGATTACATTTATTAGACAGGCGAAATCCCCTTCATATCCGAAAAAAATAAAAATAAATACTTTCTCAACTGTCATCCGACAAAATATGCCATTTACATCGTCTTTCAACAGTTGACATCTCCCGATTTGACCATTTCAATGTATAATACTAACAACTAACTACTACAAAATATTCAACACGTAAACAATTATGTCAAATGCTGCTGTCAACATTCATTCTCCGGAGACAAAAAAACATAAGTCTTACCTTGATTTTCCTTTACGTGTTCTACTTCTTTGTCTACCTGCACTTCTTCATGGGGTAGTACAGCTTATCACTATATACCACCACCTACTGGACTATTATAGGAATGTGTAACAAAACTAATGGCAAATTCAATTTCATTATTTTCAAGTATGCTACCTGTAGCTGAACATAATGGGATCTAGTTTTTCAATCATTCATGACATCTGTTGTCCCTACTAGCACACCAAGGTCCAACTCCTAATTACTCAGCATTCTTGAACTAACTCTGTTCTTTGCACTCGGTATATCCCTGCAATCTCATCTTTAAACTGTTGAAAGTACAACGGTATTTATTGTAAACCAGATTAAATAAAAAGCCTTAATGATTTAAATGCAAATCATTTTTACACGGCCTATGCCAAAGAGCCTTTATTTTAAGTAATAAGCCTTCACTAGCTGAACACAACTAGCAGCCTGCAATGGCCATAAAGTATCCAGGCTCAGTTTGACGCCCTTGCTTAACATGTAGAATTGCTTACGATATTAAGAAAAATATAGGCCTACACGCGTTTACTTCTTGTGTGTTTGTTCATCTCAGAACGAGATTCTACACCGCCATGAGAAAAAGCTATTTGTAAATCCGATATTTCGAACATAAAGACCACTCGCCATTACCTGCACATCTTAGTCTAACTGACTATTCCCTTTTATAACGACAAAAGACAGAGACAATTGCTTAAATCAAAACGTAAAGTTTATTGTTCCATATCAAAAGTAAACACCACCATCAAACAAACGACAGCACAACAAAATCTCAGTCGACCAGAAGATCTTCCAGATCCTCAACATCCTCTTTATGTCCCGATCCCGCAGAGTGCCTTGCGTACGACGTCGAAGCCTCCTCCGCGTCCGGAATGTCGCCCTGGGAGCATTAGGCCATAGCCTCTCTTACGACAACGGCCGGAGCGAAGCGCACCACCAGTCCTTGACGAACCCCATCAGCGCCGAGTTTGTTAAAGCCATGGAGCGCTCATTGACATCTCTGGGTGCCACAATAAGCACCCCAGAGTATGTCACCAGATAAGCCGGTGTGCGCTGCAGGATGGAGCAGCGCTCACAGCGGTGAGTCGAACATTTGATGGCCAACTGGTCCTGTCCGGCGTGGCATCTTGGACACCTGGGCTTTGCGACTATCTTGACCCCGGTCGCCGGTCCGCACAGAATCTCCTCGGCCGTGACAGTCACCAGTCTGAGCGAAGAAGGCTGCCTGACACCCGTGGTGGCGGTGACCAATGTGGACGGTGTAGTGGTCAAAACGGTGCGGCTCCCATCCTTCCTGGTCGTCAACGACCAGAAGGTGTAGCACTGTCCGAGCTGGACCGTGGAGATCAGCCGATCCCACACGCTCAACGCCGTCTGTCCAGTGGAGTCACAAACCTCAAAGCACTTCAGCTCCATCGACGCTCCTTGGATCTCCACCACCTTGTTGTCCAGGAGCTGAAGTACCTTGACCTCGATGACTCCCACCTGATGAAAAACAACAAAGACAAACAAAGCAACACTAGGACCAAGTTCTCTCAAAATACTTCTTTCAACAAGCTTCACAAAAGCGCAACGCTTACCCTCTGCCTGGGACCCAAACCCAAAACGTCGACCACGGTCAGCCGGTCAGAGGTGCTGCTCGGTGCCCTACAGGGGAAAGGAAGGTCCCCAAACGCATCGAGCCTGCTCTGGCTCGACACCAACACGTCGAAGCCCCCTGGATTGCTGTAGCCTACGAAAACAAAATGAAAATAAATGCATGCTTAACACCTGGACGCACGGGCTGCCAGTAACGACTCATTAATGGGATCGGTCAATGAATCTAAACAACAAATAAAAAAAAATAAATAAAGTAATGTTTGACAAATGTATATTCATCACGCTGAAAGCAGGGTCGGTCATTTTACATATGAAAGCAATAAAAGGCGAGGGGATCGGCAATAAAGGCGAGGGGAGCGACGATAACCGACTAACGAGCAAGACAGGCCAATTGATGATGACTAACCTGCGTGTCTGCCATTTTACGTAACAGAGCAGTAAGACGGGGGAAGGGGGAAAAGACGCGCACTGCAAGGTTTGGAGATGAATTAGTTTGCCGTTAGCTCCGCAAGAAAATAATACGCAGACGACTCGTCAATTAAAAAAAAAGCCTTACACTAATTTCCACGGTCGTTTACATCGAGTAATGCATCGTCCGTCGACAAACTTCATCGGACTTTACGTGGCACACGTCAGACACTCCCTAGCACGTCCCTCGACGGACTAACGGCAACTAATGCCGATTTCAGAAACAAACACAGTAAAGCAAAGACAAAACTTACTGATGCTTTTTCGCATAGCCACCAATTTCACCGCCTGCCTGTTGTCTGCCGCCTGAACAAACTGGTCCCGCTTCTCGAGGGAGAAGCAAACAACACGGTTGAATTCCTCCCTTCCCGTCTGCAGGGTGGCCTCGAAGTATCGCCGGCTGTTCTTCGACATCTTGATGGGCGACACACAATGAAGATGGCCGACAACCGTCTCACCGTCACTCCTGGGTACTTTACTGGGACTTGCCATTATGAACTGGATATCCCAAGTGAGATCTTGAGGCAGTGGCATGGGCTATTTATGGAGGCATGCAGTGTTGCCAGATCAGATTGACAGTTTCCAGCCCAATCACATCTTAGAACCCGCCTACTCCACAAAGTTGCCAGAGTCACACCCGTGTAAACCCGTAAAATCATAACACATACAATAGAAAACACATCCAGAGCTTCATATATGCATCAAATAACCCCATATAAATGAAATATAAATAGGTTTTTGCAAATTGCAACCAACAAGAGCGCAGTAAATCTGGTTGGCTACGAATTTTTTTTCTTTTGCTTTTCAGTACCAGATTCTTGTTGTCTCTTACTTTCCATTATGGAGAATCGCCATTCAAAAACAGCTTGATAAAACCGGCAAAAGCATGCTCTGTCTCCGATGCGAAAAGACGAGAGCTTCGAAGGCTGTTACCTAAAAATATTAGGTAAAAACATCTAATTTGCCGAAATTTAGTGATAGGTTACACAATTTAGTAACCTTTCTTTTTTAACTTTTGCTGAACTGACGTCAGTCAAATTGCCAATTGAAATGATGCAGAATAAAAAAATACGAAATTGCCCAGGTTAAGTGTAAATATTAATATAAAGCACATATGTGCCTTTTTTCATAAATATCCTTAATACATAATGGGGTGCAGTAAGAATTAAAAGGCGTCTTCCAAGTAGCGCTAATAACATAGATAATAAGGAGTGAATCACCATTGTGCGAATTCCCTACTAGACCAAACAAGACTCGTAATGGTAGGTAAAAACAATACTTCATTAAAGCTTGCAATTGTGATGTAGAACAAAATAAAAATAAAACAAAGTGCTTGCATGATATTGAAGCCTACCAGCGATCGTTAGTTAACTTGTGTGGTGGTGCCTATTTGTTTACCCATGTGCCATGGCAACGCGATTGCTACCTGCTGTAGTACTCTCATTGGCTGAATCGATGAGAACGTTTTAGACTCAATCAATAAAAGGTCGCGGGGAGACAAAGCTCTGTTCGTTTGTATATTTTATTTACGTGACCATATTTCTCGCAAATTCCTTTCCATCCGCCATATTAACGCTATGTACGCCAAATTTATATAATATTAACTATATTTTTCAGAATAATAAAAACTCGCAGAATGTGGACAGAAGCAGCCCAAATTGTATACACCCGCCCAAGATATTTCCCCCCCGCCTGACGTAAACAAAAGAAGCCCAATTGAGTGGAAAACCGCCCAATCTGGCAACACTGGAGGCATTTCGCCAGGTTTCCGTGAAATCCAGAGATCCCGCGAGAGCGGAGATTAACCAATCACATCTGTGTATCCGATATAGGCGGCCCAAAAGCGTTGCCGATCTCTCCGAGTATCTGGAAGGAAATACTTCGCTTTCGCTTCAATAACGAAATAAGTTGTATAAATACATTTCGTTATAGGTCCATCTATAAAACCAGGCCCTCATGCCTATTGCATACTTGCGCAATACGACACTGCTCAGCGGCCAAGCCTGGTTGTACGGGCTCTCTCCATTCACGGGAGTTTACGAACTACATATCTCCGTTCATTATAATACAAGTGAAGAACGGGAATGCCGCTGTCATGCCAAATTTGTACCGGCTGCCAAATTTGTACCGGGCGCGTCATCCATACGTAATCCATTCCAAACCTGCATGGCAGCAGATGATCGCGTCGTCCGTTGCCGGGCAGGTTTCAAAAAACATTTGCGCTCATGTTGCCAAAGACGAAATAACAGAATACATAAAACTGATCGCTAGATAACACTTGTTTTTACTTTATATTTGTATTGTATTTAATTGTTTAATCAAATTTAGCTAGTAAACTGAGTGTTTAAAGCGGGTTTCAAAAAACATTCGCGCTCATGTTGCCAAAGACGAAATAACATAATACAGAAAACGGATCGCTAGATAACACTTGTTTTTACTTTATATTTGTATTGTATTTAATTGTTTAATCACATTTAGCAAGTAAACTGAGTGTTTAAAGCAGGTCAAGGATGAAATAGCACAATACAGATAACGGATCGCTAGATAGAAGGTTCGCGAATGTTCGTGAACCATTCACGTCATTCGACGCGATCGCCCGTTGCCAGGCAACGGACGACGCGATCATCTGTTGCCAGGCAGGTTTGGAATGGATTACGTATAGATGACGCCCCCGGTACAAATTTGGCAGCCGGTACAAATTTGGCATGACACCGGCAGCTTATGTGTTAGATCCTGCTTCCTAGTGGCTGTGTGGGGGCAGTTTATGTGCTTAAAATACGTAAAAACACACACAGATCCCTGTTTCAACGAGCGAGTCGACCACGGGCGCTTAACTCAAAATCTGTGTTGCCCTCACGGAATCACGTTTAGAATCACTATTAAGAATAAGATGACTTCAACACGGCTCGGGCGAGGCCGCGGACAAACTGCCCTTTTCAGGGCCACCTGAGAGCGCTCCTGGAGCTAGGTCCTTTTCAGGACACCTATGCGCCTCCTTTCCCGCCTCCCTGGCACCGGGTGACGGGCACTTGGCGTGCTTTCGGTGCCTCGGCGCCGACCACACTGCGGCTGCTATGGCGGCCCCCGTATCCTGTGTCGCCTGCCGGGAGCTGCCTGAAGAGGGGATCCTCTCCAGGCATCTCTTCTTTTCCCCTGCGGTGGACCTCGCTGACGCCATCGACCTGTTCAGGGCCGGCCCTGACGACGATCTTGCGTTATTCTTCGAAGAAAGTAGTCCAATCCGGATCGCTTTTAATTCACATTATTTGTTAAAGTAGGCATGTTTCGGTATGGTAACTATGAAGCTTAAGGGAGGGAATTGTATCTAACGCGTGTGAGGGACAATATCGTGAGCCTCAAGCCCCGGCCTCAAGCCCTGTTCTCTCCGCGGGTTACCTATAGTCTGTCCTCTCCACTTTGAGGCCCCGTTTACACGAAGGGAAAACGCAGATATTTTCACGCGGTTTGGCCTCTTATTTACACGAAAACGCAGTTTTTGTCACAGAAAACGATCATTTCTAAAAACTCCGGCCAAGGGGGAGATTTCTGAAAACGCTGGTTATGTGTTGTCGTGTCAACGGGGAGAAACGGGGTTTTAGGTTCTGAAGCATCACATTATGCGCCAGGAAATGCTTGACGTCATATGAGCGCCCTATGTTTACAGTTTGTTTGGCTATCATGGATGCTGTTAAGGTGGAACAAATTTGTGCAAACTCTTTTAGCCTCTTTGCATTTGCAAATGCAACTAATATACTATATCGAGGAGCAGAGGCAAAGGAGTGCTCGGAGGTCAGCACTTTTACTGCAGCTTTCCCTTCCAAGACGTTTGCACATTGCCTGCCAACGTCGCCGCCGCCGATTTTGGATCAGTGTAGAGAAAAAAGTTGCCCTCACCCTATACTATTTAGCTGATGAGGGTAGACTACGTAAGACGGCAAACGCATTCGGTCTATCTAGATCGGCCGTTTCAATAATAATCAGAAAGGTGTGTAGAGCGATAACTGTCCACTTGGGTCCTAAATATATAACACTGCCGAAAACCGAAGCTGCTGTCCAGCCACTTGTGCAGGGATTTGAGGAAGCTCATGGCCTCCCTCAGTGCCTAGGTGCTGTGGATGGGACGCATGTAGAGATAAAGCAACCACCAGCCAATTCCACTGATTGCATAAACAGGAAAGGGAGGTTTACCTTAAACATTCAAGCCACCTGCGATCACAAATATGCCTTCATGGACGTGGTAGTGAAATGGCCTGGGAGCGTGCACGACGCCCGTATTTTTGCAAACTCCACACTTAACGCGTTCTTCAAAGATGGAAGCATCCCTACCTGTCCAAGGCAAATCGTTGAAGATGAAGAGGCCATACCAGTTTACATACTAGGCGACCCTGCATATCCACTGCTCCCATATCTTATGAAAGAATATGTCAACGGGGGAAGCACTGTCCAGGAGCAGTACTTTGGACTATCTTTGTGCCAAGCAAGGATGGTGATAGAATGTGCGTTTGGGAGACTAAAAGCCCGGTTCGGAGCCCTGAGAAGGGCCATGGACATTAATCGGGCTGATCTTCCCTTTGTAATTTATGCATGTTTCGTGCTGCACAATTACTGTGAGGCTTCCAAGGACAAGGTAGACGACAACAGTGTTGCTGAGGCAATTCAACACCACAGGGAAAACCAGCCAGACACACAACCAGCTGCCAGAGGAGACTGCATGACAGAGGGGAAGAGGGTCAGGAGAATCCTCACTCAATTCCTGGATCCATAAAATGGACAATCTTCTCTCCATTGTGTGTGCATGTTCGTTGGGTTCGTGATATATCACAGTATGACAGGTTAAAGTTGTCATTGTCATAGTTTACAATATTTATTTTATTTACTATGTTCATCACAGACCTAAAAACTGTGTGCTCCTTACATGCCAGTACTTAAGCAGTATGTTTTGGCTACATTTCAAGGTGTTAAGCATTAAAATGTTAACATGTTAAAGCAAAAATGTTTAGTTTTCTGTTCTTTACATTGTACATGTTTACAAGTCACTTGGCTGTAATGTATTGACATTGCCAAGTGTAAATATTAGTTTTTTGGTAGAATGCCATTATCCATTATAATGTGGTTGATAGGGTTTACATGTTTAAATGTGGTCGATAGTGTTTGAGTGTGGTCGCTAGTGTTTACATGTGGTCGATAGTGTTTAAATGTGGTCGATGGTGTTTGGATGTGGTCGATAGTGTTTAAATGTGGTCGATAGGGTTTACATGTTTAAATGTGGTCGATAGTGTTTAATTGTGGTCGATAGGGTTTACATGTTTAAATGTGGTCGATAGTGTTTATAGATGGTCGATAGGGTTTACATGTGGTCGATAGGGTTTACATGTGGTCCATAGTGTTTAAATGTGGTCCATAGTGTTTAAATGTGGGCGATAGTGTTTAAATGTGGTCGATAGGGTTTACGTGTGGTCCATAGTGTTTAAATGTGGGTGATAGTGTTTAAATGTGGGCGATAGTGTTTACATGTGGTCGATAGGGTTTACATGTGGTCCATAGTGTTTAAATATGGTCGATAGTGTTTAAATGTGGTCGATAGTGTTTACATGTGGTCGATATTGTTTAAATGTGATCGACAGTGTTTAAATATGGTCGATAGTGTTTAAATATGTTCTTTTCCCTCACTCTCCACCTCATCCCTAACTCTCCACCTCAAGCTGGTGTGTAGTGAGCGTTCTGGCACCGATTGGCTGCCGTGCATCACCCAAGTGGGTGCTACATATTGGTGGTGGTTAGTGAGGTCCCCCCTTCACTTTAGACACCTGTGAGATTCCCTGTCAAATGACGTAACAAACAAATCGTTGTAGTGAACTGAACTGAAAGAACTAGTTCCCGGAAAAGAATCATTTTGTGGCTAGTGGCTAAAGTAGTTATTGCTGCTTAAGTGTTCGATCCTGCTTCCTAGTGGCTATGTGAGGGTAATGCAGCTTGTGTGTTTGAATCTGCTTCCTAGAGGCTATGTGGAGGCAGCTTATGTTCTTAAAATACGTAACAGGTTCAATGTTCCCCGGTCTGTTACGTTTTCCACCATTACTGCCAAATTCCGGCCGAGATAACTACCATTGCATGTCTTTACCTTTTGTGGAAGAGGGAGAGACGTCGGAGAACCTGACGCAGTCTATTCATACGCCGGTAAACAAACCCCGAGAAGCCCAAACGGCAAACGGCAACCATCACTTTCTCCTCCATGCTGCAGTTCACCCCGGACTGCACTGCACTGAGTTGGCCGGTTGAATGCTGATTGGCTGTTACGTTACACATGTCACTCAGTGGCCATGCTGTTGAACGCCGATTGGCTGTCATCAAGCGAATGTCGCGTCAAAGTTTAAATATTTTTAAAGATTGATAGATTACGGGGAACATAGGACCCTTTTTCAGAAAAAGGGTCCAATGTTCCCCGCTTTTCCCAAAAAGGGTCCTATGCTCCCCGGTATTTATGGCTACAGGGGAACATAGGACCCTTTTTGGGAAAAACGGGGAACATAGGATCTCTGGCCTCTTCACTTCGAATCACCCGCTAGAGGCCGTCAAGTGGGCGTGGCCTATGTAGTGGGCGTGGCCTATGTAGTGGGCGTGGCAAGGGTGACGTAATGGCTCCGCCCCTGTCTAAAGGTGCTGCCATCTGTGGCTAAAGTAGTTATTGCAGCTTAAGTGTTCGATCCTGCTTCCTAGTGGCTATGTGAGGGTAATGCAGCTTGTGTGTTTGAATCTGCTTCCTAGAGGCTATGTGGCAACCTGGTCTCACAGCAATCCGTGTAATGACAACGGACGCTTAACTCGAAATCCGTGGCCACATCACGCAGATTTCCGTGATGTGGCCACGGAATTTGCGCCAATGCAAGTTAATGACACTGATGTTCCGTGGCTCACACACGGATCCCCGTTTCAACGAGCGAGTCGACCACGGGGGCTTAATTCAAAACCCGTGGTGGTCTCACTGAAACACTTAAATTGTCCTTGATGTGTCCACGGAAGTTGCTCCAATGCAAGTAAATTACATTGATATTCCGTGGCACACACACAGATTCCCGTTTCAATCTGTGTGTGTGCCAAAGTTGACCACGGCGGGGGCTTGACTCAAAATCCGTGCTGGTCTGACGGAATCACTTAAATTGTCCGTGATGTGGCTACGGAATTGGCTCCAATGCAAGTGAATGACACTGTTATTCCGTGGCTCACACACGGATCCCCGTTTCAACTAGCCAGTCGACCACGGGCGCTTAACTCACAGTCCGTGATGGTCTCACGGAATCACTTAAATTGTCAGAGAGAGAGAGAGAGAGAGAGAGAGAGAGAGAGAGAGAGAGAGAGAGAGAGAGAGAGAGAGAGAGAGAGAGAGAGAGAGAGAGAGAGAGAGAGAGAGAGAGAGAGAGAGAGAGAGAGAGAGAGAGAGAGAGAGAGAGAGAGAGAGAGAGAGAGAGAGAGAGAGAGAGAGCTTCAGAAGGGGTGTGGCAGAAAGTACAGTGCACCCTAGGTAGGCTATGCGTCAAAACCACAAATGCAACAAAGGGTCCATGCTTTGTATTATGGAATGTGGATACTACAATTTTGGCAGCAGATAGTGTGGTACACACTCTTATGTATCGTGCTCATGCTCACGAAAATAATCTATTGAACTGTGTCCTGTTACGTATTTTAAGAACACAAGCTGTATTTCCCTCACTTAACCACTAGGGAGTAGGACCATACATATAAGCCGTAAATACTATACATAGCCACAAGGGGAGCAAGACCTTACTGAAGGCTGCAATAAATACTTTAGCCACAGAAGGCAGCACCACAGACCAGGCGAGAAAGCCGAGGGTTACCTCACATCGGCTCCTCCCACTACTTCCGGACCGCGCTGTTCAGACCATAACAGCCTACAGATCGAGCATGTCTTCAGAATTCTTCCGGCAGCTATTTGGACAGGGTTAGGTCTATTGATCAGCTAGGAGAACGCTCGCACGTGCTTAGATACATCTTCAATCTCTCCTTGCTTCGTAGTCTCAGTTTACCATACCGAAAATACGAGATACCAAATAAACTCTCTTAAAAGCTATTCCTTTGGATTTGAAAAAAGCTATTCCACTTTCCTTGAAGAACTCAGCAATTGGTGACCCCTGGCGTTCTTGGAAGTTCTAAGGACCGAGACTCGAACCACGCGGCCACCGAGACGCATAACAAGCTCTTCGCAGGCCATTCAAGAATTAGGTAAGCAGAGCCCATTGTCTTAAAGATTGAATCTGCAATAGAATTAGTTATAGAAACGTTTAGGTGAAGAGCTTGTTGTGCCTCCGTCTGGTCGCAAGGCTCCGTGGTCTTGACCTCGGATTAAAACAGCCGGTTGTACGGCCTCGGATACGCTAACAGATTAAATAAAATAATTATATTTAAGAAGCAAAGGGCTAGGAGTGTCTTTATGGGTTTGTCGATAGACAGTATCCAATCCCGTCTAGATCTAATGTTTGTACCGCGTGGGAGAAATAATACCTGTGGTTTTTGTGTTGTATGAAGAATGTACGGATGTTAAGCCAGTACAGAAGATATTATTTATAACCGACCACAAAACGTTTGAGCCATTACGGTGGGGTGAAAAATGTCAAATATTAACGTTAATCTAGCTTACTTGCATAAAACCGGTGGCTTGGCTTTGTTTGCTGTGGAGTTTGAATGGGTTTGATTCCTCCAGGCCCGGTTCATTGAAAATCGAAAGTGCAATTTCGTATAGTATATAACGCAGCCGTAGAGGCAAACTTACGCAGTTTTAACCCATCTGCTTTGAGTGCCTCGCTAACCCGCCGTGGGGACAAACTTGCAGGAATCTCATACTTCTTATAGAGATCCAATACAGTGCGTTTGGCCAGTGCTATCTGGGTCAAACCTAACTAGTTTGTTTCTACCGCGTTATTGGATGTACCACGTGGTGTACGATTTAAAGGGACGGCGCGCCTTGGAAACGTGCGCTTCCTTTGTTCATACCTCCACAGTCTTTATAGTCAGAGCCCTTTTTTGAAACAAATGCCATTGCTCGAGAGCAACAGGGGGCTCAGCTAAAGTGTTACATCCTCTCTCCCTCTCTCTCTCCCTCCCCCTCTCTCTCTCTCTCTCCCTCCCCCTCTCTCTCTCTCTCTCCCTCCCCCTCTCTCTCTCTCTCTCCCTCCCCCTCTCTCTCTCTCTCCCTCTCTCTCTCTCACTCAATCACTTTGACACCCACTCACTCACTCACTCACTTTGATACTCACTCAGTCACTCACTCACTTTGACACTCACTCACTCACTTTTATACTCACTCACTCTCTCTCTCTCTCTCTCTCTCTCTCTCTCTCTCTCTCTCTCTCTCTCTCTCTCTCTCTCTCTCTCTCTCTCTCTCTCTCTCTCTCTCTCTCTCTCTCTCTCTCTCTCTCTCCTGCAAATAGGTAGGGACTGCACTAGTAAGTCTTTTGTTAAGACTGCATGATGTCTGACCTGGGCAATAGCAGATCTCTCTCGCTCTCTCTCTCTCCCTCCCCCTCTCCCTCTCTCTCTCTCTCCCTCCCTCTCTCTCTCTCTCCCTCTCTCTCTCTCTCTCTAGCTCACTCTCTCTCTCTCTCTCTAGCTCACACTCTCTCTCTCTCTAGCTCACACTCTCCCTAGCTCACACTCTCACTCTCTCTCTCTCTCTCTCTCTCTCTCTCTCTCTCTCTCTCTCGCTCACACTCTCTCTCTCTTGCTCTCTCTACCTCT
Organism: Gadus macrocephalus; assembly: GCF_031168955.1. Lineage (NCBI taxonomy): Eukaryota > Metazoa > Chordata > Actinopteri > Gadiformes > Gadidae > Gadus > Gadus macrocephalus. The sequence continues at coordinate 912,595 of NC_082387.1, read as the reverse complement.
CTCTCTCTCTAGAGGTATGTTCTCTCTATCTCTCTCCAAGCACACACTTATTGAAGGCAACAAGTATAATATTGACCTGGGTGCTCCTGGCTGTTTTGGAAAGGCAATGGTAGCCTGCACAAAGGGACCCCCGGGGTGTTATGTCTGTCTGTCTGTCTATCTGTCTTTCTGTCTGTAGAAATATGTTCTCTCTCCATAAATATATTCCCTTAAAGATCCATCTGTTTCAAATGATAACAATGTTTTGGCAGCTACTTATTCAGCCAATGGTGCAAGTAAAATTGTCACATTTCACTAGTCAATAGCTGGAAGTATTATATTGTATATTTCATTCCAATATTTGAGGTATTTAGTTTGATCTTGATTTAAATATCAATATCTAGTTCATAACTACAGTTTCCGCACGCTCATTAAGTGCCCTCATCCTCTACGAATCAATAAATCCATAGCAATAAGTTGAAAACCATCGGTAAAGCAATAGTTTGGCTATAATTTTGTAACTAATAGAATTCAACATCTATGGGAGAAAAATATTTATGTATACATGTGATAAATCTGTAAATCCACTTTGTTTGTACAGACATATTACTTTTGGGCAACCAGGAAGGTTGTTCCACAGTTTCAATATGGAATATTGAAAAGTAATTAACGTTGTAAAATCTTGTAACTCCCAATTCCTCGCTCTTTCTCTCTGTCTGCCTGCCTGTCTAAAGGTAGGCCCTCCCTCACCCCTTAAATTCCTTCCCCATCCTTTAGTCGCTGTCTCCCACCCCCCCTCATAAAGACCCCCTTCCCCAGAGAATAGAATGAACCCCCACCCTTCCCACAACACCTCTCTATCTCTCTCTCTCTCCGTCGCTATTTTTATTTGTAGTTCTTGATAGTGAATCCAACCTCCCCTCCCTCCGATCCCCCTTCATGGATCTCCTCCTCGTCTCTTCCTCCCGCCTGAACCTCCTCGTAAAGACCAACCCCCACCCCTCCCACGACACCTCGCTCTCGCTCTCTCTCTCTTTAACAACGATAACTTCTATTTGTAGTTACCCTTATCATCCAAGGATCTCATAGGGCTATCTGTGTACATATAAATGTACACACAGCGCAGAAACAGAGTGTATTGAGAACACAAATTGCGGTTAAGTGGTAGCCTTATGTTATAAGGTACCCCAGATATCAGCCGGACATATAGAACTCAGAATGTTTCTTTTATCGGCTGATACGCATGTAGTTTGCACCGCAGCCATATTTGTAGTTCTTGGTAGTGCCCCCTACTCGTTAAAACGAGATTATTCCCAATTACATCTCAACATCTCCAAATGTACCACAAGAATATAACTATTATAAGTCCCAACTAGACGACCCCCAGCTTTCCAAGTAGCAGATCTACCATCCCCTCATCAAGCTCAAGAATCCCCTTAATTATCTGCCCCCACCAGACGACACCAAATTTGCCTTGCAACAATAGGGTAATTAAATAGCCATTCAAAACCAATCTTGACTTTAACATTCATACTGAATCAGAGGGATCTAATACATTTATATACACCCCATGCCACAACAACTTGTTAGACAAAGACCTATTGATTTCCCTGCAGATCACACAGCCCTGCAACTTAAAGAGGAACACACCTAGGCTGTACCTTCAAACATTCTCTTCCCCTACCCTTCCTTATTCATATTGCTAAAAGAAGGCCACTCGCCTCTCTATTGTTAGTTAAATTGAGGTTCTTGTCTTATTGTTCTTTCTTCCCCTTGCCCCCTCCCACCCTCACACCTAGCCATGTGTTGGAACCAGGATGTACATTTAGTTAAGTGTTTGTATATTTGAGGGTCTGTGTGTCTTGGTGCTGAAATACGGGGAGCCAGTCCCTAGTTGATATCGGCAAAACACGCAAATATTTGTGTAGGTTGTAATCAATGTTTATTGATTCACCAACATTAATAGTTTAAACGATCTGTAAATGTCTTGCATTTGTACTAAATTTGTTCTCTTTTCTCGTCAGGCCTTTGCAACCCGAGCAGTAATGGATGCCCGACATTCATCATTCTAATCATTAACATTACTACAAATATTCTCTTTTCTAATCACGATCAGTTGCCCACGATCATCATTTTACTTCTGTGCATAAAATCTTAATTCTCTTTTCTCTTTAGGAGGTGGCAACACAAGCATTATAGTTGCCAAACACTCATCTTTTTACTTCTCTGCATTTGATCTTAATTCTCTCTCTCTCCAGGAAATGGCAGTATAAGAACGAATGCCAAACACTGACAGTAATTATTTTTTTTTCAGGTTGCTAAGCCCTTCTGTCTATTCAACATGCGTTTTGTGTAGCAAGACAGGTAGAGAACCAGGCTGGTTCAAATAGACACAGGGTTTAACTGCTAGAATAATATGTCTAATTAATAAATGGCGCACATGGTTTTAAACGGTGCCCAATGAGGGAGTTAGCTTAACTGCTGTAGACACAATTACAATACGTTTTTTGCGAATATTAAAGGTACATGGGCAAATTCTGCTATAATCAGCCACTACATACGAATAAACTGAATAACACTGCGTGAGGTGTTCAAAGGTCAACTATTGCTTGCATTGGAGCGATTGCAATAGATATAATATCGTACCACCAATATGCATGCATTATCTTGTATTCAACAATTAGGAAAGCCGGATTCCAGAACCGGAAAAAGTCCTACAAAAGGACACCAACCCAGGGGTCTAACATCAAACCAGATCCCTGTACGACATACACGGTAATCTTAAAATAGGAATAATTATCTAAACTCCACATCATGAACGGTTAGCCTCTAAAGTGACAACTTTAGAGGCTAACCGTTCATGATGTGGAGTTTAGATAATTATTCCTAGCATGCATACCGCTCGTCCACAGAAGTCCGGGGATTATCCAGGCCTGGGGATTCTTATTAGGAGAATTCTGGGATAACCTGCCTCGTAGGAGAGCGGAAGAGTCCCCCCCAATAGAGGATCCTGAGGACAAGCGGTAGAAATGCATAGTTCAACAGACCTGACGAGGTCCAAAATACCAAAATAAGAAAGAATAAAATATATATTTCATTACAGACTATGAAAATAACAATATTTTAATAAAAGTCTTCACGTAATCTATGGTTAATAATTGGCAATATTTACAATTAAATTACATAAGTAATAAAATGTAATCCATAATTCATCCTAATTTTAATTAACAATATACGTGTTACGTTTTTTCATTACACGACAAGATACTCGATTATTACAATATATCACAACCAGTTTAATGGTCAACCAAAACGCACAGCCGTACGTAACCCCGACTGTTCCCAACTGACAACGTTCCGGTAACAACAGAAGTATGATGCCTAATATTGAAATGCAGATTTTTAATATTAAGATATTTTGATAATGTTCAAATTTAAGTTTTGTATGTTTGTATTTTCCCATGTGGTCTTGTCACCCTGTTATTCTGCAGGGTCGTTCAAAATCCTTTGAGGTTAGTGGAAATCAGTTCTCACTCTGTTCCTTTGTTATCTTGTGTTGGTTTGGGCCTGTTATCCTTGATCCCCAGGGAAGCGCAGAGACGCAAGAGATAAGGAACGGCCAACCCCATATTTATGACATCTTAAGGAATGATGACTGAGATGACCATATGGTTAACAAAGGCTTTTGGTTTGTTGTGAGGCAGCTGTCCTCAGCAACACTTCTGAAGGTGTAAGAACTCCTGGCCACTCAGCGGACCTCTCTGCGGACCCTTTAGAAAATGAAGGGCTTCGCAGGGAGAAATCCCATCTGAGGTCTCAAATTGTTGAATAATATGCTTATTTTTAGGTCTGTTGATGCATGTCATGATGCATCTTCGTTCGTGCTTTTCTTAAAGGTCCCATGACATGAAAATCTCAATTTATGAGGTTTTCTAACATAAATATGAGTTCCCCTAGCCTGCCTATGGTCCCCCAGTGGCTAAAACTTGCGTTTGGTGTAAAACGAGCACTAGCTGTTCTGCTCGCCTTTGAAAAAACGGAGGCTCAAGCGCGCTGATTTGGAAATCTGTGCTCATGACGTCATGAGGAATCTCAGCTCCTCCCCTTACTCTGCCTGGCCCGCCCAGAGACGTTGGCCCGCCAATGAGACTCGACCGTGCGAGCGCCACATGTGTGTGTGAATACACACACTGTAACGCAAGTGTTTCTTGTCGGTTCTTTGACGTGTCTTGTATTTCCACAACGAGACTGTCGTGGGGGTTATCTAAGCCATGGTTGAGAAGGAATTGGGGGAAAGGAACTTTGGTTTGACTCGCTGAAGTACATGAACTGCGACATGCCGCTGGTTGCCGCGAGGCACCATCGCCCGGCAGCGGGCAGCCGGCCGCAGGCAGCGCGCGGTTCAGTCGACTTCAGGTTGATGTGAAAGTGGAAGAACCAGAGACGTCGCAGAACCCGACAAAGTCGTTTGTGATTCAGAATATCGTCTGGAGGTATTCAGAATATCGTCTGAATATCTATGTATTATATGATATTATTTAGATATAGAGCTCCAGGACTGTAACGCAAGTGTTGTACACTTCCTTGTTATTTGGATAACCGTTCTGCTGTTGGTGTGATGGCACATAACACGTCGCACTCTCGTATCTGGTATTTCTACAACGAGACTCGTATTGGGGGTTATCTCAGCCAAGGTTGAGAATGAATTGGGGGGAAGGAACTTTGGCTTTGACTCCCTCAAGAACATGAACCACGACAAGGAGGAGAAAGGGATCTTTGCCGGGCAGCGCTTATGCACCTCCGCCTCCGGCGGTGGTCCCTCAGCCGGGCTCAAGCGGGAGACATTCGCCGCCAACAATCCCTTTCTCCTCCATGTCGTGGTTCATGTTCTTGAGGGAGTCAAAGCCAAAGTTCCTTCCCCCCAATTCATTCTCAACCTTGGCTGAGATAACCCCCAATACGAGTCTCGTTGTAGAAATACCAGATACGAGAGTCCGACGTGTTATGCGCCATCACACCAACAGCAGAACGGTTATCCAAATAACAAGGAAGTGTACAACACTTGCGTTACAGTCCTGGAGCTCTATATCTAAATAATATCATATACATAGATATCTATATCATATAACATATTGTGTGCGCCTCCAGACGATATTATGAATCACAAACGACTTTGTCGGGTTCTGCGACATCTCTGGTTCTTCCACTTTCACATCAACCTGCAGTCGACTGAACCGCGCGCTGCCTGCTGCCGGCTGCCCGCTGCCGGGCGATGGTGCCTCGCGGCAACCGGCGGCATGTCGCAGTTCATGTACTTCGGCGAGTCAAATCAAAGTTCCTTTCCCCCAATTCCTTCTCAACCATGGCTCAGATAATCCCCACGACAGTCTCGTTGTGGAAATACAAGACACGTCAAAGAACCGACAAGAAACACTTGCGTTACAGTGTGTGTATTCACATTGATGTGGACGTTGAAGAACCAGGAACGTCGGAGAACCCAACGCGGTCGTTTGAGATTCATAATATCGGCTCACACAGCTTTTGGCCGTGATAATATATATTATATGATATAGATATCTGTGTAGGCTATATGATAATATTTAGATATAGAGCTCCTGCTCCAGGACTCCCGTGTGTTCTAGAATATTTACAGAACACGGCTAAAGGCTGTGTGCGGCTCGCCATTGGGATACATCCACTGTAAACAGAGCGCATGGTGGCTGCAAGCTGCTCAGGGCCACACCCCCACCCTCCTCCTTGACACGCCCACCGCGACTGGCTCGGAGTGGCTGTAACTCTGCACCACGGCTGAATTTAGGGAACGTCTTTGAATACTGTGTTAGTTGCCCACTAATACCTATATTAAAGAATACATAAAATAGCATGTCATGGGACCTTTAAGAATGTGTATATAGAGATAAAAATAAAATGAAAATAAAAATAAGTAAAAATATAAAATTAAAACAAATGGTGGATTCATATACCATGTGTGAATGTCTTGTGTGTGTCAGAGCCATCAAAATAATGGAGGTTACTCGACTGTTGCATACACGAGGGGATATTGAAAGCATACCACATATAAAACTAAGATAATTAGAAAATGGTTCATTATAATTAACTTGCAATAACATTTGCTTCACCCAATAACTTCTGAATTTTTCTTTTAGGTTCAGTTTTTGTTTTGTTTTAGAATTTCACCCTATATTTAATGCCCAGATGTGCATAATTCGGATGACTCTTATTCTACCTAGTTTAGACAGTTTTAATTGCCCTGGCTCAAGATTCCCCCATAGACTTTGTGTCAGACGTTGGATTGAGGCGCTCCTTGGGAGCCTCCGAGCCACGCGTTAATCGACTAATCGTTCCTGCAGTGTTCTGAAGTGATGACGGTGGAGCTCAATGGGAGGCTCCGGGAGAATTCACAATAACGGGCTCCTTCGGGGAGAATTCAAGTGGGTCAGGATTAAAAGGTTGAATTAATGGATCGATTTGATGTTGACCAACAAAAAACTAGATAATTATAATAATAAATACTGTTCATGAAATGGTAGAGTTGGGTCTGGGACCTGCGTAGCTAAAAAAACTGTTTTGGAAATAGTAATGGACGTGTCCGGGACATGTATAGCTATAAATAAGTAAAGATAAAACTGCGTTTTACTTTACTTCACTTTGCTAAGACATATGCACGTTTGATGTGGTATGCAAAAGGCAGAGAATAAGGCGTATACACGTTTGATGTGGTATGCAATGTACATAGGAGTGAATCAAGTGTGGACAACATCAAATGCGAACAATACGTAGAATAAATTAAGATTAGGTCATCCAATATACATAGTTAGTGTAGGACAATCGGGTAGTATAATGAAGGTAACTGTTGGAACCAGATACGGTTACAAAGAAGTGATATTGAACATACAAATTTTAACATTGTAATTTCCCTTTTTTCATCTTTTTGGGTTTATAAAATAGGAGAGGGATTAGCAATACATCTGCTCGCCAGGGACAATATAGGCTCAATTTAGATTCAGAAGTAGTGGGTTAACCTTTCAAATGCCACTGCTACTGCTGTAACGCTTTGTTACAACGTCAGCGTCTCATAGTCTGATTTTTTTTTTTACTCTGATAAGTTACGGCACACAGGTATACTGACTCATGAAACATTTACGGTTTACTGCATTTAACAACAGCGTGGTCTCAAGACGGCTGCATAGACCCACAACTATCGACCTTTGGTTTTGTATGTACTGGTCTTCATTTATCTTCATAATAGATTGGTTTATGTACAGATGATTAAGGAAGGGAACTTCAACTTGGTTGCACTACACCGTTGTTAGGATTGGTTAATTTTAATGCGCATGGCTGAAGCAATGCGCAAGGAGGGATGTAGTGTGAATATTAAATCAAGGTTGAAGGTTGAAATCAGCTCAGAATAAGGAATGGGACACTCAAAACAAAAATTTAAAATCCGTACAAGCACTAAATAGATCAATTATAATACAAACATATTTGAAACGCATACAATATTCAGGTCCAATGTTTCCAGAAGTAAGATGAGTACCGTGTATCACTCTGACACAGCTAACTTTGCACGTAATGCTTACGGTTAGATTCATGCTTACACTTACATTTCAAGGGTCCCATAATGGACTTCCATTAGAACAATTAAAAATTGAATTATAGGAAATATGTTTTTGAACAACTTGAAAACAAAAGTTCCAGAACCAGATGCAGACACACCCGGAGCCTATAAACTACGTCCGCTGAGCAAGGAGTAACAGTCACATGAGGCACACACACACACACACACACACACACACACACACACACACACACACACACACACACACACACACACACACACACACACACACACACACACACACACACACTCGGAAATAACGGCAGGATTTGAATCGGTTCTGTTTTGGTTGTCCACCATATAAAAAATATATATATATATAGTTTGGATAAATTACATGTATCATAATCAGCAACACTTCGTTCAGTTTACCAGATAAAGTTAAAAGGAATATATATAGATATGGAAATGTTATTGACAGAGCAAGGAGGGGTAAATGTGATGATAGGCACAACGTGTTGTACTTTATCCCCAATAACACAGCTCCGGATGGGTTGCTGGCATAATTACAATCCCTCAGGTTAGAATTGGCAGAGAACTCCGGCATTAATGACCCTTTCACAGGATGGATGGAGAATATGTTTGGGAGGTGGAAAGGCATGATCCAGTAAGTGCCCGTCGCGGGAATAAATGCAGAGACCGTGTTAATTGTCACCGGCTGCCGTTGTATTCCCTGCGCACGAGGGCTACTGCATCTGCTGATCACCACAGCAGTGAGCGCTACAGAAGCGCCAAGTGCCATTCAGGCTTACATGGGGATCAGATATGATCCGATGAAAGTGAACGATGCATCACCTGAGGGGCCCGACCCTATCCAGCTGTAATATGTAGAATAGTCAACACCTATACAATTCTAGTAGTATCGCCTGTATATAAGATAATCAATATCCCGGATTTACTTGAATGACAAATTTTAAAACAACCATACCAGACTATGTTTGTTATTGTGTAGTGTTGCTTGGTTGCGAGTGCAACCCGTTATTTCTGAATCGCTGCATTGATAATGGTACTGTTGATCTTCTTTGAGACAGTTGTTTACAGGCCACCTGTTGCTGACGACGACGACGGAGAACCTGTTTGGAGGCTCCCATCAGTGGCGTAACTATCGGTAAGCAGGGTATGCGGGCGCGTACGGGCCCGGGCCAATCAGGGGCCCCAAAAAAATAAATAAAATAAAAAATCGCTCCATATCGTACATTGAAATAGAATTTTCAAGTAAGGTGTACTTAGCCTCCATAGTACACCTAACTTGAAAATTATATTTCAATGTACTTGACTTGTTCAAGGCAACCGGTTTCCTGGATTCCTTCAAGTAAACGCAACGCATCACATTTTACACATTATGCACATATAAGAAAAGAAGTAATAAGAAATAAGTCTTGGGGAACAGTCCCAGGGAGCCGTCTCAGCACAAGTGCAGGGCGTGGGTCGTTGCGGCTGAGTGTGTGTGTGTGTGTGTGTGTGTGTGTGTGTGTGTGTGTGGACGCTGGAGTTCCTTCAGAGGTGTGTGTGGACGCTGGAGTTCCTTCAGAGGTGTGTGTGGACGCTGGAGTTCCTTCAGAGGTGTGTGTGGACACTGGAGTTCCTTCAGAGGTGTGTGTGTGTGTGTGTATGTGTGCGCGAGAGAGATGCACCTGAAGGCAGGTGCAGGGCAGTATGTAGGCCTGCGTGTGGCACCGCTAAAGGAGTGGCACCACTTGGTTGGGTTAATTAGTCTCTCTCCACTCATGATTTTTTGATTTTCATTTCATTTCATTTATTTCAGACATATCAAAATACAAATCAAACATCGCAAATAACACCAAACAAAATAAAAAACATGACACTACAATAAACAAAAGCGAAGAAAAAAATTACATACATTCAATTAATATGTCTGAAAAGGAGTAGGAAGAAGTGTAACACTTATTTAATCCTACCCCTTTTCCACAGTTCAATAATTAATATTTATTTAATTAATATATACTTCCTGTATTCCTCATAATCTCTCTTTATACTATATTTGATATATTATTTCATATTAATATTAATATTATTATTTTATTTTTTATATTTTCCTTCTTACTTCTGTCCCTCATCCCTGTACCTTTTGAAAATCCTTGCTTTGAACCTTTTTTTAAACTGGATCATGTTTGGACATTGCTTTAGCTCCTTGTTCATCCCATTCCACAGTTTCACCCCCCCCAATTGAGATGCAATGACATTTTAAAGTCATGCGTACAGCCAGTGTCTTTAAGTTTAACTGTTCCCTCAAATTGTAACCCCCCTCTCTGTCAAAAAAAAGTTTTTGAATGTTACCTGGTAGCAGTTTATTTCTAGCTTTGAACATGATTTGTGCAACTTGATATTCAACCAGGTCATTGAACTTTATGATACGGGAATGTAAAAACAGGAGGTTGGTGTGATCATAATATCCAGCTTTATTGATTATTCTTATGGCTCGTTTTTGAAGTGTGACTAGTGGTAGCAGTGAGCTTTTGTAAGTGGTCCCCCAGACCTCCACACAGTAATTTAAATAAGGTAAGATCATTGAGCAGTAAAGAATATGCAATGAGTTGTGATCTAATATATGCTTTGCTTTACCCAGGACTGAGATGCTTCGTGACAGTTTAGATTTAACATGTTTTATGTGAGGTTTCCAGCTGAGCTTATAGCTTATGGTCTATTGTCACACCCAGGAATTTATATACATACTCTTTCAATAACACCGTCAATCTTAACATTTACGTCATTATTTAAATTACAGTTTCCAAACATGATTTTTGTTTTACTTAGATTCAATGACAATTTATTATTGTCAAACCACTTTTTTAATTTGCACATTTCAGTTGAAATTAACTCCAGAAGCTGCTGTAAGTCCTCTCCCGTACAGAAAATATTAGTGTCGTCTGCAAATAACACAAATTGTAATTTCTTTGTTTTGCATATATCATTGATGTAGACAATAAAAAGAATTGGCCCAAATACTGACCCCTGGGGGACCCCACAGACAATGTCCAAACAAGATGACATGTTCACCCATCTTCACAAACTGTTGCCTGTTCTGTAGATAGCTCCTCAGCCTGTTTAATACAACCCCCCTGATACCATATCGTTCTAGTTTATTGATTAATCTGTCATGATTTATGGTATCAAATGCTTTTTTGAGATCAATAAAAATACCAGCTGCATAATTCTTTGTCCAGGGAATTTGTTATTTTTTCAATTAGCTCAATGACTGCTAATGAAGTGGATCGGTTGGGTCTGAATCCGTATTGGCTGTCAGTTAGTAAATTGTGTTTATTGATGAATTTGTTAAATCTGTCAGCAAAGAGTTTTTCTAAAATTTTTGAAAATTGAGGAAGCAGTGAAACAGGCCTGTAGTTTGTGGTATTTGTCTCCAGTTTTGTACAGCGGTATGACTTTTGCAATTTTAATTTTTTTGGGGAATTTACCAGTTTTAAATGATAAGTTACAGATATGCGTTAATGGCTTCGAAATTACATGAATTACCTCTTTGACTATTTTCATGTCAATGTCACAATAGTCAGTTGAAGTTTTGTTCTCCCATAAAGACTCGATCACTGATAAGTATGAACAGGATTTATTTAAATAACGACATGGGAATATTTTGCATGGTAAATCTTTGGCATAAGCCCCGTCACTGATCCAGGGTGACGTGCGGACTCGGCGTATCCTGCCAGGACTAGCAGGGGCGGAGCCTTCCCCTGGACAAGTAGACTGAGGCCGACCTGGTGGTGGTGGGGTGGATGGAGGTGCGTTGAACGAAGACCTGAGCAGCAAAGACATATGTTAGACTACTCTTTATAGAGCAGGTGTAGGCAGGTGATTGGTAGCTGGTGATTGGTGATTGGCGGCCAGCCGCGCGTGATTTGAGTCCTCCTGGTAGAACTACCAGCAAGCTTAACATTTCTCCCATAAAGACTCGATCACTGATAAGTATGAACAGGATTTATTTAAATAACGACATGGGAATATTTTGCATGGTAAATCTTTGGCATGAGCCCCGTCACTGATCCAGGGTGACGTGTGGACTCGGCGTATCCTGCCAGGACTAGCAGGGGCGGAGCCTTCCCCAAAAGAGAGGACGTAGGCCTACGCCGGAAATAGGTGATAACTCGGCATGTCCTGCCGGGACTGGCAGGGGCGGAGCCGACCCCAAAAATAGAATAGCGAAAGGGGGTAATGAGACCATACATACCTGCGTAGAAGAAGTGGACAAGGATCTATACTGCTTCTGGAAGATAAAAGGCATACCCAATATACGACATATTAAGAGTCAATCATACATACCGTAAAACTATAAGCTTAAAACCGTCAGCGAGATCGATGAATCACGTAAAAGCAGTTGACATGAAATGAAACGAGATCAATTAAAATTTAGAGCACTCTGCAGCTGTTACGCAGCGAGCCACGAGTGCTTTCGTGCTGTACCAACTGCCGTGGTCGATTCACTCTCCGGGGTCGCTGCGTGACCTGAGTGCTTTCGCGTTGAACCACCGACGTGGTCAACGAACTCACGAGTGCCCTTGATGTGCCACCGACGTGGTCACGCACTCACCGGTGTTGTTGCAGCAAGTATTGTGAACTTCCATGTTGAACACCGACGTGGTCAACGAAATCACGAGTGCCCTTGATGTGCCACCGACGTGGTCACGCACTCACCGGTGTTGCTGCAGCAAATATTGTGTACTTCCGTGTTGAACACCGACGTGTTCAATGAACTCCGAGTGCCCTGCACTTGAGTGTTTGATATTATGCCACCGACGTGGTAATTAAATTTGCATGTGCCCGAGTTGTGCCCACCGACGTGGTCAACGCACTACCAGGGTTGCTGCAGCGAACGTGGAGTTCTGTGTTGTACCGCACCGACGTGCGCAACGAACTCACGAGTGCTTGAGTTGTTCCCACCGACGTGGGCAACGCACTCACCGGGGTTACTGCAGTCAAACCATGAGTATTAGATAACGTGCCACCGACGTGGTCATACTCACGAGTGCCCGAGTTGTTACCACCGACGTGGTCAACGCACTCACCGGGGTTGCCGCTGCAACCTTGAGTTTTATTTTCCTATTTACGCCACTGACGTGACAGCGAACTCAAGAGTGTTTTCTAGATGATCCACCGACGTGGTCACACTCGCCGGGGTTGCTGCAGGTTAACCTGAGTTATGAAACCGAATTTTGCTTTATGAATTTAGTACCCGATAACCACCACCGCCGGTAGTTGCAAATAGTGTTGCTTTTGGCAATGAAAATTATGACTAAGTCGTCATCAACAAACCTTTATCGCGTGAGAAAAACGAGACTGGACGCAACGTGGATGCTGGGCATGTGACAATAGCAGTGATTAAATGCATAGTACAATATAGTTGGCGAATAAACCAAGACTAAAGTGTTTTACAAAAATAAGACTACTAAAATGTCTCTTCATTTTCGTTGACCTAAACTCGGCGATAAAGACTTATAACGTTATTTTGTTCGACTGGAACTTCAACTGTTCCAGACATAACATCAATTTTCAACCATTTACCTTATTTAACAAAACTACGCACTTGTAACTTCGATAATATCTAAATGGAAATACGATAACACTGGAAAGAGTATGAATGTAACTAAAACTAATAAAAACTAAAATGACAGCTTGACACAAGACTAGACCAACACTAGAAAGGAAACAGGCCACCAAAACAGCTATGGTTGCAAACGTGTAAAACCTGTCTTAACCGACGTTAGAGAGCATCGTGTGCGCTTGAAGAAAGAACCTTGAATTTGACCGGATGTAGGACGTCGAGTTCTGTGTTGTACCGCACAGACGTGTGCAACGAACTCACGACTAGTGCCTGAGTTGTGCCCCAGTTGTGCGTTGACATGGTCAACGCACTCACCGGGGTTACTGCAGTCAACCATGAGTAATAGATAACATGCCGCCGACGTGGTCATAGTCACGAGTGCCCGAGTTGTTACCGCTGCGCTTTGGTCAACACACTCACCGGGGTCGCCGCAGCGAACCGAGTTTTATTTTTTCCATGATATACCACCAACGTGACACCAAACTCAAAGAGTGTTTACTAGATGATCCACCGACGTGGTCGAACTTGCCGGGGTTCCTGCAGGTTAACCTTGAGTTATGTAGCCGAATTTTGCTTTATGAGTTTAGTACCTGATAACCACCACCACCAGTAGTTGCAAATAGTGTTGCTTTTGACACCGAAAATTATGACTAAATGTCGTCATCGACAAACCTTTATCGCGTGAGGAAAACAATGCTGGTCATATGACAATAACTATGATTAAATGCGTAGTGCGATGTTGTTGGCGAATACAAACGAGACTGAAAGTGTTTTACAAAGTAAGACTGCTAAAATGTCTTCATTTCCGTTGACCTAAACTAGGTGATAAACTGTAATAACGTTTTGTCCAAACGGAACTTCAACTGTTTAAGACATAACAACATCAATTTTCGACCGTTTACCTTATTTAACAAATCTACGCACTTGTATCTTTGATAATACCTAAACGGAATTTCAATATGTTGCATATTCTTGAAGAAAGTTGTCCAATCCCGGGATGCTTTTAACTGACTTCATTTATTATAAAGTCGGCATGTTTCGGTATGGTAACTGAAGCTTAACGGAGGGAATTGTATCTAACGCGTGTGAGAGGAAAATACCGTGATCTACTTCGAGCCCCCGGGCTTAGGCCCGGGGTGGCTCTCTGGCCTCTGGCTCTCTGGGCTCTCTGGCCTCTCGAGTTCGAAACCACCCGCTAGAGAGGACGTCAAGTGGGCGTGGCCTAGTGGGCGTGGCCGGGGTGACGTAAAGGCTTCGGCTCCTTCTGTGGTGGAGCAGCCTTCAATAAGGTCTTGCTCCCCTTGTGGCAATGTGAGGGAAAATGCAGCTCCTTAAAATACTTATCACATATCACTAGAAAGAGTATGAACGTGTCTAAACTAATAAAAACAAAAGTGACACCTTGACACAAAGACTAAACTAGAATGGAAACAGGCCGCCAAAAACAGCTGTAGTAGCAAACGTGATAAACCTGCCTTAACCGACGTTAGAGCATCGTGTGCGCTTGAAGGAAGAACCATGAATTCGACCGGATGTAGGATTCGTAAGCTGTGGAAGACCGCCTTCCCAGCCGTTTGATAGACGCGACCGGCAACCCTTGTTCAGCGGCTGTGGTTGCCGCTCCAATCCGGAAGGAGTGGCCAATGTAGGGGGGAGATGGTGGGCCGCACCCTTCTACCACCGTCGCGAGATTGACTCTGAACCACCCTTTAGTCATTGGCAGGCCGCAAATAAACAGGTGATTCGGGGACGTGCGTTGCCGAAGCTTGAGATAAAGGAACATGGAAGCGTAAGGACAGAGTTGTTGATTCTTGAAATGATAATAGTAACAGCTGCTCCTAGGCTATCGCTTTTAGATGAAAAATGCCTTGCAGAGAAGGTGACATCAGCGAAAGTCAGGCCCCGTGTAGGGGAAAAAGTCTGAGTAGGAGACGTGTACGCATAAACCCAACGCATAAACCCGCGAACGCATAAACCTGTAAAACGCATGAACCCGTAAAACGCATGAACCCGTAAAACGCATGAACCCGTAAAACGCATGAACCCGTAGAACGCATGAACCCGTAGAACACATTAACCCGTAGAACACATTAACCCGTAGAACACATTAACCCGTAGAACACATTAACCCGTAGAACACATTAACCCGTAGAACGCTGTGAGAAACACTGACTCGAGTAATATGTTAAAATAAGGATGAAAACTCCCAGAGAGAGCACACTAATCTATTCAAAATATCGAGTGAGTTGGAGTGGCCAACACACATAAATAATTGTAATACACCAAAATTGTTAACTGACATACATGGCTAAACAAGCAAATGAAAAATTAAATACCCCGTGTAGGGGAAAAGTCTGAGTAGGAGACGTGGACGCATGAATGCATGAACCCGAGAACGCATCCGTAGAACTGTGAGAAAACACTGTCTCGAGTAATATGTTAAAATAAGGATGATATCTCCCAGCTCTGAGAGAGCACACTAATCGTTTTGAAATATCGAGCGAGTAGGAGTGGCCTACACGCGTAAATAATTGTAATAGGCCTACACCAACATTGTTAACTGTCATACGTAGCTAAACGAGCAAATGAAAAATTAAATACCAACGCGACTGAAGCTATTAACAATAAGACTATAAATAATCATATAAAATGATACCATAATGTACCTGTTCTTTGGATCTTTTGAATAAATTTAACGATATGTGAATCGCATTGAGAGTTAGTGAGCAGCAGCTGAACCAATCTAAAAGGCCCTTCGTCAATAAAAACTTTAGTAATAATCAGTTACCACAGTGCCTAAAACCCATCAACTTCATTCATGTTAAAGTGGAGGGAAAAACCTCAGACACAAGGAGTTAACCAAACAGTGCACGGTATAAAGATAATTATGAACCTTTGATTGCGAACGTAGAGTTCTGTGTTGTACCACACCGACGTGTGCAACGAACTCTACGAATTCAACCGGATGTAAAATCCGTATGCTGTGGAAGACCACCTTCCCAGCCGTTTTGACGCTGCTTTGTTATCGCAAAACATGGTTAGACGTTAACACCGCCATGCTTTGCCCCACAGAACGCTAGCTGCTGCGATAGGGTAAAGCTCGAACAGCGCAGACGACTCTGACCCGAGGCCGAACGTACCAGCTTCGACTGGCCATCCCTCAGCAAACCATTGCCCTTGGAAGAAACCCCCTAACCCAACCGAGGGAGCCGCATCCTGAAGCTGGACTGGTAGAGCTGTGAGAGAAAATACGCTGCGGGGGCTAACGCGGGGACTGCAGTAGCCATGGTAGCAGGGCACGTGCAAGGTGCGTAGCCTGTGAAGGCGGAGGAAGCCGAGCCGGATGGTTGCTGGAAGTAGAAAGGCGCCGTGGCGACCGACGACAGCGGGTTGGGGCCTGGACCCGTCCGGGAGTTCCGCATGGCGTTTCGACGGCGTCCATCCTGGCGCCAATGCTTTGCACCAACTCGGCGAGGGTTTGTAGAACCGGCCGGATGTCCGTGTTGGGAACTTGTTGGTGGTGTTGTTGAGGATACCGGGGACCGAAAAGAACGGCTTTCTGCGCTCGCTTGCCGGGACCAGAAGTAGTAGGCCGACCAGCACGAATCCGAAGTTATGACCTCTTGGTGTGTATTAACCGACGTAGCAACTAGTGATGTTACGTTTTGCGTCGAGGCATCGAGGCGTGTGTCGAGTATCTCGGCTCCTCCCCCAGCGAAGCTCCGCTTCGAGTAGGATTCACGTTGGCAAAATGACGTAGGGTGTGACGTTCGAGGCTTCGCCTCGGGCTTCTGCTTCGAAATATGGGTTCAGTCGGGAGATTTCGACTATAAAGATGTCCCGTATGCGATCACAACCTTGTGGTATATTCAATATACCACTAGTCTGTGATCGTAGTAGTTTGAGCATTGCATTTTCTGTAGTATCAATCGAAACATCACACATTGTGTAAACATCACGTAGGGAGCTACGTGAAACATTACCCCCCCTGCACCTCCCTCCAAAGTTGACTGTCGCCTTGCATGGTTGACTCTGCCGTCGGTGTGTCAATGTGTGTATTTACCGATGTAAGTCGCTTTGGATAAAAGCGTCTGTTAAGACACACTTTTGCCAAATGATTTATTTTCTAGCATGAGCTCTGTGCCATTTTATGAATGTCACACTCACACACATGTATCACTGAAATGACTTCAATTCTCAAATGATTTAATGTTGTATCGGCACACGAAGCAAAAATCACATTTTGGGTTGGGTTGTCATAATTTCATTCACCACTAGATGTCCCTAGCGTACTCATTTGAAGCTTCGAGCACGAACCACTTAGGTGGTTCATCTGGCTTTGAGGCTTTGACGTTTCATGAGGCATCATCTCGGCACCACTAGTAGCAACTAAGCGACGAGATATGCGAGATAATCAGAAGCACAGTAAAGCAGCAGCATGCGTTGAACGAAGACCTGAGCAGCAAAGACATATGTTAGACTACTCTTTATAGAGCAGGTGTAGGCAGGTGATTGGTAGCTGGTGATTGGTGATTGGCGGCCAGCCGCGCGTGATTTGAGTCCTCCTGGTAGAACTACCAGCAAGCTTAACATTTTTTGCATTTATGAGCAATCTCTATAATTTCACTCTCTTCCACTGCTGTTAGAAACATTGATTTTGGATTAATGTCTATGAAATCATAATTGCTGTCATCAGATCTCACAGGAACAGGGATTTTTTCAGCCAGTATTGGTCCCACATTTACAAAACATTGGTTGAAGCCATTTACTGCATCATCCATATTGACAATAGTCATATCATTTTCAATAAACTCATGTGGACAATTAACTTGTCTAGAACCATTTCCAATAACATTATTTAGTATATTCCATAGACCTTTAATATTGTTTTTATTATTATCTATTAATTTTCTGTAATATCCTTTCTTACTAATTCTCATAATGTTAGTAAGTTTATTTTTATATTTCTTATATTTATTTTCTGCGTCTTTGGTTCTAAGCTTTATAAATTCTTTATATATTGTATTTTTCTTTTTGCAGGCATTTTGTAATCCTTTAGTTATCCATGGACTATCTGAATATTTAAATTTCATTTTGATTTATTTTATTGGGCAATATTTATCATACAACAATTTAAATATCCCTAAGAATATTTCATAACCTTTATCAATATTTTCTTCTTTGTATAATAGTTCCCAATTTTGATTTAATAATTCATTTTTTAAAGCATTTATTGCCTCATCTGTCCGTACCCTTCTGTACTTGGATGCACTCTCCCGTTTTTCCCTCTTGTAGTTGTTATTGTAAACAAGAAACACTGGCAGATGGTCACTGATGTCATTGATCATTAATCCACTTATTGTATTATTGTCGATAACGTTTGTAAATATGTTGTCTATCAATGTGGCACAGTGTGTTGTTATCCTGCTTGGTCTGGTGATTTTTGGATAGAGACTTAAACTGTACATTGTATTGATAAAGTCTTCAGTTGGTTTGTGGTTATTGGGATTAAGAAGATCTATATTAAAATCCCCACAGATAAATATGACCTCTTGCTTTGACATTGTGTAAATTTTTTCCAACCATTCCTTGCATATATCAATATTGGAACCCGGTGCTCTATAAATACAGCTAACAATCACATTCTTCTTATTTTCCATGCAGAATTCAACAGTTAGACATTCTAATACATTTCCGATTGCAGTTGTCATTTCATTAACCACCTTGTAATTAAGGTTTCTGTCCACATACAGAGCCACACCTCCTCCAGTCTTGTTCTCTGTTTCTGTAGTACAGTTCATAGCCCTCTATTTCAAAATCCACACCCCTTTCAGGGTTGATCCAAGTTTCTGATATCAAAGGTTCAAAGGTTCAAAGGTTTTTATTCGCCATTTGTGCATAAACCAGACAGTTCATACACATTGGAATTCTTGTGCAGGGCTTCCCAAGTCGAGTACAGAATTAATACAGAGAGAGAGAGAGAGAGAGAGAGAGAGAGAGAGAGAGAGAGAGAGAGGGGGGGGGGGGGCACAATAAATAGTAATAATAAAAAATATATAAAGTTTTAAAAATTGAGATAAGGACAAATTTAAATTTAAATAGTAGTTTAGGTAAAGTACAATTCTATACTACATCAGTGCGGTTAGTTTAATTACTTTTTTTTGCTAACAAATGGAAATCAGACAAATCAGGTTATCTGACTTTCCTTTTAGAAGACACTTGGCCACTATTCGGTCTGGAGGTTCAGTTTTGCGATTATGTTAAAGGGGGCCTATTATGCCCCTATTTACTGTTCATTATTTAATTTGTTTGACCTCATAGAATTGATTTACAACAATAAAGGGTTGTCTAGCACATTATTTTTTTCTCATACTTTATGAGTATTACAACCCCTATGTGAAACACCCTGTTGCTTAGAATTTTGAGGCATTTAGAATCTTGGTGCTGACAGGGTGCTGAGTGCTGACGTCTCTTCAGGCACTCTGTCTACTATGGCTGCAGTGCTGCCGTACCAATTTCAGCCTGAGTCGGACCCCGAAAGCGATAATGGAGCTGAAGACGCTAACGACGAGCGTGATTTTAGTCGTAGAATGGACCAGGACATTTCACAGTGGTAAGCTTTTGTTTATGCTGTTATACACACAGGCGATTTATCATGTATTCAGCGTAGTTTTTCGGACTTAGCTTGCGGCTAGTAGACTACTCGTACTATTCAAGCGTCCGTAACAAGCTTTTTATGTCCCAACATGGCATATTGTTGACTACTTTTGTCCGTCAAAATACAGCGTTATAACTTATAACATCTCTACCTAGGTGCACCTGCGGGAATTGTGCCACTATGCCCAACGAAGTGGAGAACGTCTGCTGTAGAGAAATCTAGGCTAAGCTAGTTTGTTGAGAACGATGTCATGTCATATATCTATCATCTTCGGCGAGATATATATATATATATATATATATATATATATATATATATATCTCGCCGAAGATGATAGATCTATGACATATGACAGATATAGATATATATATTTCTCCTCAGAAGACGAGGAGCCTACCACTATCACCACAAAACCTTATTAACTTCTAGTAAAATATGTTGCATGTTTAGATCATCTCTACCATTTATAGTAGCAACAGTAATACCAGTACACTTGTAAAGGAAAACGAGTAATCTCACCGTTCTCACCCGTTTGCTGTAGTACCAGCCAACTGTACCATGTTTGTTATGTGAAGTCATTGATACCATTTTTTGTAAATAACAATCCTACTCGAATAGATGTTGCTTCAGCAATACCAGTTACGAGAAATCTCACCTGTTCACTGTTGTCTCAGCCATCTATTTACTGTATAACAATCATTGTTATGTAGAACTAATCAGTGATTTAAATTTTTTTTCAATAAAAGTATGACTGGAAAACAGATGTTGCTTCCTGAATCTGTATTGTCCTATGCAGTCATGTTGTACTCTGAGGTCAAGGTCACTTTACACAGAAGTTATTTTGTCTTATTGTATTTATTAGGTACTACGACGAATGAGCCAAGTGCCAGAATCAATTACCTGTATGACACAACATCCAGGCCTGGAGCCTGTGTGTCTAAACATATACAGTCTACAAAATATTTACAATATTTACAAGTATGATTATGGACCTGTGAGGCACACAACAGATGAAGAGTAAGTCATATTGTCTAAGCTCCTACTAAACAAAACCAAATCAATATTATACTATTAATATTATGTGAATCAATTTACCATTAGAAGAAAAACAGAATAAAACTATTAGGCCGCGAGCAACGGGGTCTTACTGTGCACCCCCACCTCCCAACGAAGCCAACTATTTTTTTATGTTCAGCATGGTCAGACCATTAAAAAATAGTTGGTTTCGTTGGGAGGTGGGGGGTGCACAGTAAGGCCCAGTGTAGGCCCAGCCTATAAGAGGTTATTGTTGAAAACAGGTGGTCTGAAAGTTCTGCTCTTTTTCCCTTAGGCGTTTCAGGCATCTTGCCTATCGCAGCTTTGTAAGCTGGTGCTGGGGATATTTAGGACATAGTTGTCGGGTCGTCCTCCCGTCATGTGTGGTGCAGCGGATACGGCAGCAGTTCCCATCTGGTGACTACGTAGGCTTCAGACCACCTCTAGATTGAAGCGGGAGACGTGACGGGCAACTAGCTCAGCCTTCGGAGTGCGTGTATTTTCTGCCGAAAGGTCTGGAGGGATGGGGAGTCTTCATTTCCTCGTCAAATGATGTTGGGTCCTCAAAAACCTCCATGAGCAGCCTCATGAGGTCATGTACATAGTCTGGAAGATATAGCATTAACATACTAATGAATGTAGCCATAACAATCGAAACTGATTTGTGTGTGTGCGCGTGCGTGTTTAAAGATTATCTTCAATTATCTTTTACAAACTTACTGAATGTTGGATCTGTTTTCACGGGCTTCACAACACCTTCCCCCATCTTCGCCTTTGGATAGACAACTTTATAAACAGCCTGCCCTGCAGAAGTCGTAGCTTGCACCCGTGAAGCATTTTCGTTGTGGTGCATTGATGCAAGATACAACCTATAGTAAAAAAAAAAAAAGCACAGCCATTCAACAACACAGTGTGCCTGACAATCATTCCAATCAATGGCTTTCACAATTACGAGATGGTGTAAATTATTACCTGCACAACATTCCCATGAAGGGAAAAAACACATTCTTTGGAGCAAAACGCAGTATCAGACTGTGGAATGACTCCAGCGATGACGTCTGGTGATGATGGCTGAGTTTTGCTACATCCTTCAGGACTCGTTTGTTAAGCAGTAGTTTCTCAGCTTTGTGAAGTGCAACTGACCCTTGAGTGAAAAAATAACACATGGTGAAATATCAGTGGCATCATTTTAGCACTGGATTTTCTGTGTAATGTTAATTTGGCACATACCAGGTTGTAGCCATTTGTTGGGGTCCCTCGACGCTCGTTCAGGATGCAGACATTTGGGGAAAAGGGGGTCTTCATGATCATAAACATTTTCCAAGTGATTTAGCAGCGATGTCCACTTTGCCACTTTTTCCGGTCCAGTGGTTGATGACGTAGCGCACCAGTACGCATGGTTCTTGATGCTCTGCAGCCATTTCTTAAGAATGTCTTCTTTGTGCGATGCTTTCTCCAGTTTCTTAGACAAACCTATTTACAACACACAACACAAACATGTTCCTAGAAGATTTGTAAGTAACTAACTAAAAGTGTAGGCTATGAATTAGTGAAACACTTTACCTTTCTCAAAGTGCCAGACATCATAGAACTGCGTGATGTTCCGTTCCCTCAGATATTTCTGGATCTGTGGATGGCGGTCTGTAACAATGTAATCCGCCTTAAATCTGTTTGCCTCCAGATGATCTAGGCATCTTTTGAGTCCCTCCTTCTCCATGTGGTAACTGCCGCCTACTTCATTGCTCTGGTAGTGAGTGGGCATCAAACAAAAAAGATACGAGACAAATCACACACACATGTAATATTCAAATAATAATACAAATATATTTATGTCAGAGAAACAAACCTGAACAAGTTGAATGTCCATAATGGTGTTGCTCTCCAGATTCATTAATGAGTAGCTGCCAAACTTAGCTGAGTGCCCTAAAAAAACAAATGTATTACAGAATGCTTGACAGCACACGTGTTGAGAGGCATCTTCACCCATTGGGCCACAAAGTGTTGGAACAGCATCTTCCCTAAGAGCTAGCAGTTTCACACGGCAATCTCACCATTCCTCCTGGTGAGGTGTTCGTTAATGTACACCTCCGTTCCTTTTAGTTTCCGACCCTGTTTTAGGATCGAAATCTGGTTCTTTCTGTTGGTGAAGCGAATGATGATCACTGGTGTCGCTCCCTTGGTTCTCGTAGGCAGAGTGTGACAGGCTTCGATGTCGCTCCTGTCAACAGAGATCCCCTTACTCCCCAAGAAGCCGACCACCTGCTGCTCCAGCGATTCCGTCTCCGACTCAGAGTGGTCTCCCTCCCGCCCCTCATGATCTGCTAGATCAGCGATGAGGGTAATATGGATCCTTGGGCTTACCGACAGTTGCTTCTTACTTTTTTTTCGTCTCAACCTTTGTGCCCTTCTCTGGATTGATGTTGAAGAAACATGTAGCCCAGGCTTCATAAGCTGTGAAAAAGTTAAAAGAAGAAAGAGTAAAAGTCCGCCATTACTTTGTATGAATGTGTGAGAGAGCGATAGCTGGCATTTATGGGGTTAACTGCGTCGGACAGAGCAGAGAGACGTGCGTCATGACGTCACGGTGAAGCGGCGTTGCAGGTGCGCATAACTGCGTGATAATTAGTGGGAGAGGAGAGAACGGTTGCACGATTGAAAAATATCTAGAAGTAGTTAAAAGTATCTAGAAGTAGTTGGAAAACACCGCGAGCTGACTCAACAGTCCACAGTTGATGTTGCCCGCTCGGCGGTGATTTTAATGTGTCTTTTGAATGTGGGGAGCGTCGAGTGGAGGTGTGTGTGCGTCAGTGCGAACTTGTCGCTAACTGCTAAATTGAAACCTTGTGCGTTAGCCGCTAGTGTAGCGACCAAGGCGAATTAGCATTGAACTCGAGCTAACGCACGAGTTAACTGCTAACACCGTGGGGTAATTCTAAATGTTAAGCTATTAGTCAGGTTCATTATGTTTGGATTTGAACTTCCGTTGGCTTTTTGTGGAGAGTATGAAAACTATACATTTTTGGAAACCTCATAGGATAAGCAATCAGAAAAACAATGTTTCCATTTGCCTCAAGTCCAATATGGCCGCCATCTTGGATTTTACAAAATGGCTGCTGTGAAAAAGGTTTTCGTCAATATCTCAGCTTCTAAATAACCTAGAGCTTTTATTTTGACAGCTAAACTACCATTTTCAGGGCCAATGAATCCAATGGTAACAAAATAAATAAGCTAGAATCAACCTAAAACTTTATTGACTGAAATTTCTAGTTTTAATTTAATGTTTTACAAGTAATCAATCATGAACGTTCCACTAAGTTAATGTCTATTACAGTTTTTTTCAATTGCTTGAACACATTTTGCAAATCTTGGCTCATTGTGTCAAAACTCAACACGCAAGCAAATAAGACACAACACTGAGAAATATACCATTCACATCAATGTCAAATTTAAACTCTTCTAACGAAACCTAACAATCCCTTGTGAAAATGTCACTCTGATGCCAAAATGATAAACACTTGAATATGATACACATATGAATACACTTTCAGATCAGCAGCAACACACTAGTCTACTTTATATAAAACACTGCAGTCTTCCATATTCACTGTTTCAGTTCCACAGAAGGCATGTTTTCACAACAACCAAAAAAATCAAATACTGTATAGGTCTGAATATAAGACAGCCTTTTTTCCCCACGAAATAGGTCCGAAAAAGTCGGGTTGTCTTATATTCGGGGTCTAGTATTCAGAGCGCAGCTTCGCTTCTTCGCCTCTCCCTTTAAATGTCAATACACATTCGCGGCCGCAGGTGGCGCCAGAAATTGGTTCCGGGAAGAAGTAGTCCAGCGTCCTTAACAACCAGACCGTTACCGGTGTTTAAAGACAGGCTGGCCATTTAGAGACAAGTGGCTCAAAAGTGGGTCAGGTCAATCAACAACAGCAGAGGAGCTAGGATGCCAATTTTTAAATAATGGTCGTCAATAAGGCAGAGTCAAGTAACAACTGCCAAGCTGCCAAGAAGTTCGGGGTCACGGAGTGTAACGTAAGAAGATGGCGAGAACCAAAACAACGTCTCAAAGATGCCAACAGTCAGTGCAAATCCTACCGTGTTCCTCAAAGTGGTCGTTTCAGTGAGCAGGAGCAATTGTGTTGCAGAAAGGAGCAAGTGTGTTGCACAATTGCAACTAAACTACAAAGCAGCGCTTTTGTTTAAGGTATGGTTACATGTGTTTAAGGTATAGTAACAACAACTTCAAGTTCTGCTACTTTGGTCTAAGCATGTGTCTATCGTGTTCAAGCAATTGGCAAAAACTGTAAGACCCAACATGCTCCTCATGACAAAAATATTTTTAATGTTTAAGGCAATCAAGGAGTCTTTACATATCATCGTCATCATCAGTTTCATACTTGTTCTGTGTGTCCCTCATCCTTCTGACACGCACTGCCGCACTAACAAAGATCGGTGCAGGATAAGTTATTTTTCTCTTTTGCATTGACAGCTAACCATCTCAATGATGGCCTTCGGAGTTGGAAGGGCATCTGTCATGGTTGGTTTCAGCTGGCTTTCGTACTCCTTGTGGTAGCCATTCTGCAGGGGATCCATATGAGAATCTTGCAGAGCAATGCTGGCCGGTCCCCACAGAGCACAAAGGGTAGGAGGTAGCTGATTTCTGCGATATGCTTGCAGAAGAGATGCCATCGTAGTTCGGAGATGGTTTTGATGTAGATGCCTTTGGGGAGTAGGCTGCACAGACGAAGTTAGCCAGAGTGCCCAACATTCATTCATTCTGGACACGTCGGCAGCCCAAACAATGCCAATGCTAGACAGAGGTTCTTCTTGGTCACACCAGAACCCTCCCGTATTGCAAAACAGAGTCAGTTTGACTTGGAACCTGACCAAACCAGAGAGCATCATGACCTTTGGCCAAGTGCTGTCAAGAAGATGCATGATGTTATTCACAAGATCAAGGCAGCCATACGGAAATATGGAAAGATCTTGAATGCAGATGTGACTGGTCAAAAGGAATATGAAGACTAATTTTCAGAGCGAATTAATGGAGATGTCAGCTTATTGGCACCAGACAAAAAGATGTTCATGTCTGCAAACAAGAAAATCAGAGTAAAACTCAAGAGACAAGAATGTGGATCTAAAGGAGACCAAGGACTTATATGGCAGCCTGATGGTACTGGCCAGGTCCAGCAGAGACATCAACCAGAAAGAGGCCATTGGGTACTACGAATTCACTGTGACACCAAGAGCCCTTTTTGCTCCAGATGGTACAATCCTGCCATGCCTGGACAAATCAAAGTTTATCCCCCTCCTTAACAAGTTCACTACAGAAGAAACTCCACAGGAAGATCAGCAGCCAGAAAATGGGATGGACACCACCAGAGCCGGCGCTGGCCGTTAAGGCGTCCTAGGCGACTCAAATTCAACTTGCGCCCTGGATAGGTCTTCCGAGAGGGGGGGGGGGTTGTCGCATTGTCCTGCTTACTGCGGTGACGGTTTCGGGGCGCCCTGGCAATTGCTCCCGCGCTTGACTAATTAAGGCCGCCATCAGGTCGCCTAGGCGGTCGCCTAGGTTGCCTATGCCGAGCGCCGGCCCTGGAGACCACACCAGATGCTCCAAGTCGCAAGATAGCCCTGGTAGATGCAATGGTTCTGCAGAAAATGGCCAAGAAACCAGCTACCATAGTGACAGTCAAACATCTCAGTGAATGCTTCAACGACAGGCTGATGTCCCTCACACGAGATTATGATGAAATCATCCTTGTGTTTGACACGTGCAGGGATGATTCTCTGAAGAGTGCTACCAGGGATAAAAGAAGGCAAGGAAGAGCACCAATCCAGCATCAGGTCTGAGTTGACACAAACATAAAACACATCCCAATGAGCAGGTTCCTTTTACATGACAAGACGAAGGCTGACCTGACCAACTATCTTGCTGCAAAGACTTTAGAGTACAACAGTACATCCAAAAGACCATCACCTCTTCATCAGGGCTTACCAGGAGCAACAAAGACTTGGTGTTCCAGGACAACAATCATGAAGAAGCAGACACACTGTTGATCTACCAGGCTGTGCTGGCATCACAGCGAAACCCACCGGATGCAAAGATGGTTTTCTTCTCCCCAGACACAGATATTGGTCATAGCAAACTATGACCTCATGCTGAGGAACACGTCCATTTCCATGGCCTCTGGGGTTATGGGGATAGAGCCAATATGGAGAGCAATAGGGTCAGAAAGAGCAAAGGCTTGGCCAGCCTTCCATGCGTTCACTGGCACTGACAACACTGGAAGGTTCTCACGTATAGGCAAAGCAACCTGGCTGCAAGTCTACATAAAGGCAGATAAAGATGTAATCAGTTCACTGCAGATGCTTTCAACAGAGGAAGAAGTGACCAAAACTATGTTGGCCACTCTGGCTAGCTTCGTCTGTGCAGCCTACTCCCCCAAAGGCATCTACATCAAGACCATCTCCGAATTAGGATGGCATCTCTTCTGCAAGCATATGGCAGAAAGTGATAAGCTACCTCCTACCCTTGGAGCTCTGAGACAACATGTCCTGAGGTCCATATCCAAGCCAGAGTGTGGGGACAGGCCAGCTTTGCTCTGCAAGATTCTCAGATGGATCCCCTGCAGAATGGCTACCGCATGATACCAAGAAGTTGATAATAAGTTGAAAAAAAAAATTACATAATGGTACCAGAAGTTAAAGTCCTTTCTCTCCCCTTATTCCTGTTCCTTGGCTCTACTGGTCCCCAGAGGTCAAACTCTAATGTAACTGTACATCTGTACTGTCTGATAGCCAGCTGAAACCAACGATGACAGATGCCCTTCCAGCTCCAAAAGCCATCATTGAGATGGTTAGCTGTCAATGCAAAAGAGACTGTTCTTCTGCCAGATGTTCTTGCAGAAAAAACAACTTATCCTGCACCGATCTATGCCAGTGCGGCAGTGCGTGTCAGAAGGATGAGGACACACAGAATAAGTATGAAACTGATGATGACGATGATAGTGATGATAGGTAAAGACTCCTTGATTGCCTTAAACATTAAAGACATTTCTGTTATGAGGAGCATGTTGGCTCTTAATGGACATTAACTTAGTGGAACGTTCATGATTGATCACTTGTAAAACATTAAATAAAACTACAAATTTTAGTCAATTAAGTTTTAGGTTGAATCTAGCTAATTTATTTTGTTACCATTGGATTCCTTGGCCCTGAAAATGGTAGTTCAGCTCTCAAAATAAAAGCTCTAGGTTATTTAGAAGCTGAGATATTGACAAAAACACTTCAAGGCAGCCATTTTGTAAAATCCAAGATGGCGGGCATATAGGTATCAGGGCAAATGGAAACATTATTTTTCTGATTGCTTACACAATAAAGTTTCCAAAAATGTATAGTTTTGATACTCTCCACAAAATGCTGGCGACATTACATAGTGAACCGGACTATATTGTGTGCATTGTATGGAAGGAGAGAAAAAGGGGGATTCATTATTTAATTCGGACAATTGATGCTAAAAGGCTATTTTGAGTTATTTGAGTTTTTATTTCATTCACTGGTAAAGTGAGACCTATGTGGATAATATATTTTTGTTAATTGATTTAAATTAATATATAGGTCATATTTATGTTATTTATTTTAACTGAAACAATGGCCTGTTGTAATTTACTGAGATGTATGAATGTGGCCTGTTCTACAGGTCAGGTTTTTGTGAAGGATTTGAATTGGTGACGCTCGATGTCGAGGGGACATCAGCAACACCGGTAGTCAACGATAGATAGGAGACCAGCACTGGATAGCCACCAGGCAGCTTCCAGACATCCGCTGGAGATAACCAGATGGCGAGCCGGAACTAAGGAACAGAGTCAACTGAACTACCTCCCAAACCTGCGGAGTGGTAGGAAACACAAAGATCAAAGGGCCCCAACGATATAAACTGAGCTCATATCAAGGAAGAGAAGACCATAAAGACATTTCTTTATATTTCTATTTTATTTTGCGCGCATTTTATTATTTTCCATGTTGAAAATTGTTGTTAACAATACAGTTCTGAAACTATGTTTTGTGTGAGTGTGGTCAATGTTGATGTTCCATCCTGGGCTCCATGAGCGTTAACCTAGAATCCTGGTAACTGGTCCAACTTCGAATTGAAACCGAAACCCAAAAATACCTGTAACCTCATAAGGCAAAGAGGGGTTACAAACACCTATGTAAAGAAAGAAAACAAAAAAAACTCAGTTGTTTTTGAAGCACCCAAATACACATGGTGTACCGTGTTCAGACACCTTGGACTGAAATTCATTTTGTAGTGCTCTTCCTGTGCCGCCTGGCAGAAGAAAGGGGATGACGATCCCGCTGCTGGGTTGTTAACCGTTCCATGCCCTCCCCCTCCCACACACACACACACACTTACCTCTGAAGGAACTCCAGTGTTGACCTCAACTGCACTGGATAGTGGATGTTCAGGCAGTAGTAGCTGGCGAACATTACGTTGATGGCGGCGATGAATTGGGTGATGTTGTCATTGACGATCTTGCCATCAATGCTCAGCATGAATCTATTGGCACTGTAGCAGGAGGCTCCTGTAAAGATTTAAATATCAGGCATTACAGGTTTGTTAGTAGTGAAGGGTCACCGCTCATCTGTTGAGAATGTGTAGGATTCACCGGAGACTTCTACATAATAGGAGAGAATCTGCACCTTTAAGGTCTTGTACAGCTATTTTGCACAAGAAAAGACCTGAAGTGTGCAGATCATCTCCTTTTTTATATTACAGTTGTGTTCAAAGCCACAGCTGGGGAAAAATAAACAAAACAAAAACAGAAAAAACTCACTTACCACACACAATGATGCATGGTGTCGCGGGCAAGCAGTCCACCTGAACGTCAGCTGCCTGGTTGGTTTCTTCAGTGTAGTGGAACAGGGTTGCCTCGTCTTCATTGAAGTAGGAGAGCAGCAAAAGCAGCATATCCTTCAAGTCATCCGAGCAGCCCTCCAACTGCCCTCTCTGGAACTTCAGCTTGGTCAATGTCTCAAAGACTCGCCTGGTCTTGTTTGCACAAACAGTTGACATGAAGTTTAGGAGCCGTTTTCCTTTTTTCCCCACAATTCTCAGGAATGTCTCTGTTAGTGGCTGTCCAGTTAGCTCCTGGTAGTGGGAAGAAATCCCAATTTCGTGAAACAAAAAAGGCCACTGTTCTCTCAGCGTTTGAAGCGCTGTTCCACTGTTAATTGCCTTGCGCTGTGAATAGTATGTAGTATCAACTCCTTCACCTCGTCTGGGTTGAAAGTGCCTTGTTCCCACAGAATCCTAATTTTTTCTCTTTTTTCATTTTGGCTTCCCAGGTTTTCTGAGATTGGCATGAACTTCATGTCCCACTTAACACAGCCGTAGGTATCTTGGACGGACGCTTTCAATATTGCTGGGACCTTGTCTGTATCAGATTCGTCTGACGCTGGTTTGCGTTTTTGTATTCTTGGGGTTGAATGGCGCTTTTTGTTGTCTATACGGGCTTGAAGCTGTTTGACAACACTGTGGTATCCGGTCCCCACGACTTCCCCTTCGATAACATCCTTTAATGATTGAGGATACTTGCCAACTTACTTTTTGGCTATTTCTGTGGAAGCTTGCTTTGTAGGAGACGGACACACCTTCATCATCTCTGTTGCAACGATTCTGATCATTTCTCTTCTTAAACTCGGTACAGGTCTCTTGCCTCTCTCGAGACATTGGATCAGAGCCTCTGGAAATTTCTCAGTACGAACTTCAAAACGGTCAACCCAATCGGCATTGAGCAGGTTGCTAGGTGATGGACAAGGTGACACGGAGGAGCGAGAGGAGGTAGGAGAGGTGAGAAGGGATGATGAAGTTGAAGGGTTAACATCTGGCTGGCTTTGGGTTCCAGGGCCCTGAGCTGGCCCTGCCCCCAAAAAAATAGGCTTATATAAAGCTGTGTCCAAATTCAAGCAGAGAATTCCAAGCAATCTCAGTTCACACACATTTTTCTTTCAACTATGCACTACAAACAAACTACATGCCACAGTGCTGTATCCCAGCAACAGCTGCAGTCAGGTCACATGAGATTAAACTGATCAAACAACCAAACTGACATCTTTGGTTATGTAAAGGGATTTCAATTGAGTTGTACTTACATGTTTGCTTCCAAGAAGCTACAAGTTTTCTGGCTTGTATTGGTCGTAAAACAGACAGGAGATCAGCCTCTTGGACAAACTGGAAATCATCAATGGTCCCCACTCCCAGAGACTGCAGTGTCTCCTCCACAATATTCAGGATGGATCCAGGGAGGTCCGGTAGAACACTTGAAATTGAACTTCTGATGTCGTCTCGATCGTCCATTTCTAATAGTAGAAAAAAGATCAGTTTTAGTGAATAGTTCAAGTTTCAATTAGGCCTATTGTGCCAACACACCATGTTTCAATGGAACAAATTGGTATCCATCTTTCCAGTAAGAAGGTAATGGATAAAAATCAGCCAAGTCGTAAATGTTAAGACAGCACATCTCTTCCTGTTCTTAACTGAGTACATGTGGAAATGAGGTAAAAACACAGTCCTGTATTTTGTCACTACAAAATAAATTCTCTAATTTCTTAGCAAAATAATCCCAAATTCAACAAAGTTCACAGAATCTTTTCCAAACACAAGGAACTGTCCTTTTTTGTACAATGTACCCTTGTAGGACATCTCAACTGCAACCTTTGTGTCCGTCTCAGTAAAGCCAAACTCCCTGACAGCATCCTGGATAACTCCACTGTAAAGTGCTACATAGAATGGAGAACTGTCTTTGACCTGCAGAATAGCCTGGCCGAGGGAATCTGCTAAAATAAGCCTGCAGCATTTGGTGTCTTTGAGAGAGTGTCAAGCAGAGGTTTTTGAAATTCTTCAGATTCCTTGCACATCTCTTAAAATAACTGTGCTTACTCTCAAACCTCATCGTCCAAAGTCTAATCAAGGGCCCAAATTTCAGAGTAAGTGCTGGATAATGGCGTACATAGTGATGCTTTGGTCTCAGTGTTCTGCTTGGAAAGAGAGATTTTCTTGACTCCAAATACTCTGGAATGAGAACGTCAAGAAATGCAACCTGTGAGACAGATATTTTCGGAGCACAGACCATGTCCACAATATCCTTCAGCTGCAGAGTCAACTGCCAAACATCATCATCTGTGTCTTTCACTCTGTCACCTATCAGAAGAGGCAAAAGCCTGAGAAAATTCCAGTTCTGTATCGCCTGTCCTGACAGCTTTTTTGCAAGAGGTTTGACTTTGCTTGGCTTTGTAGAAGCATCAGACGAAAAGTACTTAATCTGACAAATGCGTCGATTGAGAGTAGAATAAGAGAACCATTTCTTTTGCTTTATGAAATATTTCAGATAAAGCGCCATGTCATATGCCAAAATGCCTTCAAAGATGTCATGTGCCAGACATGGAGGCAGTCCTGGCTGACAAACATGGAAGTGGTGTAAAGAATTGAAGACTGAATCAAACTTCACGCCTTCAGGAGCATCTTCATTTTGAAGGCGCTCAAGAGCAGAATTGTACTTCTCAATTGTGCGCAATGGTCCACATATATTTGGATTGTCACTCTGAAATTCATTCCGGGTAACAAGACAATACCGACAAAAGTACTTTGACGAACTGAAATTTTCGGTCAAGCCACCGATACAATGGGACCCCAAATTGTCACCAGCAATACAATATAGTGTTCCACGTACAGTTCCATTTGTCGTCAAGATTCCAGTCTCCTCTAACTCTTTGAGGTCACTCATCAACTCATCAGATCACTGAAAAGCTTTGAATGCCCAAATGTTTTGAAGTCATTTTCTCTGCACAGTAGAACAAGTGACATATGGTCAGTGTCAGACCTCACATGTAGTGGTAAATTGGCAACAGACATATAAACAGCAAGCACTTTATGCTTCGCCTTTGCGGACCCCAGCGGATTACTGACCTCAAATGAGTCTTGGTAAAGCACAAGTTTTAAACTGGATGGATTGTTCTTGAAAAACTTGCTCTGTTTAAATAAGCTACCATCACTAATGTCACTCAAAACCCCCATCTCTGACTGTTCCTGTCACATGTGCACTCTGATCTAGCCAAAGCTTAGATTCTAGGAAATGTCTCAGAGTGTCTTTGATGGGAACATAGTATGCAAATCTGTCTTTTCCATTTTCATCTCTTCCTAAGAGCAATTTCTTTGGCTCCACATAATGGATTTTTTTTTTGAAAGTCTCAGTTCTTGAATATACAGTCCTCATTGGCCCCGTGTGACATTAGTAAAGAGATCAGACTCTTTGACAGAATCACAAGCTTTAGCTATGTCATCAGAGAGCGATGTGTCATTTTGTAGTAAAGAACGAAGTCTGCTCAAAGTATATGCCTGACCTAACTCGTGAATGTTAACCATCTCCTCAACAATACTTTGAATGGTCGAAGCAGGAAGCAGAAACTTTCCCTGCAATTTCAAATAAAACAAACTCACATTTCTCAAATACAGATCACCAAAATCTCCTGATGTATCCATATCCTCATCCTCTCTCCCCTCCGTCTCCATCACATTTCCAATCTCTGTAACTTCAGTTGTAGCTACGCCTACCGCTGACTCTAATGACTGCCTTGGTAAGTCCCTGTATATGTCATTAATTGTGCTGTCTGTAATGTCCATGTTTTCGTGAAATGTGAGATGTAAGTGAAGATTTGATTTTAAAAACACTTAAACATCCACTCACCGGACAGCATACTTGGTGTCCTTCCTCCAGGTGCTTTTTCTGATGACCCAAAAGGTCCTTGATGGTTTGGCATTGGTGGCTGCACAAGGCAACTGGGCACCTGTAAACACCAACGACAGCACCAACATGATCAGATTCAGGCACATTGTGTTTGCGGTAGAAGTGTGTTTTAAATGCACCATACCTGACAAATGTCTTAGTGCAACCAGAGCCATAACATTTAAACAAACAATGTGGCTCATTTCTATGAAGTTTGCAATGGATAACATAACCCCTTAGTGTTTTTAACGATTTCCCACAGAAATTACACTGCCACATTTCTAGCTAGTTGTTGTACCAAATATGAAACTTAAGATTTTTCTGTAGTACCCATTGGACTTCAACATTCATTATGCAACAATAGGATACACACTAGTACAATATATAATAAACTATTTTTTTTATCATGAACCAAATGTGTGTAAAGTAAATGCCTGGCCTTACTGAACACTTATGCAGCTTCAACAACATTCAAATCCTTACAACACCCAATGCATGCATGTGGACTGAGAGCCTGTGCATGCACTACTCAAGCGAAATTTAGCAGGTAGCCCATGGGCTGCTTTGCAACAAAATACAACTTCACACTGCTGCAGCCCAAGATAAAAATAAATATTACCTTAACAGAAAGAGCGGTAAAAAGGAATTATCTGCTATCAATTTTAATAATGAATCAAATCTGTACAAAGTATGCCTGACTAGCTTAGCTACACCGGCTTCGAAACTGAAAATTACACGTGCACGTTGCCTGACAAACGCCACACCAGTGTGCAAATACTACTCAAGTAAAGCGAATTTCACACGTAGCATGGGACACGTGGGGCTGCTTGGGGTTTCCCAGGCTAGTATGGCAAAATGCCCGCGCTAATGAGAAAAAAACGAAGTCTGTAGCACTACAATGTCCACACACCACTACACCTTACTTAACGCCTGTGTTGCATTTCATCATCAACAAGATTGAAATCATTAACAAAACATAAGAAAGGCACATGGACGTGCTGACTTTGACCTTTGAAAACTGCAAAGATGAGGAACGTCTCTCTCATACAGGTGACTTCTGATTCAGCTGGATTGAAAGGGATCCGTCTTCGCCGTCTTCTTTTTTATATAGGGAGGGGTGGGATTTTGAGGGTAGATTGCCACCTTCTGTGCAGGAGGTACAGACTGTACAGACTAGGCCTACGATTAAATACCATACAATACCATACGATTAAATACCATACTGTACAGACGGTACAGACTGTAGGCCTACGATTAAATACCATAGGCCTGACTATGGTAATAATGCAGAAAATAGATAAAAGAATAAGGGGAAATACTAAAGATAGAAGGAAAACAAATTATATGAATTGGGCTAGTATTTCTCAGGAATCTAAAGCAAAGCTAAATCTAAGGTCACTGAATTTGTAATCCCTGCTAGGCCTATTGCACCAAGTCATATGTTCCAGACTGGACATAGGACTATTGCACTGTCTAAGTCACTCTGAAAATGTGGTCATGTTTAAATGTGGTCGATAGTGTTTGAGTGTGGTCGCTAGTGTTTACATGTGGTCGATAGTGTTTAAATGTGGTCGATAGTGTGTAGGTGTGGGCGAGAGTGTTTAAATGTGGTCGATGGTGTTTGGATGTGGTCGATAGTGTTTAAATGTGGTCGATAGTGTTTAATTGTGGTCGATAGTGTTTAATTGTGGTCGATAGGGTTTACATGTTTAAATGTGGTCGATAGTGTTTATATATGGTCGATAGGGTTTACATGTGGTCGATAGGGTTTACATGTGGTCCATAGTGTTTAAATGTGGTCCATAGTGTTTAAATGTGGGCGATAGTGTTTAAATGTGGTCGATAGGGTTTACGTGTGGTCCATAGTGTTTAAATGTGGGTGATAGTGTTTAAATGTGGGCGATAGTGTTTACATGTGGTCCATAGGGTTTACATGTGGTCCATAGTGTTTACATGTGGTCGATAGTGTTTAAATGTGGTCGATAGTGTTTACATGTGGTCGATATTGTTTAAATGTGATCGACAGTGTTTAAATATGGTCGATAGTGTTTAAATATGTTCTTTTCCCTCACTCTCCACCTCATCCCTAACTCTCCACCTCAAGCTGGTGTGTAGTGAGCGTTCTGGCACCGATTGGCTGCCGTGCATCACCCAAGTGGGTGCTACATATTGGTGGTGGTTAGTGAGGTCCCCCCTTCACTTTAGGCGTCTTTGAGTGTTATTAATTATTCTTCTTCTTCATGTTTAACCTCTGTTTTCCTTTTATTCCTAGTCTGTTTTACATAGTTTTGAATGATGACTATATGCTCTGTAAGGTGACCTTGGGTGTCTTGAAAGGCGCCTCTAAATTAAATGTATTATTATTATTATTATTATTATTATTGTTGGAATTGTGGGCTATTGATTCTCAGCACTTGCGCACGGTAACACGGGACAATATTTTGGTCAGTAGAATCCACACAGACCAACTTTATGCACCTTGTGGGTTAAATGTACATTGTTTGTTGATTTTTTTTATCTGTGGAAAGGCTGATGCCTAAATTAATTATACAGTAATGTGCTGTTTTTAATATTACAATCTATTACCATTTCCATTTCAGTTTTTCACCCTGTATTTCACATACTAAAATAGTAAAATATATCATTGACAGCACGTTTTTGATTTAAGGTATTTACACTGTGAATAATACAGTAATGTGCTATTTTTAATATGACTGTCCAATGCTGTCACCATTTCAGCTTTTCACCATATATTTCACGTGTTAAAACAATTAAAAACAACATTTTTGACCGTTTTTTTATTTATGGTAATTCTGTGTTTATTCTACAACAATAAACGTTTTCTAGCTTTACAGTTTTTTTCTGTTGCCTGTTTCTGTTTTCACTGTAATTTTCACGGACATTTTTAACAGTGTAGCCTAGGCCTATGTCTTATTTTTATTATGCAAACAAACTCAAAATACTCTTGCAAACCATTGCTGTTTTATTGAAACTGGTCAGCGATACACAAACAACACATAGCCAACAAATGCAGAGATGACCAAATCATTAATTAATATTCGGGCGATTCGGTTGACATTGTGGCTGCGCGTCATAGCTTCGTCACACAGGCTACATCCCAGAATTGCGCCTTTTCCAGTCATTGCAGGATCACTTTCAACAGGTATGTAGCCTATTTCCTGCATGTTTAATATGCATTTAATATGCATTGTTATATAAACGTTGTCTCAGACTTTTCTCGTGTTAGCTAGAGCCATTATCTCTAATTAGTTAATTTAGCTGGGGTTATCAAAAAGGGTGCCTATTTTTAGACAGCCAGCATTATAGTTGAACTATGTGCGCAATGCGTCGCGTTCATCTGTGTTTGTGCAAATACCGGATGTGTAGGCTATTACATGAGCGCCATGTACATTAGGGATGGAGTGCATGCATTAGGGATAAGTGAAGTGGAATAGTGGCCTGGATTTTACACGAATCACGCACGCACATTCACTGGAAAAAGGTTTTTAAGCCGTACATCATCTGATTATTATTTTGTAATTCAATTCAAACAAACATTTTTTGTTTTATTTTTAAAATAACTTTTTTTTATTTCAAAATACTGTGAAATATAGATATTTTTAATTAGGAGCTCAATTAAGAAATATCCATTTTGACAAATGTAAAATTTGAAGGTTGTGTATTCAACTGATTAATAATTTTGTCATTCAATCCAAATAAACATTTTTTGTTTTCTTCCTAAAACACTTATATTTGATTAGGAGCTCAATTTAGAAATATTTGTTTAGACAAATGTACAATTTCAAGGTTATGTACAATCCTGCGCATGCACATTAAATACAAAGACGCTTACGACTACTGGACCAAACCGCAGTGTTGCCAACTTAGCGATTTTGTCGCTATATTCAGCTACTTTTCAGACCCCTTTGGCGACTTTTTTTCAAAACACCAACAAGCGACAAATCTAGCTCCTTTTTCAGCTGCTATTGGAGACTTTTTGCTTTGAGCACCCGCTGCCTGATCATGTTTTGAAGCTTTTTGGAACATCAGCTGCTTATTCATTCAAGGTAGCACCTACAGCTGAACCTGCAGTAGAGAGCCTTGACCAGAGTGACGATGACTCACTGGTTCTGTAAGCTAGCACAGCCTGTCTGTGTCTGGAGGGAGGTCTGGAGTAGGCCTAACTCTGCCATTTAGATTGTTAATATATATTGTACACAAAAATATGTTATGTTTAAAAATGTTCATGCTTAAATGAGAAACAATTGTTTGATTAAATTTTAATCTTTTTCATTGGATAAAACAAATTATTTCTGATAGATATTTCTTAAATGAGAAACAATTGTTTGATTACATTTTAATCTTTTTGATTGGATAAAACAAATTATTTCTGATAGATATTTCTTAAATGAGAAACAATTGTTGGAGTGAATCAATATTTTTTTGTTTAGGATTTAACATACGATTTAAATGTATTAACTTCATTCAAAGAATAGAATTATACTTGGTGCCAAGTTGTATTATTTAGTTTTTATGAACATAGGAAATATTGTTTGAGGCAAGCTATATATTTGTCATTGGCTCAAGTTATGTAATATAGATGTGAACCATTACCCTAGATTTTTTTAATTGGTTCAACAGAAGGCTTTTTCCAGTGTAGTAGCCTAGGAGCCATTCGGTCGGTACTAGTTCCGCGTTCCTCATCCTTTGGGTCGGATCGCGGGAGGTGACGTTCTGTTATTCTTCTGTGAATCTAAACTCCGTGACCACGCAGACGCTTCGACGCAGTCATGAACCTTGCAAAGAGTACCTGAGACACTCAGGGAGTGAACGCTGATTGGCTAATACCCCCTCAGAAGCATTTATATAGAAATTAGAAGATAAAAAGAACATACCGTGTTATGATACCGTTATCGTCTATGCCTCAAATCATACCTTGATATAAATTGTAGTCCATACTGTACAGCCCTCGTTGTAGCCTACATCTCATCGACACATTGATTCACGGAGTAGTATAACTAAACTTTGAAAGAGATTTGACAACAGAATCCGAGCCCCAATCTGTGAGATTTTGTCAAGAGTCCTATTTATATTATAAACACAAAAGGGAAACGCACATTCCTGGTTGATTGCAACACCAAAGAGCAAGGCATGTTGGTGTGGCCAGAGAGCTGTCTCAACCACAGTGATGTCACTGGTTTGATGGCCTTCCTCCTTTGGGAAGTGCACCCATGTGCTTCAGTCATTCTTGTGTAGAATATAACAAGAATGGTTATTGAGCAATTTGTTGGTCGGACGATTACAATAATGGTGATTTGATTATTTTATTTATACCCTGCATTTTTTTGACTAAGATGTAACTAGTAATCACTATCATACATCTAATTTTTCTTAATGAATGTAGAAATCATTCTAATTATGTTTTTTTGTCTTTGTTACAGATTATTTACAAGATAGCTTTCCAAAAAAGACAAACAAAGGCACTTTTAAGAGCCATTCTCTCTCTCGCTCTCTCTCTCTCACACTTTCTCTTCTTTCTCACACTCACAGACACACACACACACACACACACACACACACACACACACACACACACACACACACACACACACACATACACACACACACACTCCTTTATTTTATCTGTATTGTGTGTCAATTGTCCAGCGATGTTCAAAAACCAGAAGGTTTGTTGTGATGCCGTTGAGATCAGGGACCATATGGCTTCTGAAATCAGTAATGCGCTACTCCTTGAGGCCCGGGTGAGACCAATTTCATCAGCTTACTTCCATTTGTATGAACTTTACCATTGCTGTTGTTTGAGTAATCCAATGTAAAGTATAACTTTACAGTCTGATATTGTATCTGAAAATGTTG